>NC_134095.1:42696805-43310693 GCF_000715075.1 Nicotiana tabacum | reverse complement strand
CTAGTCGCCTTTTGCCAACACAGGACTCCAATCCCAGTTGATATTTTTAGACATAGGGCCTCCATTCCCTAGTCGCCTTTTGCCAACATAGGGCTCCAATCCCTAGTTGTGATTTTTCGACATAGGGCCTCCATTCCCTAGTCGCCTTTTGCCAACATAGGTCTCCAATCCCTAGTTGTGATTTTTCGATATATTGTCTCCATTCCCTAGTCGCCTTTTGCCAACATAGGGGTCCAATCCCTAGTTGAGATTTTAGACATAGGGTCTCCATTCCCTAGTCGCATTTTGCCAACATAGGGCTCCAATCCCTAGTTGAGATTTTAGACATAGGGCCTCCATTCCCTAGTCTCCTTTTGCCAACATAGGTCTCCAATCCCTAGTTGAGATTTTTCGACATAGGGCCTCCATTTCCTAGTTGCCTTTTGCCAACACAGGACTCCAATCCCAGTTGATATTTTTAGACATAGGGCCTCCATTCCTTAGTCGCCTTTTGCCAACATAGGGCTCCAATCCCTAGTTGAGATTTTAGATGTAGGGCCTCTATTCCCTAGGCGCCTTATGCCAACATAGGGCTCGAATCCCTAGTTGAGATTTTAGACATAGAGCCTCCATTCCCTACTCGCCTTTTGCCAACATAGAGTTCCAATCCCTAGTTGAGATTTTTCGACTTATGGCATCCATTTCCTAGTCGCCTTTTGCCAACATAGGGCTCCAATCCCTAGTTGAAATTTTTAGACATAGGGCCTCCATTCCTTTGTCGCCTTTTCCCAACATAGAGCATCAATCCCTAGTTGAGAATTTTTAGACATAGGGCCTCCATTCCTTAGTCGCCTTTTGCCAACATAGGGCTCCAATCCCTAGTTGAGATTTTAGATGTAGGGCCTCTATTCCCTAGGCGCCTTATGCCAACATAGGGCTCGAATCCCTAGTTGAGATTTTAGACATAGAGCCTCCATTCCCTACTCGCCTTTTGCCAACATAGAGTTCCAATCCCTAGTTGAGATTTTTCGACTTATGGCATCCATTTCCTAGTCGCCTTTTGCCAACATAGGGCTCCAATCCCTAGTTGAAATTTTTAGACATAGGGCCTCCATTCCTTTGTCGCCTTTTCCCAACATAGAGCATCAATCCCTAGTTGAGAATTTTAGACATAGGGCCTCCATTCCCTAGTCTCCTTTTGCCAACATATGGCTCCAATCCCTAGTTGAGATTTTAGACATAGGGCATCCATTCCCTAGTCGCCTTTTGTCAATATACGGCTCCAATCCCTAGTTGAGATTTTTTGACATAGGGCCTCCATTCCCTAGTTTCCTTTTGCCAACATAGGGCTCCAATCCCCAGTTGATATTTTTAGACATAGGGACTCCATTCGCTAGTCGTCTTTTGCCAACATAGGTCTCCAAACCCTAGTTGATTTTTCGACATAGGGCCTTCATTCCCTAGTCGCCTTTTGCCAACATAGGGCTCCAATCCCTAGTTGTGATTTTTCGACATAGGGCCTCCATTCCCTAGTCACCTTTTGCCAACATAGGTCTCCAATCCCTAGTTGATATTTTTAGACATAGGACCTCCATTCCTTAGTCACCTTTTGCCAACATAGAGCTCCAATTCCTAGTTGAGATTTTTCGACATAGGGCCTCCATTCCCTAGTCGTCTTTTGCCAACATAGGTCACCAATCCGTAGTTGAGATTTTTCGACATAGGGCCTCCATTCCCTAGCCGCCCTTTGCCAACATCGGGCTCCAATCCCAAGTTGAGATTTTTAGACATAGGGCCTCCATTCCCTAGTCGCCTTTTGCCAACATAGGGCTCCAATCCCTAGTTGTGATTTTTCGACATAGGGCCTCCATTCCCTAGTCGCCTTTTGCCAACATAGGTCTCCAATCCCTAGTTGTGATTTTTCGATATATTGTCTCCATTCCCTAGTCGCCTTTTGCCAACATAGGGGTCCAATCCCTAGTTGAGATTTTAGACATAGGGTCTCCATTCCCTAGTCGCATTTTGCCAACATAGGGCTCCAATCCCTAGTTGAGATTTTAGACATAGGGCCTCCATTCCCTAGTCTCCTTTTGCCAACATAGGTCTCCAATCCCTAGTTGAGATTTTTCGACATAGGGCCTCCATTTCCTAGTTGCCTTTTGCCAACACAGGACTCCAATCCCAGTTGATATTTTTAGACATAGGGCCTCCATTCCTTAGTCGCCTTTTGCCAACAAAGGGCTCCAATCCCTAGTTGAGATTTTAGATGTAGGGCCTCTATTCCCTAGGCGCCTTATGCCAACATAGGGCTCGAATCCCTAGTTGAGATTTTAGACATAGAGCCTCCATTCCCTACTCGCCTTTTGCCAACATAGAGTTCCAATCCCTAGTTGAGATTTTTCGACTTATGGCATCCATTTCCTAGTCGCCTTTTGCCAACATAGGGCTCCAATCCCTAGTTGAAATTTTTAGACATAGGGCCTCCATTCCTTTGTCGCCTTTTCCCAACATAGAGCATCAATCCCTAGTTGAGAATTTTTAGACATAGGGCCTCCATTCCTTAGTCGCCTTTTGCCAACATAGGGCTCCAATCCCTAGTTGAGATTTTAGATGTAGGGCCTCTATTCCCTAGGCGCCTTATGCCAACATAGGGCTCGAATCCCTAGTTGAGATTTTAGACATAGAGCCTCCATTCCCTACTCGCCTTTTGCCAACATAGAGTTCCAATCCCTAGTTGAGATTTTTCGACTTATGGCATCCATTTCCTAGTCGCCTTTTGCCAACATAGGGCTCCAATCCCTAGTTGAAATTTTTAGACATAGGGCCTCCATTCCTTTGTCGCCTTTTCCCAACATAGAGCATCAATCCCTAGTTGAGAATTTTAGACATAGGGCCTCCATTCCCTAGTCTCCTTTTGCCAACATATGGCTCCAATCCCTAGTTGAGATTTTAGACATAGGGCATCCATTCCCTAGTCGCCTTTTGTCAATATACGGCTCCAATCCCTAGTTGAGATTTTTTGACATAGGGCCTCCATTCCCTAGTTTCCTTTTGCCAACATAGGGCTCCAATCCCCAGTTGATATTTTTAGACATAGGGACTCCATTCGCTAGTCGTCTTTTGCCAACATAGGTCTCCAAACCCTAGTTGATTTTTCGACATAGGGCCTTCATTCCCTAGTCGCCTTTTGCCAACATAGGGCTCCAATCCCTAGTTGTGATTTTTCGACATAGGGCCTCCATTCCCTAGTCACCTTTTGCCAACATAGGTCTCCAATCCCTAGTTGATATTTTTAGACATAGGACCTCCATTCCTTAGTCACCTTTTGCCAACATAGAGCTCCAATTCCTAGTTGAGATTTTTCGACATAGGGCCTCCATTCCCTAGTCGTCTTTTGCCAAAATAGGGCTCCAATACCTAGTTGAGAATATTAGACATAGTGCCTCCATTCCCTAGTTTCCTTTTGCCAACATATGGCTCCAATCCCTAGTTGAGATTTTAGACATAGAGCATCCATTCACTAGTCGCCTTTTGCCAACATACGGCTCTAATGCCTAGTTGAGGTTTTAGATATAGGGCCTCTGTTGCCTAGTCACATTTTGCCAACACAGGGCTCCAACCTAGTTGAGATTTTTCAACATAGGGCCTCCATTCCCTTGTTGCCTTTTGCCAACATAGGGCTCCAATCCCTAGTTGAGATTTTTCGACATAGGGCCTCCATTCCCTTGTCGCTTTTTGCCAACATAGGGCTCCAATCCCTAGTTGAGATTTTTAGACATAGGTCCTCCATTCCCTAGTTTCCTTTTGCCAACATAGGGCTCCAATCCCTAGTTGAGATTTTTAGACATAGGGTCTCCATTCCCTAGTCGCCTTTTGCCAACATAGGGCTCCAATCCCTAGTTGAGATTTTTAGACATAGGGCCTCCATTCCCTAGTCGCCTTTTGCCAACATAGGGCTCCAATCCCTAGTTGAGATTTTTAGACATAGGGCCTCCATTCCCTAGTCGCCTTTCTCCAACATAGGGCTCCAATCTCTAGTTGCGATTTTAGACATAGGGCCTCCATTCCCTAGCCGCCCTTAGCCAACATCGGGCTCCAATCCCTAGTTGAGATTTTTAGACATAGGGCCTCCATTCCCTAGTCGCCTTTCTCCAACATAGGGCGCCAATCACTAGTTGAGATTTTTAGACATAGGGTCTCCATTCCCTAGTCGCCTTTTGTCAACATAGGGCTCCAATCCCTAGTTGAGATGTTTTGACATAGGGCCTCCATTCCCTAGTCGCCTTTTGCCAATGTAGGGCTCCATTTCCTAGTTGAGATTTTAGACATAGGGCCTCCATTCCCTAGTCGCCTTTTGACAACATAGGGCTCCAATCCCTAGTTGAGATTTTTAGACATAGGGCCTCCATTCCCTAGTCGCCTTTTGCCAACATAGGGCTCTAATCCCTAGTTGAGATTTTAGACATAGGGCCTCCATGCCCTAGTCACATTTTGCCAACATAGGGCTCCAATCCCTAGTTGAGATTTTAGACATAGTGCCTCCATTCCCTAGTCTCCTTTTGCCAACATAGGTCTCCAATCCCTAGTTGAGATTTTTCGACATAGGGCCTCCATTTCCTAGTTGCCTTTTGCCAACACAGGACTCCAATCCCAGTTGATATTTTTAGACATAGGGCCTCCATTCCCTAGTCGCCTTTTGCCAACATAGGGCTCCAATCCCTAGTTGAGATTTTTAGACAAAGGGTTTCTATTCCCTAGTCGCCTTTTGCCAACATAGGGCTCCAATCCCTAGTTGAGATTTAAGACATAGGGCCTCCATTCCCTAGTCGCATTTTGCCAACATAGGGCTCCTATCCCTAGTTGAGAATTTTAGGCATAGGGTCTCCATTCCCTAGTCGCCTTTTGCCAACATTGGTCTCCAATCCGTAGTTGAGATTTTTCGACATAGGGCCTCCATTCCCTAGCCGCCCTTTGCCAACATCGGGCTCCAATCCCAAGTTGAGATTTTTAGACATAGGGCCTCCATTCCCTAGTCGCCTTTTGCAATCATAGGGCTCCAATCCCTAGTTGAGATTTTTAGATATAGAGCCTCTATTCCCTAGTCGTCTTTCGCCAACATAGGGCTCCAATCCCTAGTTGAGAATTTAGAAATAGGGCCTCCATTCCCTAGTCGCCTTTCTCCAACATAGGGCTCCAATCACTAGTTGAGATTTTTAGACATAGGGTCTCCATTCCCTAGTCGCCTTTTGTCAACATAGGGCTCCAATCCCTAGTTGAGATGTTTTGACATAGGGCCTCCATTCCCTAGTCGCCTTTTGCCAATGTAGGGCTCCATTTCCTAGTTGAGATTTTAGACATAGGGCCTCCATTCCCTAGTCGCCTTTTGCCAACATAGGGCTGCAATCCCTAGTTGAGATTTTTAGACATAGGGCCTTCATTCCCTAGTCGCCTTTTGCAAACATAGGGCTCTAATCCCTAGTTGAGATTTTAGACATAGGGCCTCCATTCCCTAGTCGCATTTCGCCAACATAGGGCTCCAATCCCTAGTTGAGATTTTAGACCTAGGGCCTCCATTCCCTAGTCGCCTTTCTCCAACATAGGGTTTCAATCCCTAGTTGAGATTCTTAGACATAGGGCCTCCATTCCCTAGTTTCCTTTTGCCAACATAGGGGTCCAATTCCTAGTTGAGATTTTTAGACATAGGGTCTCCATTCCTTAGTCGCCTTTTGCCAACATAGGGCTCCAATCCCTAGTTGCGATTTTAGACATAGGGCCTCCATTCCCTAGCCGCCCTTTGCCAACATCGGGATCCAATCCCTAGTTGAGATTTTTAGACATAGGGCCTCCATTCCCTAGTCGCCTTTTGCAATCATAGGGCTCTAATCCCTAGTTGAGATTTTAGACATAGGGCCTCCATTCCCTAGTCGCATTTCGCCAACATAGGGCTCCAATCCCTAGTTGAGAATTTAGAAATAGGGTCTCCATTCCCTAGTCGCCTTTCTCCAACATAGGGCTCCAATCACTAGTTGAGATTTTTAGACATAGGGTCTCCATTCCCAAGTCGCCTTTTGTCAACATAGGGCTCCAATCCCTAGTTGAGATGTTTTGACATAGGGCCTCCATTCCCTAGTCGCCTTTTGCCAATGTAGGGCTCCATTTCCTAGTTGAGATTTTAGACATAGGGCCTCCATTCCCTAGTCGCCTTTTGCCAACATAGTGCTCCAATCCCTAGTTGAGAATTTAGACATATGGCCTCCATTCCCTAGTCGCCTTTTGCCAACATAGGGCTCCAATCCCTAGTTGAGATTTTTAGACATAGGGCCTCCATTCCCTAGTCGCCTTTTGCAAACATAGGGCTCTAATCCCTAGTTGAGATTTTAGACATAGGGCCTCCATTCCCTAGTCGCATTTCGCCAACATAGGGCTCCAATCCCTAGTTGAGAATTTAGAAATAGGGCCTCCATTCCCTAGTCGCCTTTCTCCAACATAGGGCTCCAATCACTAGTTGAGATTTTTAGACATAGGGCCTCCATTCCCTAGTCGCCTTTTGCCAATGTAGGGCTCCAATCCCTAGTTGAGAATTTAGACATAGGGCCTCCATTCCCTAGTCGCCTTTTGCCAACATAGGGCTCCAATCCCTAGTTGAGATTTTTAGACATAGGGCCTCCATTCCCTAGTCGCCTTTTGCAAACATAGGGCTCTAATCCCTAGTTGAGATTCTAGACATAGGGCCTCCATTCCCTAGTCGCATTTCGCCAACATAGGGCTCCAATCCCTAGTTGAGAATTTAGAAATAGGGCCTCCATTCCCTAGTCGCCTTTCTCCAACATAGGGTTCCAATCCCTAGTTGAGATTTTTAGACATAGGGCCTCCATTCCCTAGTTTCCTTTTGCCAACATAGGGGTCCAATCCCTAGTTGAGATTTTTAGACATAGGGTCTCCATTCCCTAGTCGCCTTTTGCAATCATAGGGCTCCAATCCCTAGTTGAGATTTTTATATATAGAGGCTCTATTCCCCAATCCCTAGTTGAGATTTTAGACATAGGGCCCCCATTCCCTAGTCACCTTTTGCCAACATAGGGCTCCAATCCCTAGTTGATATTTTTAGACGTAGGACCTCTATTACTTAGTCGCCTTTTGCCAACATAGAGCTCCAATACCTAGTTGAGATTTTTCGACATAGGGCCTTCATTCCCTAGTCGTCTTTTGCCAACATAGGGCTCCAATCCCTAGTTGAGAATTTTAGACACAGGGCTTCCATTCCCTAGTCTCCTTTTGCCAACATATGGCTCCAATCTCTAGTTGAGATTTTAGACATAGGGCCTCCATTCCCTAGCCGCCCTTTGCCAACATCGGGCTTCAATCCCTAGTTGAGATTTTTAGACGTAGGGCCTTCATTCCCTAGTCGCCTTTTGCCAACATAGGGCTCTAATACCTAGTTGAGATTTTTTGACATAGGACCTCCATTCCCTAATCGCCTTTTGCCAACATAGGACTCCAATCCCTAGTTGAGATTTTAGACATAGGGCCTCCATTCCCTAGTCGCCTTTTGCCAACATAGGGCTCCAATCCCTAGTTGAGAATTTTAGACATAGGGCCTCCATTCCCTAGTCTCCTTTTGCTAACATATGGCTCCAATCCCTAGTTGAGATTTTAGACATAGGGCTTCCATTCCCTAGCCGCCCTTTGCCAACATCGCGCTTCAATCGCTAGTTGAGATTTTTAGACGTAGGGCCTTCATTCCCTAGTCGCCTTTTGCCAACATAGGGCTCCAATCCCTAGTTGAGATTTTTTGACATAGGACCTTCATTCCCTAGTCGCCTTTTGCCAACATAGGGCTCCAATCCCTAGTTGAGATTTTAGACATAGGGCCTCCATTCCCTAGTCGCCTTTTGCCAAAATAGAACTCCTATCCCTAGTTGAGAATTTTAGGCATAGAGTCTCCATTCCCTAGTCTGCTTTTGCCAACATATGGATCCAATCCCTAGTTGAGAATTTTAGGCATAGGGCCTCCATTCCCTAGTCTGCTTTTGGCAACATATGGCTCCAATCCCTAGTTGAGATTTTTATATATAAGGCTTCTATTCCCTAGTCGCCTTTTGCCAACATAGGGCTCCAATCCCTAGTTGAGATTTTAGACATAGGGCCTCCATTCCCTTGTCGCCTTGTGTCAACATAGGGTTCCAATCCCTAGTTGAGATTTCAGACATAGGGCCTCCATTCCTTAGTCGCGTTTTGCCAATATAGGGCTCCAATCCCTAGTTGAGATTTTTCGACATAGGGCCTCCATTGCCTCGTCGCCTTTTTCCAATATAGGGTTCCAATCCCTAGTTCAGATTTTATACATAAGGTCTTCATTCCCTAGTCGCCTTTTGTCAATACAGGGCTCTAATCCCTAGTTGAGATTTTTAGACATAGGGCATCCATTCCTTAGTTTCCTTTTGCCAACGTAGGGCTCCAATCTCTAGTTGAGATTTTTAGACAAAGGGTCTCTATTCCCTAGTCGCCTTTTGCCAACATAGGGCTCCAATCCCTAGTTGAGATTTAAGACATAGGGCCTCCATTCCCTAGTCGCATTTTGCCAACATAGGGCTCCTATCCCTAGTTGAGAATTTTAGGCATAGGGTCTCCATTCCCTAGTCGCCTTTTGCCAACATTGGTCTCCAATCCCTAATTGAGATTTTTAGACTTAGGGCCTCCATTCCCTAGTCGCCTTTTCCCAACATAAGGCACCAATCCCTTGTTGACATTTTAGACATAGGGCCTCCATACCCTAGTCGTCTTTTGCCAACATAGGGCTCCAATCCCTAGTTGAGATTTTAGACATAGGGCCTCCATTCCCTAGCCGCCCTTTGCCAACATCGGGCTCCAATCCCTAGTTGAAACTTTTAGACATAGGGCCTTCATTCCCTAATCGTCTTTTGCCAACATAGGGCTCCAATCCCTAGTTGAGATTTGTTGACATAGGACCTCCATTCCCTAGTCGCCTTTTGTTAACATAGGGCTCTAATCCCTAGTTGAGATTTTTTAGACATAGGGCCTCCATTCCCTAGTCGCATTTTGCAACCATAGGGCTCCAATCCCTAGTTGAGAATTTTAGGCATAGGACCTCCATTCGCTAGTCTCCTTTTGCCAACATATGGCTCCAATCCCTAGTTGAGATTTTTAGATATAAGGCCTCTATTCCCTAGTCGCCTTTTGCCAACATAGGGCTCCAATCCCTAGTTGAAATTTTAGACATAGGGCCTCCATTTCGTAGTCGCCTTTTGCCAACATAGAGCTCCAATCCCTAGTTGAGATTTTTAGATATAGGGCATCCATTCCCTAGTCGCCTTTTGCCAACATATGTCTCCAATCCCTAGTTGAGATTTTGGACATAGGATCCCCATTCCCTAGTCGCCTTTTGCAAACATAGGTCTCCAATCCCTAGTTGATATTTTTAGACATAGGGCCTCCATTCCTTAGTTGCCTTTTGCCAACATAGAGCTCCAATACCTAGTTGAGATTTTTCGACATAGGGCCTCCATTCCCTAGTTGTCTTTTGCCAACATAGGGCTCCAATCCCTAGTTGAGAATTTTAGGCATAGGGCCTCCATTCCCTAGTCTGCTTTTGCCAACATATGGCTCCAATCCCTAGTTGAAATTTTAGACATAGGGCCTCCATTTCGTAGTCGCCTTTTGCCAACATAGAGCTCCAATCCCTAGTTCAGATTTTTAGTTATAGGGCATCCATTTCCTAGTCTCCTTTTGCCAACATATGTCTCCAATCCCTAGTTGAGATTTTATACATAGGACCCCCATTCCCTAGTCGCCTTTTGCAAACATAGGTCTCCAATCCCTAGTTGATATTTTTAGACATATGGCCTCCATTCCTTAGTTGCCTTTTGCCAACATAGGGCTCCAATCCCTAGTTGAGATTTTTAGACAAAGGGTTTCTATTCCCTAGTCGCCTTTTGCCAACATAGGGCTCCAATCCCTAGTTGAGATTTAAGACATAGGGCCTCCATTCCCTAGTCGCATTTTGCCAACATAGGGCTCCTATCCCTAGTTGAGAATTTTAGGCATAGGGTCTCCATTCCCTAGTCGCCTTTTGCCAACATTGGTCTCCAATCCCTAATTGAGATTTTTAGACTTAGGGCCTCCATTCCCTAGTCGCCTTTTCCCAACATAAGGCACCAATCCCTTGTTGACATTTTAGACATAGGGCCTCCATACCCTAGTCGTCTTTTGCCAACATAGGGCTCCAATTCCTAGTTGAGATTTTTCAACATAGAGCCTCTATTCCCTAGTCGCCTTTTGCCAATGTAGGGCTCCAATCCCTAGTTGAGATTTTAGACATAGGGCCTCCATTCCCTAGCCGCCCTTTGCCAACATCGGGCTCCAATCCCTAGTTGAAACTTTTAGACATAGGGAATTTATTCCCTAATCGTCTTTTGCCAACATAGGGCTCCAATCCCTAGTTGAGAATTGTTGACATAGGACCTCCATTCCCTAGTCGCCTTTTGTTAACATAGGGCTCTAATCCCTAGTTGAGATTTTTTAGACATAGGGCCTCCATTCACTAGTCGCATTTTGCAACCATAGGGCTCCAATCCCTAGTTGAGAATTTTAGGCATAGGACCTCCATTCGCTAGTCTCCTTTTGCCAACATATGGCTCCAATCCCTAGTTGAGATTTTTAGATATAACGCCTCTATTCCCTAGTCGCCTTTTGCCAACATAGGGCTCCAATCCCTAGTTGAAATTTTAGACATAGGGCCTCCATTTCGTAGTCGCCTTTTGCCAACATAGAGCTCCAATCCCTAGTTCAGATTTTTAGTTATAGGGCATCCATTTCCTAGTCTCCTTTTGCCAACATATGTCTCCAATCCCTAGTTGAGATTTTATACATAGGACCCCCATTCCCTAGTCGCCTTTTGCAAACATAGGTCTACAATCCCTAGTTGATATTTTCAGACATAGGGCCTCCATTCCTTAGTTGCCTTTTGCCAACATAGGGCTCCAATCCCTAGTTGAGATTTTTAGACAAAGGGTCTCTATTCCCTAGTCGCCTTTTGCCAACATAGGGCTCCAATCCCTAGTTGAGATTTAAGACATAGGGCCTCCATTCCCTAGTCGCATTTTGCCAACATAGGGCTCCTATCCCTAGTTGAGAATTTTAGGCATAGGGTCTCCATTCCCTAGTCGCCTTTTGCCAACATTGGTCTCCAATCCCTAATTGAGATTTTTAGACTTAGGGCCTCCATTCCCTAGTCGCCTTTTCCCAACATAAGGCACCAATCCCTTGTTGACATTTTAGACATAGGGCCTCCATACCCTAGTCGTCTTTTGCCAACATAGGGCTCCAATTCCTAGTTGAGATTTTTCAACATAGAGCCTCTATTCCCTAGTCGCCTTTTGCCAATGTAGGGCTCCAATCCCTAGTTGAGATTTTAGACATAGGGCCTCCATTCCCTAGCCGCCCTTTGCCAACATCGGGCTCCAATCCCTAGTTGAAACTTTTAGACATAGGGAATTTATTCCCTAATCGTCTTTTGCCAACATAGGGCTCCAATCCCTAGTTGAGAATTGTTGACATAGGACCTCCATTCCCTAGTCGCCTTTTGTTAACATAGGGCTCTAATCCCTAGTTGAGATTTTTTAGACATAGGGCCTCCATTCACTAGTCGCATTTTGCAACCATAGGGCTCCAATCCCTAGTTGAGAATTTTAGGCATAGGACCTCCATTCGCTAGTCTCCTTTTTCCAACATATGGCTCCAATCCCTAGTTGAGATTTTTAGATATAACGCCTCTATTCCCTAGTCGCCTTTTGCCAACATAGGGCTCCAATCCCTAGTTGAAATTTTAGACATAGGGCCTCCATTTCGTAGTCGCCTTTTGCCAACATAGAGCTCCAATCCCTAGTTCAGATTTTTAGTTATAGGGCATCCATTTCCTAGTCTCCTTTTGCCAACATATGTCTCCAATCCCTAGTTGAGATTTTATACATAGGACCCCCATTCCCTAGTCGCCTTTTGCAAACATAGGTCTCCAATCCCTAGTTGATATTTTTAGACATATGGCCTCCATTCCTTAGTTGCCTTTTGCCAACATAGGGCTCCAATCCCTAGTTGAGATTTTTAGACAAAGGGTTTCTATTCCCTAGTCGCCTTTTGCCAACATAGGGCTCCAATCCCTAGTTGAGATTTAAGACATAGGGCCTCCATTCCCTAGTCGCATTTTGCCAACATAGGGCTCCTATCCCTAGTTGAGAATTTTAGGCATAGGGTCTCCATTCCCTAGTCGCCTTTTGCCAACATTGGTCTCCAATCCCTAATTGAGATTTTTAGACTTAGGGCCTCCATTCCCTAGTCGCCTTTTCCCAACATAAGGCACCAATCCCTTGTTGACATTTTAGACATAGGGCCTCCATACCCTAGTCGTCTTTTGCCAACATAGGGCTCCAATTCCTAGTTGAGATTTTAGACATAGGGCCTCCATTCCCTAGACGCCCTTTGCCAACATCGGGCTCCAATCCCTAGTTGAAACTTTTAGACATAGGGCCTTCATTCCCTAATCGTCTTTTGCCAACATAGGGCTCCAATCCCTAGTTGAGATTTGTTGACATAGGACCTCCATTCCCTAGTCGCCTTTTGTTAACATAGGGCTCTAATCCCTAGTTGAGATTTTTTAGACATAGGGCCTCCATTCCCTAGTCGCATTTTGCAACCATAGGGCTCCAATCCCTAGTTGAGAATTTTAGGCATAGGACCTCCATTCGCTAGTCTCCTTTTGCCAACATATGGCTCCAATCCCTAGTTGAGATTTTTAGATATAAGGCCTCTATTCCCTAGTCGCCTTTTGCCAACATAGGGCTCCAATCCCTAGTTGAAATTTTAGACATAGGGCCTCCATTTCGTAGTCGCCTTTTGCCAACATAGAGCTCCAATCCCTAGTTGAGATTTTTAGATATAGGGCATCCATTCCCTAGTCGCCTTTTGCCAACATATGTCTCCAATCCCTAGTTGAGATTTTGGACATAGGATCCCCATTCCCTAGTCGCCTTTTGCAAACATAGGTCTCCAATCCCTAGTTGATATTTTTAGACATAGGGCCTCCATTCCTTAGTTGCCTTTTGCCAACATAGAGCTCCAATACCTAGTTGAGATTTTTCGACATAGGGCCTCCATTCCCTAGTTGTCTTTTGCCAACATAGGGCTCCAATCCCTAGTTGAGAATTTTAGGCATAGGGCCTCCATTCCCTAGTCTGCTTTTGCCAACATATGGCTCCAATCCCTAGTTGAGATTTTTAGATATAAGGCCTCTATTCCCTAGTCGCCTTTTGTCAACATAGGGTTCCAATCCCTAGTTGAGATTTCAGAAATAGGGCCTCCATTCCTTAGTCGCGTTTTGCCAATATAGGGCTCCAGTCCCTAGTTGAGATTTTTCGACATAGGGCCTCCATTGCCTCGTCGCCTTTTTCAAATATAGGGTTCCAATCCCTAGTTCAGATTTTAGACATAAGGTCTTCATTCCCTAGTCGCCTTTTGTCAATATAGGGCTCTAATCCCTAGTTGAGATTTTTAGACATAGGGCATCCATTCCCTAGTTTCCTTTTGCCAACATAGGGCTCCAATCTCTAGTTGAGATTTTTAGACAAAGGGTCTCTATTCCCTAGTCGCCTTTTGCCAACATAGGGCTCCAATCCCTAGTTGAGATTTAAGACATAGGGCCTCCATTCCCTAGTCGCATTTTGCCAACATAGGGCTCCTATCCCTAGTTGAGAATTTTAGGCATAGGGTCTCCATTCCCTAGTCTCCTTTTGCCAACATTGGTCTCCAATCCCTAATTGAGATTTTTAGACTTAGGGCCTCCATTCCCTAGTCACCTTTTCCCAACATAAGGCACCAATCCCTTGTTGACATTTTAGACATAGGGCCTCCATACCCTAGTCGTCTTTTGCCAACATAGGGCTCCAATCCCTAGTTGAGATTTTAGACATAGGGCCTCCATTCCCTAGCCGCCCTTTGCCAACATCGGGCTCCAATCCCTAGTTGAAACTTTTAGACATAGGGAATTTATTCCCTAATCGTCTTTTGCCAACATAGGGCTCCAATCCCTAGTTGAGATTTGTTGACATAGGACCTCCATTCCCTAGTCGCCTTTTGTTAACATAGGGCTCTAATCCCTAGTTGAGATTTTTTAGACATAGGGCCTCCATTCACTAGTCGCATTTTGCAACCATAGGGCTCCAATCCCTAGTTGAGAATTTTAGGCATAGGACCTCCATTCGCTAGTCTCCTTTTGCCAACATATGGCTCCAATCCCTAGTTGAGATTTTTAGATATAACGCCTCTATTCCCTAGTCGCCTTTTGCCAACATAGGGCTCCAATCCCTAGTTGAAATTTTAGACATAGGGCCTCCATTTCGTAGTCGCCTTTTGCCAACATAGAGCTCCAATCCCTAGTTCAGATTTTTAGTTATAGGGCATCCATTTCCTAGTCTCCTTTTGCCAACATATGTCTCCAATCCCTAGTTGAGATTTTATACATAGGACCCCCATTCCCTAGTCGCCTTTTGCAAACATAGGTCTCCAATCCCTAGTTGATATTTTTAGACATATGGCCTCCATTCCTTAGTTGCCTTTTGCCAACATAGGGCTCCAATCCCTAGTTGAGATTTTTAGACAAAGGGTTTCTATTCCCTAGTCGCCTTTTGCCAACATAGGGCTCCAATCCCTAGTTGAGATTTAAGACATAGGGCCTCCATTCCCTAGTCGCATTTTGCCAACATAGGGCTCCTATCCCTAGTTGAGAATTTTAGGCATAGGGTCTCCATTCCCTAGTCGCCTTTTGCCAACATTGGTCTCCAATCCCTAATTGAGATTTTTAGACTTAGGGCCACCATTCCCTAGTCGCCTTTTCCCAACATAAGGCACCAATCCCTTGTTGACATTTTAGACATAGGGCCTCCATACCCTAGTCGTCTTTTGCCAACATAGGGCTCCAATTCCTAGTTGAGATTTTAGACATAGGGCCTCCATTCCCTAGACGCCCTTTGCCAACATCGGGCTCCAATCCCTAGTTGAAACTTTTAGACATAGGGCCTTCATTCCCTAATCGTCTTTTGCCAACATAGGGCTCCAATCCCTAGTTGAGATTTGTTGACATAGGACCTCCATTCCCTAGTCGCCTTTTGTTAACATAGGGCTCTAATCCCTAGTTGAGATTTTTTAGACATAGGGCCTCCATTCCCTAGTCGCATTTTGCAACCATAGGGCTCCAATCCCTAGTTGAGAATTTTAGGCATAGGACCTCCATTCGCTAGTCTCCTTTTGCCAACATATGGCTCCAATCCCTAGTTGAGATTTTTAGATATAAGGCCTCTATTCCCTAGTCGCCTTTTGCCAACATAGGGCTCCAATCCCTAGTTGAAATTTTAGACATAGGGCCTCCATTTCGTAGTCGCCTTTTGCCAACATAGAGCTCCAATCCCTAGTTGAGATTTTTAGATATAGGGCATCCATTCCCTAGTCGCCTTTTGCCAACATATGTCTCCAATCCCTAGTTGAGATTTTGGACATAGGATCCCCATTCCCTAGTCGCCTTTTGCAAACATAGGTCTCCAATCCCTAGTTGATATTTTTAGACATAGGGCCTCCATTCCTTAGTTGCCTTTTGCCAACATAGAGCTCCAATACCTAGTTGAGATTTTTCGACATAGGGCCTCCATTCCCTAGTTGTCTTTTGCCAACATAGGGCTCCAATCCCTAGTTGAGAATTTTAGGCATAGGGCCTCCATTCCCTAGTCTGCTTTTGCCAACATATGGCTCCAATCCCTAGTTGAAATTTTAGACATAGGGCCTCCATTTCGTAGTCGCCTTTTGCCAACATAGAGCTCCAATCCCTAGTTCAGATTTTTAGTTATAGGGCATCCATTTCCTAGTCTCCTTTTGCCAACATATGTCTCCAATCCCTAGTTGAGATTTTATACATAGGACCCCCATTCCCTAGTCGCCTTTTGCAAACATAGGTCTCCAATCCCTAGTTGATATTTTTAGACATATGGCCTCCATTCCTTAGTTGCCTTTTGCCAACATAGGGCTCCAATCCCTAGTTGAGATTTTTAGACAAAGGGTTTCTATTCCCTAGTCGCCTTTTGCCAACATAGGGCTCCAATCCCTAGTTGAGATTTAAGACATAGGGCCTCCATTCCCTAGTCGCATTTTGCCAACATAGGGCTCCTATCCCTAGTTGAGAATTTTAGGCATAGGGTCTCCATTCCCTAGTCGCCTTTTGCCAACATTGGTCTCCAATCCCTAATTGAGATTTTTAGACTTAGGGCCTCCATTCCCTAGTCGCCTTTTCCCAACATAAGGCACCAATCCCTTGTTGACATTTTAGACATAGGGCCTCCATACCCTAGTCGTCTTTTGCCAACATAGGGCTCCAATTCCTAGTTGAGATTTTAGACATAGGGCCTCCATTCCCTAGACGCCCTTTGCCAACATCGGGCTCCAATCCCTAGTTGAAACTTTTAGACATAGGGCCTTCATTCCCTAATCGTCTTTTGCCAACATAGGGCTCCAATCCCTAGTTGAGATTTATTGACATAGGACCTCCATTCCCTAGTCGCCTTTTGTTAACATAGGGCTCTAATCCCTAGTTGAGATTTTTTAGACATAGGGCCTCCATTCCCTAGTCGCATTTTGCAACCATAGGGCTCCAATCCCTAGTTGAGAATTTTAGGCATAGGACCTCCATTCGCTAGTCTCCTTTTGCCAACATATGGCTCCAATCCCTAGTTGAGATTTTTAGATATAAGGCCTCTATTCCCTAGTCGCCTTTTGCCAACATAGGGCTCCAATCCCTAGTTGAAATTTTAGACATAGGGCCTCCATTTCGTAGTCGCCTTTTGCCAACATAGAGCTCCAATCCCTAGTTGAGATTTTTAGATATAGGGCATCCATTCCCTAGTCGCCTTTTGCCAACATATGTCTCCAATCCCTAGTTGAGATTTTGGACATAGGATCCCCATTCCCTAGTCGCCTTTTGCAAACATAGGTCTCCAATCCCTAGTTGATATTTTTAGACATAGGGCCTCCATTCCTTAGTTGCCTTTTGCCAACATAGAGCTCCAATACCTAGTTGAGATTTTTCGACATAGGGCCTCCATTCCCTAGTTGTCTTTTGCCAACATAGGGCTCCAATCCCTAGTTGAGAATTTTAGGCATAGGGCCTCCATTCCCTAGTCTGCTTTTGCCAACATATGGCTCCAATCCCTAGTTGAGATTTTTAGATATAAGGCCTCTATTCCCTAGTCGCCTTTTGTCAACATAGGGTTCCAATCCCTAGTTGAGATTTCAGAAATAGGGCCTCCATTCCTTAGTCGCGTTTTGCCAATATAGGGCTCCAATCCCTAGTTGAGATTTTTCGACATAGGGCCTCCATTGCCTCGTCGCCTTTTTCAAATATAGGGTTCCAATCCCTAGTTCAGATTTTAGACATAAGGTCTTCATTCCCTAGTCGCCTTTTGTCAATATAGGGCTCTAATCCCTAGTTGAGATTTTTAGACATAGGGCATCCATTCCCTAGTTTCCTTTTTCCAACATAGGGCTCCAATCTCTAGTTGAGATTTTTAGACAAAGGGTCTCTATTCCCTAGTCGCCTTTTGCCAACATAGGGCTCCAATCCCTAGTTGAGATTTAAGACATAGGGCCTCCATTCCCTAGTCGCATTTTGCCAACATAGGGCTCCTATCCCTAGTTGAGAATTTTAGGCATAGGGTCTCCATTCCCTAGTCTCCTTTTGCCAACATTGGTCTCCAATCCCTAATTGAGATTTTTAGACTTAGGGCCTCCATTCCCTAGTCACCTTTTCCCAACATAAGGCACCAATCCCTTGTTGACATTTTAGACATAGGGCCTCCATACCCTAGTCGTCTTTTGCCAACATAGGGCTCCAATCCCTAGTTGAGATTTTAGACATAGGGCCTCCATTCCCTAGCCGCCCTTTGCCAACATCGGGCTCCAATCCCTAGTTGAAACTTTTAGACATAGGGAATTTATTCCCTAATCGTCTTTTGCCAACATAGGGCTCCAATCCCTAGTTGAGATTTGTTGACATAGGACCTCCATTCCCTAGTCGCCTTTTGTTAACATAGGGCTCTAATCCCTAGTTGAGATTTTTTAGACATAGGGCCTCCATTCACTAGTCGCATTTTGCAACCATAGGGCTCCAATCCCTAGTTGAGAATTTTAGGCATAGGACCTCCATTCGCTAGTCTCCTTTTGCCAACATATGGCTCCAATCCCTAGTTGAGATTTTTAGATATAACGCCTCTATTCCCTAGTCGCCTTTTGCCAACATAGGGCTCCAATCCCTAGTTGAAATTTTAGACATAGGGCCTCCATTTCGTAGTCGCCTTTTGCCAACATAGAGCTCCAATCCCTAGTTCAGATTTTTAGTTATAGGGCATCCATTTCCTAGTCGCCTTTTGCCAACATATGTCTCCAATCCCTAGTTGAGATTTTATACATAGGACCCCCATTCCCTAGTCGCCTTTTGCAAACATAGGTCTCCAATCCCTAGTTGATATTTTTAGACATAGGGCCTCCATTCCTTAGTTGCCTTTTGCCAACATAGGGCTCCAATCCCTAGTTGAGATTTTTAGACAAAGGGTCTCTATTCCCTAGTCGCCTTTTGCCAACATAGGGCTCCAATCCCTAGTTGAGATTTAAGACATAGGGCCTCCATTCCCTAGTCGCATTTTGCCAACATAGGGCTCCTATCCCTAGTTGAGAATTTTAGGCATAGGGTCTCCATTCCCTAGTCGCCTTTTGCCAACATTGGTCTCCAATCCCTAATTGAGATTTTTAGACTTAGGGCCTCCATTCCCTAGTCGCCTTTTCCCAACATAAGGCACCAATCCCTTGTTGACATTTTAGACATAGGGCCTCCATACCCTAGTCGTCTTTTGCCAACATAGGGCTCCAATTCCTAGTTGAGATTTTTCAACATAGAGCCTCTATTCCCTAGTCGCCTTTTGCCAATGTAGGGCTCCAATCCCTAGTTGAGATTTTAGACATAGGGCCTCCATTCCCTAGCCGCCCTTTGCCAACATCGGGCTCCAATCCCTAGTTGAAACTTTTAGACATAGGGAATTTATTCCCTAATCGTCTTTTGCCAACATAGGGCTCCAATCCCTAGTTGAGAATTGTTGACATAGGACCTCCATTCCCTAGTCGCCTTTTGTTAACATAGGGCTCTAATCCCTAGTTGAGATTTTTTAGACATAGGGCCTCCATTCACTAGTCGCATTTTGCAACCATAGGGCTCCAATCCCTAGTTGAGAATTTTAGGCATAGGACCTCCATTCGCTAGTCTCCTTTTTCCAACATATGGCTCCAATCCCTAGTTGAGATTTTTAGATATAACGCCTCTATTCCCTAGTCGCCTTTTGCCAACATAGGGCTCCAATCCCTAGTTGAAATTTTAGACATAGGGCCTCCATTTCGTAGTCGCCTTTTGCCAACATAGAGCTCCAATCCCTAGTTCAGATTTTTAGATATAGGGCATCCATTTCCTAGTCGCCTTTTGCCAACATATGTCTCCAATCCCTAGTTGAGATTTTATACATAGGACCCCCATTCCCTAGTCGCCTTTTGCAAACATAGGTCTCCAATCCCTAGTTGATATTTTTAGACATAGGGCCTCCATTCCTTAGTTGCCTTTTGCCAACATAGGGCTCCAATCCCTAGTTGAGAATTTTAGACATAGGGCCTCCATTCCCTAGTCTCCTTTTGCCAGCATATGGCTCCAATACATAGTTGAGATTTTTCGACATAGGGCCTCCATTCCCTAGTTGTCTTTTGCCAACATAGGGCTCCAATCCCTAGTTGAGAATTTTAGACATAGGGCCTCCATTCCCTAGTCTCCTTTTGCCAGCATATGGCTCCAATACATAGTTGAGATTTTAGACATAGGGCCTCCATTCCCTAGCCGCCCTTTGCCAACATCGGGCTCCAATCCCTAGTTAAGATTTTTAGACATAGGGCCTCCATTCCCTAGTCGTCGTTTGCCAACATAGGGCTCCAATCCCTAGGTGAGATTTTTTGACATAGGACCCCCATTCCCTAGTCGCCTTTTGCCAACATAGGGCTCCAATCCCTAGTTGAGATTTTAGGCATAGGGCCTCCATTCCCTAGTCTCTTTTTTACAACATATGGCTCAATCCCTAGTTGAGATTTTTAGATATAAGGCCTTTATTCCCTAGTCTTCTTTTGCCAACATAGGAATCCAATCCCTAGTTGAGATTTTAGACATAGGGCCTCCATTTGATAGTCGCCTTTTGCCAACATAGGAATCCAATCCCTATGTGAGATTTTTGATATAGGGCCTTTATTTCCTAGTCGCATTTTGCCAACATAGGGCTCCAATCCCTAGTTGAGATTTTAGACATAGGGCCTCCATTTCCTAGTCGCATTTTGCCAACATAGGGTTCCAATCCCTAGTTGAGATTTTTAGACATAGGGACTCTATTCCCTAGTCGCCTTTTGGCAACATAGGGCTCTAATCCCTAGTTGAGATTCTTAGACATAGGGCCTCCATTCCCTAGTTTCCTTTTACCAACATAGGGCTCCAATCCCTAGTTGAGATTTTTAGACATAGGGCCTCCATTCCCTAGTTTCCTTTTGCTATAATAGGGCTCCAATCCGAAGTTGAGATTTTTAGACATAGGGCCTACATTCCCTAGTCGCCTTTTGCCAACATAGGGCACCAATCCCTTGTTGACATTTTAGACATAGGGTCTCCATTCCCTAGTCGCCTTTTGCCAACATAGGGCTCCAATCCCTAGTTGTGATTTTAGACATAGGGCCTCCATTCACTAGCCGCCCTTTGCCAACATCGGGCTCCAATCCCTAGTTGATATTTTTAGACATAGGGCCTCCATTACTTAGTTGCCTTTTGCCAACATAGGGCTCCAAACCCTAGTTGAGAATTTTAGACATAGGGCCCCCATTCCCTAGTCTCCTTTTGCCAGCATATGGCTCCAATACATAGTTGAGATTTTTCGACATAGGGCCTCCATTCCCTAGTTGTCTTTTGCCAACATAGGGCTCCAATACCTAGTTGAGAATTTTAGACATAGGGCCTCCATTCCCTAGTCTCCTTTTGCCAGCATATGGCTCCAATACATAGTTGAGATTTTAGACATAGGGCCTCCATTCCCTAGCCGCCCTTTGCCAACATCGGGCTCCAATCCCTAGTTGAGATTTTTAGACATAGGGCCTCCATTCCCTAGTCGTCGTTTGCCAACATAGGGCTCCAATCCCTAGGTGAGATTTTTTGACATAGGACCCCCATTCCCTAGTCGCCTTTTGCCAACATAGGGCTCCAATCCCTAGTTGAGATTTTAGGCATAGGGCCTCCATTCCCTAGTCTCTTTTTTACAACATATGGCTCAATCCCTAGTTGAGATTTTTAGATATAAGGCCTTTATTCCCTAGTCTTCTTTTGCCAACATAGGAATCCAATCCCTAGTTGAGATTTTAGACATAGGGCCTCCATTTGATAGTCGCCTTTTGCCAACATAGGAATCCAATCCCTATGTGAGATTTTTGATATAGGGCCTTTATTTCCTAGTCGCATTTTGCCAACATAGGGCTCCAATCCCTAGTTGAGATTTTAGACATAGGGCCTCCATTTCCTAGTCGCCTTTTGCCAACATAGGGCTCCAATCCCTAGTTGAGATTTTTAGACATAGGGACTCTATTCCCTAGTCGCCTTTTGGCAACATAGGGCTCTAATCCCTAGTTGAGATTCTTAGACATAGGGCCTCCATTCCCTAGTTTCCTTTTACCAACATAGGGCTCCAATCCCTAGTTGAGATTTTTAGACATAGGGCCTCCATTCCCTAGTTTCCTTTTGCTAAAATAGGGCTCCAATCCGAAGTTGAGATTTTTAGACATAGGGCTTACATTCCCTAGTCGCCTTTTGCCAACATAGGGCACCAATCCCTTGTTGACATTTTAGACATAGGGTCTCCATTCCCTAGTCGCCTTTTGCCAACATAGGGCTCCAATCCCTAGTTGTGATTTTAGACATAGGGCCTCTATTCACTAGCCGCCCTTTGCCAACATCGGGCTCCAATCCCTAGTTGAGATTTTTAGACATAGGGCCTCCATTCCCTAGTCACCTTTTGCCAACATAGGGCTCTAATACCTAGTTGAGATTTTAGACATTGGGCCTCCATTCCATAGTCGCCTTTTGCCAACATAGGGCTCCAATCCCTAGTTGAGATTTTTCGACATAGGGCCTCCATTCCTTAGTCGCCTTTTGCCAAAATAGAGCTCCAATCCCTAGTTGAGATTTTCGACATAGGGCCTCTATTCCCTAGTCATCTTTTGCCAACATAGGGCTCCAATCCCTATTTAAGAATTTTAGACATAGGGTCTCCTTCCCCTAGTCGCCTTTTGCCAACATAGGGTCTCCAACCCATAGTAGAGATTTTTAGATATAGGGTCTCCATCCCCTAGACGACTTTTGCCAACATAGGGTCTCCAACCTCTAGTTGAGATTTTTAGACATAGCGTCTCCATCCCCTAGTCGCCTTTTGCCAACATAGGGTATCCAACCCCTAGTTAAGATATGTTTAGATGTAGGTTCTCCATCCCCTAGTCGCCTTTTGCCAACATAGGGTCTCCAACCCCTAGTTGAGATTTTTAGACATAGGGTTTTCATCCCCTAGTCGCCTTTTGCCAACATAGGATCTCCAACCCCTAGTTGAGATTATTTTTAGACATAGGGTCTTCATCCCCTAGTCACCATTTTCATAGGGTCTCCAACCCTAGTTGAGGTTTTTATACATAGGGTCTTCATCCCCTAGTCGTCTATTGCCAACATAGGGTCTCCATTCCCTAGTCTCCTTTTGCCAACATAGGGCTCCAATTCCTAGTTGACATTTGCCAACATAGGGCTCCAATCCCTAGTTGAGATTTTTAGACATAGGGCCTCCATTCCCAAATCGCCTTTTGTCAACATAGGGCTCCAATCCCTACTTTAGATTTTTAGACATAGGGCCTTCATTCCCTAGTCGCCTTTTGCCAACATAGGGCTCCAATCCCTAGTTGAGATTTTTAGACATAGGGCTTCCATTCCCTAATGGCCTTTTGCCAACATAGGGCCCCAATCCCAAGTTGATATTTTTAGACATAGGGCCTCCATTCCCTAGTTGCATTTGCATGACATTAATGTGAAACATAGGAGAAACTCCCCTCCACCCGATGATCGGATGTCGATGCAATAGCCATGGCTACAGCAAAATAGGGAGGGAAAAAATAAGGATTTGGGCAAAAAATTTCTAAAATAGGGAAGTGGAAGGACTAGCACAAAGCGCCAGGCTCTGCAGAAGAGACAGCCGTTTCAAAACAGCAAATTCGCCACTTGGGAAACAGATGAAAAAATATATAAAGGCATAGCAACAACTTCCCGCCTACCCAAATGGGCCAATTAATTCTGGCCACGTTAACGTCACCCTCTCCTAGGGAAGCATACTGGCTAAATCACCCCAGCCCCCCTTTTTTATCGGGTCATACGAATATTGTTACCCCACGTAACTCAAAAAAATACTGCGGGACCTCGGGGAGCCCCCCGACGTCATGAGCATCAGTCCGAGAGGAGCTGTCGATTTAACCCCGGGACATGGCCAATTTTAGAGTATCGATGGATCCGAGAGTAGGCTCTGAAGGGCCAACGCCAAGAGGCAAAAGCTAAAACGCGAAAGCAAAGGGGAAAGGTGACTAAAAAAAGAGAGGAAGAAAAGGGCTGACATAATGAAAACCCTTTTTTTACATTGTCAAAAGAAAAACATCATCTTTACACAACCCATTCCCCCGGGGGCCGCATACAAGGGGAAAAGGAGGGGTACAAAATGACTCAGAGACTACTCCTCATCGCTATTATCTTCGCCCTCATCAGGGGAAACTAAAAGCACCAGTTCTTCCTCCAGTTCACGGGCCTCCTTGAGATCAGCTAACAGGTCGATACCTCTGGCTCTGATTTCCTCCAGGGTCTCTTTCCTCGCCTCTGCCTTAGCATGCTTAATAGCTCGGATTAGTTTCTGCTCAGCTGCTATTGATATGTCACGAGCTATTCTATGCGCCGTGGCCATCCTCCTGATAAGTGACAGCATTTTGTTCGACCTCAGACTTAGCCGCGGCCAAACAACAACCTCCCTATGAGCATCCTTGAGAAGATCCTGGGATGTCTCCAACTCCCTAGCCACTATTTCATTTTGCTCCCTCAGCCCTGAGATCTCCACATTCAGTTGATTAATCTCTGAGCCACTCTGCTCGACCTACATAAGAAAGGTAAGCCAATATATATGGGAATATGGAATAAAGTCGGTCACGAGCAAGGCAAAGTACCTGAACAACAAGATTGTCCTTTTCATGGAGTGCCGTTTCCAAAGCGGCCCGAAGTTCTCCCAGTTCTTTTTCTCCCCGGGCAGAATGAGCCTCCGAATCCTGCAGCTTTGAGGTGGCTTCCTTAAACTCCTTTTTATGATAAGAAAGCTCCCTGTAGAGCCGAAGGATGGCATGATCGTACATCTCCTTACACTGCGGCATAGCGGAAAAGTTAGAAAGATGGAGAATGACGTTCGAGGACAAACGAAATGCACGAGAAATGGTTGTCACCTGCTGCATAGACTTCTCTACCGCTTTGAAGGCACCGGGAATATCAAGATCAGTGCTATCACTAACACCATCAAAGATGTTGGCGATAGAGCCTCCCTCTTGCATATGAATCCTCGTTGTGGCGCCAATCATCCCCTGAGCATCCCCCAGTTCCCCTGACGAGACCGGGAAGCATGAAAAGAAGTCGTTCAGGTCGCCAACTTCTCTAGGTGGAAACCCACGTCCCTGAAAGGCCCTGAGCCCCAACCCCTCAATATCAATGGCAGTGGTCTCCCGGCGAAAACTGTATCAAATCCAGTCGCGCGATCTGAAGCTACATCAATATCCTTTTCAAAGGTCCCCGGCTCACGAGGCCGACCAGAGTCAGCCATTCCAGACTCAGCAGCCTCCGGCTGAGGTTCCTACGAGTCTCTCACACTTGACCTTCTCTCTGCTCTAGCGGGCATTCGTCGTCATCCTCTCCCTTGGTATCAGGATTCGCCTCTAAGTTTGAAGTAGCAGTCCCAACAACGGCTCTATGCTCGAGTGACCTAGTTTTCTTTGCCATAGGATAGATAACAACTACTCTGCTTTTTATCTTCTTACTCATGTCAGGCTCCAAAGCCCTTACTTTTCCACCAGGGGGCGGCCTCATCTGGATATTCTGACCAAGACTTGCACTAGCACAGTAACCGCAAGACGCTTTCACTAAGGGCTTAGAAAGAAACATAAAGTACAAGGCAAAGGAAGTAAAGGAACCTCACCATGATTCTTAGCCACCAACGCTTCTTGGCCAGGCCGGTCCAAGACCGAAAGCGATATGGGAACTTCTCGTTCAACCACCCAATCCATCCCGACAGATCTGGAACCGCCTCCGGGTACCAAACAGCGGCTGTAGGAAGCACAAAGAGATCATTATTTTGAATGGAAGAATAATTGAAAAGCAGCTAAGGGAATAATTGCTTACGTCGTGTACTCCACCTCCCCGAAAAGGGCATCCTCTGGGCCGGGATGATGTCCAAAGTCTTTACATGGATAAACCTACTCATCCATTCGAGATCCTTTCCCTCGTCGACGCTCGAAAAAAAATATTTTTTGGACCGATGTCGGAGCTTGATTAAAACTCGATAAAATTAAGGGTTGTACATCCTGATCAGATAATTGAGGGTAAACATCTCACCCTCAACCCTTTCGGTGAAATGACGAAGCATCAACACTATCCTCCAAAAAGAAGGGTAGATCTAACCAAGCATCACTTGGTATCGGTCGTAGAAGTCAATAGAGTCTATCTCTAGGGGAGAGGACTCGGTAGAATTATCGGGACCCAGGGTGAATGGGTAGGTGTATACGTGAAGGAAGCCAGCCTTATGGTCCGTTATATTATCATTAGGATCGGGAATCTCCACCCCCACTGCGTCACTCCATCGGCAGTCCTTCCTCACCTTGCCAATATCGGTCACGACGCTAACATATGGGGAAACATGCTCACACCGGACCGGTGTAGGTGAAGTGGCATCGACGCTAAAATCCCCTAACATATCTAGATCAGGTGGGGTACACTATTCCAAAGAGGTAATCACTCTGGTTCCTTCCTTAGGCGATCGGGATGATGATGCAGCGTCGTCCCGCTAGGGAACCATCCTAGAAGTCCCAGCCATGGCAATGGTAAAAATTCTTCTATGAAAGGACGAAAGAGTGTCAAATACAAAAGATTCTGACCCGTGAGCTTGGAAATGGGGTGAAAGTGGGAAGTGTAAAGCAACCGATGCATTTATAGGAACCCTTTGGGTAGCGGAAAGGACGAGCCAATGGTAGTTCGTAGGTTTCTCAATTATCGCATCTGACGGCAGCCTTGCACAATTCTCTTGAACATGGCATTTAATGCTTTTAAACGGTTGACGTCACGGAAATGATGACCTCGAGATGACGATTTAAAATCGTTTCCTATTACTTCGTTCTAGGAAATGCGGAGACTATCTGCATACAGTGAAATCAGAGGGATCGATTTCTCGCCACTGAGGCGCGTTCGGGGAGTCATATCGGTATCTCGAGGCTGTAGGGCTACGATCAAGCTCCCTCCCTCGAGGTTCGCCCATGACCAACAAAGATTCTGAGGGTGGGGAATTCTCGAGGCGAGCAACTAGCATCAGCAGAGTCTAGTATCGCGTCTAGCCGTCCCATCCCCGCGCCTTTACTTTTAATGCATTCGGTACTATATTGTATTCCTTCTCCTATATAAAGGGAATCCACACCACCTTGTAAGAGGCTGATGTTTCTCAAACTATTCTCCATAAGATCAATAATATCTCTCTCTCTTTCTTCTCTCTAACTTACTCGCTCTTACTCGCTCGAGGCCATTCTTAGCATTTATTGCTTTCATACGTGTTCTTCATTTATTGCTTGATATTGGCCATAAAGAGACTTCTTTAATTGTTTTCTAACTGTTATCCCACTCCCGGTTACCCCTGATAGCTCGTGCCGGATATCGACCCTGAGGCCCCTTATCGACCAGTCCGAAGCCCGGGCGGCAAGCCGCTCGGTTTGATTGTTGTCTTGTTTTAGCTTGTATCTCTTCGTTAAACTTCATATTCTTAGCACCAACTACTCTAAAAACTAGCATAAAAATAGATTACATATTTTTAGGGTCCCACTTACAAATTTAATTGTTGTTACCATTTTCACGATAAACAAAAATCTTGCAAAGAGCACTAGAAGGCGATGATGAGAGAGAAATGAGAGAGGTCAACAGGTGAAAACCCGCAAAGGGCGCCATTAATCAAAAGAGGATCCTTACAGCCATTAGCATCGACAAAGTCCTGGGCAAGGTTTCTCGGTTTCGAGGCAAAAGTTGTGATGCATTTATAAGAGTGGACGGTTTACATAGATCTGGCATCCAGTCCAAAAGGCTTTTCATGTTCATTGAAGTCCACATGAACTCTAGATAAGGTTGAAAAAAATTATGTCCCACGCGACCAACTGTCATGGGAAAGTTTTGGAAAAACTAAAGGTTCTCCAGGATCAAAAATGCAATCGGTATTCAGGAAACAACCAGTTGCAGTTGAAATCATCATCAAAGAAACCGAGCCGAGATCAAGTGACTAAACACTCAAGGCCACACAATCAACCACAATTTCAAATTGATCAATTTTTCTTTATTTGAAAAAATAGGAAACGGGTGCAATCCAAAAGCAACATTGCAAGAAGGAGGTGCAACCAAAAAGAAACTGCGCGAGGGCTAGAAATAGCTTTGCAGCAACAACTCCAAAAGGGAAGTCTCCTCTAAAATTCCTTGTCCCATTTACTCATTCTCTAAAAATAATAAAAAATAATAAATAATGAAAAAGAAATAAAAAGAAAGAAAATTCAAAACCATGGCAGTATAAGGCACAACTATCCCTAGCTGCATTTTCCAGCATAGGATCTCCATTCCCTAGTTGATGTTCTTTTCTAACATAGGGTCTCCACTCCCTAGTTGATGTTATTTTAGACATAGGGTCTCTACTCCCTAGTCTCCTTTTCCAATATAGGGTCTCCACTCCCTAGTTGATGTTATTCTAGACATAGGGTCTCTACTCCCTAGTCTCTTTTTCCAACATATGGTCTCCACTACCTAGTCGATTTTATTTTAGACATAGGGTCTCTACTCCCTAGTCTTCTTTTCCAACATAGGGTCTCTACTCTCTAGTTTATGATTTTAGACATAGGGTCTCCACTCCCTAGTCTACTTTTCCAACATAGGGTCTCCACTACTTAGTTGATGTTATTTTAGACATAGGGTCTCCACTCCGTAGTCTCCTTTTCCAACATAGGGTCTTCACTCCCTAGTTGATGTTATTTTAGACATAGGGTATCCACTCCCTAATCTTCTTTTCCAACATATGTCTCCACTCCCTACTTGATTTTATTTTAGACATAGGGTCCCCACTCCCTAATTGATTTTATTTTATACATAGGGTCTCTACTCCCTAGTTGATTTTATTTTAGATATAGGGTCTTCTCTTCCTAGTCTTCTTTTCCAATATAGGGTCTCCACTCCCTAATTGATGTTATTTTAGACATAGGGTCTCCACTCGCTAGTCTTCGTTTCCAATATAGGGTCTCCACTCCCTAGTTAATTTTATTTTAGATATAGTATCTCCATTCCCTAGTTTTCTTTTCTAGCATAGGGTCTCCACTCCCTAGTTGAAGTTATTTTATACATAAGGTTCTTTTCCAACATATGGTCTCTTCACTCCCTAGTTGACATTATTTTTAGACATAGGGTCACCACTCCCTAGTCTTCTTACCAGTTTAGGGTACACCAATCCCTAGCTGAGTTTTCCAACATAGGGTACAACACTCCCTAGTTGATTTGATCTTAAGTGCAAGGTACACCACTCCCTGATATCTTTGTTAATATAGGCTACACCATTTCCTTACCATATTTTACCACCATAAGGTACACTGATCCTTGGTTGAGATACTATTTAGACAATTAGGGTACACCTTCCCAAAGAATCATGTTTTTTTTGGGTACATCAGTCCCGACCTTTTATTGCTTTCAATTATGAAGTATTATAGAGTTTTGTTTCAAATAACTAACGAAATTTTCCTAGTGAAAACTGGGGCAGAAAAATTTCATTCACTTGTTTGTTTTGGCGTTCGAGCAGGTTTTACCTCAAGGCATGGGGTACGAGATGACGAAAAGAAGAAGTCTCATGTCACGACCCTAAACCCGGACCCGGTCGTGATTGCGCCTCTCGTGAAGACAAGGCCAGCCAATTAAACCCAATTCACTTTTTAAATAGTTAAACAACATAAAAGCAGTCTAAAACATGATTTAGCAATACTAAGTAGCGGATAATATCAATAAAGTGCGGAAGTACAACCCAAAACACCCTTAACCGGGGTGTCACAAGTCACGAGCATCTAGCAACTCTGAATACTCAAATGTAACTACAGAGTTTAACACTGAACTAAGGACATAAGGAAAAGAGATAGGGAGGAGCTCCGGGCTGCGAACGCCAACAGCTACCTAAAGACTCCTCGAGATCCGCCTGAAGCTAGAATGAATCAGCACTCGTGAGCGGGATCGGCTACGCCTGAATCTGCACATAGGGTGCATGGAGTAAAGTGAGTACTTCAACTCAGTGAGTAACAAATGTAAATAATGACTGAAAGCAGGGAATCACGTTAGGCACAATGCATTCTATAATGAAGCAGTAAAACCATTTCAAAACAGTAAAATAGTGAAAAATAGGTAAAATCCTTTAACTGAAAATTTAACTTCATGAAAAGCCCTTTTCAATGATTAAGCAGGAAATTAACAGTCAATTATGAAAAGTAAACACATAAAGGCTCGCCCCTCGGGCACAGTATTAACAAATCCGCCCCTCAGGCAACATCTTAGAACAGTACCAGCCCATCGGGCAATCACATAGAACAATACCAGCCCCTCGGAGTCAATCTCACATCACAATGGGTACCCGCACTCACTGGGGGTGTGCAAACTCCTGGAGGGGCCCCTTACGGCCCAAGCGCAATAACAAGCCATCTTGTGGCATCAAAACTAGGCCCTCGGCCTCATATCAATCAAGCCACCTCGAGGCATACATATCTCAGGCCTTTGGCCTCAAATCAGTATCAGTGTTTCCTCACAATATAGGCCCCCGGCCGTACTCAATCGAAAATCCTCACAAGCCCCTCGGACAATAGTAAAACAGTGTTTCTCAGCCCAAACATCATTTAAAATATCATTTAAGTAATAAAACTGAGTAAACATGGCTGAGTATGTAAACAGTGGGAAAATAGCATGACTGAGTTCAAATATAAAGTCAAACAATGAGGAAACATTAGTAAAAAGCCCCGAAGGGTTCAAACAGTTGGCACGAAGCCCAAATATGGCATTCAGCCCAAATAATGATGATAGCAAATAGTTTTCAATCAAATTCGCGGTAAAATCATCAATAGGGACGGACCAAGTATCAATCCCCAATAGTGCACGACCGCACGCTCGTCATCAAGCGTGTGCCTCACCTCAATATAGCACTACGATGTGCAATCCGGGGTTTCAAACCCTCAGAACATCATTTACAATCATTACTCACCTCGAACCGGCTAAATCTCTAGCTTGCGATGCCTTTGCCCCTCGAACCGGCCTCCACGCGCGTCAAATCTATCCAAAATCAGAATGAGGACATCAAAATATGCTAGTGGAACGAAGCCCAAGCGAAAACAATCAATAAAGGGCACAAATCCCGAAAATACCAAAACTCGACCCCCGGGCCCACGTCTCGAAATTTGATAATTTTTACATCAATAGGTTCCTTTTCTCCCCACGAGTTCATACATATCAAAAGTTCTCAAATCCGACCCCTAATGGTCATTCAAATCCACAATTAAATGCCTAAGTTTCCAAGCCCTAGTATCCCCAATTTTAACCTTTGATTTCCATAATTTCTAGCTCTAATCCATGAAATAATAGCATAGGGACGAGTTTTAGGTCCGAATCCCTTACCTCAATGAAGTTCTCTTAAAATCCCTCTCTCAAATCGCCCAAAAAGCTTCCAAGCTGAAGTAAAAAATGGTGAAATAACTCAAAATCACGAAAGAAAAATAACTTATATGTTCTGCCTAGGGATTTACGCATCTGCGGTCCTTCAACCGCATCTGCGGTACCACATTTGCAGTCATTATTCCGCTTCTACGGAAATCACTTAACCGGCTACATCCGCAACTGCAATCATCCATCCGCATCTGCGACTCCGCAGATGCGGTCCTTTAGTCGCTTTTGCGGTCCCTGACAAATCCCCATAATCTGCTTCTGCGGCCACTCTCTCGCACATGCGGTGCCGCACCTGCAGTCCCCAAATCGCAGGTGAGAAAAAACGAGAAGCAGCAATTTCAGCAGCTGCAATAACATCTCAACTTCTCCATTAACCACCCGAAATCACCCCCGGGCCCACGTCTCGAAATTTTATAATTTTTACATCAATAGGTTCCTTATCTCCACACAAGTTCATACATATCAAAAGTTCTCAAATCCAACCCCAAATGGTCCTTCAAATCCACAATTAAATGCCTAAGTTTCCAATCCCTAGTTTCCCCAATTTTAACCTTTGATTTCCATAATTTCTAGCTATAATCCATGAAATAATAGCATAGGGACGAGTTTTAGGTCCGAATCCCTTATCTCAATGAAGTTCTCTTGAAATCTCTCTCTCAAATCGCCCAAAAAGCTCCCAAGTTGAAGTAAAAAATAGTGAAATAACTCAAAATCGCGAAGGAATGTTCTGCCTAGGCCTTTCCACATCTGCGGTCCTTCAACCGCATCTACGGTACCACATTTGCAGTCATTATTCCGCTTCTGCGGAAATCACTTAACCGCCACATCCACAACTGCAATCATCCGTCCGCATCTGCGGAGTTTAGTAGCTTCTGCGGTCCCTGACAAATCCCTATAATCTGCTTCTGCGGCCACTCTCTCGCACATGCGGTACCGCACTTGCGGTCCCCAAATCGTAGGTGAGAAAACACGAGAAGTAGCAATTTCAGTAGCTGCAATAACATCTCAACTTCTCCATTAACCTCCCGAAATCAACCCCGGGCCCACGTCTCAAAATTCGATAATTTTTACATCAATAGGTTCCTTATATCCCCACGAGTTCATACATATCAAAAGTTATCAAATCCGACACCAAATGGTCCTTCAAATCCACAATTAAATGCCTGAGTTTCCAAGCCCTAGTTTCCCCAATTTTAACCTTTGATTTCCATAATTTCTAGCTCTAATCCATGAAATAATACCATAGGGACGAGTTTTAGGTCCGAATCCCTTACATCAATGAAGTTCTCTTGAAATCCCTCTCTCAAATCGCCCAAAAATCTCCCAAGCCGAAGTAAAAAATGGTGAAATAACTCAAAATCGCGAAGGAATGTTCTGCCTAGGCCTTTCCGCATCTGCGGTCCTTCAACCGCATCTGCGGTACCACATTTGCAGTCATTATTCCGCTTCTGCGGAAATCACTTAACCGGCCACATCCGCAGCTGCAATCATCCGTCCGCATCTGCGACTCCGCAGATGCGGTCCTCCTAGTCGCTTCTGCGGTCCCTGATAAATCCCCAAAATCCGCTTCTGCGGCCACTCTCTCGCACATGCGGTGCCGCACCTGCGGTCTCCAAATCGCAGGTGAGAAAACACGAGAAGTAGCAATTTCAGCAGCTGCAATAACATCTCAACTTCTCTATTAACCACCCGAAATCACCCCCGGGACCACGTCTCGAAATTTGATAATTTTTACATCAATAGGTTCCTTATCTCCCCACGAGTTCATACATATCAAAAGTTCTCAAATCTGACCCCTAATGGTCCTTCAAATCCACAATTAAATGCCTAAGTTTCCAAGCCCTAGTTTCCCCAATTTTAACCTTTGATTTCCATAATTTCTAGCTCTAATCCATGAAATAATAGCATAGGGACGAGTTTTAGGTTCGAATCCCTTATCTCAATGAAGTTCTCTTGAAATCCCTCTCTCAAATCGCCCAAAAAGCTCCCAAGCCGAAGTAAAAAATGGTGAAATAACTCAAAATCGCGAAGGAAATAACTTATATGTTCTGCCTAGGCCTTTCCGCATATGCAGTACCACATTTGCAGTCATTATTCCGCTTCTGCAGAAATTACTTAACCGGCCACATTCGCAGCTGCAATCATCCGTCTGCATCTGCGACTCCGCAGATGCGGTCCTCTTAGTCGCTTATGTAGTCCCTGATAAATCCCCATAATCCGCTTCCGCGGCCACTCTCTCGCACATGCGGTGCCGCACCTGCGTTCCCCAAATCACATGTGAAAAAACACGAGAAGCAGCAATTTCAGCAGCTGCAATGACATCTCAATTTCTCCATTAACCACCCAAAATCACCCCGAGGCCCCCGGGACCTCAATCAAAGCACAAACATATTCAAATACCTTATTCAAACTATCACCAAAACACCTCAAACAACATTAAATCACCCAAAACACATCGGATTCAAGGCAAATTTTCTAAAATCTTCCAAATTACGCTTTCGATCATAAACCCAACCAAACCACGTCCAAATGACCTGATATTTTGTACACACATCCCAAATGAGACAATGGAACTACTGCAACTCTCGGACGTCCATTCTGACCCCTATATCAAAATCTCGCCTATCAACCGAAAATCGCCAAAATATCAACTTCGCCAATTCAAGCCTAAATCTACTACGAACCTCCAAAATTCATTCTGATCATGCTTCTAAGCCACAAATCACCTCTTGAAGCTAGTCGAGCCATCGGAACTCACATCCGAGCCCTCTAACACATAAGTCAAGTTTCGGTTGACTTTTCCAACTTAAACTCACTCAAAGAGATTAAGTATCTCAAGCCTTGCCAAATCCTTTCCGGATTCGATCCAACCAACCCGATCACATATAGAACCGATAGATAAAGCAATAAGAAGTAGAAATGGGGAAGACGGAGTGGTAACTCATGAGACGACTAGCCGGGTCGTCACATCCTCCCCAACTTAAAGAAATGTTCGTCCGCGACCGAATCAAGAAACATACTTGAAGCCTCAATAGGTGAGGATATCTGCTCCGCATCTCCCGTTCGGTCTCCTAGGTAGCCTCCTCCACGGGCCGACCTCTCCACTGCACTTTTACTGAAGCTATATCCTTTGACCTCAACTTTCGAACCTGACGACTCAAAATAGCTACTGGCTCCACATCATAAGTCAAATCATCATCCAACTGAACCGTGTTGAAATCCAAAATATGAGATGGATCCCCAATATACTTCCGGAGCATGAAAACATGAAATACTGGATGCACACTCGACAAGCTGGGTGGCAAAGCAAGCTTATAAGCCACCTCCCCAATCCTCCGAAGTACATCAAAAGGCCCAATGAACCGAGGACTCAATTTCCCTTTCTTCCTAAATCTCATAACACCCTTCACGGGTGAAAACTTCAACAGAACCTTCTCCCAACCATGTAGGACACATCCCAAACCTTCCTATCAGCATAGCTCTTTTGCCTTGACTGCGCTGTACGAAGCCTCTCCTGAATCACCTTCACCTTCTCTAAGGCATCCTGCACCAAGTCTGTCCCCAATAGCCTAACCTCACCGGGATCGAACTAACCAACTGGAGATCTACACCACCTCCCATATAAAGCCTCATATGGAGCCATCTGAATACTCGACTGGTAGCTGTTGTTATAAGCAGACTCTGCAAGCAGTAGAAACTGATCCCATGACCCTCCGAAATCAATGACACAAGCACGCAACATGTCCTCCAATATCTGAATAGTACGCTCGGACTGCCCGTCCATCTGAGGATGAAAAGTTGTGCTTAACTCAACCTGAGTACCCAACTCTCGCTACACAAACCTCTAAAACTATGAAGTAAACTGAGTGCCCCTATCTGAAATGATGGAAACTGGGACACCATGCAAACGAACAATCTCCTGGATATAGATCTCTGCCAACCGCTCTGAAGAATAGGTAGTACATATAGGAGTGAAGTGCGCGGACTTGGTCAGCCGATCCACAATCACCCAAATAGCATCGAACTTTCTCAAAGTCCATGGAAGTCCAACAACAAAGTCCACAGTGATCCTCTCCCACTTCCACTCAGGAATAACCATCTGCTGAAGCAAGCCACCCGGTCTCTGATGCTCATATTTCACTTGCTGACAATTGAGACACCGAGCAAGAAATCCCACAATATCTTTCTTCATTCTTCTCTACCAATAGTGCTACCTCAAATCCTGATACATTTTTGCGGAACCCGGATGAATGGAATACCGCGAGCTATGGGCCTCCTCCAGAATCAACTTCCGAAGCCCATCCACATTGGGCACACAAATCCGGCCCTACATCCTCAACACCCCATCATCTTCAATGGTCACATCTTGAGCATCATCATGCTGACCTCTGTCCTTAAGGACAAGCAAGTATGGATCATCATACCGACGCTCTCTAATGCGATCATATAAGGAAGACCGAGAAACCACACAAGCCAATACCTAATTGGGCTCTAAAATATCTAACCTCACGAACCGATTCGCCAAGGCCTAAACATCTACTGCAAGAGGCCTCTCCTTAACTAGAACGTATGCCAAACTCCCCATACTTACTGCCTTTCGGCTCAAGGCATCGGCAACCACATTGGCCTTTCCTGGATGGTACAATATAGTGATATCATAATCCTTAAGCAACTCCAACCATCTCCGCTACCTCAAATTAAGATCCTTCTACTTGAACAAGTTTTGGAGGCTATGATGATCAGTAAATACTTCGCAAGACACACCATACAAGTAATGCCTCCATATCTTTAACGCATGGACTATGGAAGCCAACTCCAAATCATGAACAAGGTAGTTATTCTCATGGGGCTTCAACTGACGAGAAGCATAAGCAATAACTCTACCCTCCTGCATCAATACACAACCAATCCCAACTATCGAAGCATCATAATACACGGTATATGAACCTAAAGCTGATGGCAACACTGGAGCTGTGGTCAAGGCTGTCTTGAGCTTCTGAAAGCTCTACTCACACTTGTCCGACCATACAAATGAAGTACCCTTTTGAGTCAACTTGGTCAAGGGCAATATGATACATGAGAATCCCTAAACAAACCGGCGACAATAACCTGCCAAACCAAGAAAACTGCAAATCTCTGTGGCTGAGGATAGTCTGGGCCAACTCTGAATTGCCTCGATCTTCTTCGGATCAACCTGAATACCCTCGCTGGACACCACATGCCCCAAGAAAGACACTGAACTGAGCCAAAACTCACACTTGGAGAATTTTGTATAAAGCTTCTCCTCCCTCAATCTCTGCAACACAACTCTCAAATGCTCCGCGTGCTCCTATTAACTATGTGAATACACCAGAATATCATCAATGAAGACTATGACAAACGAGTCAAGATAAGGCCGGAACACGTTGTTCATCAAATGCATGAACGTTGTTGGGGCATTGGTCAGCCCAAAAGACATCACCAAGAACTCGTAGTGACCATATCGGGTCCTAAAACCGTCTTAAGAATATTTGAATCCTTGATCTTCAACTGGTGATAACCAGAACAAAGATCAATCTTAGAGAACACTCTCGCTCCCTGAAGCTGGTCGAACAAATCATCAATGCAAGGCAAAGGATACTTGTTCTTAATTGTTACTTTGATTAATTGCCTATAATCAATGCACATTCTCATAGTGCCATCCTTCTTCTTCACAACTAGAACCGGTGCACCCCAAGGTGATACACTTGGCCGAATAAACCCCTTATGAAGGAGTTCCTGAAGCTTCTCCTTTAATTCCTTCAACTCCACTGGTGCCATACGATACTACAGAATAGAAATGGGCTGAGTGCCCGGCATCAGGTCAATACCAAAATCAATATCCCTATCCGGTGGCATTCCTGGCAGGTCTGCAGGAAACACATCTGGAAAATCCCTCACAATTGGGACAGAATCTATACTGGGAGCCTCAACTCCAACATCCCTCACAAAGGCTAGGTATGAAAGGCATCCCTTCCCAACCATACGTTGGGCCTTCAAGAAAGAGATCACTCTACTAGGAACATAATCAGTCACACATCGCCACTCGATCCGTGGCACACCCGGAATAGCCAATGTGACTGTCTTAGCATGACAGTCCAGAATAGCACGACATGGAGATAGCCAATCCATGCCCAAAATGACATCAAAATCCACCATACACAATAATAAAAGATCCACTCGGGTCTTCAGACCCCCAATAGTCACCACACACGACCGGTACACACGGTCTACAACAACAATATCACCCACTAGGGTAGATACATGAACAGGTGAAGTAAGAAACTCACGGGGCATACCCAAATAATAAGCAAAGTATGATGACACATAAGAAAAGGTGGAATCGGGATCAAATAATATAGAGGCATCTCTGTGGAGCACTGAAACAATACCTGTAATAACAGCATCTGAAGCAATAACGTCGAGTCTAGCTAGAAGTGCATAGAAATGGGACTAATCGCCACCTGATTGACCTCCCCCTCGAGGGGTGACCCCTAGCTGACTGACCTCCACCCTTAGCTGGCTGGGCAGGTGGTGGTGAAGTAACTGGTGCTAAAGTCGATGACTGACCCTTCTGTTGAGATGAACTTGCAAGACGATGAGGGCACTGCCTCTACATATGACCCATCTCACCATACTCATAACAACTCCCAGGTGCTGGAGAAGGGGACTAAAGGGAACTCCTCGCACCGAAGTGACTAGCAGATGCACTCGGCATAGAAGAGCCCTAGACTGGTAGAGCACGGGACGAACTCTGAGCTGGAAGGGCACTAAGTGATGACTGGCCCTGATGACAACGGTAAAAAGCATGACCCGAAGATGCCCCCCGATAACCTGGGCGAGCAGGATTAGCACGCTTGAATGGACGACATCTGTCATGCTGAAACTGACTCCCTCAAAGGAGCACCACTATAACTACCAGATCCTCGAGGCCTCTTGGCCTCCCTCTCCTCTTGCTCCTGGAGACGAACAGACTCAATCTCACGGGCAGTATCCACAACCTCCTCGAAAGTAGCACTAGTCACTCTCTCCTTGGTCATTAGAATATAGAGCTGATAAGTAAGACCATCAACAAACCTCCTAATCCTCTCTCTATCCATCGGGACCAACCAGATGGCATGATGAGCCAACTCAGAGAACCTCAACTCATACTTCAACATGGTCATCTCCCCCAAACGCAACCATACAAATTGCCTACGCAGCTCCTCTCTGCGAGAATGCGGCACATACTTCTCCAGAAAGAGAACGGAGAACTACTGCCAGGTAAGGGTTGCTACACCAACAGGCCTACGCCTCTCAAAATTCTCCCACCAAGTGAAAGCAGCTCCTGAAAAATGATAAGTAGTGAAAGCAACCTCGCTGGTCTCCAAAATACCTGTTGTACGAAGCATCCTCTAACACTTGTCCAGAAAACCCTGGGCATCCTTGCCCTCTGCACCACTGAATGACGGAGGCTACAGTCTATCAAACCTCTCCAACCTATGTTGCTCGTCCTCCGACATAGTAGGAACTACATAGTGCTGAGCAGCTGCAACCGGCTGGGATGGATGCGCCCCTAGCGTCAGGAGTCCCTGCACGACCTGCTCAAGTGTGCGAGCGACGAGAGTCTGATTGCCTACCCCGGCCTGAGAAGTAGCCGCGGCTGTAGTGGCTGAAACCGCCTGAGCTAGGCTAGTGCAAACTGATAAGATCTGAGCCAAGGCCTCCTGAAGACTTGGAATCACGATGGGCACAGCTGGTGCCTGAGCTGGTGTTGTAGGAGCATCCATAACTAGGACCTGATCCTGAACTAGGGTAGCTGGTGGATCTGCAAGTACTGCTCTAGCTGCTCTGCCCCTACCACGACCACGACCGCGTCCTCGGCCTCTGGTGGCCATAGCTGGTGGCACTGGTGGTCGTCCATCTTGTCCGGTAGCGCGTGTCCTCACCATTTGTGAGATAATAAAACAATAGAAGTTTAGTACTCGGATCAACAAGTTCGCATGACAAGAATTTCAAGAATGTGAAGTTTTTCCTAAAGGTTCTACAACCTCTCGAGGATAAATACAGATGTCTCCATACCGATCCGCGAGACTCTACTACACCTGCTCATGACTCGTAAGACCTATGTAACCTAGGCTCTGATACTAACTTGTCATGTCCCTAAACCCAGACCCGGTCGAGATGGCGCCTCTCGTGAAGACAAGGCCAGCCAATTAAACCTAATTCACTTTTTAAATAGTTAAACAACATAAAAGCAGTCTAAACATGATTTAGCAATACTAAGTAGCGGATAATATCAATAAAGTGCGGAAGTACAACCCAACATAGCCCTAACCGGGGTGTCACAAGTCACGAGCATCTAACAACTCTGAATACTCAAATGTAACTACAGATTTTAACACTGAACTAAGGACATAAGGAAAAGAGATAGGGGGAGCTCCGGGCTGCGAATGCCAACAGCTACCTAAAGACTCCTCGAGATCCGCCTGAAGCTGGAATGAATCAGCACTCGTGAGCGGGATCAGTTACGCCTGAATCTGAACACAGGGTGCCGGGAGTAAAGTGAGTACTCCAACTCAGTGAGTAAAAAATGTAAATAACGATTGAAAGAAGGAAATCACGTAAGCCACAAAGCATTCTATAATGAAGTAGTAAAACCATTTCAAAACAGTAAAATAGTGAAAGATAGGTAAAATCCTTTAACTCAAAATTTAACTTCATGAAAAGCCCTTTTCAATTATTAAGCAGGTAATTGACAGTCAAATATGAAAAGTAAACACATAAAGGCTCGCCCCTCATGCATAATATCAACAAATCCGCCCCTCGAGCAACATCTCAGAATAGTACCAGCCCCTCGGGCAATCAAATAGAACAATACCAGCCCCTCGGGCTCAATCTCACATCATAATGGGTACCCTCATTCACTGAGGGTGTGCTGACTCCTGGAGGGGCCCCTTACGGCCCAAGCGCAATAACAAGCCATCTCGCGGCATCAAAACTAGGCCCTCGGCCTCATATCAATCAAGCCACCTCATGGCATACATATCTCAGGCCCTCAGCCTCAAATCAGTATCAGTGTTTCCTCACAATATAGGCCATCGGCCTTAATCAATCTAAAATCCTCACAAGCCCTCGGGCAATAGTAAAAAAATGTTTCTCAGCCCAAAAATCATTTAAATATCATTTAAGTAATAAAACTGAGTAAACATGGTTAAATATGAAAACAGTGGGAAAATAGCATGACTGAGTTCAAATATAAAGTCAAACAGTGAGGAAATATCTGTAAAAGCCCCGAAGGATTCAAACAGTTGGCACGAAGTCCAAATAATGATGATAGCAAACAGTTTTCAATTATATACGTGGTAAAATCATCAATAGGGACAGACCAAGTCACAATCCCCAATAGTGCACGACCCCACGCTCGTCATCAAGCGTCTGCCTCACCTCAATATAGCACTACGATATGCAATCCGGGGTTTCAAACCCTCAGAACATCATTTACAATCATTACTCACCTCGAACCGGCTAAATCTCTAGCTTGCGATGCATTTTCCCCTCGAATCAGCCTCCACGCACATCGAATGTATCCAAAATCAGAACGAGGACGTCAAAATATGCTAAGGGAACGAAGCCTAAGCGAATACAATCAATAAAGGGCACAAATCCCAAAATTACCAAAACCAGACCCCCAAGACCACGCTCGAAATTCGATAATTTTTACATCAATAGGTTCCTTACCCCCCCCCCCCCCCGAGTTCATACATATCAAAAGTTCTCAAATCCGACCCCAAATGGTCCTTCATATCCACAATTAAATGCCTAAGTTTCCAAGCCCTAGTTTCCCCAATTTTAACCTTTGATTTCCATAATTTCTAGCTCTAATCCATGAAATAATAGCATAGGGACGAGTTTTAGGTCCGAATCCCTTACCTCAATGAAGTTCTCTTAAAATCTCTCTCTCAAATCGCCCAAAAAGCTCCCAAGCCGAAGTCAAAAATTGTGAAATAACTCAAAATCGCGAATGAAATAACTTATATGTTCTGCCTAGGCCTTTCCGCATCTACGGTCCTTCAACCGCATATGTGGTAGTGCATTTGCGGTCATTATTCCGCTTCTGCGGAAATCACTTAACCAATCACATCTGCATCTGCGATCATCCATCAGCATCTGCAACTCCGCAGATGCGGTCCTCTAATCTGCTTCTACGGTCCCTGACTAATCCCCATAATCCACTTCTGCGGCCACTCTCTCGCACATGCGGCACCGCACATGCGGTCCCCAAATCGCAGGTGCGAAAACACTAGAAGCAGCAATTTCAGCAGCTGCAATAACATCTCAACTTCTCCGTTAACCACCCGAAATCACCCCGAGGCCCCCGGGACTTCAATAAAAGCACAAACATATTCCAATACCTTATTCAAACTTGTTTCAATCACCGAAATACCTCAAACAACATTAAATCAGCCAAAACACATCGGATTCAAGCCAAACTTTCTAAAATCTTCCAAATTACGCTTTCGATCAAAAACCCAACCAAACCACATCTGAATGACCTGAAATTTTGCACACACATCCCAAATGACATAACGGAACTACTACAACTCTCGTAATTCCATTCCAACCCCTATATCAAAATCTCGCCTATCAACCGAAAATCGCTAAAATATCAACATCGCCAATTCAAGCCTAAATCTACTACGAACCTCTAAAATTCATTTTGATCACGCTCCTAAGCCAAAAATCACCTCCCAAGGCTAAACGAACCATCGAAACTCACATCCGATCCCTCGAATACATAAGTCAACATCCGGTTGACTTTTCTAACTTAAACTCACTCTAAAGAGATTAAGTGTCTCAAACCTTGCCAAATCCTTCCTGGATTCGATCCGACCAACCCAATCACATATAGAACCAATAGATAAAGCAATAAGAAGCAGAAATAGGGAAAATAGAAAGCGGTAACTCATGAGACGACTGGACAGCTCGTCACATCTCAATCCAAAATAAAGAAAAGAAAAGAAAAAAAAGTGAATCCAAAATGCAAAAATGGATGGAAGGATATGGACTGTGACAACTAGGGATTTTGACGCATTTTATACTCCTTCTTACTCATAATTTGATTAGAAACTCATTCTAAATAGTCCCAAAAGGCTCATAAGTTGTGCTTGATTGCAGGTTTGATCAACAAAGTGACTAGATGTCAAATATCTGCTCAAAAGGAGTGAAACTTGCACAAGTACCAAAGACAAGACAAGCTCAGGCAAAATAGGTCCAGTGCAGCCGCACACCACTTTGTGCGGTCTGCACTAGGAGGTTTAGAGAGCAGGTATTCAGGCTAAAAGGCAATGCGGCCGCACTAGATTTAGTGCGGTCCACACTGGAGTCCATGCGGCCGCACTACCATTCTGTGCGGTCCGTAGAGCCAAGATTCAGAAAAGTTGTAGTTTGGAGCTTTCAAGCCAATGTGGTCCGCATTCCATTTTGTGCGGACCGCACTAGAAGTCACCGCGGCTGCAAACCATTTTGTGCGTCCGCGGAGCCTAAGTTTAGAGAGCTGGATTTTGGAGCGAAGAGTCCTAGTGCAGCCGCAGTCCATTCTGTGTGGTCCGCACTAACCCCGCAGGGGCATTTTTGTCCAGATTTTTTAGCTTAGTATAAATAGATCCTTTTCTATATTTAGGTCATCAGATATTGTAACAGCATAGCTGCGCTCGTGGGTCGACTTTTCTTGGTCATTTTGGGCAACTTTAACTATATTTCATTATTGAATCTTTGTATTTAGTTTAGCAATTAATTAATGTGTTTATCTTCATCTATTTCTTGTTTTTCTTCTTTGAATATGAGTAGCTAGACCCCATAGCTAAGGTTGTGGCTCAACCCTAGTGTGGGTAATTGATGGGTCTTGTATTTTAGGGCTAAATTGATTATGGGTGTTTGATATTTGGGTCAATTTCATGGTTAATTGCTGAATTAGTGGTTGCAAACACTAGTTTGTATTTAGTTGTCTAGGGCTCTTCCTGAGAAAGAGAGCCTAAGTCTCCGAAATTGATCCAACAAGGAATTGGGGCGTACTCAAGAGATTGATAACCCCAATTAAAGGGATAAACCTCAAGAGAGTAATACCTGACTTGAACCCTAAGTTGTTTGTGCAAATTTGCATACCCAATTGGTCTTGAGAAAGTCAATTGGGCAAAATAACTTGAACCACCGAGAGGTGTAGAGTGGGTAAAGTAGTGCAACGGTTATATCATACTCCCCAACCATGTCAATTATGCCTTAGACTCAAGTACCCATCAATTGACCACCTAGGTGGATGTCACTACCTTAGTTCCCTTTAACCTATTTGAACAACCCGTAGCATTTAACTCTTAGCTTAATTTACAATTTGTAGTTTGTTAAAAGTAGAATTATAAAGAAAACCCCAAAAATGATTAGAAGTATAATTTGGAACATATACGCAATCCTAAACTAGATAGATACTCGACTCCAATTCTAGCTCTTTGTGGATATCGATCCCGACCCAAAATTGGGTAAAAGCTGCTTCGACCCTCTCTCACTACATAATTAATAGTGTGGAGTAGGCCGTGATCACTTTTTGGCGCCATTGCCGGGGAGCTAATGATTTTGGCTATCTATTTAGTTAGTTTTGTGTATTGTTCTTCTTTCCTTCTTTGTTACTTACTTGTTTGTGTCACTACTCAAGTACCATAATGGCAGCGAACAATGGTAATGACCCTTTTGGAAACGTGATTGCGGGGGATGAGGTAGATGATGGCAACGACGATGAGGTGCCTCTTGTACCTCAAGGACAATGTAGAGGCTGACATGCCACTGCTAATCCAAATGGTGATATTCCAGACCCTCCTCCGCCACCTCCAAGAGTGGCTCCCAGAGTACTTACAAACCAGGGCTATGCGAGTGTTATTATCCCACCCCGAATCCGGGCGAGCAATTTTCAAATAACCAACGTGATGTTGACCTTACTTGAGCAGCGTGGGTATTTTATGGGCACTGCAGATCAAAATGCCTACAAATATCTCAAGGGGTTCGTGGATACATGTTGGGGGAGCAAGCAGACAAATGTATCTGAGGATGCTCTTAGGTTGAGGCTTTTCCCATTCTTACTTCGGGGGAAGGCATTGGATTGGCTAGAGAGACTCCCCAACCATTCCATTACAACTTGGGATGAGTTGGTGAATAAGTTCATTGCTAAATTGTTTTCGCCGGGGCATATGGCAGCATTGCATGATGAGATATTGGCTTTCAAGCAAGAGCCCACGGAACCTTTGCATGAGATTTGGGAGCGGTATAGAACGTTGGTGAAAGAATGCCCCAATACAACAAACCTTCTACCGGGGCATCAATACAACAAATCAATGCATAGTGAACAAACTTGTCGGGGGCAACTTTATGAAGCTGTCATATGATGAGGCATGTGATGTACTTGATGAGATGGATAATAGTTCTTCTGCATGGAAAAGTAGAGACAATGCTCCTCAAGGTGACCCTACAGTTATTCATTTGCATAAGGAATTACATGACCATGGGCAAGCTATAGCGGAGTTGACAACTACTATGAACCAATTGGCTAAGGCGCAGTTGCAACAAGTCCAAAATCCTCGCCAAGTGAATGCCATGGAGGGTGTTAATATGTTTGTCAATAAGAGAAGGCAAAGAAGACAACAAAACCAAGGGAATTCTGAGCAATTTGATGATGGATGTGATGAGTTTCAAAATGATGGCTATGATGACAAAAGTGAAGAGGTTGAATATGTAAACAACTATCAAGGCCAACGGGGCAACTCTTCCAACCAACAACAGTGGAGACCTCAAGGCAATTGGGGCAATCAACAACAAAACAGTGGCAATTGGGGCAATCAACAACAAAACAGTGGTAATTGGGGGAACAATAACCAAAACAACAACTAGAGCAATCAGAACAACAATCAAGGCAACCAAGGGAATTGGAATGGTAATAACAACAATTGAGGTGGCAACACTAATCAAGGAGGATGGAACAATAGAAACCAAGGAAACCAGGGCAAGGCTTTCAAAGCCCCCCAATGTACCAACAACCGAACAACCCTCCCCCATTTCCATCTCAAGGTCCTAGTTTTCTAGGTAATGATATGGGTAGAATTGAAATGATGTTCGAGCAGATGATGAAGAAGAATGCGGATTCTGATGCACAGTTAGCTTCTCACAATACCTCTATCCGGAACTTGGAGGTGCAATTAGGCCAAATCTCTCAGTCATTGAATACTCGCCCGAAGGGTGCTCTACCAAGTGACACGGTAGTGAACCCAAAAGTTGGGAACAATCATGTTATGGCGGTTACAACAAGAAGTGGGAGAGGCAGTGATGTGAATGCCCTTAAGCAAAAGCAAGTCATGGATGATGATGTTGAGTTGCAAGATGACGAAGTCCCTTTGGTAGTTAAAGATATGGTTGATGAAAATGTGAACAATGAAGTGAGAATTGATATTCAACAAGTCGAGGTGGAAACTTAAAATGATGTGAACCTGTCTAGGGAACACATAATTGACATGCCGGAGCCGGTTGTGCCTAAAGCTAAGGCACATTTGCCAAGTCCACCTCCACCTTATCCTCAAAGGCTCGCAAAGCAAAAGAATGATAATCAGTTTAAAAAGTTCATTGACATGATGAAGAGCTTATCTATTAATGTGCCTTTGGTGGAGGCAGTTGAACAAATGACGGTCTATGCAAAATTCATGAAAGACTTGGTCACAAAGAAGCATTCTATGGATTGTGAAAGTATAAAGATGACTCACCAAGTTAGTGTTATAGTGCATTCAATGGACCCGAAGCTTGAAGATCCCGGTGCTTTCACAATTCCTTGCACCATTGGGAGTGCAGATTTCGCCAAGGCTCTATGTGATTTGGGAGCTAGTATCAATTTGATGCCCTACTCAGTTTTCAAAACTTTGGGTATTGGGCAACCTAGGCCGACTTCCATGAGATTACAAATGGCGGATAGATCGATGAAGAGACCCTTGGGTATTATTGATGATGTGCTTGTCCGAGTGGACAAATTTATCTTGCCAGCTGATTTTGTGATCTTGGACTGTGAGGTGGACTACGAAGTTCCTATCATACTGGACAGACCTTTCCTAGCTACGGGGAAGGCACTGGTAGATATGGAAGCAGGGGAACTCACCTTCTGGGTGGGTGATGAAAAGGTGGTCTTTCATGTGTGCAAGTCTATGAAGAAGACCAACAGTACCGAGGTGTGCTCTTTTATAGACCTCGTCACAACAGTGATAATTGATGACACTAGTGCCATGATCAATGTGGAGGACCCATTGGAGGCTATTTTGTTGAATCTTAATGTCAATGAGGATGCAAGCCGAGTGGAGTGCGTGAATGCTTTACATGGAATGGGCTCTTATTCTTATTAGCCTAGGAAATTGTCTTTGGATCTCGAGAATAGAAAGACTCAACCAACCAAACCTTTAATTGAGGAGCCTCCGATCTTGGAGTTGAAACCACTTCCTCCACACCTCAGGTATGAGTTCTTAGGCTCAAATTCTACTTTGCTAGTTATTCTTTCTTCTTGCCTTACTAACATGCAGGTTGAGGCCACATTGGCGGTGCTTCAAAAGCGAAAGAAGGCAATTGGATGGACTTTAGCTGATATTCGGGGAATAAGCCCCGCATTCTGTATGCACTAGAATATTCTGGAAGATGATGCAAAGCCGTACTTGGAGCACCAATGGAGGCTAAACGAGGCAAAGGCTTTGCCCAACAATGAGGCCCGGAGTGTTGTTGCATTTCTCAAGAAAAGCATTTTTACAAGGTTTGGTACTCTTCGTGCAATCATAAGTGATGGGGGGTCTCATTTTTGCAATAGAGCTTTCGACACGTTGTTTTCTAAGTACGGTGTCAATCACAAAGTTTCTACCCCCGATCATCCTCAAGCAAGTGGTCAAGTGGAAGTCTCCAACAGGGAAATAAAAAGTATATTGTCAAAGACGGTCAATGCTAATAGGACCGATTGGTCGAAAAAGTTGGATGACACTCTATGGGCTTATAGAACTACTTACAAGACTCCGATTGGTATGTCTCCATACTGGTTGGTGTTTGGGAAAGCTTGCCATCTACCAGTTGAGTTAGAGCACAAGGCAATGTGGGCTTTGAGGAAGCTTAATCTTGATTGGGATGTTGTAGCCAATCTTCGTGTGGAGCAACTCAATGAACTTGATGAATTCTAAATCCATGCCTACTCCAGTTCGTCCTTGTATGAGGACAAAATGAAGTACCCTCATGATAAATATGCTCGTGGAAAGGAGTTCAAAGTAGGTGATCTGGTTCTCTTGTTCAACTCCCAGTTACATCTGTTTCTATGAAAGCTCAAATCAAAATGGAGGGGACCTTTTGAAGTGGTGTATATGACCTCGTTTGGTGCTCTTGATTTAAAGAACAAAAATGGTGAAGTTTTCAGAGTTAATGGGCACCGGGTCAAGTATTATCTTGGGAAAATTGATGACAACCATGTGGTGGCACTTCTTCATGTCAAATGTTGTGATGGTAACATATGTCGTGCCACAATGTTAAATCAGACGCTTCTTGGGAGGCAACCCATGTGTTTTTCTTCTTGTTTTCTTTGATTTTCTTGGTAGTATAGGATTGATTTTTGGGCTAACTGGTTGTGAGATGTTACAAGGTTGTATTAATGCAGTACAAGACATAGTGGAAAAGTGTCAGGTCTCTGAAGTTGCCAATGCGGCCGCACTACATTCTGTGCAGACCGCACTGGTGAGGGTAAAATGTAGCCCCTCTGAATTTTGCCACTGTGGTTGCACTACATTTTGTGCGATCCGCAGTGGACCTCTACGGCCGCAGTCCATTTTATGCGAACCGCACTGGTTGGTGATATTGGGCACCAAGTCCTTTTCTATAAATAGGGCCTGAGGCCCCCCGTTTACCCTTTTCGAACTTTCAATTCTCAGAAGCCTATAAACACTGTTCATCACTCTTTTCCCTCAAAACTAACTGCTTTGAACCGTAGTTCTTCATTTCATCTCATTATTTGGTACTATTATCTTCCTTTTATTTGTTTAATTTTGTTAATTCCTTTTACTTTTTGTTTTAACTGCTTCCCCTTCTATGTTTAGCATATTTCTCTTCAATTTGTTAAGTTAGAGTAGTTAATTCTTTCATTAAAGTAAGCCTAGGTAGTTATAATCACTGAAAAATCACTTAGGGACATTAATTAGGGGCAAAATAAATTGAGCTTAAAATCAAAAATCATGAAACCCTAACTTAGTGCCAAAACTAGGCACTTAGTACGGACCGCAGTCGTTTCTGTGTAGTCCGCGGTGCCCCTCTATCGTCCGCAGTACCATTTTGTGCGGATCGCACTGATGAACTCCTGGGAAGCTGAACCTTGGGCAGTGCGGCCATACTATATTTTGTGCGGACCACAACAGCCCTTGTGCGGCCGCACTACCATTTTGTGCGGTCCGCACTGCCAAGATACAGAGGGTGGGTAGTCTGAACCCCACCCTTTTGCAGACCGCATGGCCATTTTGTGCGGTCCGCATTGGACCCTGTGCGGCCAAACTACATTTTGTGTGGCCCACAATGGGCTATTTTTGCAATATGTCTGCAACATGTTGATTCTGTTCTACAACAATGTTTTTAACTGAGGCTACTGATACTAACCAGTTCACTTGATTGTGTTTGCAGACAATGGTTAAACAACGAGGCAAAGGATCTAAACAACCTGGCAGAGGTGAATCTTCCTGGGGAGGGAAACAGAAAATGGTTAAACTCACTCCCCAAGCTAGGTAAAACATCAAAAATATGAGGAAGGCCATAAAAGCTGCTGACAGAGCCATTTACATGTCGGGGAGTGAGTACGAGCCCTCCCGGGAGAACTCTTCGGATTCAATCCCAGAATACATCCCTTATCTGGAGAGGCATAGATTGAGAAACACTCCACCCACTTACCCCGCTGCTCAAGCATCAGTGAACATTTCTTTTGAGTCATCTGAGGGCTCAGTAGCAGGTAGTAGGGAATACTCCACATCTCCCATAGCTTCATTATCCGGAGAGGATACAGTAGGAGGTGAGGAGGAAGTAGAGAGAGATGAGGGAGTAGCAGAAGGAGGAGAGCCTCAGGTGGGAGGCATTGCTAGAACTAGAAAGCCTGGGGCTTGGGAGGATAGATTTGTGAGTGAGGTGGCGTACCATAAATTTCGAGAGTGGTGGCCGATGAGAAAGTTGATTCCGGAGAGGAGCTTCATAGATAGAGACTTTCTACCTCACAACCCCAATGTGAGGAGGCAATTTAGGAAGAAAGTTGGATGGGAGCATTTTATGGATGACTGTGTAGACGTCAACGAACACATGATCAAAGAATTCCTGGGCTTTAATGAAGAGGACAAGACCTTGTACATGGCGAAGATGAAAATGGGCGAGGAGGTTCGTCCCTGGTTAGTCCAGTACCTGGCAATCACAGGTACCACCCCCGACTGGTTGACTGCTGGAGTCCGGATTCTGAGACGGATTTGAATTCTGAGGCACGAGGGTGGGAGACTTTTGTTTGTAGCATGTTGGACCCCACCACTCATGACAACACCCTACCTCTCCACCGAGTTGTGTTAGTGGCTTCTATCATGTCAGGGTACCCCATCAACGTGGGAAATGTGATGTCTAGAATCATTACTATCGTGGGTGCAAAGCATGACTGGAACTATCCTTTTCCCAATTTCCTCACAATGTACTTCCGGGACTTAAAGGTGGAAAAGAGGCCCTTCGACATCAAAGTCAAGGCGAATGCCCCTTTCTCCTGGTATAGCATGCAGGGGGATGACAACCCCAAGAGCAAGAACTTCAAAGGTACAACTACTGCTCCAACTGGCCAGTCTGAAGAGCTAGTTGTGGTAGTGGCTCCTGCTGAGCCTACCTCCATTCCCACAAATATCCCTCCCGATCCTTCAACATCCTCAGCCACTCCTGCTGGTCCATCCGCCTCAGCAGGCCCGGAGATTCCATCTTCCCGGGCCCATCTTATTACTGCTCACCGACTGAGCCAGGCGCTTCTTAGTATAAACAACTGGATGCATACTGCCTCATCCAAGTTTTCCACGCTCACTACTGTGGTAGAGGCTCAGTCAGCACCTCCGTTAGCACAGGTTCCACAGTCGATAGAGGATGCTCTCAAGGAGATACTTGACAACCAAAAAAAGATCCTCGACACTCAGGTAGTGCTCTCAAAGGCAGTTGCTTCACATAGCAAGGCTCTCAAGGAGCTTGCTCGGGAGCACAAGAAGCTGCGGAAGACACGGGCCTCCAAAGAGTCCGTGAAGGAACTGAGAGTAGATGTAGATAGACTGAAGGCAGATCACTTGCCTTTAGATTTACTACTCCAGGACCCAGCACCAGCAGTTCATCTAGAGCCGGAGAAGCCACAGAGGCCTCCTAAGGGGAAGAGGATGATCCCTCAAACTGATGATGCAGTCATCCAGCTGGCTGACCCACATAAGACCTCTTCCAGTCAGCCACAGGGTACACTACCTACAGAGCCTGTCCAGGTCCAGGCCCAGGTCCCAGTAGTAGAGCAGCAGGTCACAGGGGACCAGTCTGAGGTCCCCGAGCACAAAGAGAACCCAGAGACTACACATGAGCCTATGCAGACAGACGGGCCATAGGGAGTCTTCTATATCCTTTTTCCTCTTAACTTTTTGGTGCTATATTTAGACTAGTTGGCATTGGGGACAATGCCAACTTTCATTTGAGGGGGTAGGCCCTACCTGTTATTCATTCGGATGATTGTATATATATTTGATACATTTTTATGCTTTCTTGATTTTTCATCTGTGGTCTGTATATAATTTTGAATATTCGAATCCCCTCTTGTATATATTCATTCTATTTTCCGCAAATTTTTCATTCTTAGCTTCTTATTTGTGATTCGTAGTTTTTTGTTTTCGAAGTTTGCAAGAAGTCTTTGGTTTTCTTAATGCCACGGTTTTTTCCAAAGGTGGAGTGTTGTGTGAACCGAGTGGCTCTTCCCAATGATGGATGTCGTGACAACCTTCTTAAGGGTTTGAGTCTGTTTTTTCTTTCTGTTTTTAATAGTTAGTAGTTAAGGGTGCCTCAAGCAAAGCTTCACTTGGGCCTAGTACATTTTTCTTTGATCTCATGGTCAAAAACAAATTGTTGTGTTTAGGATGGTGAAAGTCGTGACCTTGAGACTCTTGTGTTGATCAATAATCATCAAGTGTTTTTTTTTGGGACCATTGTGTGCTCAAATCATATCTAAGGTCGTTGTGGGTCCCCGACTCTATGTCTTTTCCAATCCCTTAGCTTGTGTGGTGAGTAATTGAAATTGCAAGTCTAATTCCCGAGTAATTGGTCTAGAACTTGCGCTGAATGTTTGTTGAGGCGAAATCATAAGTGAATTTTGACTTGAGACATGATTATAGGCTCTCCTTGATATAAATGATAGTTTGAACAATTCCATAGCTTACCAATGATAAGATCCCTAGTTAATCCTTTTGAGCCTTAAACCTTTTTCTTTCAAGAACCATGATACAAGCCTATACTTATTCTAAAAGATACCCTCTCATGGCACCCAATCTTTCCTTTAGCACATGGCAAAAGTATAAGTGTGGGGGAAGAGACAAGGATTGTAACAAAGTGGTAAAAAGGCACAAAAATGAAGAAAAGGAAAGGCAATGAAAAAGAAAAAAAACACAAAGACAAAAAGAATGTTCAATGTTAAAAAAAGAATAAAAAGGGATTCAAGAAAAGCAAAGAATGAAAGGTGTGGAAAGTTGAAAAAGGAAAAAAGGTTTGAAATGCCTAAGAAGAGTGACAGTGTGTCTCTCTAACCCCTTAGAAAGAAGTGAAATGACTCAAAGAGTCAAGTGAATATATGTCAAATGAATCAAAAGAAATGCTTAAGGGAAGATGGAACTTACTTAGAATACTTTCTACCCTGAACCAAAAGCCTTCACAATGTCTCCACAAAAGTCCTATATGATCTTTAGTTGAATGAAGCTTACATTAGTGGATACTCACATAAGGGGCAAGCATATGGTACTTAGAGCCGGACTTGTGACTTTTTCTTGAGAGAGATGAGTGAATTTCCATTAACCTCGTTTTGTGTGCCACTATTCTAAAGGTGAGGTTTGCTTAAGGAGAGTTGAGGATGTGTGAGTTTGGGTTCCACAATGCCCAAAGTAATTGAAAGAGTTCTTTGATGTGTTGAGTCAACTTTTGATGCTCTTGTGTAACACTTAATCCATGGTGTTTCAAATGGTAAATGTTGTTAATGATTCATTTGTACTGAGGGCAATTGTTAGTCCCAATTGATGCTAGTTGAGGTTGCTTTAGGACAGCTGAAAATTTCTTGGATTTCCCCTTAAGGGGTGGGTCTTATTTTATTTGCTTGAGGACAAGCAAAAGCTTAAGTTTGAGAAAGTTGATAACTAGGGATTTTGACGCATTTTAAACTCCTTCTTGCTCATGCTTTGATTAGAAACTCATACAAAATAATCCCAAAAGGCTCATAAGTTGTGCTTGATTGCAGGTTTGATCAATAAAGTGACAAGATGTCAAAGATCATCTCAAAAGGAGTGAAACTTGCACAAGTACCAAAGACAAGACAAGCTCAGGAAAAATAGGTCCAGTGCAGTCCGCACTAGGAGGTTCAGAGAGCGGGTATTCAGGCTAAAAGGCAATGCGGTCGCACTAGATTTATTGATATCTGCACTAGAGTCCATGCGGCCACACTACCATTCTGTGCGGTCCGCAGAGCCAAGATTCAGAGAAGTTGCAGTTTGGAGCTTTCAAGAAATGCGGTCCGCAGTCCATTTTGTGCAGACCACACTAGAAGTCACCGCGGCCGCAGTCCATTCTATGCGGTCCGTGGAGCCTGAGTTTAGAAAGCTGGAATTTGGAGCCAAGAGTCCTAGTGAGGCCGCAGTTCATTCTGTGCGGTCCGCACTAACCCCGCAAGGGCATTTTTGTCCAGATTATTCAGCTTAGTATAAATAGATCCTTTTTCCATTTTTAGGTCATTAGATATTGTAATAGCATAGCTGCGCTCGTGGGTCGACTTTTCTTCGTCATTTTGAGAAACTTTAACTACATTTCATTATTGAATCTTTGTATTTAGCTTAGCAATTAATTAATATGTATTTATCTTCATCCATTTCTTGTTTTTCTTCTTTGAATATGAGTAGCTAGACCCCATAGCTAGGGTTGTGGCTCAACCCTAGTGTGGGTAATTGATGAGTCTTGTTCTTTAGGGCTAAATTGATTATGGGTGTTTGATATTTGGGTCAATTTCATTGTTAATTGTTGAATTAGTGGTTGCAAACACTAGTTTATGTTTAGTTAACTAGGGCTCTTCCTGAGAAAGAGAGCCTAAGTCTCCGAAATTGATCCAACAAGGAATTGGGGCATACTCAAGAGATTGATAGCCCCAATTAAAGGGTTAAACCTCGAGACAGTAATACCCGACTTGAACCCTAAACAACTTGTGCAGATTTGCATACCCAGTTGGTCTTGAGAAAGTCAATTGGGCAAAATCACTTGAACCACCGAGAGGTGTAGAGTGGGTAAAGTAGTGCAACGGTTATATCATACTCCCCAATCATGTCAATTGTTCCTTAGACTCAAGTACCCGTCAATCGACCACCTAGGCGGATGTCACTACCCTAGTGACCTTTAAACTATTTGAACAACCCGTAGCATTTAACTCTTAGCTTAATTTACAATTTTTAGTTTGTTAAAAGTAGAATTATAAAGGAAACCCCTAAAAATGATTAGAAGTGTAATTTGGAACATATACGCAATCCTAAACTAGATAGATACTCGACTCCAATTCTAGCTCTCTATGGATATGGATCCCAAACCAAAATTAGCTAAAAGCTGCTCCGACCCTCTCTCGTTACATAATTAGTACTGCGGAGTAGGTCGTGATCAGACTGCTCAAGACGACAGAAGTCACGAGCTTTGCATTTCCCAGTTTGATCAGAAGAATCCATAAATGAATGAACTAGCACTTGCAGCTAGCAAGCATTAAGATTCAGATTAGAGTCTGCATGAAGAACCAGTTAAGACTCAAGATCAAGCTTCAAAAGACTTATAAATAGGAATCTTGTAACTCGTAGTTGATAGGCTTATTTAGTTTCTTTTGATTTTGATTTTGATTTTGGTGTAATAAGGAGTTGAACAAGAAATAACATCAGCAACAACAGTGAAATTCCAGCTTTTCGATAGTCTCAGATACCAAAACTTCCAGAACTATACTGACTTTATTCCTCTATAGACCTTTGAAGCAAGGTTCGATCAAACTCTTTCAAAATTAATTCCCATTGAGTATTCAAATGGGCAAAAATTTCTCACTTTATCTTTGCTCGAAAACACTTCATGTTCTCGAGCAAAGAGGGGAAGTTGTGAGCACGTAATTTTTGCCCATATATGAAATTACTCCTAAAAATATTCAAAATAATTTGTATTGATCTTGTAGAATTTTACGAATTTTATTTGTGTTCTTGATTGCATTTATTTTATTAATAGATCATTTTGCCTCATTAGGAATATTTTAAAACCATCAAAAAATATTTTATTATTTATCTTTGCATTTTTAGATTTTTATTTGTAGTTTTAAGGACATAATTACAAAAATACTTTAGCTTGTTTTGCATGTTAGGTTCAAATTAATTAATTGAGTTGGTCAATCCACAAATTAATTAGTTGTTAGATAACTAATGTAATAGGTTAATTGTGCAATTCCAATTCATAATATTATATTAGTTAATTAGTGGCTAAAATGGAAATAAGAAAAGAGAAAGGAGAAGGTTTGATTGAGCTCAAAATAGGAACTGGGCCAACACTTAGGCACGGACTTTGCCAAATTTGCCTCAACTCATTCCCCTGTCTACCTAACCCACCTAACTCACCTCTCAAACGACGCAGTTCAGCCCAGGAACGACGTTGTTGCCCCTTGCCCTCACCTACTAAAACACCCCATCTCCCAATCCCCTATGATTAACAGGCCCCCTCCCTCAAAAGAAAAACCCTAGCCGCCCCATCTCTCACCTCTATTCATTCTCATCTGCTAACACACAAAAATTCCCCTAGACCCTTCTCACACAGGATTTTGACCTTACTTTCACTCTTACACACGCATAACTAACAGTCCAAATTGCTAAAACAAAAGTTTTTGAATTGAAATTGAAGCTCAGATTTGAAATAGGAAAAATGTCAAAAACCAAAGATAGAAAACAAGAGGAAACGACATAAAAGAGGGATTTCTATAGCTGTGGAATTGCAGTTTATTTGCTCTCATATTCTTGGTTCTAATAGGTGAAAATCCTCGCGGTTTACTTCTGATTATTGGCTAAGCTCCACCCCATTCCCTTCCCCCACTATTCTGTTGAAGTCAGTCATTTTTCTTTGGCCATCAAGGTACTGTTTTCTCCAATATAGATATGCTATTTTAAATGAGATTTATGTTGACATTATTAGGGATACTTTATTGTTTAAAGTTCATATCAAGCTTTCCCTTGTTTAAACCTTTTCAAAATTTAGACTCTTATTGTGATTTTGCCTAAAACAGTATATGATTCTTCTGTGGCTTATCTGTAAACATTGATATTTGTTTGCTCAAATTGCTTTTGTTGTTACTGTAGTTGATTCGTGTGGTTTGAAGTGCATTGAATTGACTTTACTATAGTCAGATCTAATATGCCATATTACAAGGTTGGCTGAATAATTTGATGGAATTAAACCTCCATTGCTAAGTTCGTTTTAAAACTAATATGCATTAGATCAAAAAATGGAATTCGGAGTAGGGGACTTCAAAGTTAGTTATTATTGATTGATATAGTGGTTGTATATGTGGCTTATCTTGTTTTTGGTTAATACATCAGATTTTGTTTTATATAGTCATTGTAGTCTTTATGCTAATATAAATATCATGTTGTCCTGGTATATCGTGTTAAAAGTATAAATATAGAATATGGAAACAGTAGGAATAGAGTAAATCTGGATATAGACTGTTGAGGCAATAATCGGGCCACTGAAGTTGTGTATTTGCAAATGAATGCTTGGGTCGAGTTAATTCAGACTGACTTGCTCCAGGATAAAGTCATTGAACTGCTCCATATTACTTTTACGCTAAGAAGAATTGGCAATTCAACAAGATTGGATTTAGTAGTTTGTAAGTATTTGTTTCCTTTAGTTTATTGTAACTACTAGTATTACTTAGTTCCTACTTTATTAAATTAAGTGAGTTATAGCCTATATATATATATATAAAGAGGGAATGGAAGAAATGACTTGGCACCTCTCCTAGACTAAGATTACCATTTATCTTTTTTCTCATTTATTTGACATTTTTTCTCATTTCCCACTTATTTTCCCTTACAATTAAGTAGTACTCTTATCCTTTTGTACCGTTTCTAAACAAGTAACTGAACATATTCTTTATGTTACAACTTTTCCAAGCCGTTTTCTTTTGATAAAACAAATTTGTCCAAAAGAATTTAATATTTTAGTCTTTCTTTGCATGCCTATTCCATGTTAATTAAAGATCAGTGACAAACTCTTTACCTCCTATATAGGTCAAAAGCTGTCTCAAGAAGATTTAACATGAAGCGGTATTACCAAAAGTAATGTGGTCGAGGTCGACTAGTAAACAGTGGGCTCATGGCCGAGGAGTCAATGACGGCCGAGGTCAAGTATCAAGAGCAGTAGTAACGGCTAGTTTTGTGATAGGATCTTTAGGAGAATATTCCATTGAATATTTTCTATGCTTGTACTTTTAGGGTTGACTAGGGGTATGTCCCATATGAAAAGAAAAAGAGATAAGGAGAAAGGCATGTAATATTGATTTTGATAAGAACACTGTTGAGAAGAAGACTCTCTCTCTCTCTCTAAAAAAGATACAAACATAACCTTTCTAATAAGATTCTCCCTTCCATTATTCCATAATTTTCCATCAGATCCGTGAATAGTTTTGATATTCTAGGATTTGTCTATCTCTCATCATTGTCAGAAGGACGAATCACCCACCTCATTTAATATTGAGTGAATCTTCCTCCTTATTTACGTTAATACCATTTATTACCATTTATTGTTATTTATTGCTCGATATTCTTCCATCATTAATCATCTTGAAACACTGAATGTGCACAACATTTAATCCCTCAACAACAGTGTCCGGTTTAATTTGAGCTGACTATTTATAATCTGGGGATAATAATATTAACTCGGTTTAATCCCTTTTTATATAAGATTAATTAGTTTAATCAAAGATTTACACCTGTTGGTCTAACAATTTGCCTCCGTCTATGGAGATTTCCTAGTTAAATTTTTAGTTTCTTCTAGATCTATAACTAGCACAGTTTAAAAAAAAGGAAAAAAAAGGAAAACCCCTATTTCCTTGTACACACGAGTGACATGGCAGGTAATGGAGAAGAAAGAATGAAGGCAGTGGCCGATCTCACTACAAAACCTCTTCAACACCATCAACAAGGTTTCTGAAATACAAGGCGAAGTTATAATCCCTAATGCCTCTCCCAGGCGAGGCGGGTCGCCCCTCCCTTATGGCAGTATCACGACATCCCACGATAAAGGAGCTTCCACGTCCACAATGGAAGAGGCACCACCAGCAGTGAAGAAACTGCTTGAGGCTTGGCTTACAAACACACTGACCAGCATCCTTGACAAGCCCGCCCAGGAGGCAGTTAGAGAAAATACAAGGACTTACGTTACACCAGCGACGATTGAGCAGCACGACCCTCTCCCTCCAGTAACAGGTGTCTCTCACAATTTCAATAATACAGGTAACGACACCCTCGCAGCCATTCTGAGGAAGATGGAACAAATGGAAAATTAAAACAAAATGCTTCAGGACCAAATGAGAGAGCACCAAGAAAGAGTCGACAAAATACCAGGTGACCCAATGCTCTTGCCAAAAAGAGATGCTAGTCGGTTCGTTGAGCTACCCTATAATGATGAAGCTGCCCCGTATGCCATACCCAAAAACCTTAAAGATGCCGCCTTATTTGAAATTATATGATGGCACGTTGGACCCCGAAGATCATGTGACTCACTGTGGCACTGTGGTGAAGGGTAATGATCTCGCCAAAGAACAAATATCCTCCATCTTATTGAAAATGTTTGGCGAAACCCTTACTCGAGGAGCATTAATTTGGTATTCACAACTGCCTGTGCGCTCCATCAAAACATTCGAAAAGATGGCCAATAAGTTTGTAACGGCCCATGCTGGGGCCAAAAAGGTGGATGTGAGAGTGAATGATATAATTGACATCAAACAATCGCCCGGAGAGGGATTGAGGGACTTCCTCGCTCGTTTCAACAGAGTAAGGATAACCCTACCAAATATATCAAAAGGCATGGCTGTAGTGGCTTTCTAGAATAGGCTGAGCAGGAACGGATCAAGGGAGACCAGAAAATTATTAAGTCATCTTATGAAATATCCTCCAACCACTTGTGATGAGATACACAACTCCTACTGTGCCTTTGTCTGTGCTGACGAAGATGACCGGAATGGGCCAACTCATCGGTTGACCTCGATACATGCCGAATCCAGGAAGGATCGAAGAAACAATGTCATGAGGGATCTTGCAACTCCATGACCCAACTGAGAAAGGCGTCAGCCATATATCAGATGCGCCATTATGCCCCCTCTCTCCACGAATAGGGCCCATCTAGACCAAGGATAGGGACTTACCGGAACGAGAGAGGTATGCCCCATTAATTATCCGCTCACAATTTCTGTATGTCATCTTCAGAAATGGTCTACGCATTGCTCAGACCAAAAGTGAAGTGGCCAGAAAAGATGATGTCAGAAGAACCAAAAAGTCAGATGCCCTCTGCGAATTCCACCAAAAGCGAGGTCACTGAGGACTGCATCGCCTTAAGACAGGAGGTCATAAACATGCTTCGCCAAGGACACCTCAAAGAATTGTTGAGCGACTGGGGAGGGCCAACTTTTCCCGAGGACGTGAATAACACCAGGGACAGTCGAAACTAACCTCACCGACCCGCATCATCCAAATGATCATCGGAGGTGGCGACGAAACAGCGTAAAGTTCACCATGACCCATAGCTCAAACGGTCGATCACTCATGAACGGTGTGACGAACTCGAAGAAAGTATCATCTTCGATAAGTCATACACAAACCGTTTGGTTTTGCCTCACTATGATGCCCTTGTTATCACTTTACGAGTATTATATATGTATGTAAAATGCATTGTGGTGGACGATGGGAATGGGGCGTGCATTATCTACCCTTGAGTACTTGCTCAAATGAAACTCGAGGATAAGTTAGTGTCGCGATGTATCATGCTAACAGGTTTTAACAATGCAGTTGAACGAACGTCTGGAGAAATCATACTCCCCGTCCCGGCTGGTGGCATCACTTCGAAAACCACATTTCATATAATGGACAAGGATAGGGTGTACAATGCCATAATAGGTCGACCCTGGATACACGTCATGAAGGCCATCCCCTCAAGCTTGTACCAAGTCATCAAATTTCTGACCCCGTGGTATAACAATTAATAGAGGCATAACAATTAATAGGGTCGAGGTCGAGCAATGATGTAAGAGAGGATGTCATCAAAGACCCCGAAATAGTGGAGGCTGTGGGATCAACCATAGAAGACCTTTACCCGTCCAACTTGACGATAACAACCATAGCAAGAAAGCCTACATAAGCTGCAAGCTTCAATAACCAGGTAAATTTCGTCAATTCTTAACTGCTAACACAGACTTGTTTTCTTTTTCCCATGAAGACATGTCGGGCATCCCGAAGGAGATCGCCATATATAAGTTGAACATTGACCCGTTCCACCCCCTGGTAAGGTAGTTTAGGCATAAATTCAATTCCGTCATAAATGGCAGTCAACAATGAGGTAGAAAAATTACTGGAAAATGGTTCCATTAGAGAGTCAAAATACCCGTAATGGGTCACTAATGTGGTCATAGTGAAAAAGAAGAACGAAAAGTGGCGGATGTGCATGGACTTTATAGATTTAAACAAAGCATGCCCCAAAGATTCATTCCCACTACCTCATATCGACCAGTTTATTGACGCGATGGCCGGGCATTAACTGCTGAGCTTCTTAGATACCTACTCGGGCTACAATCATATCCTTATGGAAGAGGAGGACCAGGTTCATCACCCACCAAGGAACGTACTGCTACAGAGTTATACCCTTCGGATTGAAAAATGCGGGGGCGACATACCAATGGTTAGTGACCAAAATATTCAAAGATCAACTCGGCAAGACCATGAATATCTACATAGTCGATATGTTGGTCAAGTCCAAAAGGAAAGAAGATCACATCGACCACCTTAAAAGTTAAATCCTTAAAAGTATGTGTTTGGCGTGACCTCAGGGAAATTCTTGGGCTGCCTAGTATCACAACGAGATATAGAGATCAACCCTAATAAAATTAAAGCCATAGAAAGAATACTAGAACACTTAACCAACAAAAATAGGTTCAGATGTTGACTGGCCGTGTCGCGGCCCTGACGAGATTCATCTCGCGATCATCCGACAAATGCCACAAGTTTTTCGGCATACTTAAGAAGGAAAACGGCCTCTAGTGGACATCGGAGTGTGTCCAAGCCCTCAAGAAGTTAAAGGCTTACTTGTCATCACTGTCGTTGCTTTCTAAAGCAGAACCTAGGGAATGCCTCCTCATCTACCTTGTTGTATATAATATAGCAGTAAGTGTAGTCCTAGTCCGAGAAGATAAAGGTATGCAATCTCCAATCTATTACATTAGCAAAGCCTTAGTCGATGCCGAGAAGAGGTTCCCCCACCTCAAAAAAATTGTCATGGCTTTGGTCGCAGCTTCACGAAAACTTAGACCCTACTTTCAGTGCCACCCTATCTCGATAGTCACAACTTTCCCCTTGAGAAGCATTTTGCACAAGCCCGAGCTATCTAACAGGTTATCCTAGTGGGTCATAGAATTTAGTGAGCATGATATCACATATCAACCAAGAACGACAATAAAGTCACAAGTCATTGCCGACTTTGTCGCCGACTCCAATGCAAACATAATGCTCAAAGTCAAAAACGAAGCCGCACAGCTTCTCCACAAACACAATATCTATGGATTTTGTACACCAATGGCGCTTCTAAAACGTCGTGGTCTAGACTGGGACTTGTGCTCAAAGTCCCGACATGCGAAGTAATTTGCCAGTCCATAAGGCGCCCGGATATGACTAACAACAAGGCTGAGTAAGAGGCTGTGATTGCAGGATTAAGGCTAACACTGAAGTACGGGGCGAGATGGGTCATCCTATGCTGCGACTCTCAACTTGTCAACTTGTCATCAACCAAGTCACAGGGGCTTTCCAGATCAAAGAACAAAGGTTACGAAAATACCAGGCCGAGATCTGCAAACTACTGCCCGAGTTTGACGAATACCAGTTTGACCAGATACCTCGAGCACGAAACATCGAAGCAAATGGCCTCTCCAAATTAATAGCAGCCACTAAAAGCATAATCAGAGAAGGAAATATGGTAATCCTCCTCCACTCTTCGATATATTACATCGAGTTAAGGATCATAAATCTTACATGGGACTGGTGCAACTGTATTGTTACATACTTGCAGGACGACGTTCTTCTAGATGATAAAAAGGAAGCCAAGAAGATCCGAATGCAAACGGCCAGGTACAACATCATTCTCAACGACCTGTACAAGGGGACATATGGTGGCCCTCTGAGGCCGAGGGCCTGAAGGTGAGGATATATCTATGGGATCGGGCTGCACGTCGCGTCATATTTTACTGATTTATGTCATGATTGGCTTGTTATAGCGCTTGGGCTAAAGGAGCCCCTCCGAAGTCTGTACACACCACTAGTGAGCGCAAGTACCTACCGATTGCGAGTGCCGAGTGATTGGGAGGACTGAGTGACTGTGAGGACTGAGTGATTGTGAGGATTGAATGACTGGGAGGACTGAGTGGATTGATACTCTGAGAGTATGCATATAGTTTTATTACTGAGTCACATCGCATTTGATATGCACATGACATACATGCGTAGAGATGCATTTTTCTCATGATGTACGGAATCACGTCATTCATGACTTTTTATACACATTGATATGTGGGTATAGAGAGGTTTTTAACACTTGCTATCTGGAAAGAAAATGAAACATCTTATTTATTGTGGAAAGGATTTTTGGGAAAAATTACATTTTCCAAAGTATCTCATAATTTTCAACGACTTCGGTAAAGGATTGGGTTCTCACTGATATTCTTGAAAAGCGAAACTATTTTGGGAAAACTGTGGAAAAGCTGAGCATTTCATATCTGAGTTACTTCCTTATTTATATGCTCTATGGTGTTATGAATTGTTGTTGTCTACTGGTGTTGGACCCATCCATGTTCCAACTCATCACTAATTTCAACCTAAGGTTAGGTTTGTTATTTACCAGTACATGGGATCGGTTGTACCGATACTATACTTCTGCACATTGCGTGCGGATGTTGGCTGTTGTTGTTACTGTGCTCGATGGTTGCTGGATTTGAAGGTGTGCCTGTGTTGCTGTTGTAGCTGCCTCTTGTTCATGGTAGCCATAGATTTATAAAACTTTGTTTATGTACTTTTCTATCATAAGATGTATTTATTTTATATCATCCTTGTAAACTCTATTCTTAGAAGCTCATAATTTAGTACTACCAGTCCTTGGGAAATGTATAAGATTCAGATAATTCCTTTGTTTAATCGTCTTTTTAATATTATTAAAATTGGATAGTTATCAATTGGCTTACCTAGTGGGTTGGGTTAGGTGCCATCACGACTAGTGAACTTTAGGTCGTGATAGATTGGTATCAGAGCTCTAGATCATAGGTTCTACAAGTGATGAGCAAGTGCCTAGTAGGGTCTTGTGGATTGGTATGATGACTGATCAGCTCCAAACCTACACCACTATATAATGGCGAGGAGTGGTCGATGCAACTTTTACCCGAAAGGTCGAGATCGATTTCCACATGGAGTTAATATTGGTTGGGAGTTGGGTTTCTATCTAATCTAGCTACCCGTGTTGCTTTTAATTACACTTCTAACCATGCTTAGATTTATTTCTATTCTACTTTTAATGCTATTGATTGATGAATAATCTAGGTACAATGTTTTTGTAAGAGTTTTCTCAATTGATAAAAAGCACTAGGGAAGTGACTTACACCTAGGCGAGTATCTAATGTGATCTAAAATTTAGGACAAACTTGTTATATTTGGGGTCGTGATATAACCGTTACACATAATTACTCACTCTATAACTCTTGGTAGTTTGAGTGACTTTGCCCTAATTGGATTTCTCAAGCCTAATTGGGTGTTCAAGCAATACAAGTAAAATTGGCTCAAGTCGGGTATTACTATCTTTAGGTTTTAACCCTTTAATATGGCTATCAATCTCTTGAATGCACCCCAATTCCTTGTTAGCCTAATTTCCTAGACTTAGTCCCTCTTTCTCAAGAAGAGTCTAAGTCATAAAGGCACGAATCAGTGTTTGCAACCACCAATTCTACAATTAAAGCATGAATCAAGCTAAATATCACTAACCCATAAACAATTAAGACCTAAAATTGAAGACCCATTAAATACCTATACTAGGGTTAGGCAATTATGTGGTAAAATGAACAACCATATCCCCTATTAGGCATGCATAACAAGTACCCACATGAATTATTAACATGAATACCTAGATTATAGGGATTAATCAAACCCTAATTAAAAAAAGAAGAAGTTAAAACTAAGAGAAAAGAAAAGCAAAAAATATATAAGCAATGCGATGATTTGAACATACCAGTTGTTTGATTTTGTGGTAGAAACTAATTCTTGATTAAGGCTATGATATTGGGATCAGATTAGAGGAAGATGAATAGTAGTCTATTTCTTGTGAGAGTTGAGGGAGTGAAAAGTGTAAAAGGAGGGGGGGCCTCCTATTTATACTGAAACCCTGAGGGCCCGCATCGACTTACCTGGCGCGGCCGCGAAATTCCACCGCATTTCGCGCTTTTGGCTATTTGGAAGAGTTGCAGGTTCCATAACACCGCTGAGAGTGGAAAAGTAGGCGCGGCTGCGGAACAAGGTCTGTTGACCGCGAATATGCCATTGTGGATGCGGCTGAAACTTCAGAGAGGTCACATTTTGGACTTTTCAACTCCGCGTCCTCTACAGAATCATGCCCCCATCCGCGGTCAGTGGTCTAATTATATACTTAGCCAAATTTTCCAGTAATAGTCCTGCACTTCATCAAAAATTTATACACAAATCTCACAACCAGTTAGTTCAAAACAAATCCTACACTAAGAAGAAAATCAAAAAGAAGGAAAAACACGTGGGTTGCCTCCCAAGAAGCGCCTGATTTAACGTCATGGCACGACGCATGTTACCATAATCATTTGAAATTGATCAAGGCTACCACGTGGCTATCTTCAAATTTTCCCAGATAGTGTTTGACTCTGTGGCCATTAACTCTAAAAACTTCACTATTTTTATTCTTCAAATCAAGAGCACCAAATGGAGTTGCATGCACCACTTCAAAAGGGCCACTCCATTTTGACTTGAGCTTTCCCGGAAACAGTCGTAACCGAGAGTTGAATAAAAGAACCAAGTCACCCTCCTTGAATTCCTTGCTCCAGGTATATTTGGCATGTAAGTACATCATCTTGTCCTTATACAAGGACGAGCTGGAATAGGTATGAAATCTAAACTCATCAAGTTCATTGAGTTGCTCTACCCGGAGATTTGCTGCAACATCCCACTCAAGATTTAATCGCTTCAAAGCCCACAGGGCCTTATGCTCTAACTCAACCAGAAGATGGAATGCTTTATCAAACACCAACCGATATGGAGACATACCAATTGGAGTCTTGTAAGCAGTCTTGTAAGCCCACAAAGCATCATCTAGTTTCCTTGACCAATCAGTCCTATTTGCATTGACAGTTTCTGACAATATGCTCTTTATCTCCCTGTTGGAGACCTCAACTTGTCCACCAGCCTGAGAATGATAAGGGTTTGATACCTTGTGATTGAAACCATACTTTTCAGGCAAAGTGTCAAATGCCCTATTGCAGAAATGAGAACCCCCATCATTGATGATTGCCCGATGAGTGCCAAACCGTGTGAAGATATTTTTCTTGAGAAACGCTACCACGCTACAGGCTTCTTTGTTGGGCTAAGCCACGACCTCAACCCACTTGGAAACATAATCAATGGTCACTAGAATGTAAGTGTTGTCACACGAACTCACAAAAGGCCCCATGAAGTCTAAGCCCCATACGTCAAAAATGTCAACCTCAAGAATAGTTTAGAGGCATTTCATCCTTCTTGGAAATTCCACCAGCTCTCTAATACTCATCACATCTCTTAACAAGCTCACCAACATCTTTATACAGAGTAGGCCAATAAAAACCACAGCTAAGAACCTTTGAAGCAGTTCTCGCCCCACCATGATGACCACCGTAGGGTGAGGAATGGCAAGCATCAAGAATACTTATTTGCTCCTCCTATGAAACACATCTCCGGATTACACCATCATTATAAATCTTGAAAACATATGTCTCATCCCAGTAATAATCCATGTTATCCCGTTTAAGCTTCTTCTTTTGGTTAGAAGAGAGCTTACTCGGGATAATGTCGGTCACAATAAAATTTTCCACATCGGTGTACTAAGGCATACTATTCAAATAAACAGAGAGGAGTTGTTCATCCGGAAACGAATCATTAATTTCGAGGCCATCATGGGGCCTCCCCTCCTCCTCCAAGTGGGACAAGTGGTCAGCCACTTGATTTTCACACCCTTTTCGATCAGTAATCTCAAGGTCAAACTCTTGGAGCAAAAGAACCCATCTCATCAACCTAGCCTTAGAGTCCTTCTTTGTCATCAAATAATGGAGTGTCGCGTGATCGGTGTGTACAATCACTTTGGTACCCATGAGATATGGCCTAAACTTTTCCATGGCAAAGAAAATGGCTAATAACTAGTTTTCGGTCACAGTATAATTAACTTGGGCATCATTCATCATTTTAGCTTGCATAGTAGACCGGATGAAATATTTTATTGATCCTTTGCCCCAAAACCGCTCCTACCGCAACGTCACTAGCATCACACATGAGCTCAAATGGCAATCTCCAATTGGGTGCGGTGATGATGGGAGTGGTAGTCAATCTATACCTGAGAAGCTCAAAAGCTTTCATGCGATCATCATTAAACACAAACCATGCCCAAGAAAGCTCCTCACTCCTTTGATGGAAGTAAGAGGATGGAGTTTTGAAATCACTTCTATCTTTGCTTTTTCCACTTCGATACCTTTCTTTGAGATCTTATAGCCGATGACAATGCCCTCTTCGACTATAAAGTGGCATTTTTTCAAATAAAGCACTAGATTTGTCTCTTTACATCGTGCCAACATTTTGTCAAGATTACCCAAGCATTCTTTAAAAGAGTCACCCACAACACTAAAATCATCCATCCAGACTTCCAAGAAGTCCTCAACCATGTCCGTAAATATAGCCATCATACACCGCTGAAAGGTGGCCGGTGCATTACACAAACCAAATGGCATCCGTGAGAATGCAAAGGTTCCATATGGACATGTGAAGGTGGTTTTCTCTTGGTCCTCCGGTGCAATCAAAATATGGCTGTAACCTGAGTACCCATCCAAAAAGCAATAGTAGGAATGCCTGGCAAGTCTATCCAACATTTGGTCAAGAAAGGGCAATGGAAAATGATCTTTTCGGGTCACCTGGTTCAGCTTTCGGTGATCCATGCATACCCTCCATCCGGTGATAGTCCTAGTGGGGATCAACTCATTTTACTCATTTGTAACCATAGTCATACCCCTTTCTTCGGCACACATTGTACCGGCGAAGTCCATGAACTACCGAAATAGGGTACACAACCCCTGCATCTAGCCACTTGATAACTTCCTTCTTGAAGACCTCTTGTATAGCCTCATTCAACCTCCTTTGATGCTCCACGGAGGGTTTGGCATCATCCTCAAGTATAATCGTGTGCATACAAAAGGCGGGGCTTATCCCCCGAATATCAGCCAGAGTCCATCTAATTTCTTTCTTCCTTCTTTGGAGCACCTTAAGGGTGGCATCTACCTGCATGTTAGTTAAGCACGAAGAAAGAATAATAGGTAAGGTTGAACAAGGGCCCACGAATTTATACCTAAGGTATGGAGGCAAAGGCTTCAACTCCAATACGGGAGGTTCCTCAATTGAGGGCTTTGTTGGTGGAGTCTTTCTATTCTCAAGATCCAAGGAAAGTTTATGGGGCTCATATGAGTAAGAACCCATTCCTTGCAAAGCGTTGACATACTCAACCAAGCCTTCATCCTCAGTCACATCATGGTTCAATAATACAGCTTCCAAAGGATCCACTACATTAATCATGGCACTCATGTCATCAACAAGCACCTCCATCACAAGATCCACAAAAGAGCAAACCTTAGTACTATTCAGTTGCCTCATTGATTTGCAAACGTGAAAGACAACTTTTTCGTCACCCACCCGGAAAGTGAGCTCCCTTGCTTCCACATCAACCAATACCTTCCCTGTTGCTAGGAAAGGCCTTCCCAATAGTATCGGCACCTCATAATCGACTTCGCAGTCGAGAATCACAAAATCCGCAGGCAAAATAAACTTGTCAACCCGAACAAGAACATCATCAATAATACCAAGCGGCCTCTTCATTATTCGATCCTCCATTTGCAATTTCATTGACGTAGCTCTCGGTTGACCATTACCCAAAGTTTTGATTACAGAGTAAGGCATAAAATTTATACTTTCTCCCAAATCACACAAGGCATTTGCAAAATTTGCACTCCCAATGGTACACATAATGGTAAATGCGTCGGGATCTTCAAGCTTTGGAGCCATCGAGTTCACAATGGCACTCACTTGATGAGTCATTTTGATGGTCTCACAATCCGTAGATCTCTTTTTAGTTACCAAGTCTTTCATAAACTTGGCATATCCCGGCATTTGCTCAAGAGCTTCCACCAAGGGCACATTGATCGACAAACTTTTCATCATCTCAATAAACTTCTTACTTGCAATTCTTTGAGGGTAAGGTGGAGGAGGCCTTGGAAAAGGAGCCTTGGCTTTAGGCATTATAGTTTCCGGTATGTTACGTGTTCCCTAGACGGGTTCACGTAATTTTGAGTCTCCTCCTCATTGTCATGAATATCAATTCTCACCTCACCATCCAACTTCTCTTCACTCACTTTCTCATCAACTATTGGATCATCGTCATTTTGCACTTCAACATCTTCACTCACAACTTTATTTTGCTTGGAGGTACTTGCTTCACCACCTCTACCACTCCTTGTGATCACCGCCATTGCATGGTCGGAATTGTTTCCACTCTTTGGGTTTACTGTCGTGTCACTAAGTAGTGTCCCTTTAGGGCAATTGTTCAAAGCTTGCAAAATCTAGCCAAGTTGGACCTCCAGATTGCGGATAGAAGTATTATGGACGCCAATTGGGCATCAGAGTCAGCATTTTTCTTCATCATTTGCTCAAACATTGACTCAATCTGTCCCATCTTTTTGTTGGACGAGCTAGGACCTTGGGACAGAAATGGAGGCAGATTGTTTGGTTGTTGAAATATTGGAGGAATTTGAAAACCCGGCCCCCAATTACCTTGATTGCCGTTATTCCAACCCCCTTGGTTGTTGTTGCCACCCCAATTGCTATTTTTACCCCAATTCTAGTTGTTGTTACCCCAATTGTTGGAGTTGTTGTTGTTATTGTTCCAATTTTCTTGGCCTTGGTTGCCCCAATTCTGATTATTCCCTTGCAATCTCCATTGTTGATTTGGAGCATTACTCTGTTGTCCTTGATAGTTGTTGGCGTACAAAACCTCTTCACTTTGCTCACCATACTCATAATCTTGGTTGTAACCACTACTACCTTGCTCATATTGATCTTGATTTCTTTGCATTTGTTGACCATACTGTTTCCTTTTGTTTACCAATAGATTAGCCCCTTCAGTTGCGTTTACTTGATTTGGTCCCTAAATCTGCTGAAGTTGTGCTTTGGCTAACTGGTTCATGGTTGTTGTCAACATATTTATGGCTTGTCCATGGTCGTGAAGTTCCTTGTGAAGATTTATGACATGAGGGTCCCCCTGAGGAACATTTGCCTGACTCTGCTAGGTTGAGGAAGTGTCAGCCATCTCATCAAGAATGTCATAGGCTTCGGCATAAGGCAGCTTCATAAAACTACCCCCTGCTAGCTGGTTTACCACACATTGATTGGTCATGTTTATACCCTGATAAAATGCCTATTGGACCATTGCTTCAGTTATATCATTGTTAGGGAATTCCTTGACCATAGTTCTATATCTATCCCAAATTTCATGAAGGGATTCATTTGGCTCTTGTTTAAAAGCTAAGATCTCATCCCGTAATGGAGCTATATGTCCCGGTGAGAAAAACATGGCTATAAACTTGTTGGCCAACTCATCCCATGTGATGATAGAATGGTTGGGGAGTCTTTAGAGCAGTCCAATGCTTTCCCTCTAAGTGAAAAGGGGAACAATCTCAATCTCAATGCATCCTCGGAAACATTTGTCTGTTTGCGTCCCCAGCAGGTATCCGCTAAGCCCTTTAAATGTTTATATGCATTCTGATGGGGAGCGCCTGTGAAGTACCCTCTTTGCTCCAACAAGGTTAACATGGCATTTGTAATCTATAAATTTCCCGCCCGGATCGGGGGTGGGACAATTGCACTTGCGTAACCTTCATTTGGAAGCACACGAGGAGCTGCTCGTGGAGGAGCTGGGGAGGGTCTGGAATGTTTTCATTGGCTTAGCGGCCTCTTGTTTGAGCTTGAGGTACTATAGGCACCTCATCTTCAGCATTTTCATCTACCTCCTCCCCCGGGAGAAAATTTCCAATAGGATCATTATTTGCCATTTTGTACCTGAATTGATTAACTCACACAAGTTAGTAAAGTAGAAAAAAAAAGAAAAAAAAGACACACAACTAGTCAGATAGATAGCTAAAACCGATTAACTCCCCGACAACAGTGCCAAAAAGTGATTAGCTCTAACCCTGCACCAAATATAATGGCGAGGAGTGATCGATGCAGCTTTAACCAGAAAGGTCGGGATCGATTTCCACAGGGAGGTAATATTGGTTGGGAGTTGGGTTTCTATTTAATCTAGCTACACGTGTTGCTTTTAATTTCACTTCTAACCATGCTTGGATTTGTTTCTATTATATTTTTACTACTATTGATTGCTGAAAATAATCTAAGTACAATATTTTTGTAAGAGTTTTCTCAATTGATAAAAAGCACTAGCGAAGTGACTTATACCTAGGCAAGTATCTAATGAGATCTAAAATTTGGGACAAGCTTATCATATTTAGGGTCATGATATAACCTTTACACATAATTACTTACCATATACCTCTCGGTAGTTTGAGTGACTTTGCCCTAATTGGCTTTCTCAAGCCTAATTGGGTGTTCAAGCAATGCAAGTAAAATTGGCTCAAGTCGGGTATTACTATCTCTAGGTTTAACACTTTAATATGGCTATCAATCTCTTGAATGAACCTCAATTCCTTGTTAGCCTAATTTTCCTAGACTTAGTCCCTCTTTCTCAAGCAGAGTCTAAGTCATAAAGGCACGAATCAGTGTTTGCAACGACCAATTCTACAATTAAAGCATGAATCAAGCTAAATATCACTAACCCATAAATAATTAAGCCCTAAAATTGAAGACCCACTAAATACACACACACTAGGGTTGGGTCACAACCCTAGCTTATGGGTTTAGCTACTCATAATCAAGGTTAAAATCAAAGATGAAGATGAAATATAAGCCATAAAAGTTGATTACAAGAATAAAATCTAAGAATATAAGCTAAAGCTGCTCTAAAATTACTCTAAATGGTAAAGTATGGTTGTTCACGAGCTCCTTGATACAAAAGATGACCTAAAAATGTGAAAAATATCAATTTATACACAGCTAAAATTATGGGACAAAAATATCCCTACGGGGGTTCCGTTGTCAGCGAAATACTGGGCGCCTCAGTGCATGAAACTTTTGCGTCCGCGCAAAAACAAGCGTGGACCACATTTCTTCAATTTTGGACTGGGACTAGGCTAGGTTTTGCAGACAATGTAAAGTCTACCACGTCAGCATTGTCTCCTATCGCGGCCGCATAAAATGTTCGCAGACCGCATCCCTCATTTGAGCTCATATTGCAAGGTCTCTCATTGTCTATCTCTCCTCAGGGGAATTTGCAGCGCGTACGTGCCTGGTAACTTCGCGGGCGGAGTATCATACGCGTCTGCATAATAATAGTGCTGGCAGCGCTCCAGTTCCATTCTTTTGCCTTGTGCAAGTTCGACTCCTTTATGAGTTCATTTTGGCTTTTTTGCCTCATTTTGACCAAAACCTGCAAGTAATACTTTTACACATTTTTTATCCAAAACCTAAGAAAAAAAGAGCAAAAGATATGCTAAAATCTGTAGTTATCAAATACGTCCATACCTATCTTCGAGAGGCTACATGGCATTTAAGATATATTTCCTATCTTTCATTCCTTATTGTGCGGCATCGATTCACCTTGAAGTGCAATCCTTTGAATTCCTTCCACGCATACATATGTGCACATGAGCGCTCGATACCAGCTATGCATCAACAGCTTATGATTCCATGGATGAGGTGTGAGATGTGATTTTAGTATGCTGATGATGGGCTAGTCTGGAGGACTTGAGGCCGGGTTTTGACTATAGCTTGAGCAGAGAGATATTGATTATGTGAGCACTTGCTTTTGGACTTATATGTCTGGTGGCGTCCCTATGAGTGGAATTTGTGACTAGATGCATGGTCGGATTGCTATATGATGAGTATGATGTGACTATGGGTGTGTTCAGATAGATTGGATTTAACAAAAAGAGTTAGATTGAGATGTAAATTGGGTGCTTGATTTCCGTCTAGATTGACGTATAGTCTCGAGTTATGGGTGTATTGAAGGATCTTTTCATGTTGTTTAGTTGAGGAGTGACGTAGATTTTCATGTCATGATATGAGTTCAGGATTAGGAAGATTAAGTGATTGCGTAATAGTTATGACTGTGGAAGAGTATAAAGAGATGTTGGTTTGAGGTGAAACATGTGGGTTATCACTTGAGGGGTGTCCTAAGGTTTGTGTGATCCCTGTGTTTTTTTGTAGCTAGTTCTCATTTACCATTGAATTATATGTGTTGCAATTTGAGTTTGGATCGTTTATGAGAGTTGGCTTGACTGTTACAAGGGTGAATGCGAGATTTGCAAATGATTTGAGATATTAGATGGTTTGTGTTACATGAGCTTATGAAGGATTTAGTTGAATTTCAGTGTAGGATTTTGGGCAACAACAGAGTATGGGTATTATAAGTTATCAAATGTTTTATTCGTTGGCTTTGAGCCAAGTGTGGTGGTGGGAGGGGAGTCTGCTATCGATGGGTTGATTGCGCGGTTATGTGTTGTATTGGTTTCGGGTTTGAGGTATACTTGTGAATAAATTATGAATTGTAGAGGTGGAGGTCGAGGATGACTCGAGTAAAGGAATTTCTAGATACGGGTTATATTATGTTTTGTGGGTATATGGGAAACATTGAATGATTGAGTTTTTATTCGTAAAGGATGTAGTGTGCATGAATTAGGGGTTCGCTCGGTTGCTTGGGAGCATGGATTACTTCTGTGGGTGTTGTTGTGCTAATAGGGCATAGGTTGTTTGGTCCGCTTGGTCGGTTTAATTGAGATCTGAGTAGAATGGAATACTCTCGAGAATGGTTCTAATAAATTCAAAATTTATATGTAGCGATTGAGAATTTTGCAGATTTGCATATGATTAGAATCTGAGAGTTGGATTGGATGGTGTCGAGACTCGCAGTATTTCTACATCATTATGGATTCTACATTTCAGTATCAGTAAGGAAAAAGGAATAACTTTAAATTCACAGAATGTCTCTTCAGCGTGGGTATCCCGGTTGTGGTACTTTTGGGGTGCTTAGGAGAGAGCATTCAGTGGCTTAAGAGCCTTAGGGCGGTGTGGTTTTATGCAAAAGTCTCGTGTGGTGAGTTTTAGTTGAGGATTGTAGTATTAGGGCAAGGAGAAGTATCAATTTGAAGGTAATTCAGAAGGAACTCGGAGAAATGGGACAACTTGGTAGTAGGTTGGATCGGCAAGGTAACGGGTATGATCGGTTCGTTAGGTGCTTATGATGTGTGAGTTTCTACCGTTGTTTCGTGGCAATGCTCTTGGGTTTTGGTGACCTGCATGGCTTGGTTGAGTTAGAGAGATTCAGTCCTGAAGGTTTGGTTAAGTGCAAATAGGTTTCGGGGAGTTCTTGATAGTTTCTACCACAGTTTGAGGTGTATATTTCCTACTGGTGTATGGGGGATGTTGCGTATTGTGATTTTTTCTTGGATAAAATCGAATGGAAGGTCCTTGGCTAATTGAGTATGTAGTAGCTTGTGACTCGGAATGGATTATGATGTTCTCGTATTTTCATATGATGACACGGTATATGTGGTGTGTTATGTGGGATCGATATTTGCATGAGCAAGGTCACGGTTCAGTTTTGAAAGAAAGGTCATAAAAAAATCTTAGGCAACGTGGACGGTTTCAGATGACTAGGTAAATGATATTACTATCTAGTATGGCTTGATGAGAGTATACATTTCAGATGGGGCAATGTGTTTTAATTTATGGACATTTCATTGGTATTGCGGCACTCACCCGGTTGATCGACTGTTGGTATTCAAATTTTGCTATCCGGCACGAAAGAATTATAGAAATATTCCTCGTGGAATGATCGTGTATGAGAGATATATTGGACATTCGAGCGGTGGAGTTGGGATCAGATATGGTGATTCGTGTGTTCTATGGATTTGGAGACTGGGAGTTCTCAGGAGTAGATTGTTTCATTTAGTGGACTGTGAAAATATGGCCAAGGTTAGACAGATGATGGTATGTTCCATGATTCAGTCATTGTGGACTTTTAAAGGGTTATTTATCTATTGTGGGTGACCATAGTTGATTTGGGGTCCATTGGTAGGCCCAATTTGGATGTGTATTCTACACTGAGTCGGATTGGTTGGCTCCATACTGCTATTGTTGAGGGATGTGCCATTCGGTTAGAATTGATTTTATTTGTATCGGATATGTTCTATGTGTTACTCTTCCATGCTATGAGGGGTTGTGATTGTTGGTTATATGCGCAGTCAGTACGGTGCTATTTGGGATTTATAACGAAATTTAAGTGAGATGATTATTTAGGTATTGCGTGATTAATTGCGCATTGGCTATGTTCTTTCCGAAATGTGGCATTATGTTATTTTCTCCCTGTGGTTATGGTAATGCACTTTGGGTACTCGAGATCGAATTTTGTGTGGTCATTCATTTTGAGCAGGGTGGCTCGAGGTATATAACATGGACAAGCATTTGGATGGGGTCACATATTGTAGCGGAGTTATATTGGGGTATGGTCCTTTGTGTTAGGTTCGTGCATTTTGGTTATGCGGTGTGTGATGGATTTTTAGCATTTCGTTGGGGCAATACTTGTTAAGCTTGCGGGACAGCTCTCTCGTTTGAGTCATTTTCTATGATTTGAGTACATTTGGATTGTTGCGTACTGGTGCAAGGATTGCACGGGTTTTGGCTTTAGATTGTATTGAAGTGGCATGTCACTAGAGTGATTATGTTAGATGAGATGAGGTCATCGGACCTAGAATGGGTGCTATCAGATTTGATTACAGCATGGTTGGAAGGATAACATCGAAGGTCGGCTTAGAAATTTGTTGTAGTTCTTGTCGAAGGAGAGGGAGCTCTATGACTTGTTGATCTGATGAATGTTTATGAGTTTCTACATGTTTCTTTCATCATTGGCAGTGTACGAAGGTTTTAGACGAGGCTTTGTTTGATATGATGTTTATTACCGGTATTGGGTTGTTTTGAGCATCAACTGTGATTTGAAATTTTTGCTATGAGTATTTGAGTTAGGTGGTACATCATGTGAATACATCTTGGGTTATGGTGAAGTCTTGGTACAGCATGTTCAGACTTATACAGTGTAGATGTGGGATTCCAATCTTATAGAAATTTCGGATGCTGGAATTTGGGTTTTAAGGCTTATAAGCTAAGGTTGAAGTAATGATTTTTAGTTATGTTGTGTTGTCGACCTATATAGGATAGGGTGACGTGGGATCACCCTCGGGTATGTGCATGGTAAGGTTACATGGTGACTTGATGGCTTTTGGAACAACTCTAGGCTTGTTCTAGGACGAACGTATGTTTAAGTGGGGGAGGATGTAACGACCTGACCAGTTGTTTTGAGCATTTACACTTAGCTCGGATGTTTGAGGGCATGAGTAGCTCCATATGATGCATTATGACATATGTGAATCGTCGGATTTGGTTTTTAGGTTATTCGGAACAAATTTGGAAGAATGATTTTCATATAGAAGCTTTAAAATTTGAAAGATTTGACCAAGTTTGACTTTTAGTATTTGACCTTGGATTTGATTTCTAATGGTTCCATTAGCTCTGTTGGGTGATTTTGAACTTAGGAGTGCGTCCGGATTGTGATTTGGAGGTACATAGTAGAAATTGGCTTGAAATGATGAAAGTTGATATTTTGGAAAGTTTGATCGGGAGTAGAAGTTTTGATATCGGGGCCGGATTCCGATTCCGGAAGTTGGAGCAGGTTCGTAATGTCAAATATGACTTGTGTGCAAAATTTGAGATCAATCGGACGTGATTTGACAGGTTTCGGCATCGGTTGTGGAAGTTTGAAGTTTCTAGTTCATTGATTTTTCAATTGAGAAGTGATTCGTCGTTTCGATGTTGTTATTTGTGTTTTGAAGCCTCGAGTAGGTCTGTGTTATGTTGTGGGACTTGTTGGCATGTTTGGACGGGGTTCCTAGGGACTCGGGCATGTTTCAGATCGATTTCGAAGCAGTTTGGAAATTTCGGCTAAGGCTTGTTTCTGCTGGTTCTGGTGTGACCGCACCTGCAGTTGAATTTGCGCAGGTGCGATGGTCGTTGATGCGACAATTCAGTCGCAGAAGCGAGGTGAGAGTTGGCTGGGAGGCTTCACAGAAGCGATCCTGTAAGTGAGGTGAGAGCGGGTTGTCTCACAAATGCGAGTCTTTCCTCCCAAAAGTGAAGGTCGCAGGTGCGACCTCTTGACCGCAAATGCGGAATATGATGGGCAGAAGCTATAAATCGAGGTTTTGATTCTTTTATTATATTTTGAGCTATGGACTTCGGAATGGAAAAATTTTTGGAGCAATTTTCACCATATGAATTGGGGTAAGTATTCTATACTCGGTTTTGGTTATATTTCATGAATCTATCTTCATTTTTGGTAATTGGATTGTGAATTTTAAAGAGAAATTAGGGGTTTTGGCCTAAAGTTTCATAATATGAATTTTTGAGTTTTGAATATCGATTTGGAGTTGGAATTGAATGAAACTAGTATGGTTGGACTCATAATTGAATGGGTTGTCGTATTTTATGAGTTATTGTCAGGTTCCGAGGCACGGGCTCGGATGTGATTTTTGACCGGTTTTGGGTTTTTATTAAGGATCAATCTTTATCACTTGGAATTATTTCCTTGGACTTTATTTGGTGTATTTAAGTTGCTTTTGGATAGTTTTGAGTTGTTCGGAAGTCGATACGCGCGAGATGGCATTTTAGAGCATTGCTTGACTTGCTTGGTATTGGAATTAGCTTGTTCGAGGTAAGTAACTCATCTAAACTTAGTATTGAGGGTATGAAACCTCGAATTACGTTATATGTGATTGGCATTGAGGTGACACACATGCTAGGTGACGAGCATATGGGCGTGCACTGTGTAAATTGTGTCTTCATTGTTTCTGTGGTACTGTGTAGTTACCTGATCATACTTGTAACCATGAAATTTCCAAGTACTTCGGCAGTTGAGTTGTGATCCATGATAGAATCCATGTCTAGGCTATATGTTTATCCTATTGAGACCCACTGAGGTCATTACTGTTGTTCAGCTATCTGCTTTCATTGTATTATATACTCAGTCATACACATTCATATGCATATCATATCTCAGTCTCTATTACTATTTATTGATACAATACATCATTATTTTTGGGTTGATATTCCATGATGTTGAGAGCATGAGAGACTGGAGAGATTGATGACTGAGTGAGGCCGAGGGCCTGATGAGGATATATATATATGGGATTGGGCTGCACGCCGCAAGATTTTTTACTGATTTATGCCATGATTGGCTTATTATAGCGCTTGGGCTGAAGGAGCCCTTCCGGAGTTTTTACACACCCCAATGAGCGCAGGTACCTACCGAGTGTCATTTCCAAGTGCCGAGTGCCGTGTGATTGGGAGGACTGAGAGGCTGTGAGGACTGAGTGACTGTGAGGACTGAGTGAATGTAAGGACTGAGCGACTGGGAGGACTAAGTGAATTGATACTCTGAGAGTATACATATAGTTTTATTACTGAGTTGCATCGCATTTGACATGCACATGACATACAGGCATAGAGATGCATTTTTCTTATGATGTACGGTATCACGTCATTCATGAATTTTTATACACATTTATATGTGGGCATAGAGAGGTATTTTACACTTGCTATCTGGAAAGAAAATGAAACATCTTATTTATTGTGGAGAGGATTTTTGGGAAAAATTACAGTTTTCAAATTATCCCATATTTTTTGACAACTTCGGTAAAGGATTGGGTTTTCACTAATATTCTTGAAAAGCGGAACTATTTTTGGGAAACTGTGGAAAAGCTGAGCATTTCATCTCTGAGTTACTTTCTTATTTATATGTTTTATATTGTTATGAATTGTTGTTGGCTACTGGTGTTGGATTCATCTATGTTCTAGCTCGTCACTACTTTCAACCTAAGGTTAGGTTTGTTACTTGCCAGTACATGGGGTCGGTTGTATTGATAATACAGTTCTGCACATTGCGTGCAGATATTGGCTGTTGTTGTTGCTGTGCTCAGTGGTTGCTGGATTTGAAGGTGTGCCTGTGTTCCTCTTGTAGCTCTTATTCATGGTAGCCTTAGATTTATGAAACTCTATTTATGTACTTTTCTAACAAAAGATGTATTTTCTTTATATCAGCCTTGTAAACTCTATTCTTAGAAGCTTATTATTTGGTACTATCAGTCCTTTAGAAATGTATAAGATTCAGATAACTCCTTTGTTTAATCGCCTTTTTAATATTATTGAAATTGAATAGTTATCAGTTGGCTTACCTAACGGGTTGGGTTAGGTGTCATCACGACTAGTGGATTTTGAATTGTGACACCCTAAGAACTGGAAATCACATTAACCATCTTTGTTTATAAGTAAAGAAGGTGCAAACACAGAAGCGAAATCGTAAGGGCAAGAATTCTGGGTGAAGAAGGAAGAAGAGGGTATGAAGATACTGTGTTTAGGTTGCAAAGAATAAGGCAAAAGATTTTGTATCCCTATTTATTAGAGTTTAGTCATCAATGTCGAGAAAGAAAACCGTCGTTTCCCAGCTCATGAATCGAAACGACAGAGGCATAGCAAACGACACATGATATCGAAAAAATGCGTAATAATGACGCATGATGGCATGTTGTCATTCTGAACGACGTGACCCTAGGTTGCGACTCACGGAAGGCCACGCTTACACCCCGTCTGGAACACTACTACTCGACCTGCACGCCTAAACTTTTCAACCATAATAGAGTCCGCTCATCGGTCGACCTCAATAAGCGGAGGGACTAACTGTATAAGTCAAAATCTGCCTCAAGGAGATTTAACATGAAGCGATATTACGAAAAGTAATGTGGTCGAGGTCGACTATTAAACAGTGGGGGTCATGGCCAGGGAGTCAATGACGGCCGAGGTCAAGTATCAAGAGTAGTTGTACCGGCTAGTTTAGTGATAAGATCTTTAGGAGAATATTCTATTTGCTTGTACTTTTAGAGTTGACTGGGTTATGTCCCATATAAATAGAAAGAGAGATAAGGAGAAAGACATGTAATATTTATTTTAATAAGAACACTTTTGAGAAGAAGACTCTCTCTCTCTCAAAATAAGATATAAACATTACCGTTCTAATAAGATTCCCCCTTCCATTATTCCATACTTTTCCATCAGATCCGAGAATAGTTCTAATATTCTAGGATTTGTCTATCTTTCATCATTGTCAGAAGCACGAATCATCCACCTCATTTAATATTGGGTGAATCTTCCTCCTTATTTATGTTAATGTCATTTATTGCCATATTGTTATTTATTGCTTGATATTCTTCCATCATTAGTCATCTTGAAACATTGAATGTACACAACATTTAATCCCATCAACATTGTCCGATTTAATTTGAGCTGACTATATATAATTTGGGGATATTAATATTAACTCGATTTAATCTATTTTTATAAGATTAGTTAGTTTAATCAAAAATTTATACTTTTTGGTCAAACACCTCCGTCACATTATATATCACTCATCCAAGTTAATTGTTCAAGTTACTAGGTAATGTCAATCATCTCAAATTCTTTAGTTCTATAACTTGTCACTTTGGTTGGTTATAATATATAACTTCCTGCCAGTATGTTCATTTTCCTTTTCTTTTTTTTTTCTCCTTTTTGCATGTGATAATAAATAATGAATTAGTGTCCATAACGTGGACCATGAAAAATAATCAGAGGGATACAATACAATTGAATTAACAATTTTATAGAAGAAGTTCCCACTTTTGCTCCTTTGTTTTCTGAAGTCTTTCGGTACTCTTTGCCTCTAGTCTTTCTCTTCCTATCATTTAAATACGATGATAATCTACCTTTTTTGCAGTTATAGTTGAATAAAGTAATTTATTTGATGCAATTTAAACAAACAAGTTCTGGGACCTTAATGCGGTTGGTATTACAAAAAACAAGAGGAAAGTTTGACATGTATGTACTCTTAAACTTTATCTTTTCCTCCCGAAGAAGTTTAAACACACTGTTGCTTAGAAATATCAAGTGGAATATATTTAGTTGAAAAATATCTAGTATTTATTTTACACCGAAAGAAGTGAACGTACATTTTTTTTTTTTGGGTTACAATTTTTCCATGCGTTTGAGAAATAAAAGATTGTCACTTAATTGCATATGATTCAAAAAGGCTGATTATATTTACTTAACAAAACCTTCAACGTTTGATCCACTTTGACAATTTGATAAATTTTGCTGATTTTTTATGTTGTAGGCATCAGCAAAGGTTGACTTTGTCTATTATAATTCAATTCAAATTATAAATTCACGTTTTCTGATTTGCATGTTTTCCCTGTCTTGATGTATTATGGATTGGATAACAATACATGTGATCATCGAAGTTCTTGCGACTCTACTCATGGGCTCAAAGTTGTCTTTTGTCGTAATTTATTACAACACAAAGGCAAAGAAACACAATGAAAAAGGTAATTCATATCATTCACTTCAAAAGGCTTCTCGATGTAATTTTTCCTTCTTTCCTTTTTTGGGTTGGCTCACCGCTCAATTCACGTTGTTTTCCAATTTTGTTGCTGATCTTTTTGTAATTTAACGAAAAGAAGAAACTCTATTTTCTAAATTTGACATTTATTTAGTGTTGAATAGTACTGTTAATTTTAAAAAAACTCTATGCAAGGAGTTAATTTTTTTAATAACTAAATTTGATTCTCTATGGGGGGTTCTTCGCAAGCTTGAATTATATTACATGCTATTAATTCATCGAAATTTAAGTAAAAAGAACTTTTTTACTCTCTTTTGGAGATAACAAGAAATAGTTTTCTTGGTTTGACATTTAGTGTAGATATTAGTACTGTGATATACGCAGTTTACAATAATTTTTTATTTGGATGGTAAAAAGGACCAAAATAGAAAAGGTTACTAAGAAACTTCTCTCCAGGGCTATTTACATGTTTGACTGTTTTAAATTCTTTTAGCATATCCTTAGCGTAGGAACAAAAATATCTGAAGAAAAGCTGTACGTTCTTCCTATAAGTATACTAAGAGAAGCGTTTGCTTACAATAGAACAACAATATAAGTGGAAGATCTTGAGAATATATGAGGCTTAATTATTAGTTATGTTTATTTGTTTATCAGGAGTAACTTTTGTCTGGTTAGAGATTTGTGACCAAGTAATCCATGCTAATTCTCCCCAAGAGCAAGGTGGGAAGTTCTTGGAGGGAAGGATGTCGGGGGTCTATTTGGAAACAACCTCTCTACTCCAGGGTAGGGATAAGGTCTGCGTACACACTACCCTCCCCAGACCCCAATAAGTGGGATTATACTGGGTTGTTGTTGTTATTGTAATCCATGCTAATTCTAATTTTGCAAAAAGTCAAGAATATTGGGCAAGTACACTTTTATGACATATTGGCATGAAGTTGCAGAACATGCTTTCTGAAAAAATGATATAAGTGCTCTGAAGATGAAACGGACCCGGAATCGAGATGGACGTTCACCAAAGAAATTAAAACTTGCCCGGGAAAGACACTTCTTGTGCTTAATCCTGATGGTGTACTGATTCTTAAGAACTAAGGAACATAGAAGACGCAGCCATTATTCTTAGCTACATCACTGATTTGGTTAACGACCACTTCGTTGGTCTGTGAATGTTCTTCTTAATTGAAGAAAAAAGAGAAGTCTGTTCTCTATTTTTCTTTTTCTAAAGTATATAGTTAGTACTTAATGTCAATTAGATAGACTTTGCAAAATGAAGTTTCCGATTTTTCCTGAAATTTCAAGACGTGGAATTTCTGCACCAAAGGTAGAAAACAAAAAACCAAATCCTAAGACCAGGGTGATGTGCACACTCTCTAGAAAAAAAAAAAAAAAAGTGACTGATGTTGATGTACCACGAAACTGTAAAGAATTTATGTACAAAATAACAGCTTGAAAAGTGGAATAGTTTCGGTACTTTTACTTTAGGCATTTTGTTGTTGGGCTGCTACAACTCTCTTTTTATTTGTTACAAAATTTTATGTGAAGTTTTCATTGAGTTTTTATTTACTTTTTTTGAAGTTTTATTTATTTTTTTCACAGAAAACTTAAAGATGCTTATAGCTATCGCAAATTTACTTTTCAATCATTACAAAAGTATCATTAGGAAATTAAGTGAAATTCTTAAGCCTCATTCTCAAGATCTTCCACTTATATTTCTACTAGTTAAGTTGTCCCGTACTTCGCGCGGTCAAACATGTATCATTATAAATTTTGTTGATATAGAAAAGATAAAAACTTACAGAAATTTATGATTAAAATATAATATAAGACATACATATGGAAAATGTAAATCAAATGTACAAAAAATTACATATAAAAAAGACGCAAGTTTGTTATTTTTTTATTTTTTATTTTTGTATTTTTTTACGTAAGGTAAAGAAAAAAATGCAAAAAAGAGAAAGAGATAATGAATTAGCCAAATTAAAACTAAATTACTGCATTTAAACAAAAATCTTTATGGTTTTAGTTGAATAAATTATTGGACATATTTTCCTTGCTCCAACACATTTCATAAAAAATAAATTGAAGGCAAAAGAAAAACTGATATTGCGACCACAATGATATTACTGGCAAAAAGGGGGTTGAACATGGGGTTGTTCTTATTTTATCGGATGGGGTTGTTCTTATTTTATCGGAGGGGGGTAATAACTTTACATATACAACTACATAGTAACAAACAATTTTTTTTTAGAAGTAACAAAAATGATAATACTTTCATGTTGTCATTAGACTGTCAATACGGGTCGGGCCGGGCCGGGCTAGTCCAGCTCGGCCCACGTGAGCTTTAGCAATTGACGGGCTGGGCTGGGCTGGGCTAGCCCACCATTTTGATGGGCCTTATAATGGTCAGTTCACTCCAGCCCTATGTGGGTCGCGGGCCCCCACGGGTCGGCCCATCAGTTTTAAAATATAATTTTATATTTTTTCTTTAAGTCCTGACCAAAAAACAGATAATTATTTAAAAGTTAAAAAATATCTTATTGGAAAAAATTTGCAGAATTTAATAACTTTTTATATTGTTTCAATATATCACAATAAATACTAAAAAAGTAAAAGACATGACTATATTTCATTCACTAAAAGTCAAAACTTAAAACAAACTATTCAAGAGAACGTTCATGATTCTTATGAGATATCCAACACATCATCTTCATCAAACATCATTTGAATCCGCTTGTGACAAAGTTGTCTTAACATCTTCACTTTCATCTATAATTCATATGCAATATTAATTAGTTAAATATTAAAAATAATTAAATTTTAAAAATTAATAATATTTAAATTCACATAAAAAAATATTACCAGTTTGAGTTCGAAAAAACCTGTGCAACCAATTTCAAGTAGTAACAAGTGTTTGGACATTTTCATAATAAATGCAACTTGTGTACTTTGTAGAACACGCCACCAATGTTAAATGTTGATTCTGATGGTACAATAGTAATAAGAATACTAAGTACATCACGCACCATCATTGAAAGAACGGGATATTTTTTAGAATGGTCCTTCCAATACATGACAACATCATCTCTTGAAACTTTTCAAGATCAAGTTTTGGTTCCTCTTAGTAAAGATCCAATTCTGACTTTCCATCTCTAAAGGCAGTATACTTTTTATTTTTTATATATTTTAAATAAATATTTTTATTAGGCCCATGGGCCGCCCCGGCCCAGCCTCAGTCAAGCCTCACGGGCCATGGGCTTACTCGGTCCGGGCTTAAAAGCCTCGTTTTTAAACGGGCTCCAAAAATTCTAGCCCAGCCCTGCTAAATCACAGGCTGGGCTGGGTTGGCCAACGGGCCAAGCCTATATTGACGGCTCTAGTTGTCATTAATTATAGTCCGACACTTATGAAGTTATATTTCTTTCTGTTCATTAACTAATGTCTATATTAAATGTTTGACCAAAAGATGTCAAAACATTTTTGATTAAAACAATTAATAGTAAGGATGGGGTCAATCTTAGTCAAACATAATAAACTCCAGTTCTAAAAATAAATCAGAAAATAATGAATAAGATAAAATAGGGGCGATCAATCTTTGTTGATGTTTTTCATTTCTTCTCTTATAATCCGATAAGGATAATCAGCTACATGATATATGGAGATGTTTAGTTTGCATCTCTTCTTGATAGAAGATTACGGGGGAGAGGAAGGAGAGAGAAAAAAAGCCCCCTTTCTTTGGAGAATCCGTCCCTATATATAGTTCTTAGACCATTACCATTTCCTCCTCTCCGTCTGCCCTTACGTTGTAGCCTTTTTATCATTACTTAAGTATTATCTTTGGACTCATTGTACACATTGTGGATACTTCGACCGAAGTAAGCCGTGATGGTCCTCGCTACCCGGCCTTTGGGCAGGGTTCTAACTGAGTCGGCTATTGTGATCAGATTTTGACCTATACATTAACGATAATAGAAATTTTTATATCCACCATGTGTCATTATACGATCTCCATTGAAGCATCATGAATAATTTATCTCTTTTACTTCTCCATTACTGAAAGAAGAAAAGAAAAGTTTACTCATTATAATCACTCTTTACATGTGTGTGTTATATATGTGATTCATATATAATTGAGGATATGAAGGTAATCCATAATAAAGGATATATGAACACAATCCCAATGTTCATCACACTACACTTCAAATGTCTATATTCCAACTAACGGTTAGGTAAAATATTATCCTCGTTTTTTATTTTTTTATGCTTTCACACAAACAAATTTTTTTAGACACATTCTTTTATCATCTCGCTCATTTTAATCATTTTTGTAGTTTTAAGTATTATAAAAAAAGTTTTTAGTATCAAGTTTAGATTTTTTATTTCCTCAATAGAAATAATAAACTTAACTAAATAATTTTATTAGCTTTTTAGGTCTTACAATCTGTATAGGTTTCTAAACTTTTATCATTTCTTTGATTTTCTGAAAATACAAAAAAGAGAAAATACTTTTTAAAAAAGTTCATTTTTCTTATTTTTATGATAGGTAAACTATTTGGACTTCTTTTATATTTAAATTTAATATTAACTTCAATAGATAGTCATAAATTCATAATAATATATATCTTGCATGATTCAAATGGTTATATGAAACTCAGCATCAAGATACGAGTTAGCATGTGAGTTCAATAGAAAAAGATCTTAACAAATAGAAATGCCAATAGTTTTAAGAAAAGTGAAGATTTAAATAAACCTGGTCAATTGGGAAAAGTAAAGTTCACACCTGACCAACATCCACACATATGAAATAACGACTTTCTACATCAAAGCTACAATGTCAAGGATCTCTCTGTCCTAGCAGTGTAGCACCAAAATTTCAGGCGGCAAATCTCTTGTTTAAACCTGAAAAATAACCAAGTATGTCCAGGATATGTTTGTAAAATTTGTGCAACAACGATTGCTATATAAAAATTACCAAAAGTACTTACTTCTTCAGTTCCTACTACTCGATAAAAAATTATAGGCCGATTTCAAGGTATTACCATGGCTTTCACGAATATTTTTGCGAATTATTTTTTTTGATATCAGACAGAGAGAAATGAAATATGCAGAAAGTAAGATGTCAAATGAGAATATGCAAATAGTGATATCGGTGGAAAGGTCGTGATCCTTATATCTCCTTTAGAAGTCATTTTTCCAGAATGATTTCAAATGTCGTGATCCATTCAAATGGGATAAGCGAGTAAAGGAAAAATAAAAATGCATATGTTTGAATGAAGGAAGGAAAACAGAATCTTTAAACAAGGGAGATGATGCCTTCACTCCATAGAGATGGACTAAAGCTTAGAAGAAGACAAATGATTATCAAAGCTAAATATGAAAAACTTTTTCAGTTGCCTTTTCAATATATATATGATGCAGAAATTCCTCACCATTGTGATGAGGCATTAGATTCTGTATATAATTGCCACAAGTCCTTCGATTTGGCCGTTGTGTTCTCTCATGCAAAGAAACGGTTATTTATTAATAGTAATGACTTTTGAAATTATTTTTCAAGAGACATGACTTTAGACTCCTACATAATTATTACAATTAAATTAAAATAAAAAGAGTGAGTGGGAGAAATGTGAAAAAATGGAGAAAAAAGATAATTTGAAATCCTTGGTTAGGAGAGTGCCACATCACCGGGCCAAAGTCCCTCAATTATAGATATATATACTTATATTGTTGTTCTATTGTAAGCAAACGCTTCTCTTAGTATACTTATAGGAAGAACGTACAGCTTTTCTTCAGATATTTTTTCTTCCTACACTAAGGATATACTAAAAAGAAAACAGTCAAACATGTAAATAGTCTTGCAGAGAAGTTTCTTAGTAACCTAAAGCTGGACTTGATAAGGTGATGTGGCATGCCTCTTTCACTTGGAATCTCATTTATCTTTTTTTTTCTCCATTTTTTGGATTTTCCTTCTATTTTTAAAGCACTTCTTGTAAGAAAACAACTGTTTGCTATAAAATTTAAGGAACCCAAAGGTTTTCTAACGTACAAACACATCCGCTCGTGTGGTTTGGGTCATCACTTGTTTTAAAAGTGAATTCTGCATTCTGAGGCCTTAAAAACCTCTTTCGGCATCACCTCAATTTGCGTGCGTAGTCCAGGCACATAGCCGAAAAGCAATTTTGTGAAAATCTGTGAAAAATGATGAATTTTGCATTTAAAATGAGTTTAAGTTGACTTCGGTCAACATTTTAGGTAAACGGATCCGGACCCGTGATTGGACGATCCCGGAGGGTCCATAGGAAAATATGGGACTTGAGCATATGCCCGGAATCGAATTACGAGGTTCCAAGCCCGAGAAATAAATTTTTAAAGAAAATTATTTTCAGAAATTATTTATGAGTTTTGGAAATGAAAAGTGTTTAAAACTTGATGGTATCAGACCCGTATTTTGGTTCCGGCATACGGTACAAATCTTATATGTGACTTAAGGTAAGTCTGTGAAATTTGGAAAGAAACAGACTTGAAACAACGCGAATCGGATCGTTTTTGAGAAAATTGGAAATTTGAAATTCTTAAGAAAATTTCATGATTTTGATGCTAAATTTATAGTTGTTGATGTTAATTTAGTGATTTGAACACACGAGTGAGTCCGTATGATATTTTTAGGTTGGTTTGCATGTTTGGTTTGGAGCCCCGAGGGCTCGGGTGAGTTTTGGATAGGCCACGCGGTGGATTTTGAACTTGGTGAGTTGCAGGTTTTTAGCTGGTGTGATCAGCCCTGCAAGCTTCGCATTTGCGAAGCCTGGCTCGCAAATGCGAAGGCTGAGTCGCAAATGCGAAATAGCCCAGGCCAGCTCTTCCTCGCAAATACGAGATTTCTTTCGCAAATGCGATACGCCCCTTTTGGGCCCGTTATCGCAAATGCGAGAACCCCTTCGCAAATGCGAACATCGCATAGGTCGGAGTTCGCAATTGCGAACCCTGGTCGCAATTCCCATATCTGCAACCTGCAATTTTATAACTTAACCGAAAATCTCCTATTTTTCAGACTCTGTCAAAACCAAAACACTCTTGGGCGATTTTTCAAAGACAACCCTTCTTCCAAATCGATTGTAAGTCAACTTTAACTCGTTTCTTTCAATCGTTAACATCTTTTCACATGATTTCAACTCAAAATCAATGATTTTCATGTGGGAAAATGGGTGTTTTAGGTAGAACCTAGGTTTTTCAAAACAAATTATATATTTGGGTTCGTGGGAGAATAGGTAATCGGGTTTGGTTCGAACCTCGGGTTTTGATCATGTGGGCCCAAGGGAGATTTTTGACTTTTTGGGTAAAACTTTAGAAAACTCATTTTCATGCATTAGAATTGATTCATTTAGCATTTATTGATGTAATTAAGTAACTTGTGGCTAGATACGAGCGAATTGGTGGTGGAATCAAGAGGTAAAGCGATAGTAGAGGCTTGAATTGTTTTCGTGGCATCGAGGTAAGTGTTTGGTCTAACCTTAGCTTGAGGGATTAGGAGTCGAGTTCTATTTGCTATGTGGTATTTGTCGAGTACGACGTATAGTCATGGCGACGAGTATCTATACGTTGGTGTCAAGCATGCCCGTGAGTCGTATATTGTGACTATTATGGCTTCGTTGTATTATTCATGCTTTGATGATGATTTCTATTGTTGGGCAAAGTGTGTGAATGTAATTGTGACATTTGAATATTGAGGAGCGTTGGCTCCAGTTGTAAAATGAAATGTGAAAGTATAAGTGGAAATTGAACCTTTTAGAGCATTGGCTCAAAGTGGTGAAGTGAGTTGTGAAGTAAAAGTTAAAAAGAGAAGAGAATCATTTTATTATCTCCCTTGTCAGGATATTGTTGCTTTTAATGTTATCTCCCTTGCTGGGATTCTTATTGTAATTTCATTTATTTCCTTGCCCTATTGTTTGTGATTGTTGTTTGGGTGAGGAAGAGAGTTAAAGCACAAAGGGTGATGCCGTATATTGTTTTGGTGAGAGAGTGTTAAAGCACGAAGGGTGATGTCGTGTATGATTTGTGAGGAAAGAGTGTAAATCACGAAGGGTGATGTCGTGCCGCACGATGTGCCATTCTGTGCCGATTATATTGATTATATAGCGAGGACGAGAGTAAAAGCACAAAGGGTGATGCCGTGCACATTTTCATTACTTGATCGCTTTGGTGAGGAAGAGAGTAAAAACACGAAGGGTGATGTCGTGCACTTATTGATTTCTGGTTCTCTGCTGATATCTGAGATATGTTGTTTCTTTCAATTACCTGTTGTCTTTCTATTCTAAATTGATAGCTCCCCCGCAGCATGTTACCCCTCCCATACTTGACTGTATATTATTGTTCTTCTTTTTCGCTGTATATAGTTGAATTGCACAGGTTTATTTGGTAGTCTGGTCCTAGCGTCATCACTACTTCGCCGAGGTTAGGCTAGGCACTTACCAACACATGGGATCGGTTGTACTGATATTACACTCTGCACTATGTCCAGATTTCGGAGCAGCAGCAATTGGACCGTAGATTGGGTGGCTGCTTTCAGTCTACGCGGAGATCCAAGGTAGACCTGCAGGCGTCCGCAGGCCCTGGCGTCTCCCTCTATCCCTTTATTCCCGTTTCATTTCCTTAATTCAGAAACAGTGTATTGTTATTTTTGGACTTTGTATGTAGCATTCTTAGATCGTCTGTGGTACTATGACACCAGTTTTGGGTAGTAGAGTTTCAAACAATTGTATTGGATTCATGTTCAGATAGTTTACTACATTTCTTCCGCTTATGTTAAATTTCGTTGTTTAAATGATTTTGCTTCATAATTGTTAAGGAATATAAAATGGGTAAAAAGGTAATTTGTTCAAATAATTGGCTTGCCTAGCTCACATTAGTAGGTGTCATCACGACTCCCGAGGGTGTAAAATCCGGGTTGTGACAAGTTGGTATTAGAGCTCCAAGTTACATGGGTCTCACAGTTCACAGACAAACTTAGTAGAGTCTGAGGGATCGGTATGGAGACGTCTGTATTTATCCCAGAGGCTACAGAGTTAGGAAAAACTTCACATTTATTCCTTCCTGTCGTGCGGTTTGGTTTCTCAATGCTAATTGAATTTCTACTCTATTCTTTCGCAGATGGCGAGAACACGTGCTTCCCCATCCACTGACCAGCAGCCCGAGCCCCCAGCAGCAGCTCCCATGAGGGGCAGAGGGCGTGGCTGAGGCCGTGCTAGAGGCCGAGGTAGGGGCAGAGCTCAGCCCAGAGCAGCAGCACCAGCGACAGAGCCTCAAGTTGACTTTGATGATGAGGTTCTGGCCCAGACAGTTCCAGTGGGCCTAGCTCAGGTCCCAGAGGGGTTTATTGCTACCCTCGTACTCCAGGATGATCTGGTCCGCCTAGTGGGCCTTATGAAGAGTGTCACCCGGGCAGGCTTGCATCCTGTAGCACCAGCCATCTCTCAGGCTGGAGGAGGAGCCCAGACTCCTGCTACTCGCACTCCGGAGCAGGTAGCTCCCCAGTTCCAGACTACAGCAGTTCATCCAGTTGGAGCAGTTCAGCCGGGTGTGGTAGCTCAAACCGGTGATGGAGCAGTTATGTTTGCCGATGCTTTGTGGAGGTTGGATAGGTTCACCAAGCTCTTTACTACTGCTTTCAGCGGTACATCTTCTGAGGACCCTTAGGATTATCTAGACAGCTGTCATGAGGCTCTCAGGAACATGGGGATCCGCCAAGACTTGGTGGAGAGATTATTGCTTGGCTAGACTAGTCGGATCACCAACTTTGACTTAGGAGCAGTTTACTCAGATATTTCTGGAGAAGTTTCTCCCTATTACTCATAGAGAGATCTATCGGAGGCAGTTTGAGTGTCCCCAGCAAGGTTCTATAACAGTTCCTCATCATGAGACCAGATTCATCGACTTGGCCCGTCATGCTCTTATCATACTTCCCACCGAGAGAGAGGGTGAAGAGGTTCATTGAGGGACTTATTCAGCCGATTCGACTTCAGATGGCCAGGGAGACTGGGAGTGAGATTTCTTTCCAAGAGGCGGCCAATGTGTCCAGGAGAGTTGAGATGGTTCTATCGTAGGGAAGTGGTCAGGGGTATGACAAGAGGCCTCATCATTCAGGCCAATTCAGTGGTACCTCGTCTAGAGGTAGAGATTCGTATGGTAGAGGCCATCCTCCTAAGCCTTTTTAGTTAGCACTTCAGGTTTCTTACGGTGCTTCAGGTGGCCATGGTTCTCATATGTAGTATTCCGAATCAGCAGTCCTACAGTGCACCACCAGCTCTTATCAGTGCACCGCTGCTTCAGAGTTTTTGGGGTGGTCATTAGGGTCGTCAGGGTCAGTAGTCTCATTAGCCGAGGGCTTGTTACACTTATGGTGATATGGGTCACATTGCTAGGTTTTGCCCTCGAGCATCGAGCAGCTCTCAGCATCAGGGTTCCCGTGCCATGGTTCAGGCATCGAGTGTTCTGTAGCCCGCCCAGCCAGCTAGAGGTGAGGGTAGAGGTGCTAGAGGTAGAGGTACAGGTATTAGAGGTGGAGCTCAGGCCGCTAGAGGTGGAGGCCAGCCAGCAGCAGGTCGTCCTAGAGATGTAGTTCAGGGTGGTGGGGCCTAGCCCCGATGCTATGCTCTTCTAGCCAGGCCCGAGGCTGAGGCTTCCGATGAGTTATTCGGGATCTGTACTCCTATGTGTCATCTTATTTTGCACCATATCTGGTCATGCCTAGTGATTCTTTGAGTGCTCCTGTTTATGTGTCTACACCAGTGGGTGATTCTATTGTGGTGGATCGAGTCCATAGGGGTTTTGAGACTTGTGTAGATTTGCTTCTGCTGGATATGGTTGATTTCGATGTCATATTGGGGATGAACTGGTTATCACCTTACCACACTATCTTGGATTGTCATGCCAAGACTGTGACCTTAGCCTTACCGGGTTTACCTCATTTAGAGTGGAGAGGGACTCTTGGTCATTCTACCCGCAGTGTTATCTCTTATATGAAGGCTCGGCGTATGGTCGAGAAGGGGTGTTTGGCTTATTTGGCCTATGTTCGTGATTCTAGTTTTGAGGTCCCTTCTATTGATTATGTGCCCGTTGTTAGTGAGTTTCCTGAGGTATTCCCTTCAGACCTATCGGGTATGCCACCCGACAGGGATATTGACTTCTGCATTAATTTGGCTCTAGGCACTCAGCCCATTTCTATCCTGCCGTATCGTATGGCCCTGCCTAAGTTGAAAGAGTTGAAGGAGCAGTTGCAAGACTTGTTGGAGAAAGGTTTTATTAGACCTAGTGTTTCGCCTTGGGGTACGCCGGTGTTGTTTGTTAAGAAGAAGGACGGATCAATGAGAATGTGTATTGATTATCGGCAGTTGAACAAGGTTACAATTAAGAATAAGTATCCATTGCCGAGGATGGATGATTTGTTTGATCAGCTTTAGGGTGCCAAGGTATTCTCGAAGATTGACTTGAGATGTGGCTACCATCAGTTGAGGATTAGGGAATCCGATGTCCCTAAGACAGCTTTCTGCACTCGGTACGGTCATTACGAGTTCTTGGTAATATCATTCGGGTTGACAGATGCCCCAACAACTTTTATGGAGTTGATGAACCAAGTGTTCAGGCCTTACTTGGATTTGTTCGTGATAGTCTTCATTGATGATATTTTGATCTATTCCCGTAGCCGGGAGGAGCACGAGCAGCATCTTAGACTGGTTCTTCAAACTTTGAGGGATATTCAGTTGTATGCTAAGTTTTTGAAGTGTGAGTTTTGGCTGAGTTCAGTTGCATTCCTGGGTCATCTTGTATCAGCAGAGGGTATTCAGGTTGATCCGAAGAAGGTTGAGGCAGTCAAGAACTGGCCTAGACCAGTATCAACTACAGAGATCCAGAGTTTCTTGGGATTGGCAGGCTACTATCGTCGGTTCGTGGAGGGGTTTTCATTTATTGTAGCCCCGATGACCAGGTTGACCCAGAAGGGTGCCCAATTCATATGGTCGGACGAGTGTGAGGCGAGTTTTCAGAAGCTCAAGACAGCTCTGACTATGGCACCGGTGTTGGCTTTGCCCACAGGTTCAGGCCTTATACAGCTTATTGTGATGCATCTCGTATTGGACTTGGTGCAGTGTTGATGCAGGATGGCAAGGTCATTGCCTATGCTTCGCGGCAGTTGAAGATTCATGAGAAGAACTATCCGGTTCATGATTTGGAGTTAGCAACCATTGTTCACGCGTTGAAGATTTGGAGGCATTATCTGTATGGCGTGGCATGTGAGGTGTTCACGGATCACAAGAGTCTGCAGTATTTATTCAAGCAGAAGGAGCTAAATTTGAGGCAGAGAAGGTGGTTTGAGCTATTAAAGGATTATGATATCACCATCTTATATCTTTCGGGAAAGGCCAATATGGTGGCCGATGCTTTGAGTAGAAAGTCAGCCAGTATGGGCAGTCTTGCTTATATTCCGATCAGTGAGATACCGCATGCCTTGGATGTTCAGGCTTTGGCCAATCAGTTCGTGAGGTTGGATGTTCTGAGCCCAGTCGTTTGTTAGCTTGCACGATCGCTCGTTCCTCTTTATTGGATCGTATCCGTGATCAGCAGTATGATGATCCCCATTTGTGTGTCCTTAGAGACACGGTGCAGCACGGAGGTGCCAAGCAGGTTACTTTAGGTGATGATGGAGTTTTGAGATTGCAGGGTCGAATTTGTGTGTCTAATGTGGATGGCTTCGAGAGTAGATTTTAGAGGAGGCCTATAGTTCCCGGTACTCTATTCATCCGGGCACCGTAAAGATGTATCAAGATTTGCGACAGCATTATTGGTGGAGAAGAATGAAGAAGGACGTTGTTTCATATGTGGCTTGGTGTTTGAATTGCTAGTAGGTTAAGTACGAGCATCAGAGACCTGGTGGTTTGTTCCAGAAGATTGAGATTCCTGAGTGGAAGTGGGAGTGTATCACTATGGACTTCGTTGTTGGACTCCCACAGACTCAGAGTAAGTTCGATGCAGTGTGGGTTATTGTTGATAGGCTGACCAATTCAGCACATTTCATTCATGTGGCAGTCTCCTAATCTTCCGAGAGGTTAGTTGAGATCTATATCCGGGAGATTGTTCGTCTTCATGGTGTGCCAGAGTCTACCATTTCGGATCGAGATATGCAGTTTACCACCCATTTCTAGAGAGCAGTTCAGTGGGAGTTAGGCACACGGGTTTTGTTGAGCACAGTGTTTCATCCTCAGACGGACGGGCAGTCCGAGCAGACTATTCAGATTTTGGAGGATATGCTCCGAGCTTGTGTCATTGACTTTGGAGGCTAGTGAGATCAGTTTTTGCCTTTAGCAGAGTTTGCCTACAACAACAGCTACCAGTCGAGTATCCAGATGGCTCCTTATGAGGCTTTGTATGGTTGGCGGTGTCGGTCTCCAGTTGGATGGTTTGATCCGGAAGAGGCTCGGTTGTTGGGTACGGATCTGGTTTAGGATGCCTTGGACAAGGTCAGGATTATTTAGGATAGGCTTCGTACAGCTCAGTCCAGGCAAAAGAGTTATGTCGACCGTAAGGTTCATGATTTGGCATTCATGGTCGGTGAGCGCGTATTGCTTCGAGTGTCGCCTATGAAGGGCATGATGATATTTGGGAAGAAGGGCAAGCTTAGCCCTAGGTTCATTGGCCCGTTTGAGATTCTTGATCGAGTGGGAGAGGTGGTTTACAGACTTGCGTTGCCGCCGAGCTTATCAGCCATGCATCCAGTGTTTCATGTGTCCATGCTTTGGAAATATCATGGCGATCCATCCCACGTGTTAGATTTCAGCACTGTCCAGTTGGACAAGGACTTGTCTTATGAGGAGGAGCCGATAGCTATTCTAGACCGGCAGGTTCGTCAGTTGAGATCGAAGAGTTTTCCTTCTATTCAAGTTCAATGGAGAGGTCAACTCGTCGAGGCATCGATCAGGGAGTCTGAGTCCGATATGCGGAGCCGTTAACCTCACCTTTTCCCCGACTCAGGTACTACCTTCTTCTGTCCGTTCGAGGACAAACGGTTAATTTAGAGGTTGAAGATGTGATGACCTTTGTTTTAAAAGTAAATTCTGCATTCCGAGGCCTTAAAAACCTCTTTCGGCATCCCCTCGATTTGCGTGCGCAGTCCGGGCGTGTAGCTGAAAAACAATTTTGTGAAAATTTGTGAAAAATGATGAATTTTGCATTTAAAATGAGTTAAAGTTGACTTCGGTTAACATTTTAGGTAAACGGACCCGGACCCGTGATTTGACGGTCCCGGAGTGTCCGTAGGAAAAAATATGGGACTTGGACGTATACCCGGAATCGAATTCCGAGGTCCCAAGCCCGAGAAATAAATTTTTAAAGAAAATTATTTTCTGAAATTGTTTATGAGTTTTGGAAATGAAAAGTGTTTAAAACTTGATGGTATCGGGCCCGTATTTTGGTTCTGGTACCCAGTACAGGTCTTATATGTGATTTAAGGTAAGTCTGCGAAATTTGGTAAGAAACGGACTTGAAACGACGTGAATCAGATCGTTTTTGAGAAAATTGAAAATTTGAAGTTCTTAAGAAAATTTCATGATTTTGATGCCAAATTCATAGTTGTTGATGTTATTTTAGTGATTTGAACACACGAGCGAATCCGTATGATGTTTTTTGGTTGGTGTACATGTTTGGTTTGGAGCCCCGAGGGCTCGGGTGAGTTTTGGATAGACCACGGGGTGGATTTTGAACTTGGTGAGTTGCAGGTTTTTAGCTGGTGTGATCAGCCCTGCAGGATTCGCATTTGCGAAGCCTGGCTCGCAAATGCGATGTCGCAAATGCGAAACAACCCAGGCCAGCTCTTCCTCGCAAATGCGAGATTTCCTTCGCAAATGCAATACGCTCCTTTTGGTCCTGTTATCGCAAATGCGATCCTTTGTTCGCATTTCCCGACTCATAAATACGAGAACCCCTTCGCAAATGCGAACATAGCAGAGGTCGGGGTTCGCAATTGCGAACCCTGGTCGCAATTCCCATATCTGCAACCTGCAATTTTATAACTTAACCGAAAATCTCCCATTTTTCACTCTTTCAAAACTAAAACACTCTTGGGCGATTTTTCAAAGACAACTCTTCTTCCAAATCGATTGTAAGTCAACTTTAACTCGTTTCCTTCAATCATTAGCATCTTCTCACATGATTTCAACTCAAAATCAATGATTTTCATGGGGGAAAATGGGTGTTTTGGGTAGAACCTAGGTTTTTCAAAAATTGGGGATTTGGACCTCAATTTGAGGTCCGATTTCAAAATAAATTATATATTTGGGTTCATGGGGGAATGGGAAATCGAGTTTTGGTTCGAACCTCGGGTTTTGACCATGTGGGCCCGGGGGCAATTTTTGACTTTTTAGGTAAAACTTTAGAAAACTCATTTTCATGCATTAGAATTGATTCATTTAGCATTTATTGATGTAATTAAGTAACTTGTGGCTAGCTACGAGTGAATTGGTGGTGGAATCAAGAGGTAAAGCGATAGTAGAGCCTTGAATTGTGTTCGTGGTATCGAAGTAAGTGTTTGGTCTAACCTTAGCTTGAGGGATTAGGAGTCGAGTCCTATTTGCTATGTGGTATTTGTGGAGTACGATGTATAGGCATGACGACGAGTATCTATACGTTGGTGTCAAGCATGCCCGTGAGTCTTATATTGTGACTATTATGGCTTCGTTGTATTATTCATGCTTTGATGATGATTTCTTGTTGGCCAAAGTTTATGGAAGAAATTGTGACATTTGAACATTGAGGAGCATTGACTCGAGTTGTACAATGAAATGTGAAAGTATAAGTGGAAATTGAACCTTTTAGAGCATTGGCTCAAAGTTGTGAAGTGAGTTGTAAAGTAAAAGTGAAAAAGAGAAGAGAATCATTTTATGATCTCCCTTGCGGGGATATTGTTGCTTTTAATGTTATCTCCCTTGCCGGGATGTTGATGTTTCTTTTGATGTTATTCCTTTGCCAGGACTTGATTGTTGAACTATTGCTCCATTGCCGAGATTCTTATTGTAATTTCATTTATTCTCTTGCCCTATTGTTTGTGATTGTTGTTTGGGTTAGGAAAAGTGTTAAAGCAGGAAGGGTGATGTCGTGTATTGTTTTGGTGAGAGAGTATTAAAGCACGAAGGGTGATGCCGTGTATGATGTGTGAGGAACAAATGTAAAGCACGAAAGGTGATGTCGTGCCGCACGATGTACCATTTCGTGCCGATTATATTGATTATATGACGAGGACGATAGTAAAAACATGAAGGGTGATGCCGTGCACATTTTCATTACTTGATTGCTTTGGTGAGGACGACTGAGATCTGAGATATGTTGTTTCTTTCAATTACCTGTTGTCTTTCTATTCTAAATTGATAGCTCCCTCGCAGCATGTTACCCCTTCCATACTTGGCTGTATATTACTGTTCTTCTTTTCCGATGTATATAGAATTGCACATGTTTATTTGGTAGTCTGGTCCTAGTGTCGTCACTAATTCGTCGAGGTTAGGCTAGGCACTTACCAGCACATGGGGTCGATTGTGCCGATACTATACTATGCACTATGTGCAGATCCCAGAGCAATAGCATTTGGACTGTAGATTGGGTGGCTGCCTTCAGTTCACGCGGAGATCCAAGGTAAACCTGCAGGTGTCCACAGGCTCTGGCGTCTCCCTCTATCCCTTTATTCCCGTTTCATTTCCTTAATTCAGAAATAGTGTATTGTTATTTTCGGACTTTGTATGTAGCATTCTTAGATCGTCTGTGGTACTGTGACACCAGTTCTGAGTAGTAGAGGTTCAAACAATTGTATTAGATTCATGTTCAGATAGTTTACTGCATTTCTTTCGCTTATGTTAAATTCCGTTGTTTAAATGATTTTGCTTCATAATTGTTAAGGAATATAAAATGAGTAAAAAGGTAATTTGTTCAAATACTTGGCTTGCCTAGCTCACATTAGGCGCCATTATGACTCTCGAGGGTGGAAAATTTGGATCGTGACGGCTCGGGAACGTATAGTCCCATTAAAGTCATCTCTTAATGTATATATATTCATGTTTGGCCCCATTAGTGTTAATATATAAGAATAGTCAATTTTATTCCATCAACTGTTGTTAGATGGAGTGATCACAAGGTCATTCCCTTATCTTGTAAACAAATTGTGTGGTTTCTCATCAATTATGAACAAAAGGTCTGCAAGAATAACAGTTGGCTCTTCATTAGAAAAACTCCTCATTCTTTTATAGCATGGTGCTACAGCGGCTGCAGTATCTTCACCAAAACAGTAAAGTATCTCTCGCTATAATTTACCACATGCAGTGTATCGGTTTTCTCTTAAATAATACCAGAAGTTAGGTGGTTGAAATTCACTTCATATTAGTATTTGTTTCTTTGCACCTCATGATTATTATTTTTGCCTTGAAAATCTTTTTTGTTCTTTTTAAGTGGTAGAATTACTCTATGTTTTCTTTGTTTTTGGGCGTTGGTTACTGTGGATGTGACCCAAGGTATAGAGATGTTGGAAAACGAAACTGCTGCAGATTCCATAAATTAGTTTATTATTGCTTTCATTGCCATAATTTCTCGAGCATTTGCATACAAAAACGTTTGGTTTTATCAGTTTTTTGCCTTTTATCCTTTTTATATTTGCTATTTTTAAAATAATTCAAAAGTCACCTCCTTTTCCTTTTTTTCCCCATTAAGAACACTTAAAAATCCAATTCAAACGAAATTTTTGACGTCTCTATGGAAACAGTTACATACCTTCTCCAAACTCTCAAAAAACAATTGTTATGGAATTGTTGGTGCTTCGAGTTTTCAATCATATAACTTGGCAAGGCTGAAGAGTTGTTAACGTATTTGTATAACCTAATTAAAAAATTATTTTGTAGCGGGCAAGTAACGTAAAAAAAAAAAATTATACGGAAGCTATTCTTTGCGAACAAATCCTTGATTACTATTAATTAATTTGCTAACTTCTAATAAAACATTAGTCTAACCCCAACAGCTAAGACTTGCTTTTAAATTAACTTTTTGCCAAATATCATATAATTACATCAATTGAAACCCTTTTTAGGTGAAAAAAAGAAGGACGAAACCTGTAAAAAAGGGTCATTTTCCTTTGGGAAGCTACGGATAAGAAAAGCAAAAGAGAAAACCCGATATTACTTTAATTTTTAAATTACTTCTAAATAGACAAAGACGAGAAAATATATCTCTTTTATTACCTTCGCACCGTAACAAACATCTAACTAAGTAAATTATCCATATTCATGCAAAATAAATAGTTAAGTAAATTTCTCTCCAATATCTTTGTTTACCCTAAAATCTGAGTAACAATTAAACTTATATTCTGATTTTAAGGATATGTGATTTAATCCAATAACAATTGATAAACAAGGAATTAAATATATATAAATTGAAGAATAAAATAAGTTAAACCAGTCACAAGCCAAATCTCGACCTCGAGCTATGACGGCCTCGAGGTGGAATAGTAGGAATAGCAAGTTACCAAGCAACTCTGATGAACAATGAATAAAATAGCTAGAGAATAAAGTGTATGTATTATCTTACCAGTCAAAAAACGTGTCTTACAAATGAATGGGCTCCCCCTTATAAAATAGGGGAGTCCTAAATAAGGTACACTTCTAATTACAGTAGGAAATCATAATTGACAACTGTCTAACCGCCAATGGTCAATCCATTTCGCAATTTACGTCGTGATCTTCAGGCCGTTGCGGGTACTAGATTTTTCTGTTACTGAACCATAATGGTATTATCTCGAGGTATGTCTTCTTCCGACCTCGGCAAATGATTTCGACCACAACCTCGGAATCGGAAAGGAACCTCGACCCCGAGCTCGGTATCATATTTTCCATCGAAGAACGAAATCGGGTAGCCCCGATTTTTACCGTATATAGATAGTCCCCTCGTTTCTTAGAATAAAATGATAAGAAAAGATTTGAACCTCGATTTCCCGGAGGTCCTGGTGATGATGTCATCCCGGTGACGTAGGTGCTCGAGGTGACCGAAACGTCCTATCGATTCGTTTACCCAAAACATTAAATGCTTGCCAGTGGGGGTCGGCCACTAGCGTCGCTGAACTATCACCGTGTGTCTATAAAGACAAGGCTTTTATTTGAATCAAAACCTCTACTTCCACCCTCAAACTCTTGTTGTTCTCTTCCTCTCTTCATCTTTTATCTATCTCTACCTATTAATCCACCCCCTTTTAGCACCAAGAAATATCAAACTTCACGTCGTTCCGCTTCTTCTAACCTGAATCAATGGCGAAAACTTCTGAAATCGTTTCTCAAAAGGAGAAAGCTTCCTCCTCTTCTTCCCGTCTGGCCGATGATAAAGCAACGACTCTTCATGAGATTGTTCCTGGCCCCTATGTTACAAAGAACGACTTCAAAGTCGAGAATCCCCCATCGATTCCTGACCGATGTGAGCACCTATAGAGATATATCTTCTCGATAACAGAGAAATACCTCGAGGCCTTAAAGAGAGATTATGGCTAGGGGGACGAGGTCGTGGTTCAGATCCCCGCTCTCGATGAGAGTATCACCACCTATGTGGAGGGATTCCTAAGTGTCTACACTTACCCCTTCACACTGGGTCCCATTGATCTAGTTGTTCTCGATTTTTGCAAGAGGTACCAAGTCACCCTTGGACATATCCACTGCTTTCTGACGCATAGTGATCATGCTCCATTTCTTTTCCAGCAAGGCCAGGGGCTGGAGTTCACCCTCAACCATCTCATTCGATTATATCGACCTCAGCTTTTTTGAGGGTTGATCAAGCTCCAACGCCGCTCGACCAAGGCTTTTTTGCCAGCAACAACGAGGATAAAGATCGGGGTTGGATGAGCCGATTAGTGTGAGTGAGGACCTGTGACATCATCCCGGAGGAGAAAATGTCATTCCTAGAGAAGTGGAACCCAAAACATAAGTGAAGTTCTTAACATTAACCTTCATACTCCATTTTTTGCACTATGTGATGCCTTCATCTATTTTGCAACGGTCGCTTGGATGCCTCATGCGGTCACCGACCTCAAAGACTGGGTTCGGAAACTAGTCGCGACTTCCTCTGATAACGAGTGCCGATGGCGTGACTTGGCAAAGGGAAAATGGGAATCCAAACATCATGGTAAGTTCATCTTGTAAGCCTTTGATACATTCCTTTTTATCAGAGATGTCTTTTTAGTCATATTTGATTTTCCTCAATGCAGGCATCGGAGATTTCTCTGAAATGAGGCCGGCCCAGCCTGGGAAAGAGATCAAGTCCCCGATTTTGAAATCAGGGAAAAATAATAAGAGGAAAAGGGTCTCGAAGCCCGAAAACCCCTAAGATAAAAAGGCTCTATCTCAAAGAGGCAGGAGAAATTTCATTCCTGTGGATATAAATTCGGCCCATCAGCTAGTTGAAGAAAAATAATACGAGGGTGAAGACTCAGCATTGCTGGTTTGAACTAGGAAACCGGTTAAAGCTACCAAACCCTCCTAACCGAAGATCTTGCCTCGTGATGATGAGGCTTCGAAGAAAGATACGGACAAAACCCCCAAATTGCTCGAGGTCGAGATTGTTACTCGGCCATCAACAAGCACACCGAAGGGGACGAGTTCCAAGATCCCCCGCACTGAACAAAATGCCTCGAGTAATTCGCTTGAGGCCATCACAAAAGGTCACTCTCCCTCTCTACCGGCTTATTCTGAAGAGGCCATAAAGGAGGCTCGGGCTCTGCAGATGCCTGACTTGGGTGGAGTCCCCAGCAAAGAGGATCCCTTCCGGGATTGCTTTACCGGGGTCGATGATGCTGCCGATCTCAATAACGCATCTACCCTCTTCTAAAGGCTCAACGTCTTTTCTCTTGAGTAAGCATTAATTCCTATCGTTGCAATTTTCTTTATATTCTTCTCTCTTTGCCCTAACTTGTATCCTTTTTTATGTGTAGGCTTTTACCAAGTTTAGGGCCAACCTGAGCCAATGCGAGGCCGAACTCCAAAAGACCTTGCATGAAAGGAATGCTTTGAAACTCCTTTACAGTCAAAAGGAGGAGGAGCTCAGGGACCTTCGGGCAGACTTGGTCAAGGCTCATAAGGGTGAGGCCGAGCTAGACAAGCAGGTAACTATCATTTTGAAAAACTACGGTCTACTCGACCCAACTTCAGTGTCTCAGCTGCAGCAAAAACTGGAGAGGATCAAGCTACTTCACAGGGAGGTCGATTAGATCAAGGCCGATTGAGATCAGTGAAAAGAGAACATGGACTGCCTCGCTGCGGAGAAAGAGGCTGCTTTGGCCAAACTAGCATCAGTCGAAGCCCAACTTCGGGGAGATAAAGAGAAAAATTCAGCCCAGGCCAGAAGTATCGACGAGCTCGAGATCAAGCTTGTTGAGGCCAGGGCAGAGGTCGGAAAGACGAAGGTCGCGGCTGACAAAACCATTGTTGTATACTTGGACGATGCTGAGACTGCTCAAACGTAGCTCAGGGAAGCCACCGACCGAAAACGGCAGAGCAATTATTTGGCCAAGTGTCAATCCCGGAGGGAGACCCTCGAGGTAATCCACGCTCGAGGTTACGACCTTTCTGCAGAGATAGCTCAAGCAAAGGCGCTCGAAGCCGATGCCAAATTTCTCGTCTCCTCCTCCGACGATGATGATGATGATGAAGGCAGCCAAGGCAGGTGTGACAATGAGGAGGGGCCCGAAGGAGAAGCCGCTTTCGAGGGAGAAAACAGCCTCGGGCATAGTTAGAATTTTTTTCTTTTTCTTTTTGTAAAACCCATGTCGGTCTCTTGTACATATATATAAAAGAAAATTTTTCTTGAATGCCTTCTCAATTTTTATGAGCATGTTTTTTTTCTTGCCTTGCAAAAACTTAGCATAGTTTTATTGAATGGTGTGTTTTACAAGCATTTTTTCTTAAAGATCTTCTGTCTTCCTTACTCTTAATCGATCCTGATATTCTCTAAGGACTAAGGTTTCATTTCATCTATTTCTGCGGAAAAAAAAACAACAACAACAACAACAACAACAACTGTTTAGGGTTTGAAATTTGTGAAACTTTTCTAAAAATTCCTATGTGTTTGATTAATATTTTTCCACTGATTTCCTTCATAACTGTGTTCCAGTTTTAGTTTGTTTGATTGTTTCATCACTCGCTTCAATATTTGCCCGTTATTCTTGAATAATCGACTGAGTTCCTAAACTGTTTAGGTTTGAAATTTGCTTTGTTTACTAAAGTGATTATTTCCTGTAATTTTGTCTACTTTCCTTATTTTGGGACTCTTAATTGGTACTACTTGACCTAATTGTTCCTATTAAGCTTAATTTGTGGGCTGACTACATTACCAAACTTAAATTAGTCTCTATTTACTTGTGTTACCTTATTTGTATGATTAACTGCCTTGTTACTTGCCGGATTTTCAGTGTTCTGACTCTAATTGGCTATCAGACTTACCACTTACCTTATTTAGACCTCAATTTCGAGTTATTTCTGGATACAATCCCATGATTTTTGCCTATTGATTGGCCCTGTCATGCCCCATTGATGGACTGATTGCTTTCTTTGCCTTATTTGCAAACCTTTAAACTGCTTTACCTTATTACTCTACTCTACTTAATGTTATATAAGCCTCACTCCTTTTCTTTAACACACACACAGAGACATAGAAAGACACACAAAGTTCTTGCTCTTTTCCTCTTTCACAATCTTCTACTCTTTTTCTGTTGCACTGTCTAGCAGGCTGGAAGCCAAGGCTAGACCTTTGGACCCTGTTTGCTTCACTCTTCTATTGCCATCTCTTAACTGGTATGCCTCCACTACTGCTATTCAATTAAATCTATATGTTTCCTCATAATCAGCATGTCTTTTACTCTGTTTAACTAAACATATGTGTTTTCCTAATCAGCATGTTTACTGCTATTCAATTAAACTATGTTTCATGTTATCAGCATGTCTACTTTTATCCCATTGGATCCCTGTGCTTTATGTTTATTATTCCTAATCAGCATGTTTACTGCTATTCAATTGAACCTATGTGTTTCTTTGTAATCAACATGTCTACTTCTGTTTAACCTATGTGTTTCTTTGTAATCAGCATGTCTACTTATGTTTAATCAAACCTATGTGTTTCATGCTTTCAGCATGTTTACTTATATGTAAATAAGATCTATGGCTACTTGTTTCTCAATTACCTTGTTTGTTAAGTTTTTGATTTCTATATAAAACTCCTCTTCTTTTAAGTTCTGAACAAAGATAACAAGGAACACTAGTTCAAAATTCTCTCTTATATTTAAAGCTTTCTGTTCTTTCTGTCACTTGCTACTTCTATTGAACTAGCCGGCTGTAAGCCTAGGCTAGTTATTGCACTACACTGCTCTATACTTTGTGTCTTGCTCTCCTTAACTGGTATGTCTCTAATTAAGTTTTGGAATCCAACCCCTAAGTGTTTTCATTCTTGCATTAGTTCATCAGTTATAGGGTTAACTTGTATCCTTGCCTACTTCTCTGATCAGCATGATCTACCTGTTCAATGTATGATTTAATTCTGCACCCTTTCTTGCTTACTTTTTTGCTTAGTATGTCTAAAATTTTATCATTTCAATGCATGTTTTGCACTCTGCTTACTTCTTTACTTAGCATGTCTAAATTATATGTTTAAAACTTGTTCAAGACATGCCAACTATTATCTACATTCTAAATTATTTACTAAGTCTCCAAGATCCTAAGTGTTGTATGCAGTTTGTGACTATGTGTTTCTACTATCCCTATCCCTGTACCCTGAAGTGATTTCTTATGTGCCACAATCCTTTCATTCCTATGTGAAGTTCTGTGATAATGTGATTTGAATATGACCAATTGATTGTCTACTGTTTGACACTCTTCCCAAACTGTCTTTTACCACTAAGTTATTTCTTGTTTTTCTGAAAAACTTTCATACTTATGAAGTCATCTCTGTACTATTTTCAAAATAATTATGTCAAGTACTCTCACACTACTCCTAGAATATTAGGTTCTGCCCCTCTGGCATGTGTACTGCCTTGAGATCCTTGAGATTTCTCTGAACTCTGGCATGTCAGAGTTGGCCTTTCCACACTGCACTTAAATCAGTTCTTGCTTGAGAAAAAGTCTAGGTGTGAGCACTGCCTGGGATCCTTGAGATCCTTAAGGAAATTTGACACACCTAGATAAGATACTGTCTATGGAACATCGGCATTTGATGCTATTGGAGTTTTGGGGGAAGTCATTTGGGCCTGCTTCAGGCTCCCTATAGTTAACTTCTTTTTTTTTATTGTTTATGTAATTTATTCAGCTGGTCTGTAATAATTATTTGTAAAGAACATTGGGGTGATTAGTGAAAAGGGTGGGTAGCTATATACATATTGGGTAATTCGGGTAGATATCATGCCTATAGGATAATGTTAATACATTTGCTATGTTTGCTATGCTTTTCACGATATTAGAAATCATGCCTATAGGATCTAAATGGATTCACTAATAGAAACCATGTATATAAGGTTTAAATCAACTTTATAAGTAGATACCATGCCTATAGGATAATGTTAATACATTTGCTATATTTGCTTTGCTTTTCGCGATATTAGAAATCATGCCTATATGATCTAAATGGATTCAATAATAGAAACCATGTCTGTAGGGTTAAAATCAACTTTATAATTAGATACCATGCCTATAAAGTGTAAAGTGATTGAGTTCAATCTCTGCTACTGCATGTATCTACATTCGTTTCACTAGAAATCATGCATATAAGTTCGAAAATCAGCTCTCAACAATTAGATACCATACTTATAGGAATTAAAAATCAGAAATCCTGCCTATAGAACTAAAAATCAATTTGGTTAAACAAATCAGTCTAATTCATGTTAGTTCATTTTGGAATTGGCTTAATCAACTGCCCGCTTCTTTAATTGAGTTTTAAACACTGCCTTAATTTACTACTGCTAGAAAGCATGTCTACAGGATCTCAAATATCCGTTTAAAAACTGTTCACTAATTTACTACACCAACGCAGATATCTTGCTCTTAGGACATCACTATTCTGCATTTAGGCAAGCCTATAGAGCGATTAAAATTCTACAACTCTGAAACTGTGCTTTTGCTATTTAAAACTGTCCAGATTTAATAGGTTTGAATTAGTAGGCAAGCTAAATAGGATTTTTACACTTTGTCCTAATTCAATATTGTATAACCCATGCTCACCTAGATATCATGTTCTAGGATTTTCTCTTAAGATACTTGACTGTTGTTTGAAGACATGCAATTACTTGTTATATATGTGGAGGTTACTGTGGGCCTATAATTTGTTTCCTTTAAATGCAGCCCTAACTGTTCTTAATTGACGCCTAGATTTTTATCCTTTAAAACCTTAGGAAAGTCTAGAACAGTCTAAAATAGAGGTCCTAATATACCTCCAGATCCATGAGGAAGGGACGGGTAGTGCACGCATAGGACATTTTCAAGGTTACTAGAACGCTTTAGGCTATGACCAAGAGGAGCGAATTGGGTAGAAAGGGATATGATGACTACGCGTTAATGTCACGTGTAGCCCCTCATTGAGGAGTGTTTACCGGGTATTGCGTGAGATGATCCTCTAGGCTAACCAACCTAGGACCCCGCCTTCCCAAATTCCCAATGTTTAAACTTTACTTTTCCATATGTATGCAATTTATTCAAGTCTTTCCTTTATCTTATTATTTGAGTCATATAATGTCCAAAACCTGCCCTTATTTGCAAATATGTGTTTAAACAGTTTATTGTTAAAATGACTAATTCATAAGTATAAGTTCGGTCAGGACCCACTGTTGTGGACCGAGAGAGGTGCCTAACACCTTCCCCTGAAGGTTATTTTGAGCCCTTACACTAAATCTCCAGTAATGCAAACCAATCTAAGAGTTAATCACTCTAGGTGCCCTAATGCACCATAATCCGTTAGGTGGCGACTCTTCAAAATACCCAAATTCTGAAAGGAAATGAGTTATTACCCTCATGAATGTCGAAACCCAGATTCCCTGTCAAAAGAGAGAAAAGGCGGCGCGACACCCACCTATTAACAATTAGTAAACTAAGTGGAAACTTTGCTTGGAGTGATCCTGTTTCTGTCTACTATTGGATTGCTAGAATTTTTCTAAGTGTTGAACGACTCTGTTTGCTTCTTACCTCCTGAAAATCCAAAACTATTTTCTTAAAGCTATCTCTTGTTTTCAACTCCTATTCTTAGAACACCTAGGGTCCTGCCCCTCCAATGTGAGCATTGCCTAGGAGTCCATGAGGCTCCTCTGAACTTTGACACACTGGAGTTGGCTCTCCAAATGTTGCTCACAAAAAGGATTTCTTTTTAAAGGTTTTGTGGTGTGAGCATCGCCGGGGGTCCCTGAGGCCCTTGGTAACTTTGACACACCAGGATACCATTGGGTGCACTATGAGAATATTGGTATGTTCATACTTGGTTGAAGGCCTGGTTCTTTCAGGTTTACTTTTTGGGCCTATCTAGGCTCCCTATAGTTTAGCATTATCATTTCTGTAATTCATTTATCTTTGGTCTGCAATAACAATTCTTGTAAAACAGATATTGGAGATATTATAAAATGGGAGGGACTTTTATATATGTTATGTGGGGAAATCGGGTAGAAATCATGCTCTTAGGACTATTATGATTATCTACCTGCATTAGAAACCAAGCTTATAGGTTATTGTGTGCATTAGAAAACATGCTTATAGGTTCATCATGTTATTTGTTCTAAATTTCTATTTATGGATGTTCATATCCATGCTAGAAATCCTGTCTCTAGGTTGTTGTTAATTCAGCCTTAACAATCAGGTTCATAAATTCTCCTTTGTGCATTGGAAACCATGTTTTAGGACTCTTTATTGCACTCACTTTGATACCATACCTGCAGTCAAATCGTATAAAATCAGTTTCTTCAGTAGCAATCACGCATGCAGGAAATAAGTATAAAAGCAATCTCAATACCTAGATATCAGACTTATATATAAAATTAATTCTGTAATGTTTGTGATTATTTTCAGCACCTAGATAGCATGCCTATAGGACCTAATGAACCAAATTGCCTATTTAAAATCATTTACTGGTTTATTGCAGTTCTGATAAATGATTAGATATCATCTTCATAGGACATCTCTGATCCACGCCTAGGCAAGCCTGTATGGCGACTAAAATCTTGAAATTATAAAACTGTGCTTTTGTTTAACTGTTTATGAATTTCCCAGATTCAGCTGGTCCTAAAATTAGTAGGTAAATTGATTAAGTACTTTCTAACTCGCTTTAATAAAAACACTGCATATGTTCTGCTTTGTGCTCACCTAGATATCCTGCTATAGGACTTTTAAAGTGTCTGAAATATCGTTGTTTGAGACGTTCAATTGCCTACTTATTTGTGGGGGTAAATGTGAGCTTTTAACTGTTCCTTTATCTGACAGTCCTATTTGTTTTTGCTTGTCGCTTAGATTTTCTCATTTTAAGCACTATAGGAAGGTCTAGATCCACCTTAACTAGAAGTCCTAAACACCTCTAGGACTATAAGTAAGGGACGGGTAATGAACGGATAGAGTACATTTAATTAGAATCGCTTATATAACCATTAAGGGGAAGGTAATCAGGTAGTAAATGATATGATCACTTGTGCGCTAATGCTATGTGTAGCACCCCCAACTTGGGGACGATTACCAAGCATTGCGCAGAAGTCATCCTATAGGCTAAAAACCCCAGGACCCCCTTTACCCCTTGTTTTAAACAGAATGTCTATTTGTCTAAGTTACTTTGTTTGCTTACAAGACTAATTCACCTAACTCGAATTCGGTTGAGACCCACCATTGTGGATCTCGAGGGGTGACTAACACCTTCCCCTCAATATTATTTCAAGCCCTTACCCAATCTCTGGTAATGCAAATCTGTTTATGAGTTGTTTATTTTAGGTGCCCTAACGCACCTTAAATCCGTTAGGTGGCGACTCTTCAAAATTCAAATACCCAATTCCCAAAAAGAAATGAGTTGTCCCAAAGAGAAGTCGAAACCCGGACTCCGCGAGGAAAAAGGGGGCGCGACAATACACATATGGCAGTTTCAGGACAAAAACAAGTAAGAGTGACATTGCACTTCTAGAAGTCTTTGCTCAAATTTTCAAAAATCGTCAAGGAACCTGGTTCCAGCGACTCAGGTTAATAGTCTCTCCAATACTTATATGCCTTTTTAAGCTGCTGAAGTATCATGTCATTAATCTATTCCGGCCTTTCTCCTGCCTCTCTCCTAATTTTTGAAGTCCAAAATGTTAAACCTCTTTTGAATTGACCCGTAGCCCCAAAAACCACTTCTCTATCTTACACCCAACCAAAATTGATTCTTTTCTTCAAAACCAAAATCAACCTTGTCTCACAAAGAATCATTCTCTCCAAATATGCCAGAAGTGAACTCAACTCTATCACTTTCCAAAATCCTGACTCCATCTGAATCAAAACCCAAGAAGTCTTTGGTAGATTTTGATGGAAGTATAACTAAAAGGGAACAAGGTAGATCTAATATTCTAGAGCGTGACGCTGAAATTGTTGCTAAATTTGTGGAAGTATTGAAGGATGGAGAAATTGTTAAATGTGAGAACTGAATGCGGGACCTCATCCCTCAAGTCTTTCTCAGGAAGTCAATTTTAATGATGATCTTTTTCTTTTTGAGTTCTGTGTTTAAACAAACTTCCAATCCATTAAAAAGGATTGATAAAAGTAGGTTGATTGATGATGAAGTAGTGTGACCTGCTGAAGTAGTTGTGGAAGAGAGAATGAAGTGACAAAAATTGGAGAAAAGAAAGTTGACTGAGAAAGATGCAACAGATGATAAGGGTAAACAGATTGAGAAGAAAAAAGAGGGATACATGGATGCTCAGGGATAGAAAGGGTAGTGTAAGTGAGGAACCTGGTTTCTTACAGAAGCAAAAGATTGAGTTATCAGGTCTGGAGACGTAGAACACTCTGAAGTCTCAAAATTTATTGTTAGGCAGAGTGTTGACTCTGATATTGCTGTAAAATGGAGGAACTTCATGACATTGTGGAGTTCCAAAAATAGAATCACCTCTTTGTTCCTCCAAGTCCCAACGTTTATGAAGAAAAATAAGTAAAAACGTCTATGTTTTATGTGATACTCTGATGCTATATGTGCATGGGACTGAGTTTGTTCTTGATTAGAAAAAGCTTGGAGAGATTCTTGGTAATCTGATTGATGGTTCAGCCTACTTAGATAGGTTAAGAACCAGGTCCCGTGGACCCTTGGCAGAATAGAATGCTAAGTTGAAGGGTGAGAATGAGAGATTGAGGAAACAGGTGGAGAAATTGATAGAGCGTATGATCAGTGGTCAAAGGAGAGTGAATGGACGAATGGACAAGCTCATCAAGGTCTTAGCCCATTACTTTTCCTCCTGCCCAGTGATCCATGTCTTTTACTCCTTCCAAATTCCCTTGAATTCTTATCTTCTTTTGATTCCTATATTTGATGACATTGATACTCTAGTTATTTAAGTTGTCATATTATGTATTGTTGAAACTACTGTACTTTTATTATAATTACTCTACTATGGGCAATCACTCTATTTTTTGCAATGACATTCACTTATTGTTCTTGTTATTGTTTATGTTGTGTTGCCCAAGTGGCATAAGTTAATGTTGCTGAACTTCTTTTTGGCTGTGCTTCTTCTGTTATTCTTTTCAATGATGCCAAAAGGGGGAAGTTATATATGTGTCAACATGGGGAAGGAACATAATTGAATTGATATTTTGTATTATGCATGAAAGATCGCTCTGCTTCGAAGGGGGGACGTTGCTGATAATATGTTGATTATTGGTCTGATCTGCAGGGAAACATGTGAGGAATCTGGTTCTCAAGGGAAACATTAATTTTGGGTTTGTCAACATCAAAAAGGGAGAAATTGTCCTAAGTTACGCTATGACATGTTTGATGATGACAAATGTTCTCAAGGAACAGGGTACGAACAAGATGTGATCAGTACATGTAAGGAATCTGATTCTCAGGGGGAATATTAATTCTGGGTTTGTCATCATCAAAAAGGGGGAAATTGGTAAGTTATAGTATTTTGAGTTTTGATGATTTGCCAAACAGTTTTGTGAAACCAGTTGTGATCAGTTCCTTAGGTTTGGTTCTTATGGGGGATATGGCTGATTCGTATGGGGAATAATGTGGAGATCTGGTTCTCATGGGGAATACCAATTCTAAGTTTGTCATCATCAAAAGGGGAAAAATGATAGGTTACAAGTACTTTGGGCATAAGTACTTTTCTTTATGTTTTGATGATCTAAATAACTTACCATCTAGAACCAGATAAGGAACCTGTTATACATTTACAAGACCTTAAGATCACAAAGTTCCAGGTTGGGATCCAGCGTGGGATATAACTCAACTCTTCAGAGTGGAAGGAACAGCTTAGAAGTCAACTCTCCAGTTGGAAAGTTGCTGCCTGCACACGCTACTATATAGGAACAATGCAACAGTCAACGTTTTATGGAAGGCTTTTTACCTACCTTGCTTACACCATTGTAAGTGATGTCACACATGTATAAATACAATATAGGAATGTAAAACAACTTACTTCATAAGATAACAAGATAAGGAATTGGATACAATTAAGTTCCCTTGCATTTAGAATAACTAGTCAGATGTCTAGTTCAATTTTTAGTGAAATCAGATAAGGAAACAGTAGAGGGACCAGATAGGGATCAGTTTCCCTCATCATTGTATAGTCAACTCTACAGTTGTAAAAGTTGCTGCATTGTACCATTTGACAGGTTGCTGCACTGTACCGTCTGGCAGCAGTACAACAGCACAGTTGTAGCTTGCTAAGGCCAAACTAAAGGGCATTTTATTGCATCATCCTTTATGACATCACACACACATATTATTAACATGAAGCAAGGGATTTCATCTTACCAACACTTGCAAAATCAAAAGAAAATACTCTCTCAAGTGCTAGCCATAACCTCTCCCAAGAACAATGTTGTTGCAACCTCAAGGACCAGATCCAAAGATTGAAGATATATTAAGTCCTTAGGTTTGTTGAGTCTTTGTTATTTGTTCTTCATTTGTAACTCCTACTTAGCTTAGCTAGAAGCATTGTGTAGGAAACCCTTTGTAAATCATAAACCCTTGTGTTTGTGTCTTCGCTAGAGTTAGTCGAGTTATGAAGTCTTTGTAATAAAGTTATTACAAAGTGGCTTGTAATAGTGTTGTTATGTGATGACCCAAAAGGTGATCACTTGATTTACAAGTTAATTCTATGTTTCGAGGCCTTAAAACCTCCTTTTATCTCACCTCAATTTGCGTGCGTGGTCTGGGCGTACATCCAAAATGCTTTTATGTGAAAATTTGACAAAAATGCTAATTTGGTCTTTAAAATTGAATTTAAGTTGACTTCGGTCAATGTTTTGGATAAACGGACCCGGACCCGTGATTTGACGGTCCTGGAGGGTCCGTAGAAAAATATGGGACTTGGGCGTATGCCCAGAATTGAATTTCGAAGTCCCAAGCCCGAGAAATGAATTTTTGAAGAAAATTGTTTAACTTAAATTATAAGAGTTTTTGGAAATTTAAATGTGATTGAATTTGATTGTATTGGGCCCGTGTTTTGGTTCTGGAGCCCGATAAAGGTCTTGTATGGTATTTAAGTAATGCCTGTAAAATTTGGTAAGAAACGGACTTCATATGACGTGAATCGGACCCTCGGTTGTGAAATTGGAAACTTAAGAGTTATTGAGATTTTTTGTTAGATTTCGATGCTAAATTCAGTGTTAAAGATGTTATTTTGGCGATTTGATCACACGAGTAAGTCCATATGATATTTTTAGGTTAGTGTGCATATTTGGTTTGGAGCCTTGAGGGCTCGGGTGAGTTTTGGATAGGGTTCGGGAGGTTTTTACACTTAGAAAAGTTGCAGGTTTTACTGTTGTAGGTGCTCAAGTAATTCCTTCTTCGTGTTTGCAAAGAAACTCTCGCGAACGTGAAGAGTAAAGTGGGACTGAAGGAAAATTCCTTCTACGTGAACGCGAGACACAGGTCATGAACGCGAAGCCTTGAGGGTGTTACCCTTCACGAACGCGAAGGTCTTTTGGCCGAAAATCGGGGGAAGGTGAAAATGTTCTACGCGAATGCGGCCGGTTGACCGTAAACGCGAATGCCTGAGGATCAAAATTTCCACGAACGTGGGCCATCCAATGAGAACGCAAAGGCCATATGGGCCCGACCCATCGCGAACGCGATGAAGGCCTGCCCAGTCATTTTAAAAACATATTTCAAAATAGGCAGAACCCATTTTCTTAATATTTTTGAACTCCCAAGACCTAGAGGCGATTTGCTTCACACAAATTCATCCCCAAAGTGATGGTAATCTATTATAAACTTTACTCTTTCAATTACACAATGTTTTTCATCATTTTTTAATCAAGAATCAAGAGTTTTCATGGTAGAAATTAGGAATTTGGGTAGAGTTAGGGCTTTTTGAATAATTGGAATGTAGACCTCGTTTTGGGGTCGGATTTCGAAACTAATTACATATTCAGGTTCGTAGATGAATTGGTGATCGGGTATTGGTCCAAACCTCGAGTTTTGACCAAATCGGGTCCGGGGTCGATTTTTGACTTTTTGGGGAAAATGATAGAAAACCTATTTTTAAGCATTGGGTATGAATTTGTTAGCATTTATTGATGTTGTTAAATTAATTTGGGCTAGATACAATTAAATCGGAGGCGAATTCTAAAGGAAAAGTGGTGTTTGAGGCTTGAGTTGGCCGTGGAACTTCGTGGTAAGTGTTTGGTCTAACCTTAGCTTGAGGGAATTGGTATTGTGCCTTATTTGCTATGTGATAGTATAGTTTACAACGTATAGGTGTGATGACAAGCATGCCCGTGAGTTTTAAATTGTGATCATTGTGTTTCTTAATAAGTACTACAAATGCCTAAATTGTTGATTATCCATGTTGAACAAGATTTATGATTATCTTCTTGGTATTTGTTTATTATTGAGCATTGGCTCTAGTTGAGGTTCATCTGTGAAGTTAATTGTTAGTATAAGTTTGGTTATAGCTTATTCCCTTACCGGGACGTATTTAATTATTATTGTTGATTCCCTTGCCGGGATATTGTTGTTGTTATTGTTTGGGTGGGGAATGAGAGATAAAGCACGAAGGGTGATGCCATGTACATTTACATTGATATTGATGCATATGGTGAGGAAGAGAGATAAAGCATGAAGGGTGATGCCGTGCACATTTTCATTATTTGATTGCATTGGTGAGGATTGAGAGTAAAAGCACGAAGTGTGATATCGTGCACTTATTGCCTGTTTGTTACGGTTTCTTGTTGTTATCGGTTCAAATGCCTTAATTATCTTATTCCATTATTATTGTGATTCTTTACGTTGGTTCTCCCCCATAGCATGTTACCCATCCCCATTATTTTTGAATTGCTTCTATTACTATTATTTTGCTAGATACTGTTTAACTGCAGGTTATATTAATTGTTGTGCCCTAGCCTCGTCACTACTTCGCCGAGGTTAGGCTTGACACTTACCAACGTATGGGGTCGGTTGTGCTGATACTATACTCTGCACTCTTTTGTGCAGATCCCGATACTGGAGCATACAAACCTTAGCTAGGGGTTGCTGCCTTCAATCCTTCGGAGACCTGAGGTAGTCCTGCAGGCGTCCGCAGGCCTTGGCATCCCCTTCCTATCTAGTTCTTTATGTTCTTTTCTATTTCAGAGATAGACATGTATTTATTTCATTCAGACCCTATTTGTAGTTTTCTTAGATAGTCCGTGAGATTGTGACACCAGTTCTGGGTGGTTTATGTTTATGGATTCGTATTGGCATTTGCTAAATTGTTAAATTTCGTTCTTCTGCATTATTATTTTCCACTATTTATAATTGTTAACTTGAAATTATTAAGATATTATACTGAAAAATGTAGATTAATTGGAATAGTTGGCTTGCCTAGCTCTCACTAATAGGCGCCATCACGACTCCTGAGGGTGGAAAATTTGGGTCGTAGCAAGTTGGTATCGGAGCTAGGTTGCTTAGGTCTCACAATTCATGGACAAGCTTGGTAGAGTCTGAGGGATCGGTACGGATATGTCTATGCTTATCCTCCGGAGGCTACATAGTTAGGAACAGTTTCACTTCTATTTTTCTCTGTTGTGCGATTTGGTTTCTCAATGCTAATTGAACTTCTACTCTGTTCTTTCGTAAATGGCGAGAACACGTGCTTCTTCATCCGCTGACCAGCAGCCCGAGCCCCCAGTAGTAGCTCCCACGAGAGGCAGAGGGCGAGGCTATGCTAGTGGCCGAGGCAGGGCAAAGCTTAGCCAAAAGCAGTAGCACCAGCGGCAGAGCCTTAGGTAGAGTTTGATGATGAGGTTCCGACCCAGATAGTTCTGGTAGGCCCAGTTCAGGTCCTAGAGGGGTTCATTGCTACCCCAGTACTCTAGGATGCTCTGGTCCGTCTAGTGGGCCTTATAGAGAGTGTCACATAGGCAAGCCTACTTCCTGTAGAACCAACCGTCTCTTAGGTTAGGGGAGGAGCATAGACTCCCACTATCCACACTCTAGAGTAGATGGCTCCCCAGTTTCAGATTCCAGCAGCTTAGCCAGTTAAAGTAGTTCAGCCGGGTGTAGTAGCTTAGACCGGTGATGGGGCAGCTATGTCTACCGATGCTTTGTGGAGATTAGACAGGTTCACCAAGTTGTTCACTACTACATATGGTGGTATATCTTCAGAGGATCCCCAGGATTACTTAGACAGCTGTCATGAGGTTCTTCGGAATATGAGGATAGTGGAGACCAATGGGGTTGAGTTTGTTGTTTTCCGTCTGTCAGGTTCCGCCATGAATTGGTGGAGAGATTATTGTTTGGCCAGACCAGTTGGACCACCAGCTCTCACTTGGGACCAGTTCTCGCAGCTATTTCTCGAGAAGTTTCTTTCGATCACTTAGAGAGAGGAGTACCGTAGGTGGTTTGAGCTTCTCTAGCAGGGTTCTATGACTATCACACAGTACAAGACGAGGTTTATTGATTTGGCTCATCATGCTCTTCTGATACTCCCCAGTAAGATAGAGAGGGTGAGGAGGTTTATTGAGGGACTCGCTCGGCCTATTAGACTGCAGATGGTTAAAGATATAGGTGGCAAGATTTCTTTCCAGGATGCGGACAATGTGGCCAGGCGGGTTGAGATAGTTTAAGCTCAGGGGAGTGGTTAGGGGTCTGATAAGAAGCCTCGCCATTCTGGAAGATTCAGTGGTGCCTCGTCTGGAGGTAGAGATTCTTTTGGTAGAGGCCATCCTCCTAGGCCATTTCAGTCAGCACTTCAGGTTTCTCACGGTGCTCCAGGTGGCCGTGGTTCTCATATGCAGTATTCTGATCAGTTTCCCTACAGTACACCACCAGCTCCTATCAGTGCACCTCCACTCCAGAGTTTTCAATGTGGTTACCCAGGTCGTCAAGGTCAGTTTCAGGGTCAGTAGTCTCAGCAGTCGAAGTCTTGCTATACTTGCGGCGATACGAGGCACATTGCTAGGTTTTGCCCTCAAGCCTCGAGCAGATCTCAACACTAGGGTTCTCGTGCTATGGGTCCAACACTGGGTGTTCCACCGCCTGCTCAGCCAGCTAGAGGTAGAGGTAGAGGTGTTAGAGGTGGAGCTCCAAGCAGCTAGAGGTGAAGGCCAACTAGCAGGAGGCCATCCTAGGGATGCAGTTCAGGATGGTGGGGCTTATCCCCGATGTTATGTTATGCCAAGCAGACCTGAGGATGAGGCCTCTGATACAGTTATCACAGGTACTGTTTCAGTGTGCAGTAGAGATGCCTCAGTTCTATTTGATCCAGGGTCCATATATTCTTATGTTGCATCTTATTTTGCCCTTTATCTAGTTGTGCCTCGTGATTATTTGAGTTCTCTTGTATATGTTTCTACATCGGTGGGTGATTCTATTATGGTAGATTGTGTTTATCGTGCTTGCATGGTCGTTATTGGGGGTCTTAAGACCCATGTAGATCTCTTACTTCTCGATATGGTGGATTTCGATGTCATTCTGGGGATAGATTGGTTATCCCCTTATCATGCTATATTGGATTGTCATGCCAAGACCGTGACCTTAGCACTACTAGGGTTGCGGCGTTTGGAGTGGAGAGGGACTCCTAGTCATTCTACCATCAGGGTTATCTCATATGTGAAGGCTTGGTATATGGTTGATAAAGGATGTTTGGCCTATTTGGCGTATCTTCGTGATTCTAGCACCGAGGTTCCTTCTATTGATTCTGTGCTCATTATTCGTGAGTTTCCAGAGGTATTTCCTTCAGACCTACCGAGGATGCCACCCAATAGGGACATTGACTTTTGCATTGATTTGGCTCCGGGCACTCAGCCCATTTCTATTCCGCCGTATCGTATGGCCCCGCCTGAGTTGAAAGAATTAAAGGAGAAATTGCAAGACCTGTTTGATAAAGGCTTTATTAGACATAGTGTCTCGCCTTGGGGTGCGCCGGTGTTGTTTGTTAAGAAGAAGGACGGATCAATAAGGATGTGTATAGATTATCGACAGTTGAACAAGGTCACAATCAAGAATAAATACCCATTGCTGAGGATTGATGATTTGTTTGACCGGCTTCAGGGTGACCAAGTGTTATCGACTTGAGATCTGGCTACGATCAATTGAGGATTAGGGCATCTGATATCCCTAAAACATCTTTCCACACTCGGTACGGGCATTATGAGTTCTTCCTGATGTCATTCAGGTTGACAAATGCCCAGCAGCTTTCATGGATTTGATGAACCGAGTGTTCAATCCTTACTTGAATTCCTTCGTGATAGTCTTTATTGATGAAATTTTGATCTATTCCCGTAGCCGGGAGGAGCATGAGCAGCATCTGAGAGTTGTTCTTCAGACCTTGAGAGATAGTCAGTTGTATGCTAAGTTTTCGAAGTGTGAGTTCTGGTTGGGATCAATTGCTTTCTTGGGTCACGTTGTATCAGCAGAGGGTATTCAGGTGGATCCGAAGAAGATAGAGGTAGTCAAGGACTGTCCTAGAGCCGCATCAGCTACAGAGATCCAGAGTTTTTTGGGTTTGGCAGGCTATTACCGTCAGTTTGTGGATGGGTTTTCATCTATTGTAGCCCCGATGACCGGGTTGACCCAGAAAGTGCCCAGTTCAGGTGATCGAAAGAGTGTGAGGCGAGCTTTCAGAAGCTTAAGACAACTTTGACTACATCGCCAGTATTGGTTTTGCCCACATGTTCAGGGCCATATACAGTATATTGTGATGCATCTCGTATTGGACTTGGTGCGGTGTTGATGCAGAATGGCAAGGTTATTGCATATGCTTCGCGACAGTTGAACATCCACGAGAAGAATTATCCAGTTCATGATTTGGAGTTAGCAGCCATTGTTCACGCACTGAAGATTTGGAGGCATTATTTATATGATGTGTCATGTGAGGTATTCACGGATCACAAGAGTTTACAATATTTATTCAAGCAGAAGGAGCTAAATTTGAGGCAGAGGAGGTGGTTAGAGCTATTGAAAGACTATGATATCACCATCTTGTATCATCCGGGAAAGGTCAATGTAGTGGCCGATGCATTGAGTAGGAAGTCAGCTAGTATGGGTAGTGTTGCGTATATTCCGGTCGGGGAGAGACCGCTTGCTTTGGATGTTCAGGATTTAGCCAATCAGTTCATAAGGTTGTATTTTTCTGAGTCCAGCCATGTTCTAGCTTGCACAATCGCTCATTCTTCATTATTTGAGCGTATCCAAGATCGGCAGTATGAGGATCCTCATTTTCTTGTCCTTAGAGACACAGTGCGGCACGAGGGTGCCAAGCAGGTTACAGTTGGAGATGATGGAGTTTTGAGGATGCAGGGTCGTATTTGTGCACCTAATGTGGATGGACTTTGTGAGTTGATTCTAGAGAAGGCCTATAGTTCCCGGTATTCTATTCATCCGGGTGCTGCTAAGATGTATTAGGACTTACGACAGCATTATTGGTGGAGGAGAATGAAGAAGAACATTGTTGCCTATGTAGCTCGGTGTTTGAATTGTCAGCAGGTAAAGTACGAGCATTAGAGACCTGGTGGTTTGTTTTAAAAAAATTGAGATTCCTGAGTGGAAGTGGGAGCGGATCACTATGGATTTCATTGTTGGACTCCCACAAACTCAGAGGAAGTTCGATGCAGTATGGGTCATTGTTGATAGGCTGAGCAAGTCAGCGCATTTCATTCTTGTGGCAGTTTCCTATTCTTCTAAGCGGTTGGTAGAGATTTATATCCGGGAGATCATTCGTCTTCATGGTGTGCCCGTGTCTATCATTTCTGACCGGGGTACGCAGTTTACCTCGCATTTCTAGAGGGTAGTACAGCGTGAGTTGGGTATGCGGGTCGAGTTGAGCACAACATTTTATCCCCAGACGGATGCACAGTCCGAGCGTACTATTCAGATTTAAAAGGATATGCTCTGAGTATGTGTTATTGACTTTGGAGGTTCTTGGGATCAGTTCTTGCTATTAGCAGAGTTTGCCTACAAAAACAGTTACCAGTCAAGCATTCAGATGGCTCCCTATGAGGCATTATATGGTACGCGGTGTCGGTCGCCGGTTGGGTGGTTTGAGCCGGGAGAGGTTCGGTTGTTGGGTACAGATTTAGTTCACAATGCCTTGGATAAGGTTAAGATCATTCAGGATAGGCTTCGTACAGCTCAGTCCAGGCAGAAGAGTTATGGCAACCGCAAGGTTTGTGAAGTGGCATTCATGGTAGGAGAGCGGGTGTTGCTCCGGGTGTCGCCCATGAAGGGCTTTGTATGCGGTGAAATCAGAGGGGTCTATTTCTCACCGATAAGGTGCATTCGAGGAGTCATATCAGCATCTCGAGGCTACAGGATTACGATCGAGCTCCCTCTTTCGAGGTTTGTCCGTGACCCAGTAAAGATTTTAAGGATGGGGAATTTGTCCGCGGCCCAATGAAGGTTTCGAGGACGGGGTATTCCCGAGGTGAGCAGCTAGAATCAGCAAACACTAGCGCCGTGTCTAAACGTTCCATCCCCGTATCTTTACATTTAATGCACTATGTACTATATTGTATTCCCTCTCCTATATAAGGGGAATCCATGCCACTTTGTAAAGGGCTGATGTTGCTCCAACATTTTTCCACAAGATCAATAATATCTCTTTCTCTCTTTTCTCTCTAACTCGCTCGTCCTTATTGGCTCGAGGCCACTTTGGCATTCAATTTTCTCCTACTTGTTCTTCATTTATTACTTGGTATTGGCCATAAAGAGCCTTGTTTAATCGTATCTTAACTGTTATCCCCTTCCGGACTACCCCCGATAGCTCGAGATCGAGCTCAGGTATCAACCCTGAGGTCGTCCGTCGACCAGCCCGAATCCAGGGCAGTAAGCCCCTCGGTTTGATTGCTGCCTCGTTTTAACTTGCATTTCATCGTTAAACTTTATATTCCCATCATTTGCTCTAACAACTAGCATAAAAATAGATCACATTTTTTTTTGGCAATCCGCTAGGCAATCGCCTAGGGCTAGTTTTTTATTAATAAATGAAAATAAAAATGCAACAATTAGGAAAAGTACAAATAAGGGGGACAATAACACCGGTTTTGTTACCCATATGCCTTGGCTATATAATCACTCCTCTGCGCCTCACATTGCCTTAAGATGACAGCCTCATTAGAGGATTCATGGTGTAGCTGCCGGCAAAGTCTCACGAGGGCATATAATCTCATAGCCGTGTGGATATTTTTCCAAAGACATAGGACCAAGGCAACGCATACCGGGCTAAATCTTACCTTACTATTCCTATTGAGGCAAATAAAAGGCCTCACCTACTAGCATGCATGTAAAAAATGATCACGTATTTTTAGAATCTCATTTACAAATTTAATTATTGTTACCATTTTCACGGTAAACAGTTTGGTGCCCACCGTGGGGCTAAAAATAATAGTGATCATTTTCTTGTTGGTTTCATCACAAAAACACAAGTAATCTTTCACACTTTTTATTGTCCGAGATCTCTTGATTTTAGGTCAAAATGTCTGGCTCGATGAACAGAGTCGAGAACAACAACCTCGAAAACCACGGGGAACATAGCGTGGCTGCTCCAGTTGCCGGAGAGCAACCACAAAATCCTAATGACGCGCCTGGACCAGTTCCAGTGGACGCGGATACATAGGACGCACATCAGGTCAATGAAACCTCACACATCGACAGGAGCGTACGGCATAGTGACCGACAGGAAGCCCAAAGAACCCCAGCCCGAGTAGAACAGGAAGTTAGTCTTCATGTTATTTTTGAAATGTTGCAGGCACAACAGTTGGCCATTGATCAGTTACAAAGCCATCTAAAGACTCCCAGCACAGCAACGCCGAAAACAGCTGCCCCCACCAAACAAGCACCGGAGAGGTCAAGCAACGACGGATTGGTAGCCGATCCTGCCATCATGAGAATGCTGGAAGATCTCACCAAAAGGATCAAATCAGGCGAGAAAATGATAGCAGCCAATGATAAGAAGGTCGAAACCTATAACTTCAAAGTTGGCCAAATCCCGGGTGCACCCCCGGTCCTTAAAGGTATAGATTTGAGAAAGTTCGTACAACGGCCGTTCCTAGAAGAAGCGGCTCTGAAACCCATTCCAAAGAAGTTTAGAATGTTAGAACTCCCAAAATACAACAGGACTTCGGATCCCAATGAACACGTCACTGCCTACACGTATGCGGTGAAGGCCAACGACATAAAGAACGATGAGATCGAGTCAGTCCTGCTGAAGAAATTTGGATAAACGCTCTAAAAGGGGGCCATGATGTGGTACAACAACCTAGCTCCCAACTCCATAGAGTCGTTCGCCATGCTGGCGGACTCCTTCGTAAGGGCGCACGTCGGTGCCATCAAGGTAGCAACAAGGCAGTCCGACGTGTTCAAGATTAGGCAAAGGGAGAATGAAATGCTGCGAGAATTCGTGTCTCATTTTCAGATAGAACGAATGGAGTACCCTCGGTCTCCAACGACTGGGCAGTGCAGACCTTCACTCAAGGCCTGAATGAGCGAAGCTCGGTGGCATCAAGGCAGTTGAAAGAGAATCTGATCGAGTATCCCGTCGTAACCTGGTTGGACGTCCACAACCGATACCAGTCGAAGATCAGGGTCGAGGACGACTAGCTAGGAGCCCCTTCGGGCTCAGTATACCAGAGCAGGCTCTTGGCGAAGGAGTCAAGATAGAATAAAGAGAGGTATCAGCCATACCCCGATGATAGGAGAAACGCTCCAAAGCGCAATCTGCCCCGTAACAACCGATTGGTATACCAAGGATAGAACCCTCGGGGACCCCTCAATAGAGGTGGATTCGACGGGTACGCAGGGCCAACAGGGGCGCCCTGCCTATTAAGGTATAACTTCAACGTCGATGTGTCAGACATTGTGTTCGCCATTAGCAAAATTAGGGACGCCAGACGGCCCAGACCGGTACATTCAGATCCTTCCCACAGGAACTATAGTTTGATTTTGCGAGTTTCACAACTCGCACGGGCACCGAACCGAAGATTGCAGGCAGCTCCGAGAGGAAGTGGCCCGATTGCTCGATAACGGGCACCTTCGGGAATTTCTCAGCAACCGGGCTAAAAACCAATCGCGAGAAGGAGAAATAGCCGAAAGGAACAAAGCAGACGAGCCCCAACACGTCATCCACACGATTTTTTGATGGTCACCCCAGACGCATTCAAATAAAGGACCACGTAGCAATCGCCGAATAAGCGCCAGATCGAGAGCGTCGTCGCCACCAAGGTATAATCACCCATCCCTCTTTCCATCTTCTACTTCATGACAACTCTTATGTTGGCCAACGACCAAGGTAATCGGGACGCCACTCCAGCTCGAAGACCATGAGGCTTCAAAGTGTCCGTTGCACTCTTTTCCTTTAGTCGTTTTTATCCCGAAATGGGTTTTTACCAGCAGGGGATTTTAACAAGGCAATGCCCGCGCACTTCCCGAAAAGGAATCTGCGAGCCTGCGGGACTTTCTCTACAACCAACCCCACTCCAAGAAATGACAAATGGAGCTCCAATGGGAAATGGTGCACTGGACCAAACGGTTCAAGGAGCTGCGCCCCCGCGGGCCGAGCTCACAACAACAAAACAACATGTATTTATGCCAAGCAATAAGGAAAATCTTTCAACATCTCGTACTCCAGAAAAGGGAATTTCAACATGCTCACGATAAGGATCCCTCCACCGAATGCCTCCCGAAATACTCAGAGACTTAGCGTTAACAATTTGGCACCTGCATGACCCTAGGGTCGGAACTCCGGGCTCATAAGGCCCCAACGAGGCAGTTCCGAGCTCAAAAATAACGGCCTTCAAGCCTAAGCAAACTCGATGACTCGGAGACTGTCACCAACCGCCATGCACTGGAAACCCAAAACTATAAGACCCCAAGCGGCTAGACTCGGCGTAACCAGATCTATTCTACATAGAAACAAAAAACTGTAAGATCTCAACATGCATGAAAAACTGTAAGACCTCAACAGGTATGACAAACTGTAAGACCTCAACAGGCGTGACAAACTATAAGACCTCAACAGGCATGACAAACTGTAATACCTCAATAGGCCTGAAAATTTTGTAAGACCTTACTACAGGCATAAAACTCAATCTCGAAGTTTAGGCTATACGTCACATTTGTAAAAATCTCGAAAGGGCATACAGTCGATGTAGACGCCTAAACTATCACTCGGGATCAAAATGGCTCCGGCCAAACACATATGACTACGGTCAATATGGCTTATCCAGCCAAACTAATGCAACTCGGGGATGCCCGACTATTGCTAACAAAATCGCAGGCCATTACTTCGAATATACTTTGAAAAGAACCGGTTAAAACATGCTTCCCTCAACAAGCAAAAACGAGCTTCAACCATGTCATCTCCAAATCACAAGGCTTCGAGCTACTCAGCCTATGAGCTAAGAACCTTCCGAGGTGCTCGAACATCGCCGCTAATGACCTGAAATCGAGGTTATTCTAGAACCGACGATGGGCCAGGTAAAATCATTTCAAAAAGAGCTTAACCAGCAGAAAACAAAGCCTGCATAAAAGCACACAGGAATAAAGGTAAGAGCCATTGTCGCCAGCCAAACAAGCCTCCAGGTCGCACACCAAAAGGTCTCAACGACCAAATAGTGTAAGAGCCATTGTCGCTAGCTTGAAAATTGAAAACTTGAGGATTAAAATGAGCTCAAGTCGTAACCCGATTCGGAGACCGGATCCAAAACAGTTAACTACATATGCCTAAGGGCCACATATATAAAAGGTCGCTCCGAACCAAGGCGTAAGAGCCACTATCGCCAGCCCATGCAAATGCAAAACTCGAGGGTAAATTGAGCTCAAGTCGGATCCCGAGTCAGAGACTGGACCCGAAGATGGTTAAAGCACGCAAGCCTAAGGGCAAAAAATGAAAGTCACTACCGCCGGCCTAATAAATATCGGGGCCACATTGCGGGTTCGGAAGTTTTTGCCAATCCAAGGTCGAATCGACTCAATTGAAACCCCGATGGGCAAAAATGCAGAAGATACAAATTGCGGGGTTCCCCTCTTTATTTTTATATATTGGCGGTCGAGCACTATCTCAACCTACAACATATAATGAAAGTTATATACACAATGAAGAAGGTAGGGAATAAACGTTCCCCCTTTTTCGGCAACTATGGTTCGGTGGTCTCCTCCTCATCGTCCTCAGCATCGGACAGAAGAAACTTGGTATCATACTCCTCTCTTTTGGCTTGCTCAATCTCCCCCAAGAGATCGAAGCCCCTGGCATGAATCTCCTCGAGGATTTCCCTCTGGGATCTGCACTTCACATACTCCTTGCTATTGTTTCCACGATCGAGGGTCTTATTTAGCTCAGCTTTAGCAGCAGCATCGCTTCTTGAATAAGCCGCTATTTTCTGTCCTGCCCAGGTATTGTTCATCACAACCTCGGCCCGGACATTCACCACCTCGGCTTTCTCTCTCGAAAACTCAGATGACAGTCTTGCGATCATCTTCGCCCGAGCAGAATCATTCGTACGGGCGGTCTGAATTTGTGCCTCAAGAGCGGAAGCCCTGTCCTGAGCCCTCTCTTTGACCACAAAATGGGCATTCACATGCACCTGCAGCTCGGTGAATTCGCGTTTGGCTTTGCCAACCTCACCCTAGAGTTGTTCCAGCTCATCAGCCTTATCCTTCAACTAAAATAGCAAAACATCAAGGAGATAAGACAAAAAGGAATGCAGGCCAGCGTGAAATGCAGGGTACCTGTTTCTCTAAGAGGGCCTCCCGAGCCCGGCTCCGGTCCATCTCACATCGTAAAGAGACGAGCTCGCATTTCTTTGCCATACAAAGAATCTTGAGGGATTTCTCCATATCTCGAGCCTCCCACAACGAGGCCTTACAACGAAGCAGTTCGGCTTTAAGCCTGTCGAAGGCCTGTGAAAAGAAGCAAGATAAATAAAATAAAAAAGGGGAGCATAGGGCCAGAACATTCTTACAGCAGTCGAAACTCACCATTAGGCCAAAGCACTGAGCCTCACCGAAGGTTGAAATAATGTCTGATGGTGTACCACTCCCGGAAGGTTGCCGATCGACCGAATTGCTTCCCCTTAACTGCTAAGAAGAAGTCGCCTCACTACGAGACTTCTCGCACCCCGGAACATCTTTCCTTTTACCGGTGCTCCTTGACCCCGGGGCCAGCAACCTCTCCTCCTCCCTTGGAGGACTCGGCCTCACCTCGAAAGGACTCCCAGCACCTGCAGTAGATAAATCAGATAAGCCGGCAAGAAGAAAGCCATCTCTTAGGAGACAAAACATCGCGCTCCTACCATGATGTTTCGCCTCCTATCTCCTTTTTGACAGATCTCGCCACTGGCGCTTATCATAAATCGAGCAAGCTGCTAGCTTACGAGACCACTCAGCTAAATCAGGGACCTCGTTGGGTAACCAATGAGTTGCTGTAAACAAAGAATAGAAAGATATCGTTACGGGGCCAACCTCATAATAAGATAAAGGCAGTTCAAACAAAGCACTTACGTGTGAAGTTCCATTTCTCAGGAAAAGGCAAAATTTCTCCAGGGATAACATCGGTCATTCGGATTCAAACGAACCGATTCATCTATCCACGATCCTCATCCTCCTCGCTGCCGATTACAGGAGCTCGGGTGGATCGACGCTAAAGAGCAATCAAGCCCCGATAGCACAATGGCCAGTACAACCTCACGAGGTGGCTGAGGGTAAATTCTATCCCGGCCTTGTCAGCAAAATATCTCATCGACTGTACTATTCTCCAAAGAAAGGGATGAACCTGTGCCAACGTTACTTGATATATTCTACAGAAATCAAGCACGACCCGGTCTGGAGAACCTGGCGCAAGAACATGAATATATACACTCAAGAATCCCTCAACATATGTCATGACACTCGCCTTGGGGGAAGGTATTTGTAAAATCGTGCCTTCTCCCATCCGCATTCCTTTCTGATCATCTCGAGGTTTTCCTCCCTCACCGATGAAATAATCCTCAACACATGCTCTTGATGGCTCGGAACATTGGGAGGTTTTTCCCAGTGTGACAGCCCTCATCGAGGCAGGGCACCCCAAGTCTCGCTCTCCCGACATCAGAGGCAAGCCACTAGGACCGACCGAATGTGGAGCACAAGAGAGACTCCCCTCTGTCTGATGATCAGGCGTCGAAGCAGAGGTCATGACTACGGCAGAATAAGGGGAGAGGGTGAGGATCCGGGCAAAAAAATTCCTGAAACAGGGAAGCGAAAGGACTAACACAAAGCGCCAGGCTCTACAGAAGGGATAGGCTTATCAAGAACTGGAAATCACCACTTCAGAGGCAGATGAGCAAATATATAGGGGCAAAGCAACAACTGCCCGCTTACCCAAGAGGGCCAATTAATTCTGGCCGCGTTAACGTCACCCTCTCCTAGGGGAGTGTACTGATGGAATCACTCCGTCTCCTACAATGACTCAGAAAACTACGGGACCTCGGGAGACCCCCGACATCATAAATATCGGCTTGAGAGGAGCTATCAATTCAACCTCAGGACACGGCCAGTTTTAGGGCCCCATTTTGTCCAAAGAGCAAGCCCCGAAGGGCTGACGCCAGAACGTAAAAGCAAAAAGGCAAGGAGAAGGTCTGACAGAATGAAAGCTCCTTTTATACATTGACAAAAAGAAAAAATATCTTTACACCGTCCATTTCCCGGGGGGCAGCATACAAAGCAAAGGGAAGGCATACAAAAAAGATTCGGAGACTACTCTTTGTCACTATTGTCATCACCCTTATCGGGGGCAATCAAAAGCGCCAGTCATTCCTCCACTGCACGGGCCTCCTTAAGATCAGCCGACAGGTCGATGCCTCTAGCCCCGAGTTCCTCCAAGGTCCCTCTCCTCTCCTCTGCTTTAGCATGCTCAATAGCTCGGATTAGTTTCTGCTCAGTAGCCATGGATATGTCATGAGCCATTATATGCGTTGTGGCCGCATCCTTCCGATAAGTAGCAGCAACTCGTTCGGACTCGGACTTAGCTGCAGCCAAAGCAGCAATCTCCCTACGAGTATTCATGAGAATATCCCGTGATGCCACCAACTCCTCGGCCACTATTTCATTTCACTCTCTCAGCCTGGAGATCTTCGTATTCAACTGATTAATCCATGAGCCACTCTGCTCGACCTACGGAAGAAGGGCAAGCCAATGAATATATGAATACAGAACGTATGTGAATACGGGGTAAAAGGTTTGCCTTCTCCCGGAGCAGCAAGATTGGCCTTCTCCCATAGCGCCGTCTATGAAGCGGCCTGAAGTTCTCCCAGCTCCTTATCTCCTCGGGCAGAGCGATCCTCCAAATTCTGCATCTTCGAAGTAACTTTTTTACGCTCTTTTTCGTGATAAGAAAGCTCCCCGCGAAGCCGGAGGATGGCATGGTCGTACATCTCCTTACACTGCGGCACAACGGAAAAGTTAGAAAGATGATGAATGATGCCTGGGGACGAAAGAAATGCACGAGGAATGACTATCACCTGTTGCATGGACTTCTCCGCCGCTTTAACGACGTCAGGAATATCTAGATCAGTTCTGTCGATAACGTCATTGGAAATGTTGGCAATAAAGTCCCCCCCCCCCCTTTGGGAGGAGTCCTAGCTGTGGTGCCAATCATCCCGTGGGCATCTCGCAGCTCCCCTAATAAAACCGAAAAGTTCAAAATAAAATCGTTTAGTTCGCCGATTTATCCAAGTGGCAACCTATGTTCCTGGAAGGCCCCGAGCTCTGATCCCTCAGGATTAACGCCAACGGTCCACCGGGCAGAAGCTGCATGAAATCTGGCTGTGCGATTTAAAGCTACATCAACGTCCTCTTCAACGACCCCCGACCCATGAGCCCGATCGTAGCTAGCCGTTTCGGACTCAGCAGCTTCCAACCGGGGCGCCTGCAAGTCTCTAGCACTCGATCTAATTCTCCTCCTTAACGGACTTCCATCACCATCCTCTACTTCGGTATCAGGATTCGACCTTTAGGTTAGAGCAGCAGTCCCAATAGTGGCTCAGTGCTCGAGTGGCCTGGTTTTCTTTGCCGCAAGACGGACAACGGCTGCCCTGATTTTCCTTTTCTTGCTCGTGCCGGGCTCCAAGGCCCCTACTTCACCATCAGGGGCGGCCTCATCTGCATATTCTCGCCAAGACCTGAGAACAATAACTGCAATACGCTTTCGCTAAGGGCTCAGAAGGAAACACAAAATACAAAGCATAGGCGGTAAAAGAACCTCACCATGATTCTTGGCCACCCAATGCTTATTAGCCAGGTCGGTCTAAGACCGAACGCGGTATGGGAATTTCTCGCTCAACCGCCTGATCCATCCTGACAAATCTGGGACTACCTCCGGGTGCAAAGCAGCGGCTGCAGAAAGCACAAAGAGATTATTGTATCAAACGGGAGAATAGTCGAAAAGCGACTAAAGGAAAAATCGCTTACGTCAGGCGTTCCACCTCTCCAGAAAGGGCATCCTCTGGGCCGGGATGATATACGAGGTCCTCACTCGGATAAACCTGCTCATCCATCCTCGGTCCTTTCCCTCATCGATTCTTGTGAAAAAAAGATTTTTTGGACCAGTAACGGAGCCTAATTAAGCATCGATATAGTCGAGGGCTGTACATTCTGATCAGATGATTAAGGGTAAAAACCTCACCTTCAACCCCTTCGGTGAAATGTCAAAGCATCAACACTATCCTCCAAAAAGAAGGGTAGATCTGACCAAGTGTCACTTGGAATCGGTAGCAGAAGTTAAGAATAACCGGGTCGATCTCTAGGGAAAGAGACTCGATGGATTTATCAGGGCCCAGGGTGAATGGGTAAGTGTATAAATAAAGGAAGCCAGCCTTGAAGTCAGTAATATTATCGTTAGGACCGGGAATCTCCAACTCCACTGCCTTGATCCATCGGCAGTCCTCCCTCACCTTGCTAATATCAGTCACAACGTTAACGTATCGGGACACGTGCTCACACCAGCCCGGCGTAGATAAAGTGTTGTCGACATCAAAATCCTCTGACGTGTCGAGATCAGGTGGGGTACATTGTTCCAAAAAGGAAATCAATCTGGTTTCTTCCTTAGGTGATCGGGACGACGATGCAATGTCGTTCTGTCGAGGAACTGTCCTAGAAGTCCTAGCCATGTCAATGGTAAAAATCCTTCTATAAAAAGATGAAAGAGTGGCAAATACAAAATTCTGACTCGCGGGCTTGTAAGTGGGGTGAAAATGGGAAGTATCTAGCAATCGGTGCATTTATAGGAATCACTGGGGAAGCGGAAAGGGCGAGCCGACGACAGTTCGTGGGTTCCTCGATTATCGCATCTGATAGTGGCCTTGCATGATTCTCTGGGGCATGGCATTTAATGCTCTTAGAAGGTTGATGTCACGGCAATAATAACCTCAAGATGACGGTTCAATATTGTTTAATTGTTGTTACCATTTTCATGGTAAACAGGCGTGATGAGATTTGGGAAGAAGGGCAAGCTATGCCCTAGGTTCATTGGTCCTTTTGAGATTCTTGATTGAGTGAGAGAGGTCTCTTACAGACTTGCGTTGCCGCCGAGTTTATCAGTTGTGCACCCAGTATTTCATGTGTCCATGCTTTGGAAGTATCACAGCGATCCATCCCACGTGTTAGACTTCAGCACTGTCCAGTTGGACAAGGACTTGACCTATGAGGAGGAGCCGATAGCTATTCTAGACCGGCAGGTTCGTCAATTGAGATCGAAAAAGTTCCCTTCAATTCATGTTCAGTGGAGAGGTCAGTCTGCCGAGGAAGCTACCTAAGAGTCTGAGTCCGATATGCAGAGCCAATATCCCCATCTTTTCCCCGACTCGGGTATTTATTTCCTATGTCCGTTCGAGGACGAACGGTTGTTTTAGAGGTGAAGGATGTGATGACCCAAAAGGTCATCACTTGATTTACAAGTTAATTCTATGTTCCAAGGCTTTAAAAGCTATCTTTTATTTCACCTCAATTTGCGTGCACACACCAGGCATATATCCGAAACACTTTTATGTGAAATTTTGACAAAATGCTAATTTGGCCCTTAAAATTAAATTTAAGTTGACTTCGGTCAATATTTTGGGTAACGGACCCAGACCCGTGATTTGACGATCTCTGAGGGTCCGTAGAAAAATATGGGACTTGGGCGTATGCCCGAAATTGAATTCCGAGGTCCCAAACCCGAGAAATAAATTTTTGAAGAAAATTATTTTACTGAAATTATAAGAGTTTTTGGAAATTTAAATGTGATTGAATTTGATGGTATCGAGCCCGTATTTTGGTTCCGGATCCTGTTACAGGTCTTATATGGTATTTAAGTTGTGCCTGTAAAATTTGGTAAGAAACGGACTTCATATGAAGTGAATCGGACCCTCGGTTGTGAAATTTGAAACTTACGAGTTATTGAGATTTTTCTTAGATTTTGATTAAATTCAGTGTGAAAGATGTTATATTGGCAATTTTATCGCACGAGTAAGTCCGTATAATATTTTTAGGTTAGTGTGCATGTTTGTTTTGGAGCCCCGAGGGCTTGAGTGATTTTCGGTTTGGGTTCGAGAGATTTTTACACTTAGAAACGTTGCAGGTTTTGCTGTTGCAGGTGCTCAGGTAATTCGTTCTTCGCGTTCGCGAAGGAACTCTCGCGAACACGAAGAGCAAAGTGGGACTGAAGGAAAATTCCTTCTACGCGAATGCGAGACACAGGTCGCGAACGCGAAGCCTTGGGGGTGTTACCCTTCGCGAACACAGAGACCTGCTATCGCGAACGCGAAGGCCTTTTGGTCGGGAACTGGGGGAAGGGAAAATGTTCTACGCGAACGTAGCCCTTTGACCGCGAATGCGAAGGCCTGAGGAGCTAATGCTCCGCAAACGCTGGCCATCCAACGCGAACGTGAAGGCCATCTGGGCCTGACCCATCGCAAACGCGGCAGGCCCATCGCGAACGCAATGAAGGCCTGCCCAGTCTTTTCAAAAACAGATTTCAAAACGGGCAGAACCCATTTTCTTCATATTTTCGATTTCCCGAGACCTAGAGGCAATTTGCTTCACACAAATTCATTCCCAAAGTGTTGGTAATCAATTGTAAACTTTACTCTTTCAATTACCCAATGTTTTTCATCGCTTTTAATCAAGAATCAAAAGTTTTCATGGTAGAAATTAGGAATTTGGGTAGAGTTAGGGATTTTTGAATAATTGGAATTTAGACCTTGTTTTGGGGTTGGATTTTGAAACTAATTACATATTCGGGATCGTGGGTGAATGAGTGATCAGTTTTGGTCCGAACCTCGAGTTTTGACCAAGCGGGCCCGGGGTTAATTTTTGACTTTTTGGGGAAAATGATAGAAAACCTATATTTAAGCATTGGGTATGAATTCTTTAGCATTTATTGATGTTGTTAAATTAATTTGGGCTAGAAACAATTGAATTGGAGGCGAATTCTAAAGGAAAAGCGGTGTTTAAGGCTTGAGTTGACCGTGAAAGTTCGAGGTAAGTGTTTGGTCTAGCCTTCTTGAGGGAATAGGTATTGTGACTTATTTGCTATGTGCTAGTGTAGTGTACAACTTATAGGTGTGGTGACGAGTATTTATACGTTGGTTTCAAGCATGCCTGTGAGTCTTAAATTGTGATCATTGCGTTTCTTAATAAGTACTACAAATGCCTAAATTGTTAATTATCCATGTTGAGAAAGATTTATGATTATCTTCTTGGTATTTGTTTATTATTGAGCACTGGCTCTAGTTGAGGTTCATCTGTGAAGTTAATTGTTGGTATAAGTTTGGTTATAGATGATTCCCTTGTCGGGACGTATTTAATTATTATTGTTGATTCCCTTGCTAGGATGTGTTTATTCTTATTATTGATTCTCTTGTTGGGATATTGTTGTTGCTATTGTTTGGGTGAGGAATGAGAGATAAAACACGAAAGGTGATGTCGTGCACATTCATACTTATGCATTTGGTGAGGAAAGAGTGATAAAGCACGAAGGGTGATGCCGTGTACATTTACATTGATATTGATGCATATGGTGAGGAAGAGGGATAAAGCATGAAGGGTGATGTCGTGTACATTTTCATTATTTGATTGCATTGGTGAGGATTGAGAGTAAAAGCACGAAGGGTGATGTCGTGCACTTATTGCATGTTTGTTACGGTTTCTTGTTGTTATCGGTTCAAATGCCTTAATTATCTTATTCCATTATTATTGATCTTTATGTTGGTTCTCCCCAATAGCATGTTACCCCTCCCCATTACTTTTGAATTGTTTCAATTACTGTTATTTTGCTAGATATTGTTTAACTACAGGTTATATTAATTGTTGTGCCCTAGCCTTGTCACTACTTCACCGAGGTTAGGCTCGACACTTACCAGCACATAGGGTCAGTTATGTTGATATTATACTCTGCACTCTTTTATGCAGATCCCGGTACTGGAGCATACGGACCTTAGCTAGGGGTTGTTGCCTTCAGTCCATCGGAGACCCGAGGTAGTCCTGCAGGCGTCTGCAGGCCTTGGCGTCCCCTTCCTATCTAGTTCTTTCTATTCTTTTCTATTTCAGAGACAGACATGTATTTATTTCATTCAGACCCTATTTGCAGTTTTCTTAGATAGTCTGTGAGATTATGACACCAGTTCTTGGTGGTTTATGTTTATGGATTCTTATTGGTATTTGCTAAATTGTTAAATTTTGTTCTTTCGCATTATTATTCCGCTGTTTATAATTGTTAACTTGAAATTGTTAAGAAATTAAAATGAAAAGGTTAGATTAATCGGAATTGTTGGTTTGCCTAGCTCTCACTAGTAGGCGCCATCACGACTCGTGAGGGTGGGAAATCCAGGTCGTGACATGTTACAAGTTAGTGAGTGATTAAGTCTTTGTAATAGAGTTATTACAAAGTGGCTTGTAATAGTGTAGTTATAAGTTAGTAAGTGATTAAGTCTTTGTAATAGAGTTATTACAAAGTGGCTTGTAATAGTATAATTACAAGTTAGTGAGGGATTAAGAGGTTAATTCCTAGGTTACAATAGGTTGTAATCTAAAGATTGCTCAGTAGTGAAGTTGTATCCTACAAGGGTAGGTCGTGGTTTTTAATCTCGTTGAGCTGGGAAATTTCCACGTAAAATTCCTTTGTGTTCTATATTTACTGCCGATTTACTATGGGAATAAATAGAGAACCTGATTCCCTATATTGACATTATGTTGCTTATAGTGGGAACTAATAGAGAACCTGGTTCTCTATATAGTTTGGTGGACGCTTAGTTTCTATCAAAAGCAATGTGCGAACGATATTGACTGGATCGACCGGTACTCCCTCGAGATTAGCCGGTGGCACCCCCGGCTCCTGGAGCAATTACGTTATCGTTTTCCCTGTGAAATCCAAGACCATCATCACCATGTACGGGTGTATTTTGTGAGTTTGACATGTTTTAACCTAAGAAGAAAAATTCTTGACAAGAACAAGTGTGAAAATAATGTGTGTTATCAGAATCAGCACTAAAAAATCACTATTCCCTTTAGTCCCACGGTGGGCGCCAAACTGTTTACCCTAAAATCCGAGTAACAATTAAACTTGTATTGTGCTTTTAAGGATATGTGATTTAATCTAATACCAATTGATAAACAAGGAGTTAAATATATAAATTGAAGAATAAAATAAGTCAAACAAGTGCGCAAGCCAAATCTCGACCTCGAGCTATGACGGCCTCGAGGTGGAATAGTAGGAATAGCAAGTTACCAAGCAACTCTGATGAACAATGAATAAAATAGCTAGAGAATAAAATGTATGTATTATCTTATCAGTCAAAAAACGTGTCTTACAAATGAATGGGCTCCCCTTTTCATAATAGGGGAGTCCTAAATAAGGTACACTTCTAATTACAGTAGGAAATCATAATTGACAGCTGTCTAACCGCCAAGGGTCAATCCATTCCGCAGTTTACGTCGTGATCTTCGGACCGTTGCGGATATCTAGCTCTTTCTGTTACTGAAGCATAATGGTATTATCTCGTGGTATGTCTTCTTCCGACCTCGGCAAATGATTTCGACCTCGACCTCAGCATCGGAAAGGAACCTCGACCCCGAGCTCGGTATCATTTTTTCCATCAAAGAACGAAATCGGATAGCCCCGATTTCCGCCGTATACAATCTTTCTCCTTCCTTTTGTGAAACCAGACAAGATATAAAAGAACTGAAAAGTTAAAAATTAAATCTTCACAACTTATACTTTGAATTTTTAAAAATAATTAAATATTAAAAAAAGATCAATATAATAAGGTTTTTTCTAACCACACGAAGCGCGGTAAATTCACTAGTTAAATGAATATGAAAAAACAAGGGTGGCCACATATAACTATTGAAATAATTCTAGTTTTCATAACTTTGGGCCTTTACAATAATCTCAAATTAATATAGAGAAATAACTTGAACATCGTAGCTTGCTTTAGACGCGGTTAATAAATCATCGTGACTATGGGTACGGTTCCCGTGGCATAGTTATGATACGTAAATTCCTATTCAAGTGCGCTCACACGACTTGACCACAACTTCAAATAATAATAATAAACATGTTGTAAATCGCGAGTGCGTTTCACGTGGTGCGGTTTGAAGCGTGTACCAAAACGACAAGTGTACGATCGTACCTTGTTCAAAAATTAAACTCCATAAATACTAAAAAAACGATTAAGTAATTAAATAATTGAAAGCGATAAAGAGTAAAATGCACAATAGGTCTAAAACATGTAATAAATCAGATAATTAAGTCAAATATTAATTGTTAAGCGACCATGCTAAAACTACGGAACTCAGGAGTGCCTCACACCTTCTTCCGGGTTAACAGAATTTCTTATCCAATCTTCTGTGTTGGCGGGCCATAAATAGAGTCAATTTCCTCGATTTAGAATTTTAAAATAAAACCGGTGACTTGGGACACCATAATAATTATTCCAAGTGATAACTCTAAATTAAATAAATAATCTCATTTCGAATAATGTCACTTTAATTGAAAAAACAGCGATATTCTTCGTAAAAAGAAGGTGGTCTTTATCCACGAACAATCAGCAAATAGATGTATCCTTAGTAAGAAGTTTGCCGTGCATCGCTTTTCATGTACTGATCCTGTGCTTTGGTTGGGTTATTGCGTTTCAAATGAGTTAAGCCTCCTCAATCTATATTGAAGCCCCGGTAACTCATAATAACTGCTTGGAATTAGGGGTGGATACTGTTTGGGCAAATTCGAAATCCAAATTTTTTGGATTTTCGAATTTAAAATTTAATTTTTAATTTTTTTGAATTTTGGATTAGATATTGAATTTTGGACTTCAGATTTTTTGATATTCGAAAGTTCGAAATTTTTATACTTTATATTTAGTCATTATCCATATGCCAATAGTAATGAGTTCAATATCATACTCATTAGATATTATCTTATATATTTGATATTAATTATTAAGTTACTGTCAAAATACTTTTTATTTGGACATCCATTTTACTATTGCTACTTCTTATCGGCCGTATTAATGTCTCTATTGTATTTTTTTAATAATAATTTTATTACTTGAATACTTTATTTGGATGATTGCGGCACGAGCGAGGAACTTTTCAGACAATTTAACATGAGTACTTCATTTGGATTACTTAATAAATCCGATCCAATTTGAACTTATTTGGATTGTCATTTCTTTAATCCGAAAATCGAAAATCCAAACTGAAATTCTCATATCCAATCTAAACTGCCCGAATACCCACCCTTACTTGGAATTGAATATTTCATGAGTCGGTTAAAAGGGCAGCCCGGTACACTAAACTTCTGTTATGTCCGGGTTCCGGGGAAGGGTCGGACCATAATGGTTTATTGGCCGCAGTCTTACCTTACATTTCTGCAAGATATTGTTTTCACGGCTCGAACCCTATAACTTTCTAATCATATAAAAGCGCACAATTTTACCCGTTACGCGCAGGCTTTCATTCTCCCAATCTCCCATCATGAGTCAGTTGATGACCACAAATTTGGCACTCTCTGCCGACTACAACATAGCTAACATCACGCGTCTCCTTAAAGATCTTTTTTGCATTATGACATAATCTGCGAGCAAAATGCTTCTCTTAATTTTTGAAGTCAAATAAACCAATAGTATAAAACTTACGACAAGATGGTTACACGTAGTAAAAGCTTATTGTTTTCATACATCATCATTTACTAATGTATAATTTTACAATTAACGGACTTTGGACGCAACATTTGGGTTATGCAGCTTAATTACAACAGGATTTAGCATTAACATTTTGAATCATATCCGTACGTGCTTCTTGATGAGTAGCCTTTTGTAAACAGATCTATTTATTGAATTAATGATCAGTCTCGGTATAATATGTGATCTATAACAGAATTGATTAAATGAATTATTTAATCATAATTAAGAGGGTAGCTTCAATTGGCTATACGTTACACTCCATATGTATGGTTTAAGAGGGTTGCTTCAACTGGCCATACGTTTCTTTTAGAAAGTTTGCTTCATTTTCTATGGTCAGTAGAGCAGAGTTACCAATAGAAAGGATTTTTCCTTCTTTGTTTTTCGTTTCTTTTTGTCTAACTTTGGTAACTCCGACACTAGACCCCAATATTACATGATTATATGTGACTTTAGTCTTAACAATAATTTTTGTACTCCCTCGATCTCTCCTTAAAGGCTAAAATACAAGTGTATGTTGTAACTTTTGGAGCCCTAACACATAAAATGCTATCATAATTACTTGCATGTGAAGATGACATTTTCTATCATACCATGTAGTCATGGACTCATCCATACAATATCTTACAATGATGAACCAGATATTTTATCGACCAAATATATAGCGAGGGCTTGAAAGATATTTAATCAGAAGATAATATATACACAAAGGCGGATTCAGGATTTGAAATTTATGGGTTCCTATTGTAATATCAAATAAATATACAATAATAACTGGGTTCACAGTTATATTTTTATTAATATTTGATGGATTTTTTAATAAAAATACAGAATTTACGTAAAAGTTACAGAGTTCCCGGGAACCGGTAGGTATACTTTACACCCGCCACTATATACACATATTTGTTTAATAGGCTTTTTTTTTTCATTTTGGCACAACATATATTATAGTACATCATTATCACGTTAATTTATGTACCTTGGGGTCATCCGATGCAGAAACGTCGAATCATTACAGATGCAACAAGTACATGAAAACCATCTGTTATGCAGTTTAAATAATTTATACGTAAGCTCGTTTAAACCATAAATTTTAATTACTTTTTCAAAGAAAATAAAAATATTGTTTGTTCCAATAAAATACATATCCAAATATAATTTTTATTTTTGAACGGAACTTAAAAATTCATTTTTTAAATTTCAACTAAATCTATTTAGTGGCTTAGGCCTTAGAATAGGAAAAACAAAAGGAGAAAGAAAATGAATAGAGGACAAGTTGTAAGGTGAAGATTGAAGTAATTGGACAACTTTTTCGACATTTGGTGAAAGGGATATGGGAAATAGGGGCCACTTGTGAGAATATGTGGATCTTGTATTTAAGATCCATTAAAATATCGTAGTATAATATATCAGCTTATTCATTAAAACACGTACATATGGCACGTAGTGGCATGTGATGTGGCCCGGCTACTACGAAAATGATTGAATTTCTTTTTCGACATGTTGTATTTAAGATCCATATAAAATATCGTAGTATTGAAACTTTTTGATTGACACCTCCAAACGCGGAAAAACAAACAAATAAATAAATAAATAAAAGGAGGGTAATATTGTAATGCAAAGGTCATTTTCTGTGTATTTAAAAAGGCAAGAAGGGAAGGTGGAAAATATACGATCTTACCTTAGTCTGCTTGCATTTTCGAGTCTTGACAATCATAAAAATGGCTAGTCTTACTGTTCCGGCAGAAGTTCCTTCAGTAGCTGAAGACTGTGAACAACTCCGATCTGCCTTCAAAGGTCTACTACTAATCTATTTATGCGTATTTTATCGATCATTTTATTCTCATCTTAAGTAATTTAGGCCTCTTTTCACAATTTGATGTATATATATAAACCATACATATACACAGATTCACTTGTTTGCTTCATTCTTTGATCTTTTAGTATATTCTATACATCTAGTTCTGATACTGGTTATTATCTTCTGATTATAAAGATCTTGCTACTAATATTAGATTGATGGTTGAGATTGACTTTTGATGGTTACTGTGTGCAGGGTGGGGAACAAACGAGAAGTTGATCATATCAATTTTGGCTCATAGAAATGCTGCTCAACGCAAGTTGATTCAACAGACTTATGCTGAGACTTTTGGTGAAGATCTCCTTAAAGAGTTGGACAGAGAACTTACCAATGATTTTGAGGTTATTTTCTTAAGATAATAACATGAACAAGTTTAAGAAAACCTTAGATTTGTTAGAATACTTGGTTGATCAGTTGAGTTTCTGAGTTACTGTGATCAAAGGCGCGGATTTCTTTTGATCTGTTGAAACGAACCCATTTTTTTTTTTAGTACATATACACATGTTAGAAAATGTATCCTTATAACAACCATACTTATTCTGAATCCATTGATTCTAGATCCTCGATACATTTGATGAAAAGGCTAACACTTGCGTTTTTCTCTCAGAAATTGGTGGTAGTGTGGACATTGGATCCTTCAGAACGCGATGCCTATTTGGCTAAGGAAGCTACTAAGAGATGGACAAAAAGCAATTTTGTTCTTGTGGAAATAGCTTGTACCAGATCTCCTAAAGAATTGGTTTTGGCACGGGAAGCTTATCATGCTCGTTACAAGAAATCTCTTGAAGAGGACGTTGCTTATCACACTACTGGGGAACACCGCAAGGTACTGGATTAATCACTATGGTCAAATCGTTCTAATTGCAACTAGTCTCGTTTGTGGCTCCATATCCACTTAGACTCCTTAACAATAATTCATTAAGGCTTGAATGGTATCTGAGAAGATCGCCAAAGTATAAAATTTCTAATCCATATGTTTGATTAATGAAAATTTAACCTTCTTTGTCTATGAATAATGCGATACCATTTGCAGTGTACTGTCTGAGGTTGTTCGTCAAGTTTGGCTCTTTCTTGGAGGAATAGTGACACTGAATATTGAATTTGTTGAGTTACTCATTCAAGTTTCCAATTTCTTTCAGCTTTTGGTAGCTCTTGTGAGCTCCTATCGATATGGAGGAGACGAGGTGGACTTGCGTCTTGCTAAAGCTGAAGCTAAAATACTGCATGAGAAGATCTCCGATAAGGCTTACAGTGACAATGAGGTCATCAGAATTCTAGCCACAAGGAGTAAAGCACAGATCAATGCTACTCTGAATCATTACAAAGATGAATATGAAGAGGATATCCTAAAGGTAAACACATTCCATCCATTGCTCCTTTGCTTTATGTGATGCCCCTTTATACTCTAGGACTGGCTTTGTTATTTCTGCTTTACTGATTTATTGAGTTTTTTTGCTAATGGACAGCAATTGGAAGAGGGGGATGAGTTTGTTGGACTATTGAGGGCAACCATAAAAGGTCTTGTCTACACCGAGCACTACTTCGTGGAGGTTCTTCGAGATGCAATTAACAGGAGAGGAACAGAGGAAGATCATCTGACCAGAGTTATCGCTACAAGGGCTGAGGTTGATATGAAGACTATCGCTGATGAGTACCAGAAGAGGGATAGCATCCATCTGGGTCGCGCCATTGCCAAAGATACAAGAGGAGATTATGAGAGTATGTTGTTGGCTCTGCTTGGACAAGAGGAGGACTAAGAAGGTTTTGCTTCTGTTTCATAATGACCAGAATAAACATCTATATTTGAGAGTTGGCATCCGCTGTATGTTTGATGATTGAGCGTGGTCTGTTTAACGTGAGCGTTGAGTCCTTTTCTTCTCACTTTGAATATGCAACTTTATGCTATCTAAGAATATTTTTTTATAATTTGCATCCGTTTGTTCATCTTGCGTCCATTATACTGATAGCATACTGTCCAAGTATTTGCATCTGTCACGTTGATTTTGCATTCATCATATCTATATCACTGCCAAGTAAAGCAAACATATATCTCACTAAAAGAGTTCAAAATGCACCAGATAAGCATGAAATCATACAGAAAGATCAAGCAACTTCGACCACATGAAGATCTTCTGTGATAACCACAACAGAAATAGGAACTTGATTTAGATAAGTCACAGATTGTCACGATCCCTTACAATCTTACACATCCGAAAGTTTGAGCCAAACGACAAACAGCATCATACAAGGACGCATCAACCAAAATCTTGCATGTCATACAACAGTCTGATATGCTAGTGATCACCTTATAGGATCATAGATAAGATAAATTCCACATCTAGTACCTAAATAGAGAAGGTAATAGTACGAGAACAACAACATTTTACTCTCGCTTGGAGCATTACTTTTTTAATAGTCGCCGAGAGAAGATCTTCTTGCAGTATGGACTCGTGCGCAGGAGAAGCATGTGAGGCCTCACAGCTTGAAGCAGCAAAGCTCGAACGGATCCCTGCTTCAAAGTCCAGCGTAACTACTTTAGTCATAATAATTAATTAGACTTGGTATTAACACTTCCTAGTTACTAGTGGAAGCAAGTTCCAGTTTATATGTCCAAAGAATCATCCACCTGATATAACAACAATTTAAGAGAACTTGGACACAATTTAGAGAACTTGAACTTGGACACAAATGACAAATTCTGCCAAAACATCAGGCCTGATGTTAGCAGGATCTTTTTGATACTCTTTGTTTATGAAATATATATATGACAATCTAGTTAGAAGTTTCCCTCTCTAGAAACCTAACTAACGCGTTGCTCATCAATGTATTTTCATGTAAAGCATCAATTAGAAATGAATTTGTCATTTTTTGACTTCATTCTTCTGAACATCAGCAAATTAACACCATAAACATCTAGTTGGATGCAAGTCAAAACCTTGAGCACAAGTGTCCATCTTACTATAGGAGAGCATTATAATCTTTGTTTAGATATTTAGAAAAAGAAAACATTTTCTTTTTCACTTTTCCTTTCAGCTGAATGGGAGAGTGGTGCTGAAAGTATCTTACCTTCAGTTTTATCATAACCCATACATTGCTTAAAGTATTACTCAACTAACAAATGGACAGCACATAGTGTTGGAGTTGAACCAAAGACATGATCACATATAATTAGAGCTTGAAGCACCTAAGTATATGGCAACATAAGAAGTTTAAAGCATCTAGATATACAGAAACATAACAAGTTCATATGCTAACCTTAGTAACGCCAAGTGCAGACTGAATCACATAGTTAGCAAAAGGATCTTGCAGCAACTGATCAAAATGAGGCTCTGAGACTAACTCATTGATGATTCTCGACCTGCTTTCTTCAACACATTTTAGGAACTTTTCAACAACATGACTGCCAAACTTTTGCCTTGAGAGGTATACATAATGGCCATCAAACTGAGAGAGCAACATGGCTGCAGCAGAGGCTATATTTAACTCTATTATGAATTGAACAACATAATTCCTGTATTGTGAGTTAGAAAATTTCAAAAAAATTTAGTATGTAAAGAAGCAGAACCAAAAGGCGCCACAAAAATGACTATGCAGGCAACACACATAGGCTGCTGTAAGGAAATGATAAAAATGACACAGTATATATAACTTTCTTGAGGTAACTAGCAAAGTTAAAAGGCAAATATTGATGGAATATGGGCATCGTTTACATCACACAATACAAGTAAAAGATATGGAAGAGCTGCTTGTTTGTGGTGCACTTGATGATGAAATCAGAGACTAAACTGTCACCATTGAACTCCACTACCAGGACACAAAAAGAAAGAAAAAAAGCTCCACTACTAGGAAAGTGAAACAATCTTAGAGCACACATTCCTTGAGCAAACAATTTCTAGTAATGAAGGAGCAGAAATTGGAGTACCTGGCAATATAAGAAGGAATGTGTACAAGGATTTTAGGTTGTTCAGATGTTCCACTAAATAGAAGTCCACAAATAACCATTTACTAATCTTCTTGGGACTAATTTGCGGAGTTTGTTGGAATCATATTTGCAATGAACGACAGTTATATTTTTCATATGTTCCTAAATATTGATAGGATACACAAAACCATAAGGAGTGAACTGCTGAGCCATATCCTATAAACAGTCTCACGCACTTCCATTGGGTCTCCTGGCATTTGATCGCTAGTAAATCTATATCAAAAGGACAAAGCTAGCTTTAAATGTGGTAACATGGAATATGTAACATGACTCAGGAAGAAGATTACACTTAAACAACATATAGATAATTTGAATGTAAGCAGGCATATTATACAACATCAACATACCCAGTATTATCCCAAACCGTGGGGTCTGGGGAAGCAAGCATATTGTAATGTTCCAAAAAATCGGACAAGCAGACACATTAAGAACAGCAAAGGTGAAAGTTTTAGCAGCACATTACATGCCATCATCTTGATACTAGACCAGAATTTTTGCTTCTAAATTATCTTAGGAAGTTTCCGCGCTAAAAGATGAAGAAAGTAAGGGACCAGAGTAAAAGTTCTGAATTTACCCAAAAGGATCTTGAGCAAGCTTAAGCCCATTAGAACAAATCCCAACAAGCAACTTCTCGCGCTGCTTCCCAGTTGAATAAGTGATGCATTTGTTCAGCACACAGCATCCATAACGATGTGTTGCAATATCAATACAATGTTTAGCCGCAACATCAAAAATAAGCTGCATAACGATTCATCGAACAGACTAGTTTCAGAATAAATAATAAAATACTTTAAAAGCTAATTGAACTATACTTCTTGAGTTCATATTCTACAGATATGAAAATACAAATAGGTAAAAGTGCACAACTACGGTGATCTCCCCAAGATACTTCCCATCAATATAAATATTCTGTTCCTATGAATATTGTTGAACAACAATAAAGGCCCACATGTTCTGCTTCAGATATAGTACATCCCATGTGAAAAGAAATCAAATTGAACTGAAAGTAAAGAGGTACATATTTTAACTGAAGATCTGCAGAGTGTTGAAACTATTGATCTGTCAAGAAACACACATGAAGAAAAGCACATAACAGGCAAACAAAGGTTTGCCACTCCTTTCACCTTGTTTTATAACTAGCAGTCATCCAGTTCTTTGTGAATTTAGTGTTTATTACTTTACAAACTTCGCAAGCACACACAACGCCAACACGTATATGTATATATCTAGGAAAACCTCAAGACCAAATACTAGCTGTGCAGGATATGAAAACTTAGTCAGGTTAGATACTTAGAATAATGGAAGCAGAACCAATTGAAACGGAATATCTAGTACATTACCAAAGTATCAAAGTGAGAGTATACAAGCTCTAGCATTGTGTAATTTGTTCAACATGTGTATTTCACTACATGTTTAGCGTGAACCTTTTAACTTTACCATAACTGGAACACACCAAAAGTTACTTGCTTCAACACAGCCAAACTACCCAATATTCAGGAAGTGAAAAACATATGAATGACCCTCTAGAGCCATCAAAGTCAGAATGTACATTCAATAACAGCTCTTAGGAATCATTTGAAAGATAAAAAGAACTCTTAGTTACTTGCTGCATTAACAAAGATAAGTAATATTTACTATGTATTCATGACATTCTCTTGCATTTAAATGGTGCCAACAAAAAGGTGGTCCAAATTTAAGCTAAAGTTTTAGTACCAAACAAGTAACTTAGGCACATGAATATATTATGTTTATCAAAATTTCCACCTAACAACTCCAATTATATTCAATAAGAAAATGATGTCACACCTTGTTATGATCCTTGCTTAAACAATGCAAGCAACGCTGAACCACATGATTTCCATTTACATCCATCATGAGATTAAGAATACCAGGTTGAAGTGCCCTTATAGCTAATGAAATTTCCAGCCTGGTCTTCATTGTCTCAATTAACTTTTGCACAACACGGGTCCTGAATAAAGGAAATGGTAGCAGCTTGGTTTAAAAAAGCAGTTCAAGAATCAACAATGTAAAGAGTAGTAAAAAAGGTAGAGCAAACTTTTTCTGCATTTACCCGTGCGTTGTCTTGGATGTTTTCACAAGCTCTCCTGGATTATCAGTCACCATAAGCACAAACTGCATTCTTTGCTCATCACTACAAACAGTCAATAATTTCTGCACGAGATAGTTCCCGAATGGATCCTTCATTAGCTCAAAGATATTATGAATGATGCCATTGAATATTATCTGAACATCTTCTGAGGTCCCTTCATCAAATATCCTCTGTAAATACCTACACCCCAGCTGATCTTTAGCTGCCAAATACACATAGTTTGGTTCCGAACGCGTAAGACTAGCATCATCCCTTGAGGCCAAACCATTTTTACTAACTCCTCTTACTTGGAATTCTGTGTCCCCTAAACCATTATGCAATAAGCTATTTCTTGCTGGTTTCTTCTCTTGCAACCTTTCCATTTTTATCTCATTCCGCGATTTTTTCTTGTGACCCTTTAAACTTCTCTGTTCAGAAGCATATTTTAAACATTCCCCTTGAATAATGAAGCTATCTTCACTCTCATGGCTTCTTGAATATGGCAATGGGGAAAGAGGGTGATTCACTATGTTAGTAGTAGGTATTGATTTAGCCCTTTGCTGCTTTAAAATGGAACAATCACATTCTGAATTTAATCCCATCCTGCTTGGGTTTATGCCATGCAATGAACTAAACAAACTACTATCAACACCAACATCATTAAATCCACACTGCTCTGAGTATCCAAGACTCACATTACTACTAGGCCTATTCATGTTACACAAGTTAGTATAATCAATTTGCTCTTTTTGAAAACAGAGGTCATTGGACAGAGGATTAACAGGAAGTTTGTTAATACTACAAAAAGACCCCATTGAATCATACAAATAATTTTTCTGTCCACCTAATAATTCTCCTGACTTTAGAAAATCACAAAAATCATGACCAAAATTTCGTGTTGCATTGATGTTCACCCCATAATTAAATCTCTTAGACAGATCACCTATGTCAACATGGTTATCAAAATTCTGTTCGTGAAAAAGCATGTTAGACCAACCAGAAGTAGTATTAGTAATATCAACTACTCCTCCTTCTCCTTGATTAATATTCTGATGATCAAATACATTCCGAGAATCCACTGAATCATCACCATATAAACCAAACCCAGTACCAGAAAACGAAGAACTTGAACCCGACGGCGAAAACCCCATCGTTGTTTGATGATCATATTGATGATTTTGATGCAAATATGAAACGTTCTCCTTAATCATCATCATCCTCAGCATTTCTTCAGCACCCTTCATTTTTTCCTTTTCTTCACCTCTATACATCACACAATACAAAGCTCGTGTAAAAACTATATATAGCAAACACACATAAATACACACACACGTTACGTGTTAACAACTATACTAAGAAACAGAAATATATGGATGAATATTAGATTAATACAATGCGAGGAGAATTTTTGGTTTTTAAGGTTGGTGAGGAAATTAATGAAGTTTGCATTGGGAATTAGAGAAGATTTTGTTTCTGTATTTGGGGTTTTGAGTATTTGAAGAACAGATGGATATTTGGTAGTGAGTGGGGAGGAATAAGAAAAGGACGACAGTGTTGTTTTCAAGTCACGCCATTAAAATGAAGAGAGCAAAGTTTCGCAGTATTTGTATTGTATGTACTCAGTACTAACACACACACAGGGAGAGAAGTGCCAGTGGAAAAGGAAAGAGAGAGAAAAGGGTGGCTCTGAATCTGACAAACGCTGGGTTTTTTTATTTTTTTCATTTTCATTTTATTTTTAGTATCTTACCTTGGACCCTTCTTCATTTCTTGGTTTTTTTTCTTCCTTAACTACGAAAAAGGCAAAAGAAAAGGGATTTTTAAATTGATGGTGATTTGCTGAGTAATTACAGATAATAATGTATTAATTTATATTTAGCTTAGTTTTAGTGTTGCTTAAGCAAGCTTTGGTTTTTCAGTTATTGCTAAGTTTAGTAACCTAGTCTAAAGGCTAAGCTTGATCGCCTCCCATAACCGACTTACTAAATTTTCTCCAATCAAGTGAAAGTACTAACTTGCCCTTAATTAGCAGTTAAATGTGTCATTATAATCTGTGAGTAACTGAGCATTAAGATATAGGTAAAGGATGAAAATGTATATCTTAGGCCTTTTTTGCACTGTGATGTGTCTTATTTTTAATTAAAAAGTATCAACAAACATTTGAAGACAAAAAAATTGCCATTTGAGAATAAACTAAATTATATGAAGCGTTTTAGGTGCCAATACATGTATTTATGTATGTCCAATAATCCAAGAGGAATTCTTTAATTAGCTTTTGAAAACATGTTACAATTTCAAGTCATTTAATAAATCATGATCTCATATTCTTATGCAGATAAATCTAATCATGATATGACATAAATTAATTGTCATGTTACCTCATAAAATCTGCTTATTTGTCTGTTTGATCACAGATATCATTGAAGACATTTGTATTGTTAATCTACTCTACACTTGTTTCATTGTAAATGTTACAAATATTTCACCTCTCTTAAGGATATACTAGGACCACATATTTCATCCCAAATTTCAAAAGAGAAATTTTCATAAACCAATATAGTTTTGAGTCTAGTAACTATAGTTTATCTAATTATTATTCGTAATTACTATTTAATTGTTAGTAACTTGTATCATTTGTATTCAAATATGTAACGAATACAACCTGTGTCAACTGTACTCGTTCGGGCATCGAATACCACGTATAACAATTGTATTCGTTCGCGCAGTTGTATTCGTAAAGGCGAAATACAAGGGTGTATACAAAGGATGCAACTTGTATCGACTGTATATAGGGTGTATACAAAGGATACAACATGTATCGGTTGTATTTGTTCGCGCAACGAACATAACTAAGGCAAAATACAAAAATACTGAAAAAATAAAATGTTCTTTTCGAGAGTCAAACTCAAGACCTCCGCTAACTAAGAGAGCGCTCTAACCAACTGAGCTGCGAGAGCGTGTTGCTCTTTTATTTCATTTCAAAATAATTAATCTCTTATTTCATGGATTTATTATAAAATTCAATTATAGCCACGAATGGTAAATTTGCTGAAAATATAGCTACAAATCATAAATACATTGTAAATATTTGATGTGTCGCATAATACAATACAAAAATCTTATTTTGGGCCTAATGTAAGACCATTGTATTTCTCTTGCTCGAAGGTAGGGGTGAGTATAGTTTGGGCAAACTTGATATCCAAACCGAAATTTGAATTATTTAGATTTTAGGATTATAGATTGAATTTTGGATTTAATTTTAGGATTTTAGATTGGATATTGGATTTGGTACTTCGGAGTTTTGGATATCCGAAAATCAAATTTTTTTATGTTTTTCATTTATATTTTTTATTTTATCCATTATTCATATGCCAATAGTAACAAGTCCAATATCCCAACCATTGGACATAATCTCATATATTCAATACTAATTACTAAGTTATTATCAGAATACCTTCTATTTGGACATGATTTACTATGACTACTTTTTATCGGCCTTACTAATGTCTTTGTTATATTTCCTTGATGACTATCTCATTAGTTGAATACTTTATTTGGATGATTGGGTAAAAATAAAGAACTTTTTAGATAATTTAACATGAATACTTCATTTTGATGTTCATAATCGTAGAAAGAAGAAACATCTCAACTTAAAAGCGCAAAATCGAAGATCCAAAATATCGATTAATCCGAATCCAAACTTAAAAAATCTGATCCAATCCGATTTTATTTGGATTGAATTTGGATTGTCATTTCTTCAATACGAAAGTCGAAAATTTAAAATATCCAAACTGATTTATTCGAATTCAAAGTTAAAAAATCCGATCCAATCCGAGTTTATTTGGATTGAATTTGGATTGTTATTTCTTCAATACGAATGTCACGACCAAAACCGATGGGCCGCGACGGGTGCCCGAGTCCTACTTGTCAAAAACCCCTAATCATGCACCTAAGATATAAACCTGAATAACATCTGCTGAATTACGAGAATAATACACGTGAAGGAAATCTGCCCAAAAGGCATACATACATATATGTGCAACATACGCAGGGCGAGCCGACAAGGCTTCTATAGACAACTATACATCTCAAAATTGGAAGCCGGCAAGGCCACATACTATCCAACTAGACATACTATCTACAAACCTCTAATAGAAACAAAACTATACAAAGATGGGACTGAGCCACGTCATATCCATATATATATATAAACGTATCATACCAGAATCAAAGCAGCTCCGGATCAAGTGGAGCACGCCAACTCTCGTTGATCAGGGATCCTAAGAAGGGGGGCCATCAGCTTGCCTACCTGCGGGCATAGAACGCAGGCCCCGTGAAATAGGGCGTCAGTACAAAAAATGTACTGAGTATATAAGGCATGAAAATTAGTACGGAAAAGACATAGATGAAAAATGGAATAAAGAAACACATCTTTAAATTTGAATAATTTTGTAAATTTTGAAACATTTATAATAGCATTCACGTGCGTATAAATGTTGTGCCATGCATAGATATGGATGTACAAAACATCATCAAGCCACTGAGGGCATCCCATCATATCGTCTCGGCCACTGTGGGCAACATCATCAACATATACCAGCTGATCAGGTGGTGGTGCGTATATAACGCTGTAGCCTTTTCTCATATCCCATATACATATATTTACATATATATGCGTATATAACGTCATCTGGTCATCGGTCAATGCACATGTATAAATGGGTGAAATACATGAAAAATATGTAATAATCTCAATATTCCTTTCGGATAAACTTTTTCAACTGCGTACTATTTTGAGACCCATGAACAGAAGATAATAATAATTCTCATGGGGAATCAAGAATATAGACACCCCTAGTATTTTTATGAATAGAGTAATTTATGGAAACTGTGCTTTTGCTCGTTTCTTCTGTATAATTAGAACCATGCCAAAAGAAAGAAGGGATGGCCTTAACATACCTGGAGTAGGAAAACTTCATATAATATTCTTGGCGAAGATTGCACCGTACTCTTCTAGAACCGCAAAATTCCACGTTGCTACTATTCCAACAAATCCTCGTTGGAAAATTTGCTTCTGTTTCTAACGTTTTTGAAGAAGATTATATATATCAAAGTGAGTTATTTAGCTTCTGGTTCCTTGAAGCTCTTAGACATCAAACCATGAAATATTTTGAATGAAATCACTTTTTGGAATGGATAACGTTTCTTTTGTTCTTATTTTTTGTTCCATATGGAATTGTAACAAGACTAGTATATTTTTTTTATATTAATCATCAATTCCCTCTTAAGCTTAGGTTTCCACCTAGGCATAAGTGACTACTTAGTCACTTCATGATGTGTGGCTTCTTGCCACGTATAATTTAGTAATTTCTACCCACTTATTAGTTAATTGGGTAATATTCTATTACCTGGTAATTAATAAAATTACCCGCGTAATATAAAAATTGTCACAAATTGCTTAAAATTTTACTTATTTTAATATACTTTATATATACTTATACACTATACTACCGTGGTCATATGATACCTTGCATGGTACTAGTCTATAATTATCGGGTATTATTGCTTGACTCGTATTTTATCCCAAATTGGCCACTTTGAACGAACGCACCCTTTATCCTTCACGACACTTATTTATCGCTTGTTATAAATAGCGTAAATACGTTAATCTCAAGATGATGTCATCCCCGAGTCTACATCAATTAACTGAAGACAAAACTTTTAACGTATGAAAACGCGAGATGTAACATCCCTCTCCATTTAGAAACATTCATCCTCGAATGTTCAACTTCCCGTGATCCATATAACTTTGGCAGGGTCACCTTTTTAATAACACTACTACCAACTCTCCCTGTAGAAGCTTAATAATCCAATGCCATACAGGACCACAATTATCAATAACGATAACGGCCTCACACGACCAACGACAATAACCAATAAAAGAATTTGTACACATACCTTATGGTTATGATGTTTCAGTCGGAACCTTTTCTGGAGGAGGAAATAAGTAGGTATATCTAGACTTCATGTCTTTCTTCGGCCTCCCAAGTCATCTCTTCCACATTGTTGTTTCTCCAAAGTACTTTTACGGAGGCTACCTCTTTATTCCGTAGCTTGCGAATTTGTCGGTCTAGAATGGAAACCAAAATTTCCTCGTATGACAAGTCCTCTATAATATATACATCATCCGTGGACACAACTGGGGTAGGATCGCCTATGCACTTCCGTAACATGGATACGTGAAAAATCGGATGGACAGACTCCAATTCCGAGGGCAATTCTAACTCATAAGCTACTTGGCCCACTCTCCGAATGATCTTATAAGGCCCAATATACCGTGGGCTAAGTTTGCCTTTCTTGCCAAACCTCATCACACCCTTCATAGGTGACACCTTTAAGAATACCCAATCATCAACCCTGAATTCTAAATCTCGACTCCGCACGTCAGAATATGACTGCTAACGACTCTGAGCTGCCAATAGTCGATCCCAAATAAGCTTTACTTATTCTATGGCTTGTTGAACCAGGTCTGGCCCATGTAATCCAGATTCTCCAACATCGAACCACCCTATAGGCGACTACACTTTCGCCCGTAAAAAGCTTCGTATGGAGCCATCTGAATACTGGAATGGTAACTATTATTATATGTGAACTCGATAAGCGGAAGATGATCATACCAGCTACCTTTGAAGTCTATTACAGAAGCTCGTAACATATCCTCCAGTGTCTGAATGGTAAGTTCAACCTGTCTGGGGATGAAATGCGGTACTAAGACTTACTTGAGTCTCCAATCCCTTTTGGAAGGACCTCCAGAAGTTAGCTATAAATTGAGCTCCTCTATCCGAGATAATAGATACAGGGACACCATGCAGTCGTACTATCTCCTTAATATAAAGCCTTGCATAATCCTCTGAGGAATATGTAGTTCTAACGAGCAGAAAATGGGCTGACTTTGTAAGCCTATCAACAATCACCCATATCGAATCGAACTTACGCTGGGTATGAGGTAATCCTAAGATGAAATCCATATTGATTACTTCCCATTTCCAAGTCAGAATCTCCATAGCTTGCAATAACCCACCGGGTTTTTGATGCTCAATCTTAACCCGCTGACAGTTAGGACACTAAGCAATAAATTCTGCTATATCCTTTTTCATTCCGTCCCACCAATATACTTCCCTGATATCATGATACATCTTTGTTGCTCCTAGATGGATAGAATAATAAAAATAGTGAGTTTATCCCATAACCTGCTGACGCAGCTCTACAACATTAGGCACACATAATCACCTTTGATATTTAAGGACTCCATCTTCTGTAATTTCAAACAGTGTCTTCTTTTTCTGAAGGGTGGTATCCCTATAATGAACTAATACATGATCCTCGTACTGGAATTCCTTTACTTCAGTTACTAAAGAGGATGTTGTCGTGTCACGACCCTAAATCCGGACCCGGTCGTGATGGCGCCTATCTTGAAACAAGGCCAGCCGCACAACTCCCAATATTAATTTAACAGTTATAATAATAATAATAATTCATTAACATGCTAATAATCCCAAAATAAAGGTGAAATAGTACAATTTGCGGAAAACCCAACACAGCCCGACATCGGGGTGTCACCAGTCATGAGCATCTAAATATGTGTCTAAGAGTCTGAAAGAGTTTATATAGTCTATTACAGAACTAGAAACAGAAAGTAAGATAGGAGGGAGAACACTGGGTTGCGATGCCAAACAACTACCTAGTGATCTCCGAACCGCCTGTTGGAAGCAATCAACACTCGCTAACGGGACCCGAAGCTCCTGAATCTGCACACATGGTGCAGGGAGTAAAGTGAGTATGTCAACTCAGTGAGTAATAAAAATAAATGAAGACTGAGCGATAAGAAAACAAGGCAAAATGCTACAAGGAGGCAGTGTAAAACAAATAAAATACAATAAAGCAGTGAAATCTTATAAAAACACCTTAGTTCAGTATAAGCTTTTTTAAAACACCTTTTTAACAGTTAATCAAGTAAATGAAAAGCAGCGAGAAAAGATAAACACATAAAAACAGTCCTTCAGGCATAATATCAACAGAATCATCCCCTCGGGCAATAACATGGAACAACAACGGCCCCTCGGGCTATATCACATATCACACTATATATCCGCACTCACTGGGGTGTACAGATTCTGGGAGGGCCCCCTTACGGCCCAAGCGCAATATCAAGCCATCTCTTGGCATAAGCAATAGGCTCTCAGCCTTATATCAAGCCATCTTGTGGCGTACAACTCAGGCCATCGGCCTTATAATCATAATCAGTACAACACTACTGCAGCGTGCAGCCCGATCCCATAATAATCCTCACAACATAGGCCCTCGGCCCTACTCAGTCAGAATCTCTAAGAAATCCACTCGGGCACAGTAAAACATGATGCTCAGCCCAAAATATCATTTAAAGTGTTAAAACAGAGTAAACATGGCTGAGTTATGAAAATAGTAGAATATAGCATGACTGAGTACAGATATAAAATCAAAACAGTGAGGAAATAGTAGTAAAAATCCCCTAAGGGTCCAAAATAATTGGCACGGGGCCCAAATATAGCATTCAGTCCAAAGCATGATGATAGCAAACAGTTTTCAATCAAATACGTAGTAAAACAGTCATTCGGGTAGGACTAAGTCACAATCCCCAATGGTACACGACCCCACGCTCGTCATCTAGCGCGTGCGTCACCTCAAAATAGCACAACGATATGTAATCTGGGTTTTATACCCTCAGGACAACATTTACAATCATTACTCAATTCAATCTGGTCCAAACACTAGCCCGCGATGGCTTTGCCCCTTGAATCGGCCTCCGGATCATCCAAATCTAGCCAAAATCAGTACATAACCATCAAAATGTGCTAAGGGAACAAAGCCCAATCGAAAGTAATCAAAATACATCGCAAATCCCGAAATTAACCAAACCCAACCCCCGGGCCCACATCTCGGAATTCAATAAAATTTACATCAATAGGCTCCTTATCTCCCCACGAGTTCATACATATCAAAAGTACTAAAATCCGACCACAAATGACCCATCAAACCCTTGCTCAAAGGTCTCCAATCTCAAGCCCTAGTTTCCCAATTTTAACCCTTAATTTCCATTAATTTTCAGCCAAATCAGTGCAATAACACCATAGAAACGAGTTTAGGGTCCAAAATCCTTACCTCAACGAAATCCCTCTTCAAATAGCTCCCTCAAGCTCAAACCCGTATGAAAATGATGAAGAAATAACTCAAAATCACGAAGGAAATCTTTTATACCTTCTGGACCAGGCCTTTCGCACATGCGGTCCATTTCACGCTCCTGCGCAACCGCTTCTAAGGTCCCAAGCACCGCTTCTGCGGTCACCACTTAAGTCACCTTCCGCACCTGCGACCCTACCTCCGCATTTGCCGTTTCACTCAGCTATGCCTTTGGCCGCATCTGTGGCTCCAAACTCGCTTCTGCGAGACCGCACCTGCGGTCCCCTAGCCGTAGGTGCGGTTATGACTGCAATGGGAAAACTTCAGCTTCCAAAACCCAACTCAAATCTTCCGCCAACCATCCGAAATCACCACGAAGCCCCCGGGACCTCAACCAAAAGCACTAACAAGTCCTATACCACTATCCAAACTTATACCAATTTTCAAGACACCTCAAACAACATCGAATCGACCAAAACACATCGGATTCAAGCTTAAGGTTCCAAAAATCTTCTGAATTACGTTTTTGATCAAAAAGTCTATCAAACCACGTCTGAATGACCTGAAATTTTGCACACACATCCCAAATAACATAATGGACCTACTGCAACTCCCGAAATTCCATTCCGACCCCTATATCAAAATCTCACCTATTAACCGGAAAACGCCAAAATTCCAATTTCACCAATTCAAGCCTAAATCTACTACGGACCTCCAAAACATGTTCCAATCACCCTCCTAAGTCCCAAATTATCTCCCAAAGCTATTTGAACCATCAGAATTCACACCTGAGCCCTTTTTCACATAAGTCAACATCCGGATGACTTTTCCAACTTAAGCTTACTCAAAAGAGACTAAGTGTCTCAAACCTTACCAAAACCATTTCGGATTTGAACCGACTAATCTGATACCACATAATATGGATACACAAAGTATAGAGAAGCAGAAATGGGGGAAACCGAGCGGTAACTCCTGAAATGGCCGGCCGGGTCGTTACATGCCGTATCATGAATAGTAATTCCAATATCACCTGAGTCCAGTAACCGAACTCCAAGACTAGCTAGCTGATGAACCTCATGGGCTATTTCCCTCTTTTCTGGCTGTAAATATGACAAGCTACCCATAGATCTATGGCTGAGGGCATCGGCTACTACGTTCGCCTTCCCCGGATGGTATAAGATATCAACGTCACAGTCTTTAAGTAGATCCAACCATCTCCTTTGACGTAGATTCAATTCCTTTTGCTTGAAGATGTACTGGAGGCTCTTATGATCCGTATAGATATCAACATGAATGTCATACAAGTAGTGCCTCCACATCTTTAGTGCATGAATCACCGCGACTAACTCTAAATCGTGGGTCGGGTATTTCTTCTCGTGCTTTCTTAGTTGTCTAGAAGCATAAGCCACAACCTTACCATGCTGCATCAGCACACAACCCAACCCAATGCCTGAAGCATCACAATAGATAACATAACCATCGGTCCCTTCTGGAAGCGTTAGAACCGGTGCTGATGTTAATCTGTCCTTTAAGGACTGGAAACTCCGTTCTCAAGCGTCAGTCCATTGAAACTTTTCTCCCTTCTGAGTCAACTTTGTCAAAGGTGTTGAAAGGGAAGAAAATCCCTCTACAAATCTCCTGTAATAACCTACCAAACCAAGAAAGTTACGAACCTCCGTCGGTGTTGTGGGTCTAGGCCAAGTCTTTACTGCCTCAATCTTTTGCGTATCTACCAAATGCCTTCACCCGAAATGATATGCCCAAGGAAAGCTATAGAGTTTAACCAGAATTCACATTTAGAGAATTTTGCATACAACTTCCCTTTTTGTGGAGTTCTGAGCACAGTACGCAAATGATCTGCATGTTCAGCCTCTGAACGAGAATACACCAATATATCGTCAATAAATACAATTATGAACAAATCTAAAAAAGGGCCTGAATAAACGGTTCATCAAATCCATGAACACTACTGGGGCATTGGTCAGACCGAACGACATAACACGAAACTCAAAGTGCCCATATATGGTCCTGAATGCTGTCTTTGGAATATCTTCATCCTTAACCCTTACCTGATGGTACCCGAACCTCAAGTCTATCTTTGAAAAACACTTGGCACTTTGCAACTGATCAAATAAATTGTCAATTCTCGGGAGCGGGTACTTATTCTTGATATTAACCTTGTTCAACTGTCTATAATCAATACACATCCGTAAGGAACCATCTTTCTTCCTCACAAATAACACAGGTGCTCCCCACGGTGATGTACTAGGTCTGATAAAGCCTTTTTCAAGCAAGTCCTTTAGTTGTTCCTTCAACTCTTTCAGCACTGCGGGGGCCATTATATAGGGAGGAATAGATATTGGATGAGTATCTGGTAGTAGGTCAATAGCAAACTCAATTTCTCGCTCTGGCAGGAGACTTGGAAGTTTATCGGGAAAAGCATCGAGAAACGTATTAACCACTGGGATGGACTGAATGGTTGGTGAGTCCACTTCCATATCCTGAACCCGAACTAAGTGATAAATACAACCCTTTCTTATCATCTTCCTTGCCTTGAGATAGGAAATTAATCTTCCTCTCGGTGATGCCGTATTACCTTTCCACTCCAAAACAGGCTCCCCTGGAAATTAAAATCGGAAAACAAGAAGCCAACCAATCCATACCCATTATAACATCAAATTCTACCATAGCTAACTCGATTAAGTCTACACGGTTGATCGACCATGAACTACTATAATACAACCCCTATATACTTGATTAGCTATCACTGAGTCCCCAACATGTGTAGACACCTCAAAAGGTTTAACCAATTTAGGTTTTATTTCAAACTTACTAGCAACCAACGGAGTAACGTATGATAAGGTGGAACCTGGGTCAATCAGTGTATATACATCATAGGAGGAGACTTGATAATATACCTGTAACAACATCAGGCAATGACTCCTGGTCCTTTCATCCTTTCAACACATAAATGCGATTCTGAGGATTACTCAAGCTAGATGCTCCGTCTCTACCTCTACCACGACTTATTGGTGCTTGTGGACCTTGACCATGGGGGCGTACTGATGATGATGAATCAGTTATAGATACCGCTGGCTGAGCTACTTGCGTCACCTCTCATCGGACAATTCCTCATAACGTGGCCCGGATAACCACAAGTATAACAAACACCTAATCCCATACAACACTGCCCGATATGCTGCTTACCACATTAAGCACATCGCGACATGGGTGGCCTCATCTGATTTGACTCACCCCTATACTGAGAACCTGAGGCCCTGAAGTTCTAACCAGACCCTGAATATGTGGAACGATCAAATCTCTTACCGCCAAACTGAGGGGGTGCGCTAGACGATAGCTGGGCTGGATACCTCAGGTACTGCTGCCTATGACCACCTCGAAACTCACCAGAAAAACCTGAAGACCTCGCTCTCTTATTTTGGGCCCTATCATGCTCACGATCGGCCCTCTGTTTCTATTTACGCTCATCTACATCCTGAGCGTATGCCCAAATACGAGAAATATCCATGTATGGCTGAAGTGAGACTGACATACAATTGTTAAACAAGTGGGGCTTTAATCCTATCACTAACCGGTGAACCCGATCCTCCATCTTAGATACAATAGTGGGTAGGTACCTAGCCAACGAATCAAACTGAAGACTGCACTCCCAAACACTCATGTTACCTTGCCGAAGGGTCAATAACCTATCAACTCTGGCCCGTCTAAGCTCTGGGGGCAGGTAATGACAAAAAAAGCTTTTGTAAACTCCTGCACTGCTGGAGGGGCATCCTCACCTCTAGACAATTACCAAGACTCGTACCAATTAACTACAACATCTCGAAGTCTATACGAAGCTAGCTCAACCGAGGGTCCTCTGCACTCTATCAATAAATACCTGAGGGTCCTCATTCAGATTTACCCCAGTGAATACTGGTAGTTCTAAATTAATGAAATTGCGAACCCTTGCACTGACGGACCTATCTGCATGACCAATGCCTATTTCTTAACGTTGAGCCTGCGCGGCTACTAATCGGTGTTGATACCCAATTTTTCCTCATATATTTTTAATACATATATATATATATATATATATATATATATATATATATATATATATATATATATATATATATATATATATATACTTTCAAAATAGCACATATATAGTTATAAGCATGCATAAGCATTTTTATAATTTTTCTATAATTTTAAAAACTCCAAATCAATTTATTTCTTCTCTTTTTTATTTATAAAATATCCAATAATTATCCTTCATATCCTTTTGTGGTGATTTAGCCATTTAAATTCATTATTTATGCCAACATAGTGTTTAAATATTTTTAGTGTATTTTTATAATTGCATTTACGTTTTTAGGCTAAATTGCACATCTTTGCAATAATAGCCCATATTAATACATAATTACATTATTGATGCATAAAATGGTCTTTTATATTTTTAAAATGTTAAATAACTATTTTTAAATTATTTTACTACACGAAATATTTTTGGAACTCATTTATTATTTTTTATAAATTATGTAGTTATTAAAAGTGGCTATTTAAAATCTGGCCTATTTTTATTTAAATTTTGGTCCTAATTCAACCCAACACCAGTACAATTTCAATTTAAACTTACCCAACCCAAACCCTAATACCCGATCCGGCCCCAAACCCTTTTAATCTCGGCCGTTGATTATAGAGATCAACGGCCACAATAAGCCCCTTCCTTTTTTTAGTTCCAAATGACCCCCTAAACCCTTTCATTTCCCACTGTCTGCCACCCTGAAATCCCTCTCGTCTATCAAATGCTCTTAAACCTAATCCTAATCGGACATCGCCGTCACTCATCTATGGCTATCTATATTGGTTCCTCACCATCCCTCAGGCCTCTAGTAGCCTCTCTTGTACTAGTATTACCATCTTGAGGGTCCTCAAGGGACCAGGGTTAGTTTGCTTGCATATATGGCCATTTCTCGCCTGTTTTAGGTTGTCCTGGTTTGATTTCGAATGAGATATTCCTATATCTATGGGTTTCTAGGTTTGATTCTTCATCTCTGTGATTATTCTTCTCGAAACCCTAATTTTTTTCTTATGAACTTCTTAGATCTGTATAGATCTGAGAGGGTTTTAACCTATTTCATATGAGTTTTACAAGATCCTTTTGGTTTTTCACAAGAATCGTGTGATCTTCGAATGATTTTTCATTTTTTCTAAACTAGGGTTTCTGGAAATTTCTTTTCCAAAATGTTTGATAATTTTTGAGTGTTTGATCTTCTACTTCTTATGTGTTTTGACCGATTTCGTAAGTTTGCTACAACTTTAACTCGTTTATACTAAAAGCCCTAATTTTTGACATTCTTTGTTTGGTTTCTAAGTACTGGTATATTGACTGTGTTCTTGCCTTGGTTCTTGTGATTTCTTTTTAGCCATTTGAATGTCTCGTGGTTTTCTTATCTTAATATGCCTTTACTGAGTTTCTTAGTTCAACTATTTTACTGATTCTATATGTTTGTGTTCATTCTGACTATTCATGTTAAGACCTATATCTTTCTCCTTAAATCAATGTCGTTTTCTTGATTTACCAATTTGTTTCGTGTCGAATTCTGACTATTCATTTCTTACCTTATTTTGTCTACGAAACTTGCTGACTCTTTATGTGATTTTCTCTTTAATTAAACTCTTGATTATTCTGAATTTCTTATTTCCTGGTTTGATTTGAACCCTTTTCCTTAACAAAACTTTTGATTCTTATCTCTCTACTCGGTTTGATTGAACTTTTTTGCCTTAATTAGTTTTCCCTTGCCTTATTTGTTATTTTGCTAATTCTTACTGATTGTTTCCTTAATTGAAACTTCTGTTCATTCACCCCTAATTACCTACTCTATACTTAAGCCGTACTCGATTTCCCTCCTAAAACATTTGTCCTGCTTTATCGTTAATTGATTATACCTTAATTAAAGGGAAGACTTACTGATTTTACATGTGATTGATTCCATGATTTTTCCTAATTGCTACTTAATTGATCTCTTACCTTATTTTGTTTAACTTTGATTACTATATAAACTCCCTCCTATTCTCACTTCGAAGGACGAACAACAGTTCAAAACTACTACTTTTTACACTCTAAAGGCTCTCTTTGCTACTTGTGATCTTTGTCATTCTAGCCGACTGTAAGCCAAAGCTGGAAGTTGCATACTACCTTTCTCACATCTTGTGTTTTTCATTCTTCAACTAGGTATGCTTTTGATTAATTTTTAAGAATCAAACCTATGTGTTTACTTACTGCTTTAGTTCATGTGGCCTATGTCTATTCATATTTCTATTTACTACTTATCCAAGCATGTCTAATACTGCCTATTCAAATATATGATCAACTTGTTTCCACTATGCTTGCTTGCTTGCTATCTTGTTTGACAAATCTACATATGTAACTAGGCCTGTTTGACTAACTACTGTTTTTTCCTAAACTCTGCTTCTATGTAACTAGCATGCCTACACTTTTTAGCACTTACCTAGTATGTCCATTTAAATCCTTGTTTGTTCTACCTTATTCCTACTAAGTTACTCTCCCTAGAATGGCTTTAATATATTTCTGTTGTGATCTTTGCTGCATGACTTGCATTCTACCTACTAGTTCTATAGAACCCCATCAAAACTCTATGTATCCTACTGACTGGTGCTCCATAATGGTGTACCCTCTATGTTCCCAACCCCTATCCCCTTATGTGAAGGTTGTTCCTAAAACTTGTTCTATGACTTGTGTTCTGATTGCAAAAAAATTTCTTCACACTTTCCCTCAAACTGTTTTAGCACTAATAGTTTTCAGAAGTTCCTTTCAGTCCTAAGACCTTTCTATTAAACTCTTTCAAACTATTATGCACTTTCACTTACTCTTAGAATACTAGGTCATGCCCCTCTAATATGTGTACTGCCTTGAGACCCTTGAGATCTCTTTGAACTCTGGCATATCAGAGCTGGCATTTCCACACTGCACCTAAATCAGTTATTATTTGAGAAAGGTCTAGGTGTGAGCACTGCCCGGGATCCTTGAGGTCCTTAGGGAACTCTGATACACCTATACATGAAATTGACTATGGAACTGTGGGCATTTGAGACTACTGGAGGCTTGGAAATCATTTGGGCCTACTTCTGGCTCCCTATAGATTAATTTCTTTTATATTTATGTAATTTTTATTCAATTCATTGGTCTGTAATAATTAATTGTAAACAAACAGCAGGGTGATTAGTGAAAAGGGAGGGTAGTTATATATTGTAGGTAAAATTGGGTAGATACCATGCTTATAGGGCCCATGTTGGTTCGAATGTGTTTATAGATAACATGCCTATAGGATCTATTTTAAAATGAGTTCTATTTGCTTTACCTCCACAATTAGAAGCCATGCCTATAGGATCTGTTTTAAAATGAGTCTGTTTGCTTTACTTCCACACAATTAGAAGCCATGCCTATAGGATCTAAATCAGTTTCTAATAACTAGATACCATGCCTATAGGAATTAAAATCAGCTTTAATAGAAATCATGCCTATAGGGGTTTCACTTTGGTCGAATGTATTCTTCTTGCTTCACATTATGTTCAAATAGGCTTAAAATTAGTTCAACTCTAAGCTTATACTGGTAAGTTCTGAATTAGTTTAAGTAAATAACCTACTCTTTTCGTGTTAATTAATATTACTAGAGAACATGCCTATAGGATCTCAAGTTGTCAGTTTTAAAACTGTTTTACTGCACGCCCAATCAGTAATAGATATCATGCTCATAGAACATCACTGTTATGCGCCTAGGCAAGCCTGTAGGGCGATTAAAATTCTGCAAACTATAAAAGTGCGCTTTGTTATTTGAGACTACTCACATTCAACAGGTCTAAAATCAATAGGCAAGCTGAATAGGTCTTTGACGCTTTGGTTCTGATTCAGTACTATATAATCTCTGCTCACCTAGATATCATGTTCTAGGGTTTTCTCTTAAATACTTGAAACTATTGTTTAAGACGTGCACTTACTTGTTATGTTTGTGGAGGTGAATGTGAGCCTGTAATTGTTCTCTTTAAATGTAGTCCTAATTGTTTTGATTGGTGCTTAGTCTTTTCTCCTTTAACTACCTTAGGATGGTCTAGAACTACCTAAATTAGAGGTCCTAAATACCTCCAGGGCTACGAGGAAGGGACGGGTAGTGCACGCATAGGGTATCTTTCATGGTTGCTAGAACGCTTTAGGCTATAACCAAGGGGAGGGAATTGGGTAGTAAGGAATATGATGACTACGCGCTAATGTCACGTGTAGCCCCTCGTTGAGGAGTATTTATCGGGCATTGTGTGGGTGTGATCCTATAGGCTAACCAACCTAAGACCCCTCTTTCCCAATTCCCGTTGTTTAAATAAATTTACTTTTCTTTATATATGTGCAACTTGTTCAAACCTTTTCCCTTGTTCCATTACTTGAATCATACATATGCTTAGAATGTCAAAGACATATCTTTTATTTGCAAGTACGTGTTAAAACTATTTATTTGTTAAAATGACTAATTTACATAGTTTAAGTTCGGCCGAGACCCACCGCTGTGGACCGCGGGGGGTGCCTAACACCTTCACTTCAAGGTTATTTCGAGCCCTTACCCTAAATCTCTGGTAATGCAATCTAGTCCATGAGCTAATTGCTCAAGGTGCCCTAACGCACCATAATCCGTTAGGTGGCGACTCTTCAAATACCCAATTCCCAAAAAGGAAATGAGATAATTCCCCCCATGAATGTCGAAACCCGGACTTCCCCGCCAGAAAAGGAAAAAGGGGGCGCGACAATGGAGTTAAGAGCTGAATAACATCTCTCATCTCCTGGCTCGGTGCATCCGGCTGAGGTGCTGAATGTACAGGGGCGGGCGCTGGAGCTGCTGCCCCTCGGAGCTTTTCTGGAAAGGGAGGGGTATGTGAAGTCTGAGATGGAACCTCACCATGAGACTCTCCCCGAGCCTTGATAACTCGAGGCACTCGACTAGTAGTCTCACCAGCCACGGACTTCCCCTTCTGGGCGGCCGTAGTCTTTGGAGGCATCGCTGAAATATAACGTATTGTTAGGAACATGAATTCTTATATCGCACGATCATAAATAAAAAGAGAGGAAAACATTCTATATGTTCTGTAGCCTCCTATTTATAAGTGTCGTGCACAACACACCTATAAACACGACTCTACTAGACACGGTATGTAGACAACCCTAGGATAGAACTGCTCTGATACCATTTTTGTCACAACGTAAACCGATGAGCCGCGACGGGTGCCCGAGTCCTACCTGTCAAACACCCATAATCACTCGCCTAAGCTATAAACCTGAATAACATCTGCTGAATTACGAGAATAATACACATGAAGGAAATCTGCGCAAAAGGCATATATACATATACGTACAACATACGCAGGGCAAACCGACAAGGTTGCTATAGACAACTATACATCTCAAAACTGAAAGCCGGCAATGCCACATACTATCCAACTAGACATACTATTTACAGACCTCTAATAGAAACATAATTGTACAAAGACGGGACTGAGCCATGTCATATCCATATATATTGTTACACCTTGTGTATTCGGCGTTATCATGCTATAAATGGGCTAATTCGATAGGAAGATAATTTCTATGAGATATTTAAATGATGCGATAGTTATACGTTAAGATTGGAAGTCATTTGAGTTGTGATTAAAAATTCGACAAAGATCGCACGCAAGTTACGAGTTTAAATTTCACTGGAATTTGGATAAAATGTTGATGAGATTTTCTCTCAATATACTGGGAGTTATGGTGTGTTCTACCTACCGAATCGAAGGTCTATGAGTCTAGTTTCCAACTTAATAAACCGTTTGTTAATACGACTTCAGAGTAGAGAGATATTAATATTTTCGTACAGGGGTGCACACTGTTACGGGAACAGTGTGCCTAGTCGGGTTTGTTAAAATTTCTTTATTTAAGTTAATCTTTAAAACAGAACCCCTGCGTTTTTTTCCTCTCCAAAACAGAACCTAATACCTAGGGATTTCCTCTCAAACTCCTCCCATCCATCTAGCCAATCATAATAACAATTTAGTCATCCTCAAGATGGAGAACACCATGGTAGCTTTGGAATCGTGAATTCTTCGGTGTTTCACTTTTCATAGCAAGACTCCGCCTTGAAGAAATTTCGAATTTTGAGTAATTCTGGTCACATAAGGTATGATTTAACTTCCTCTTTGATCTTTGTAAACTTCTACCATAAGAATTCCTAAGAAATAGTTGAAACCTCTATAGAAATGTTCTTGATTTTGTTAAGAAACCTCTCTTAATATGGCTTGATTGTTGGGGCTGTTCTATATGGTTTTATTGTGTTGTTTGGATCTGTGAAAACATGGATGGAATCCTGTCGATGAGGAGATGTAGTAAAGTAAAATTTGGTGGTGTGTTGGGGGAAAATTAATCTACAAAAGAGTCTACAAATTCATGGCCACAAGTTGTTCGCGTAAATGTCTAAATGAAGAATTATATAAGCTATGAGCTTGAATTTGATTTTGAATGGTTTGTATTATGTAGGAAATCATTCCTAAGGCTTTTGAGGTCTTGGAAACAGTATATAACTCCATCGACAAGGTATGTAGGGCTTTCGCTATACTTTTCGGCATGACTAGAATTCGAATAAATATTTATCGAATTGTTTCATCGGATTCGAGTTATTTCACCTTCAATTTATAAAGATGCTTAGACCTGATCCTTTCTCATAGATTGCTTACTTCATAGAATATATATGAATTCTCGGTTTTCCTTGTTCCTTGTTTAAAAAAGAACTAGAACCTTTTTACTCGTTCTCCTTTTGACGTTCATATAAATCACGAATAAGTAACATTTACTTCAAAGGTACTCATAATACATAACTCTCATGTTCTTAGTACTTGTTGGATCGTAGTTGAAAATTAAATATTTTTAGTCACAACCATGATAGTCGAGGAATAATGATGATAGGCCACTTCGACTCTTCTTAGAATACGTCTTTTAAGGTTAGTTTCGCATTGCACCTATATAATTCATGATTTAGTATATGTATGTATTTACTTTCATTACCGAGCCGCACTATAGACGGCCGGGTATGACACATATTGTGTAACCACTGATCAGTTGGGATTACCGAGCTTCACGTGGCCGGGTACGATTCTACCGAGCCTTTATTATGGCCGGGTATGTTATGGATATTATAGCCCCACAGAGGGATTTATTATTATATAATGTGATATATTATAAGTAGCGATAGTGAACGACGGTGTCACGAGCATACATTTATATCCATGTTGAATTTTAGTTTCCTACCGAGGCTAGTTTCAGAATTTAAATTATCTCTATGTCTCTTCTCTTGTTAATTACATTTTTCATGTTACACTTGTCGCCCTACATATTCAGTACATATTTCGTACTGACGCATTTTTATGCGCTGTGTTCATGCCCACAGGTTCGAATAGACAGAGTGGTGTGCCTCCTCAGTAGGACCCCCAGGATCAGCGTTGGGTTTCGCACTCCACTTCTTCGGAGTTGCTGACTTTGAGTCCATAGGTACTATTACAGATGTATATGTGGGGTTTTGGGCATGTCGGGGGCTTTGTCTCGCCCTGTTGAGATTGTCTTACACTCTTAGACTTGCAGACTAGCGGTCATTGTATATATATATTTTTCATATCGCCCTATCGGCCTTCTGGATAGCTGTTATACTGTTGTTGCAGCCTTGTTGGCCTAGTTTATATATATATATATATGTCGTGTTGGGTTGGGCTCTTCTACCTGCAGGTTATTATATTTCAGATCATATCTCATGGTTGGTTTGCTGGGGCCTTCGGGCATCGGGTGCCAGCCACACCTCCCAAGGCTGGGATGTGACATATATATATATATACACACACAAATGTATCGTACCAAAATCAAAAGCAGCTCCGGATCAAGTGGAGCACGCCAACTCTCGCTGATCAGGGATCCTAAGAAAGAGGACCATTAGCTTGCCTACCTGCATCTGCGGGCATGAAATGCAGACCCCGTAAAATAGGGATCTGTACGAAAAATGTACTGAGTATGTAAGACATGAAAATTAGTACGGAAAAGACATAGATGAAACATGGAATAAAGAAACACATCTTTAAATCTGAATAACTTTGTAAATTCTAAAACATTTATATTGTCATGCACGTGCGTATAAATGTCGTGCAATGCATAGGTATGGGCGTACATACCATCATCAAGCCATGGGCATCCCATCATATCGTCTCGGCCACTGTGGGCAACATCATCAACATATACCAGTTGATCATGTGGTGGTGCGTATATAATGCCGTAGCCTTTTCCCATATCCCATATACATATATTTACATATATATATGCGTATATAACGTCATCTGGTCATCGGTCAATGCACATGTATAAATAGGTGAAATGTATGAAAAATATGTAATAATCTCAATATTTCTTTCGGATAAACTTTTTCAATTGCGTACTATTTTGAGACCCATGAATAGAAGATAATAATAATTCTCATGGAAAATCAAGAATATAGACATCCATAGTATTTCTATGAATAGATTAATTTATGAAAACTGTGTTTTTGCTCGTTTCTTCTGTATAATTTGGACCTTGCCAAAAGAAAAAAGGGATGGCCTTAACATTCCCGGAGTAGGAAAACTCCGTATAATATTTTTGGCGAAGATTGCACCGTACTCTTCTAAAACCGCAAAATTTCACGTTGCTACTATTCCAATAAATCCTCGTTGGAAAATTTGCTTCTGTTTCTAACATTTTTGAAGAAGATTATATCTATCAAAGTGAGATATTTAGCTTCTGGTTCCTTGAAGCTCTTAGACATCAAACCATGAAATATTTTAAACGAAATCACTTTTTGGAATGGATAACGTTTCTTTTGTTCTTATTTTTTGTTCCATATGGAATTGTAACAAGACTTGTATAAGTCTTGTTTTGATATTAATCATCAATTCCCTCTTAAGCTTAGGTTGCCACCTAGGCATAAGTGACTACTTAGTCACTTCTTGATTTGTGGCTTCTTGTCACGTGTAATTTAGTAATTTCTACCAACTTATTAGTTAACTGAGTAATGTTCCGTTACCTGATAATTAATAAAATTACCCGCGTAATTTAAAAATTGCCATAAATTGCTTAAAATTTTACTTATTTTTAATATACTTTATATATACTTTATACATTGTACTACTGTGGTCATATGATACCTTGCATGGTACTAGTCCATAATTATCGGGTACTATCGCTCGACCCGTATTTTATCCCAAATTGGCCACTTTCAACCAAACTCATTTTCTTTAGTTCGTGCACCCTTTATCCTTCACGACACTTATTTATTGCTTGTTATAAATAGCGTAAATACGTTGATCTCAAGATGATCTCATCCCCGAGTCTACGTCAATTAACTGAAGACAAAACTTTTAACGTATGAAAACGCGAGATGTAACAACGAAAGCCGAAAATCCAAATCGAAATTTTCATATTCAATCTAAATTACCGAATGTCCACCCCCACTTGAAGTAGTAAAAAATGAATCATTTAGCACGCTGATTATTTTTTTAACCATTTCTTTTTATGTATTTATAAATTAAACTTATATATAAATATTTGTTAAAATTATTTTAAATAGGGCAAAGGGAGTAACTGAGGTCCATTAACCAAAAATTATTATGCTATTTTTCTGTCAAGCCAAAAAAAAAAAAAAAAGAACGCACTCTTGATAGACCGGGGAATTTCATTATCTTTCAGTAATGAGGGGAACAAACTGCAAACGACAAAAAGGACAGCACCTGATTATCGAGGCAGCAGAGGAATTATAGTTCAAAACATGTCTATTATTAAGTAAATAAATAAATAACAAAAAAAAAAAAAGAGGGGAAGAAAACAGGAGGCTGAAATTTGTATTTTCACTATGAAATCTTCAAAAATATACCTACACGTAATTATCTGTAATTTGAAATTAAATATTTAAAAAAAGTAGATATATCTGTTATAACAAATTAAATTATACTGATAATAATTTTTTTATAATTGTCAATGTATATCTTAAAATATATCCTTTTTATCTATTAAGTGCTTAACTATATATATAGGTAGCATAAAAAAAATTATACAATCACACTTAAAATTGGATTAATATTAATTACAACGGCATTGTGGCAAACTGGCAATTAATCATAGTTACTCCCATTCTAATTGGATTAGCAAACATCCAAATTTCTTGGGTATTAAGCAATTAAGTATTAGTAGTACCTTCCACCTGACACGGACAGGCCCACTATCCTGTACAGCAACTATATGTATTTTTCTAAGAGAAATTTTCGTAAAGCACTATCTTTTAAGTAAGTAGTAATTAACCATTTATAAATATCGTTTGCTATATTACGGATTATAGATATATTTTTTGTGGTTATAAAATGTATTTGATGTATTTAAGTTATTGTATTCATGAATACAGTAGAAAAAATAGGCGTAAATCAGGGAAGTCCAGCTAATCAGTTATTGTATTCGAATGTATTCGACTGTATCCATGGAATGAAACATGATATTACAGCTGGACAGATTATTGTATTCGACTATATTCACGGTGTGAAATAGGGGATTACACTGTTTTTAAAATGGAAAGTGAATCAATTAACATAATAGACTCCTAATATAACTCAACAAACTCAATTATAACATACAAATTTTATATTTTTCAGTTATAAAAAAGATTCTCAACAACAAAATACCCCAAAAACATAGCAATCTTCAGAGAAATTATATAATACATCTAAATACATATATTATATTAATTAAAAAAAACAAACATTTATGGCATATAGTGAGACAATGAATACAATGAAATAGATACAGAGGGATACATTGAAATACAATAAGAAAAAAAGACATTGAATACAATGAAATACATGTAATACAACGAGATACATTGAATTACAATGAAAAAAAAGATAGTGAATACAATGAAATACATAGAAATACAGCGAGATATATTGAAATGCTCTTAAAAAAAGGCAACAGAATCTTCAAATTGCTCAACCCCAACTTCAGACGACCTATTTTAGTCGATAAATTTTCGACGACCCATCGGATTCCGACCATGATTCCATAAGCAACGATGAGAGAAAGAAGAAAAAAACGAGAAATCACAGAAATCAGAAATCAGAGATTCCGATTTGATATTCGTGGACATGAATAATACGCCAACTCCAGTATGTTTCTTCTTCTTCTTCTTCTTCCTTTCTGATTTTGATTGTTTTCGTAAAATTCCGATTTTGATAAACTCCAGGCTGTGATTTCTTCTTAATTAAATAGCACGCGGTTACGCCAAAATTTAGGCTTTTGTCTTCTTCGTCTTCAATTGCTTTGTTTGTGCATATTTGCAAGCTGGCTTATTAAGGTTTGATGGATTTTTGTTTCGTACTAAAATGCTGTTCCAATAATCAATATCAGTATTGCCTTTATTGGAGTTATTTTGGCTAAGAGGAAGAGGTCCACAAAATTTTGGGAGAATGAGATGTATCAAAGTAGAGAGAGAAAGAAAAAAGTGTAACTGATTAGGGTATTTAGTGACTTAGAAAAATCAAAATTAAATATTTTGCTATAAATCTTAAAAGGTATCTATAAAATATAATTTTTTTAAATGATATTTATTTAAAATAAATAAGATGTTAACCTTTGTTATAGGTGGTAAAAATTCCTTTCTTTAATATGCATAGACAACAGTATCGTACTACAGTAATTGGTGCGTACAAAGGCTGCGGGATGTTGAAAGTACTTAAACTTTGAAAAACTAGTTACAACTAGTTACTGATTAGCAGTGGCGGAGCCAGGATCTCCACGAAGGGGGTTCAAATTTTTTTTTGTAGCTAGTGGGAATTGAACCCATGACCTTATGTAGATTTTGAACCTTCTTGACCACTAAACTACACTTTTGAATTATGTTAAGGGTGTTCAAAACTTAATATATAGAGATAAAAAACAGATTTTGCCTTATATATACAGTATAATTTTTCGGCAAATCCGCCCTTGCTGATTAGCAATATTTGATTGTATAAATTGGTAGCATGTACGTGGGAAAAACCCAATAGTGAATTGTTAATCAGTATTGCCTTTATTGGAGTTATTTTGGTTAAGAGGAAGAGATCCACGAAATTTTAGGAGAATGAGATGTATCAAAGTAGAGAGAGAAAAAAATATAACTGATTAGTGTATTTAGTGACTAAGGCCTAAGAGGAAATCAAAATTAAATATTTTGCTATAAACCTTAAAAGGTATCAATAGAATATAATTTTTTTAAATAATATTTATTTAAAATAAATAAGGTGTTAACATTTGCTATAGGAGGTAAAAATTCCATTTATATATCAAATGGAAATAAGACAAAAATCTAAAGCAATATTCCAGTTCAACCAAAATTTATTTGGAACTTAAAAAGTGTTCTCTTGAGATTTTCACAAGCCCATTAAGCACACAGCCCATTGCTAGAATCGTTTTTCCTACCCAAGAATTCATTGAATTACAATTTGAATTTCGATCATTGATAAAGTGGCAACAAGGTACAAGGAGTTGTGAACTGAACCCCTCTAGAAAAAAGTTACAATTATAATATTTGTCAGAAAATCTTCTTCAATAACTATTTTGAAAAGAAAACGTTTTACAAATATCAGGAAGAAGTATTCTGTAACGCCCCAGAAAAAAAAATCGTTAAGTATTACGTCACCATTTAGGTTTTGAGCTGGGCACATGAGTTTTTTTGGAGAATTATGAAGGTGTACAATGTAAAGCTCGTGAAATTTTAGAATTTGATCTTGAGACATGCTAATGAGTCAAACGATTTTACGAGTGGATAATACAGTTGCTTGAGATGTTGGAAATTTGAGCAGCATGTGTACGTTTGAGCAAAAAATATAAACTTTTAGTTTAAAACTCAGAGGTCGTGAGTTCGAGTCTCCCCAAGAGCAAGGTGTGAAGTTCTTGGAGGGAAGGATGCCGGGGGTCTATTTGGAAACAGCCTCTCTACCCTAGGGTAGGGGTAAGGTCTGCGTACACACTACCCTCCCCAGACCCCACTAAGTGGGATTATACTGGGTTATTATTGTTGTTGTTGTAGGATCACAAATTCAAAAAGTCTTCTTTTTTCTTAAACTCTGTGCCCAGTCAAATAGGTTCACATAAATTGGAACGAAGGGAGTAGCAATTCTATTTATATGAGATATGTCCCTAACAAACCCTAATAGTATAAGTGCCGAGAATATTCAATAATATTCTCCTTACTATCCTATTACAAAAACTAGCCGTTATTGTTCTGTCCTTGGTGTTTGATCTCGGTCGTTGTTGACAACCCGAATGTGAATCTCACTGCTTCCTGGTCGACCTCAACTGACCCTTTCCTTAATGCCGCTTTACGCTAAATTTTCTTAGGGCAGATTTCGGCCTATACAGTTAATCCCTCCGCTTATTGAGGCCGACCCCGGACGGCCTTGATGAACGGACCCTGTTTGTCGTGGTCGGATGATTTGGACGAGCAAGTCGAGTAGCAGCGTTTCAGACGAGGTAGCAACGTGACCTTTCGTGAGCCACAACCTTTGGGGTCACATTGATTCAGAATGACGTCATGACATCATGCGTCATTATGACACGTTTTCCTGATGCCTTGTGCCATTTCCCGTGCCTCTGCCATTTCAATACCTGCGCTAGGTAATGACGGTTTGATTTCTCGATCCTGATGCTTGAACTATTATAAATAGGGATATGAAACCCTTTGTTTATGTTTGCACTCTTAATATCGAACCTCTGTGTCTTCTTCTCCATTCTTCATATAGAGTTCTTGTCTTCTCTTTGCTTCACTATTGTGTATTTGCTTTCCCTGATTTCGGTGATACCAACTGCTCACAACCCTTCTGCACTTACATTATCCTCTATAAAAAAATGGTTAACGTATCCTTTGGTTCTGGCATGGCAACTGACCCTATCCTTTTGGCGGTGCATATGCCTCCTTATGATGATAGTGTTTTTGTTGCCATTGAAGACGAGAATTTTCCTACGGTGGAGGAGATAATCCCTCGTAGTGAAAAAGTTAGGTCCGACTTTTTGAAGGAGCCTGAGGACGACCCTGAGATCTCAGAATCAGCAATGAAAGAGGTTGATCTCGCTGAGCTTAGGGCAAAGTTCAAAATTCCTGCCCATATCGATCTGATCCCAGCAGAGCACGATGTGGTACAAATACACTGCCCCGGGTATTGCGATTTCTATGTGTACCCTTTTTATGTTGGCTATTCCTTCCCTATTGTCCCATTGGCGGAGGAATTCTGCCGCCATTATGATGTTTTCCCGACCCAACTTTCTCCATACATCTACAAGCTTATCTGCATGCTTACGAAATATGCGGAGTTGGCTGGGGTCGGGGTATCACTTCGCCACCTAATGCATCTCTTCGCCCCTAGTTTCCATAGGGGGACGATGTTCTACCTTCGCTACCAAGGAAGTAAATATTTGGTGGTGAAGATGGACGAAAAGGCAAATCGTCAGTTTTTGCTCAACTACATTTTTGTCAAAACTGAGGACGTAGTGGCCAACGCGAGCAAGTTTCCTGAGCCTTGGAATTATGCCCGTAAGTATCTCTTTCTTTTATCCTTATTAAGCATTTGTTTTGCCAGTTTCAGTCGTGTTTTTACATTCTGTTCCTTCTTCGTGCAGCCGAGACCGTGCCCCCTCCTTTGGTTGGGGACATTCATGACTGGGTTAGCCAGATTTTGCCTTACACAGTTAGGATCCATGAATGACCGGACTTTCTCAAGAGGTCGGGCCTGCATCTTCCGTGACCAGTGAGTTCATATGTTTTATCTATATTGTTTTTGACCTCATGGTTGCTTGCTCGTTATAGTTTTGTATGGGAGCTGAATCTTTTAATCTTTTTTTTCGCCCGACAATCTTCGAGGAGACCGAAGGCTCCTCCTCCTGCATTTCATAAGAGGAAGGTCGCTACTTCGGAGTCTGTTCCTGTTGCGACTAGAGCTAGGCCTGCCCGATTGTCTGCTTCTATTCCTTCTTTTGCCGAGGCTAGGTTTGGTCGGTCGTCGACAAAATCTGCAGTAGAACTTCCGACTTCACCCTTGCATCACCTAATAGACGAAGATGAGGAGTCATCACCAAGTGACGAGTGTATGATTTCTCGCAAAAGGAAGTCGGTGGACGTCGACGATGGGACCGCTTGGGCCGTGGAATCAGTAAGGTGCGATCACAAAATAGCGACCGTACTGCTTGAAGATGATGAGTTTCCATTTGAGATCCCGCCATCTACTGGTTCTGTAGAAGGCGTATCCCTTTATGATGCTGAGATGAGAGCTGGAGATCCATCTGTGGGAGTTTCGGATCTTTTACGGCGAGATGAGCTGTTATCCTTGCGACCGGCTGATATTATTGCTTTATCGGCCGATGAGAGAGGTAAGGGCGTCACTAAGGATGGTTATGAAACGGGCTCCGACCTCGATGTAGACGAGGTGGGGGTGACGGGGGAGGGGTTCATCCGACTTGAAGTGAGATTGGAGGGGTCCATGCGGACCGTTTCGATCCCCATGAATCGAGACTTATTAGTGAACATGGAGAACATGGTCCCTTCCCTAGGCCCCCTCTTCTCCGACGTAGAGGGTAAAACTCTAAAAAAATTGGATGCCACCCTATCAAGGAGCATAGCCGGCCTCACCCTCAGGGTAGGCTTTTCGACTTTTACTTCTCAAGTTCAATGCTTTGTACTTCGTTCTCACTTGTTGTTGTTGTTGTGTTTTTTTTTGTTTTTAGACTGTGGTTTTGGAAATTGAGAGCACCCAATGAGAGGAGAGGCATAAGGCTATTTTTAAGAAGACGGAGTGGAAATATCGTGAGTACCGTAACAAGAACCACGAGATCTGCAGATGGTTTGTTGAGAGTGATAGTTTCTAGGCTCTCCGAGCTGAACTGAAGGAGAAGGATGACGAGTTAGTAAGGGCCATCGGAAAATGCAGCGTTCTTGAGGGAGCGTTAAGGGATAAAAAAGAATAACTTGAGGTGAGCAAGGGGGTGGAGGCCTAGTGTGCTGACCTTCAGGCCCAAGTTGTCTTGCTGCGTGCCGAGCTCAGAGTGTCAAATCAAAGAGGACACTCCGAGTAGCATGGTCGCTGAGAAGGCAACGGATTTAGAGAGTGCCAAGTTGGCTCGGTTGGGGCTGCGAGGAAAGCAGAGGCTTTGGAGGTCGTTGTCCTCGTTTTTCGTTCTGAGCGGGAGAGTACTTTGGAGACGGCAAGGCTCAAAGTGGAGCGGCTTGATGAATGGATAGGGGAGCTGGAAAAAGAGGCTTCAGGTCTTGGTGATCGGTTGTTGCTCTCGAGGCCGAGAAGGCAGAATTATTAGCTCAACCATCCTTTTCCCGCACTTCTGCTTTACCTTATGTTCTATGGGATCTGTATGAGGAGTGGATCCATGCCGAGGTCCAACTGGATATATTTAGAGATCTGATGAGGTCGGGGAACATTTCGGAGGCCGACTTCGAGGATGCTCGTGCTAAGGCACGTACAACTCAGATTGATTGTGGCTATGATCTAACTACATCGGAGGCCGATGATGATGATGGGGATGTGGGTATGGATCGGATTGAACAGGACGCCTAGGGTTAGGATGAGTATCCCAATGGCAATGGCGATGGAGATGGAAGAGAGGCAGACGGAGATGGCCTAGGTGGTCAAGTTGATGGCGCTGCTTGGTCGGACGACGATTAGTTGTTTTTGCTTTCATTTTAGCCGCAGACTTGTGTATATTTTTTGTGGGCGTCTTTTCGAGCCTTTGTAAAAAGAATATTCTAAGTATGAAATGCTAGTTCTGTTACTCGTACCTGATTCTTTTTCTTTTATTCAAGTTTGTATGCTCTTTTCTTTTGTTGCTTGGTTGCCTTAGTCATAAAAACTTGGTTCAAGTAGGTTGAATGAGGTTGAAACAAAACCTAGGTTTTATCATGGCCGAGGGTCAACAGGTGTTGGTTCGAACGAGGTTGAACATATCACATGTTTTTATGGCCGAGGGCCGAATAGGTGTTAATTCGAGCGATGTCGAATATAACCTTTACTTAGTTATAGCTGAGGGCCGAATAGGTGTTAATTCGAATGAGGTCGATTATAACCTATACTTAGTTATGGCTGAGGCCGAATAGGTGTTAATTCAAGCAAGGTCGAATACAACCTTTACTTAGTTATGGCTGAGGGTCGAATAGGTGTTAATTCGAACGAGGTCAAATGTAACCTATATTTAGTTATGGCCGAGGGACGAATATGTGTTGATTCGAATGAGGTCGAATGTAACCTATGTTTAGTTATGGCCGAGGGCTGAATAGGTGTTTATTCAAATGAGGTCGAATGTAACCTATGTTTAGTTATGGCCGAGGGCCGAATAGGTATCGATTTGAATGAAGTCGAATGTCACCTATGTTTAGTTATGGCCAAGGGCCGAATAAGTGTTGAGGCAACGTTGCTTTAGTTGTACGTTTGGCAAAAAAATGGGTGAACTTCAAGAATTTGTGCTTTGTTCATACACTTGGAGAAATTTACATATTTTCCGGGCTGGCATTCCAGTCCCAGTCTATCTAGTCCCTTCATTGGTCGACCTAGAGAAGTATATTGAGAGGTTAAGAAATGAACTGGTTATCCTGTTCCTCTGTCCATTCACACTCAACTTGAAGTGTTCCCCTCGTAGCCTTGTTAAAAACCTCCTTGAGAAAACCCAATTGGGACAAAAATCAAGTGAGGGAAAAAAGAGTACTACCCGGAGGATGCTTTTTCTTAAAAGTTGAGTACCTGAGGTGGGTGACATTCCAGTTATTTGGTAGTAGTTTTCCTTCCATTGTTTCTAGTTGGAATGACCCTTTGTTTGCTGTTGCCGTGAATTTGTATGGGCCGTTCCAATTTATTCCCAGTTTGCCTTCCTGTGGGTCTTTGCTTGCTTGTGTTTTAGCTTTGAGCACGTAGTCCCTGACTTTGAGTGGTATGACTTTTGCCTTTTTGTTGTAATAACGTTTTACTTATTATTTTTAGGCGATCGTCTTTATGTAGGCCATATCCCTTCGTTCTTCAGCTTCGTCGAGCTCCTGCCTTTTGCTTTCGTCGTTCCCCAGCCCTCTCTCGTGGGAGTATCTCAGACTAGGCTCTCCGGCCTTGACCGATATTATAGCATCAATCTCATAGACTAATGAGTAAGACGTCTCTCCTGTGCTCGTCTTCTGTGTTATTTAGTAGGCCCAAAGTACTTCTGGTAGTAATTCCGGCCATAGCCCCTTGGCGTCTTCGAGTTTTTTTCTTGATGTTAAGTATTGATTTTTTTGAGGATTCTGCTTGCCCGTTACCTATGGGGTGATACAGTGTTGAGAGTATTCTTTTGATATGCCATTTCTCATAAAATTTGGCGACCTTTTTTCTTGTAAATTGGGGTCCTTTGTCGCAAATGATCTTTTTGGGGAGGCCGAAACGACATACAATGTTTTTCCATATGAAGGCGATCACTTCCTGTTCGCGTATTTGGGCGAATGCTCCTGCTTCTACCTCTTTATAAAAATAGTCAGTTAAAACCAAAAGAAATCCTACATTACCTTGCCCTACCGGGAGGGGGTCACGATATCCATTCCCCATTTGATGGATGACTAATGGGAGGTGACTGGGTAAAGGTGCTCACCTTCTTAGTGGATCATTGGGGTGTACTTTTGGCACTGCTCGCATTCTTTTACGAAATATATGACCCCTTTTTTCATGGTGGGCCAGTAGTATCCTACCAGTATGAGGCATCTAACTAGAGCTCGATTACCGGAATAAGTACTCAATGGCCTCCGTGGACTTCTTCAAGGATGCGCTGCATTTGATTGGGGCCTAAGCATTTTATCAGGGGGCTGCCATACGTCCTCTTGTATAGGTCGTTATGAATGATGTTGTACATGGCTGCTTCCATTCAAAGTTTCTTGGCCTCTTTTTTGTCATCTAGGAGTGAGCCATCCTGCAAATATGTAATAATACGGTTGCGCCAGTCCTAAGCTAGGTTTATGGTTCTTACCTTGATTTGATCTATCGATGAGTGGAGGTAGACCACGTTTCTTTCCCCAGTTGTGATGTTTTTGGTGGCCGCTGCTAATTTGGCAAGGACATCCGCCTCGGTGTTCTATGCTCGGGGCATCTGGTCGAGCTGGCATTTGTCAAACTCGAGCAACAACTTACAGATCTCGGCCTGGTATTTTTGTAACCTTTGCTCTTTGATCTGGATATTCCCTGTGACTTGGTTGATGACAAGTTGAGAATCGCAGTGTAGTCTTACCCGTCTTGCCCCTTATTTGAGTGCTAGCCTTAACCCTACAATTACAGCCTCATACTTGACCTCGTTGTTAGTCATGTCCGAGCACCTTATAGAATGGCGAATTACTTCGCTTGTCGGGACTTTGAGTACGAGTCCCGATCCGGATCCTGACGTATTAGAAGCCCCATCAGTGTAAAATCCAGATGTCTTGTGTTTGGGGAGAAGCGTGGGTGGCTTCTTTTCGACTTCGGGTATTATTTTTGCCCTAAATTCAGTGACGAAGTCATCAAGGACTTGTGACTTTATCGCTATTTGCAGCTGATATATGATGTCATGGTCGCTTAATTTTATGGCCCATTTGGTTAGCCTGCCCGATAGCTCAGGTTTATACAAATACTTCTCAAGGGGGAAGCCGTGACTACCGAGATGGGGTGACACTGGAAGTATGGTCTAAGCTTTTGTGACGCTGCGACCAAGTGTAGGGCTAATTTTTCGAGGTGAGGGTACCTCTTATCAGCATCGACTAGTGCTTTGCTAATGTAATTGATGGGAGATTGCATACCTTTATTTTCTTGAACCAGGACTGTGCTTACAGCTACTTCGGATACAACAAGGTAGACAAGGAGGCACTCTGCAGGTTCTGGCTTTGAAAGTAATGATGGCAACGACAAGTAAGCCTCAACTCCTTTAGGTCCTGGGTGCACTCAGAGGTCCATTGGAGGTCGTTATCCTTTTTGAGTACATCGAAGAATTTGTGGCACCTATCAGATGATCGCAAGATGAACCTAGAAAGGGCGGCAATACAACTAGTCAACTTCTGAACCTATTTTTTGGTGGTCAACTGCTTTGGCATCCCTTTGATGGCTTTGATTTGATCGGGGTTGACCTCGATGCCTCGCTGTAACACTAGGAAACCCAAGAATTTCCCTGAAGCCACATCAAATGCACATTTTTCGGGGTTTAGTTTCATTCGTATTGCCTAAGTATGTCGAAGGTTTCTCTCAAGTGGTCGATGCGGTCTTTTTTCCTTTTGGATTTGACAACATGTCGTTTATGTAGACTTCCATTGTCTTGCTGAATTGGTCCTTGAACATTTTTGTTACTAACATTTGGTATGTTGCCCTTGCATTTTTCAGTCCGAAGGGCATGGCTCTGTAGCAGTACGTCCCTTGATGGGTGATGAAAGTGGTTTTTTTCCTGATCTCTATGCTATAAGGATCTGATTGTAGCTTGAGTAGGTGTCCAAAAAACTCAGCAGTTTGTGCCCGGCCGTTATGTCGATGAGTTGGTTGATATGAGGTAATGGAAATGAATCTTTGGGGCATGCTTTATTTAAATCTGTAAAATGTACGCACATTAGCCACTTCCCATTTTACCTTTTTTACCATGACCATATTAGCGACCCATTGGGGTATTTTGACTCCCCGAAGGAGCCATTTTCCAATAATTGCATACTGCATCATTTATCACGGAGTTGAACTTATGCCTAAACTGCCTTACCGGGGGGTGGACGCTAACTTGTGCGTAGCGATTTCCTTAGATGATACCTGGCGTATTTGCATGGCTAAAAGCGAACAAGTCCGCGCTAGTAGTTAAGAGTTGACGAAATTTACCTGGTTCTTGAAGCTTGTAGCCGATGTAAGCTTTCTTGCTGTGGTCATTGCCATCTAATTAAACAGGGTCAAGGTATTCTATGGTCAATTCTGCGTCTTCTACCGTATCGGGGTATCTGATGATGTCCTTTCCCTCATCACATATCGACCTCAACCCTTTTAATTGCTATGCTTCTTTTGCTTTGCCCTTCATTTGTTGAGTGACCATACAATCCAGGTTGATGCGGTAGCATCTCGAGATATGTGTTGTTCTCCTCGTATGCTGAATATCCCCCATGGAGTTGGAAATTTGATGGCTTGGTACAAGCTGGAGGGGATGGATCTCATGGCGTGTATCCATGGTCGCCCCATTATGGCTTTGTATGCCATGTCCTGGTCCATGATATGGAATGTGGTTTCTAGAGTGACGCCTCCAGGAAGGATGTGGAGTGTGATTTCTCCGGATGTTCGCTCAACTACATTGTTAAAGCCTGTTAGTGTGATGTAACACGACACTATCTTATCATCGAGTTTTATTTGTGTAAGTACCCGAGGGTCGATAATGCACGCACCGCTCCCGTCGTCTACTATAATGTCTCACATCAGTATCTAGAATTCGTAAAATGATAACAAAGGCATCATAGTGAGGGAAAACCAAACCGTGGGTATGTGACTTATTGAATATGATACTTTCTTTGAGTTCGTCATACCGTTCATGAGTGATCGACCATTTGAGCTTATGGATTGTGGTGAACTTCACGCTGTTGATAGAAGCATCATCGCCACTACTGATAGTCATTTGGATGGTGCGAGTTGGTGAGGGAGGTTTTGCGGTCCCTGATGCTGTTCACATCCTCTGGCAAAGCTAGTCCTTCCCCGGTCGCTCAACAATTCTTTGAGGTGTCCTTGTCGCAGCATGTTTACGATCTCCTTTCAAATCTTTGGGGCATGCTTTATTTAATCTGTAAAATATACACACATTCTCCATTTCCCATTTTACTTTTTTTACCATGACCACATTGGCGACCCATTGGGGTATTTTGACTCCTAGAAGGAGCCATTTTCCAATAATTTTTTGACCTCATCGCGTACTGCATCATTTATCACGGAGTTGAACTTATGCCTAAACTGCCTCACCGGGGGGAGGGGGAGGGGAATGGGTTAATGTTAACTTGTGTATAGCAATGCGGTAGCATTACCGAGATGTGCGTTGTTCTCCTCGTATGCTGAATATCCCCCATGGAGTTGGAAATTTGATGACTTGGTACAAGCTGGAGGGGATGGATCTCATGGCGTGTATCTGTGGTCGCCCTATTATGGCTTTGTATGCTGATATGGAATGTGGTTCTAGAGTAACGAAGCCAGGCAGGATGTGGAGTGTGATTTCTCCGGATGTTCGCTCAACTGCATTGTTAAAGCCTGTTAGTGTGATGCAATACGACACTATCTTATCCTCGAGTTTCATTTGTGCAAGTATCCGAAGGTGGATAATGCACATGCCGCTCCTGTTGTCTATCATAATGTGTCTCACATATGTATCTAGAATTCATAAAGTGATAACAAGGGCATCATAGTGAGGAAAAACCAAACCGTGGGTATGTGACTTATCGAAGATGATACTTTCTTCGAGTTTGTCATACCGTTCGTGAGTGATTGGCCGTTTGAGCTTATGGGTTGTGGTGAACTTCACACTATTGATAGAAGTGTCGCCGATGCCATCGATAGTCATTTGGATAGTGCGAGTTGGTGAGGGTGGCTTTGGATGTCCATGATGCTGTTCGCGTCCTCTGGCAAAGCTGTTCCTTCCCCGGTCGCTCAACAATTCTTTGAGGTGTCCTTGTCAAAGCGTGTTTACGACATCCTATCTTTGGGCGACGCAGTCTTCAGTTTTGTGCCCTCGTTCTTGGTGAAACTCGCAAAGGGCATCTGACTTTCTGGTGCTTGGATCTAACCTCATCTTTTGTGGAAACTTTACCTTCTGTACGAGCTTTTCCAATGCGTAGACTATTTCTGAAGGTGACACATAAAAATTGTGAGCAGATAACAAAATGGGCATATCTCTCTCAGTCCGGTGAGTCCTTGTCCTTGGCCTAGGTGGGCCCTCTTTGTGGCAGGATGTAATGACCCAACCGATCATTTTGACCTTTTGCACTTTGCTCACCAATTCTCAGGCATGGCTTGCCCCGTGTGATGTATTATGACTCATGTAAGTCATTGGTTTTGGTTTTTAGGGTAATCAGAATGAATTTGGAATAACATCTCTAAGTTTGAAGCTTAAAATTTGAAAGGCTTGACAAAGATTTGACTTGTTAGTATATGATCTCGAATCTGAATTTTCATGATTTGGTTAGCTCCATTAAGAGATTTGGGTCTTAAGAGCGTGATTAGAATGCATTTTGGAAGTCCGTGGAAAGGTTTAGGCTTGAATTGGCAAAATTGAGATTTCGGCGTTTTTCGGTTGGTAGGTGAGATTTTGATATAGAGGTCGGAATGGAATTCCGAAGTTGCAGTATTTCCGTTGTGTCATTTGGGATGTATGTGCAAAATTTCAGGGCATTCGGACGTGGTTTGGTTGGATTTTTGATCAAAAGCGAAATTCGGAAGATTTTAGAAACTTAGGCTTGAATCCGATGTGTTTTGCTTGATTTGATGTTGTTTGTGGTGTTTTGAAGATTGGTACAAGTTTGAATAAGGTTATGGGGTGTGTTTGTGCTTTTGGTTGAGGTCCTAAGGGCCTTGGGGTGATTTCGGATGGTTGACGGAGAGTTGGAGTTTTTGGGGAGCTGCAGATATTTTGCTGCTTCTGGTATTTCCGCACCTGCGGATTGGGGACCGCAGGTGTGATGCCACATATGCGGAAGGGTGGTCGCAGAAGCAAAAGCTGGTGAAGTTGTTAGGAACAGCAGAAGCGGTTGTGGGACCGCATCTGCGAAGGCGCAGGTGCGGTATATCTCATCGCAAATGCGAAAAATGGGGACTTAAGTGAGGACCGCAAATGCAGTGATCTTGACCGCAGAAGTGGTACCGCAGAAGTGAGTATATGGCCGCAGATGCGAAAATGCCTGGGTCAGAATGTATATATTTCACCCTTCGCGATTTTGAGAGGGTTTTCACCATATTTCATTCGGGAGAAAGCTTGGAAGAGCTAATTGAAGAGGGAATTCAAGAGGATTTCGTGGAGGTAAGATATTTGGTGCCTAAACTTGTTTCTATGATGAATATTTACATTCTAAGCATGAAATCTATGGAAAATCAGTAGCAAAAATGGGTAATTAGGGCTTGAGATTAAGAGATCTTTAAGTGGGGATTTGAGGGGGCCATTTGAGGTTCGATTCTGATGTTCTTGATATGTATAGACTCGTGGGAGGATGGGGATTATATTGATGTAATTTTTGTCGGATTCTGAGACGTGGGCCCGGGGGTCGGGTTTGAGCAATTTCGGGATTTTTGATTTAAATTGGATATTTTTGAGTGGGCTTTGTTCCCTTAGCATATTTTAATAATTATGTACTGATTGTGGCTAGATTTGGAGTATCCGGAGGTCGATTCGTGAGGGCAAAGGCATCGCGGGCTAGAGTTTGGACCGGATCGAGGTGAGTAATGATTGTAAATGATGTTCTAAGGGTATGAAACCTCGAATTGCACATCGTTGTGCTATATTGAGGTGACGCACATGCTTGATGATGAGCGTGGGGTCGTGCACTGTTGGGGATTGTGACTTAGTCCATCCCAAATGACTATTTTACCGCGTATTTGACTGGAATCTATTTGTGAACATTATGTTTTGGGCTGAATGCCATATTTGGGCCTTGTACCAACTATTTGAACCCTTAGTGGATTGTTATTAGTATTTCCTCATTGTTTTTGACTTCATACTTGTACTCAGTCATGCTATAATTTACTATTTTCATAACTCAGCCATGTTTACTCTATTTTAACATACTAAATGATATTTCAAATAATATTTTGGGCTGAGCACCATATTTTACTGTTGCCCGAGTGGCTTATGTGATTTTGACTGAGTAAGACCGAGGGTCTGTGTTATGAGGATACTTTTAGGTCGGGCTGCATGCTGCAACAGTGATACACTGATTATGATTATGAGTCCGAGGGCCTAAGATTTGTACGCCACGAGGTGGCTTGTTGATATGAGGCCGAGAGCCTAGTGATGATGCCACGAGATGGCTTGATATTGCGTTTGGGCCGTAAGGGGCCCCTCCAGGAGTCTGCACACCCCCAGTGAGCGCGGGTACCCATTATGATGTGAGATATAGCCCGAGGGGCTGGTATTGTTGACATTGTGCCCGGGGGGCAATCCTTTATGTGCTTATCTGTCTTATTTGTCTGTCGTTTACTTGTTTAATTGTGTATTTGTGCCCAAGGGGCAGATTTTCTATGCTTATCTATTCTAATTGCTTTGCATTCAATTGCTTAACTATTAAAAAGTCATTTTAAAGAAGTTTAAAACTGAGCTAAGATGCTTTAAGAGATTTCACAGCTTCATTGCTTTCTTACTGGTTTTGTACTACTCTATACAACATGTTGATGTACTTTTCGTGATTTCCTATCACTCAGTCTTTAGTTATGATTATTACTCACTGAGTTAGAGTACTCACTTTACTCCTTGCACCTTGTGTGCAAATTCAGGTATTTCTGCACCCGGTAGCGTGTATTGGTTGATCAGAGGCAGAGTCTTTGGAATTTAGCAAGGTAGCTGCCCGACGTCCGCATCACTGCTTTTCTCTCTTTGATTCCATTAGATTGTATTTAGTACATTTATAGAAATTCCGTTGTATTTTAGACCTTAGTAGATGCTCGTGACTTGTGACACCCCGATGTCGGGCTGTATCTATTTCCACACTATTCTTTTAAACTTACATTATGCAATACCTGATTAACTAAAAGGACTTAAATTGACTTATTAAATCTTTTGAAATGAACTTAGGGATTGTGTCTGCTGGCCTTGTCTTCATGAGAGGCGCCATCACGACCAAGTCCAGTTTGGGGTTGAGACACGGGAGATGGGGTGTAATGACGCTTCTGACATATGGCAGATGCCGTTCTCGGTTGGATCGTGGAGTTACGAGTCCCTCCTGATATAATTTCTTCGATCTTTCCTGGATTCAGCTTGTACCAAGGTTAATCGGTGAGATGGCCCATTGAGGTCGTCCTCGTCTGCTCGGACCTCAGCATAGTAGGCGTTGTGTATTTCATCCCAAGTAGTTGGAGGATATTTCATAAGCTGACTTAATAACTTTCTTGTCGCCCTTGAACATTTTCTGCTCAGCCCGTTCTGGAAAGCTGTGATGGCCATTTCTTCCGATACATTTGGTAAGGTCATTCTTACTCTATTGAATCGCGCGAGGAAGTCCCTCGATCCCTCTCTTAACGATTGTTTGATAGCGAATATATCGTTCACTCTTCGCTCTGCCTTTTTAGCCCGAGCGTAGGCTGTTACAAACTTGTCGGCCTTCTCTTCGAATATTTCAATGGAACGCGCGGGTAGCTGTGAATACCATGTTAATGCTCCTCCAGTGAGGGTCTCGCCGAATGTTTTCAACAAAATGGAGGATACTTGTTCCTTGCCAAGGTCATTGCCTTTCAAGCGGTGACATAACGGGTTACATGGTCTCCGGGGTCGGTCGTACCATCATATATTTTCAAATAGGGTGGCATTTTAAAGGTCTTTGGTATGACATATATGTCATGACCCCAGCTCGCCCTCCGTGAACTATCGTGACAGCACCTAGTCTCTACGACTAGGTAAGCCTAACAATTTGCGAAAAAAGGAAAGAATAGATAAAACTAATAGAAACTGTGGATAAACATAATGAAAACATTTAAGATGCTGCTCGACATATACAAATACACACTCTCAACTGAAAAGATCTCCCAAAACTCAAAATCTCATGAAATCACAAGATAAGGATATTACATAGTTCTCTAATTCCAGAATGTCTAAAACAAAGTAAATACAGAAGGGCTGTAACTCCTCGATCTGCGGACGCGGCAGATATACCTCGAAGTCTCTGAAGGATCGCCTTGCCTCAAAGATGGTAGGGCTGAGCCAAAGAACCTGGATCTGCACATGAAAAACATGCGCAAAAAGGGCATGAGTACACCACAACAGTACTCAGTAAGTGCCAAGCCTAACCTCGGTCGGGGTAGTGACGAGGAAAGTCAGGGCCCTACTGATTATAGATGAAATAAGCAAAGTAAACAGTATAGAATACAACAATATAATTTAAGTGCTAACAATCTATAATAAATAAAAACACATAAGGAATTTGACTCAGTACACAGAAATAGCAACAGGGGATCTCCCGGGATACCATCCCATAGTCCAAATCATAAAGATGCAGGGGAAAATCCCAGAATACCAATCCGTAGTCCCAAAGTAAATATCCAGTATAGGAGATCTACCGGGTGCTGTCCCGTAGTCCCAAATATAAATGTGCAGGGGGATCTACCGGAATACCGATCCGTAGTCCCAAAGTAAACAAACAAGGGAATCTCACGGGATACCATCGCGTAGTCCCAACGTAAATACACAGCAGCAACACGAAGAATATTCAATTCAATCAAATTCATACCAAGGTAAAACAGGTATTTCTAACCTAGCATGCTACACAAAATTCAAATAAAGCAGTTTGAACAAGTAAAACAGTTAAATCACTTAGGCATTCTTCCCTAAACTAAAAGTAGGCTTACATTGCAAGTAATATACAACAAGGAAGAAAAATGCAGTTATAGTTACTTAATGAAAAATAGGAATTTAAAAAATTAGCACATGTACGCACTCGTCACCTCACGTACAAGACATTTCATATATCAACAATACCAAATCCTAAGGGGAGTTCCCCCACACAAGGTTAGACAAGCCACTTACCTCGAACCGACTCAAAAATCAACCCGAAACCACGCTCTTTCCACGAGTACTTGACTCCAAATGACCCAAATCTATTCAAATAAGTTGCATAATGTAAATATAACTTCAAGGAACTAATTCCACTAATTAATTCGAAGCTAATACGTGAAATTAAGAAAATTGCCCCAAAAAGTCCCTCGGGCCCACGTCTCGGAATTGGGTAAAAATTACAAATTATGAACCCCCATCCACTCACGAGTCTAACCATACCAAAATTATCCAAATCCGATGTCAAAATCCCAATCAAAACTCGAAATCTTAGTTGATGAACTCTATTCCATTTTTCCATATTCTTCACCCCAAATATGAAATTAGATGATGAATTCATGTTTAGATTAATGGGTTATAAGCAAAAAGGAGTTAGGAATTATTACCCAATTGATATCTCTGAAAATCCCTCAAAATCTCGCTCAAATCCGAGCTCCCAAACTCTAGTTTTGATAAAAATGGCTAAACCCTCGATTTTGAAATTTTATAATCTGCCCAGGTAATTCCTTCTTCGCGAACACGAAAGTCCCATCGCGTTCGCGAAGCACAACTTTGCTTGGTCCAAAATTCCTTCATCGCGAACGCGATTACCCCTGTCGCGAATGCGGGTACAATTTTCCCCCTCCTACGCGAATGCAGGACCTTCTTCGCGAACGCGTAGGTATTAGACCTCACAGCTTCGCGACGCAGGACCATCATCACAAATGAAAAGCGTTATGCTTCCACCAGCCCCATCTCCTCTTCGCGAACGCCAGACCCCACTCGCGAATGTGAAGAAAGAAACCAGAACTGGAGATCTGCTGCATTTTCTGCAATTCTCTAAGTCCAAAAATGACCCGTTGAGTATCCGAAACACACCCGAGGCCCCCGGGACCTCAATAAAACATACCAACCAATCCTAAAACATCATTCAAACTTGTTACAACCTTCAGAACGCTCAAAACAATATCAAAACACCAATTTAACATCAGATGCAAGCATAAGAACTCCAAAAACTCCCAAATTCCGCTTTCGATCAAAAAGTCTATCAAACCTCGTCCGAATGACCTGAAATTTTGCAAGCACGTCACATTAAACAATACGGAGCTATCCAACTTCCGGAATTCCATTCCAACCCTGATATCAAAATCTCACTATCGAACCAGAAACTTCAAAAATTCAACTTTCGGTATTTCAAGCCTAAATAAGCTACGGACTTCCAAAACACAATCCCAACACGCCCCTAAGCCCAAAATCACCCAACGGAGCTAAAGGAACTGACAAAATTCCATTCTGAGGCTGTCTTCACACTGCTCCGACTACGGTCCAAATTCTAAAGCTTAAGCTCTCTTTTAGGAGTGTCCCAAAACACTCCGAAACTCAAAACAAATCATCCCGGCAAATCAAAATAGCAGAAAAAACAAGGGGAAAGTAGTTAATAGGGGATCGAGGCATTAATTGTTAAAACGAACGGCCGAGTCATTACAATATATGGCAGCTTATTCACTGTATGGTTGATCGACAAACTAACCAGCATCTCTCTTTGGCAAGATCTTCGGGGCACCTGGTATCTTGTCGACCCTTTCTTGGTATTCTCTCATTTGGTCCCAAAGTGCTTTGTTCTTGTTCTCCATTTCCTCCATCTTTCTCAAAATGGCTGTGAGGGTGTCATCACCTGCACTATTAATGATGTTGTGAGTAATACCTATCATCGGAGGAGGGAACATTCCATGCTGCTCGACCAATGTTGGTGTAACGCAAGTTCTTGCGCTTTTTACAACTGTATCCTGAGCGGGCTTGTGGAGGATGCTGGTTAGCGTGTTAGTTAGCCAAGCCTCGAGGAGTTTTTTTACTGCTGGTAGCATCTCTTCCATCACGGACAAGGAAGCTCCTTTACCGCGAAACGTTGTGATGTGTCCATGAAGAGTAGGTGATTCGCCTCGCCTAGGAGAGGCATTAGGCGTTGTATCCTCACCTTTTGTTTCAAAAATCTCTTTGATGGTGCTCAAGAGGTTGGTTTTGAGGTTTCCTATTACTTTCGTTATTTCTTCTCTGTTACCTGCCATATTAGATCTGTCCGTACAAGGAAATGGAGTTTTGTTCTTAGATTTATGTTAGCAATACATGCTAGTTGTAGATCTAGAGGACACTAAGAATTTAACTAGGAAATCCCCACCCACGACGCCAAATTGTTTGACCAAAAAATATAAACTTTCGGTTAAACTATTAAATTTTATGTAATGAGGGGTTAAACTTAGTTAATGATAATATCTCTAGATAGAACTTGATAGCATGGATAACATAAGATAAAGTCAGTGGGAGACTGAAAGTAATACACATTTAATATTCCAAAAGATGTGAGCAATGATGGAGGAATAAATAGCAATAAATGACATTTATGTAAATAAGGAGAATGATTCACCCAATAATAAATGAGATAGATGATTATTCCTCCTCACAATGATAAATGATAGACAAATCCTAGAATGTGGAACTATTCTCGGATCTGATGGGAAAGTGTAGAATAATGTGTGTGAGAATATTGATGAAAATGTAAAGTTTGTATCTTTGCTAAGGAGAGAGAGAATTTTCTTTTCAAGAAGTATTCTTGTCAAGTGAATATTACATGCCTTACACCATTGTCTCTTTTTCTATTTATATGAGGCATGTCCCTAACAAACCTTAATAGTGCAAGTGCAGAGAATATTCTATTGAATATTCTCCTTAATATCCTATTACAAAAACTAGACGTTATTGTTCTGTCCTTTGTGCTTGACCTCGTTCGTTGTTGACAGCCCGACCGCGAATCTCACAACTTCCTGGTCAACCTCCACTGACCCTTTCATTAGTGCCTCTTTACGCTAAATTTCCTTAGGGAAGCTTTCGGCCTATACAATGTGGTTTTATTATAATATAATAACTTAATTAAAAAAGGTAGCAGTATATAATGGTTACATTATACATAAATGATTGAATTTGGGACAATCCAACATTGTGCTTAGAAGACTAGCAACAAGGCACATGTGTAGTCTTTTAATTTAACTAGATTTAGTGTATGCGCGTTGCACATTTACCCCATTTTCATGAGTAGTTTTTTTTTAAAAATTTTACGAGTATAATTTTAATTTTCTAACTCAATAAAGGAAAAAAATTCAGTCTTATAGAAGTCCTCAATCATAATTCAACGTATTCACCTTAAACATTCTTCCAGTTTTATAATTTTTTTAGTTCAATTTCATAAGTTATATCACACGTCCCTTTTAGTTTGAACAAACACAATCTTAAAGATTTAAGAGTTTTTATGGAAATATCTTTGAAAAGAAATTCTCAAATTCAGTTGAGAAGACAAAGACATAGTTAACTATACTTTTTGTACGCGGAGAAATTAGAGGACTTGATTTCTCGCTGTCAAGTCATTTCGGAAGAACGCCTCGAGACCCCGAGGACAAGAAGCCACGACTGAGTTCCCGACCTTGGGGTTCTTTAATGCCCGACTCAGAGAAGACGGAGATCGAAGCCAGGACAGAGGGGGAAGATCTCAAGGAACACGGCTAAGTCTGACAGGGTCGTCCTATCCAGAGCCTATGCTGAGGCGTCGCATCAAGCTGCCTCATCTCCATATTTTGTAATTAATGCCCACATACTTGTAACCGAGTTCCCCTCCTATATAAAAGGGACTCACACTACCTTGTAAGGGCTGATGTTGCTCCATTTTCTCCACAAGTGCAATAATATATCTATCTCTCTTTTTTCTTTCTAAATTGCTCGTTCTCACTGGCCCAAGGCCACTTTAATATTCATCGTTCTCTTACTTGTCCTTCACCTTATCACTCGGTATTGGCCATAAAGAGCTTTATTTAATCATATCTTAACTATTATCCCATTCCCGGTTGCCCCGATAGCTCAAGCTCGACCCGAATATCGATCTCGAGGTCCCTCATCGACCAGTCCTGCATCCGGGTAACATGCCTATCGGTTTGATTACTGCCTCATTTTAGCTTGAATTTCATCATTAAACTTCACATTCTTAGCATCAACTGCTCTAAAACTAGCTCGAGAATAGATAACGTATTTTTAGAAACCCATTTACAAATTTAATTGTTGTTACCATTTTCACGGTAAACAGTTTGGCGCCCACCGTGGGGCTAAAAATAATAGTGATTATTTTCTTGCTGGTTTCATTGCACAAATGCACATTATCTTTCACACTTTTTCTTGTCCAAGATCCTTTGATTTCAGGTCAAAATGTCTGGCTCGGTAAACAGAGTCGAGAACGACAACCTCAGAAACCACGGGGAAAATCGCGTGGCTGTCCCGGCCGCTGGAGCACCACCATAGAATCCTGATAACGCACCCGGACCAATTCCAGCGGACGCGGGTTTGCAAGGCGCGCAACAGGTCGACGGAGTCTCACACACCGATGGGAGCATACAACATATCAACCGACAAGAAGCCCAAAAAACCCCGGCTTGAGAAGCACGAGAAGTAAGTCTTCACGATATTTTTAAAATGTTGCAGGCACAACAGTTGGCTATCGCTCAGCTGCAGAGTCACCCGGAGACTCCCAGCACAGTAGCGCCAGAAACAGCTCCCCATGCCGAACGAGCACCCGGAAGATCAAGCAACAACGGATCGATAACAGACACTGCCATAGTGAAGATGCTTAGGTATCTCTCCAAGAGGATCGAGTCAGGTTCGTGGAAGTTCATACAACAATCATCCCCCGAGGAAGCGGTCCCCGAACCCGTTTCACAGAAATTTGGAATGCCGGAACTCCCTAAGTACAACAGGACCTCGGATCCTGAGGAACGCACCACCACTTACACGTGCGCGGGAAAAGGCAGCGACCTTCAAGATGATGAGATCGAGACTGTCTCTTTGAAAAAGTTTGGGGAAACACTCCCAAAAGGAACCAGGATGTGGCACCGCAGCCTAGCGCCTGACCTCACAGACTTGCTTACCGTACTAGTAGATTCCTACATAGAAGTACACGCCGATGCCATCAAAGCAGTAACGGAAGAGCCCGACACATTTGAGGCCGAACAAAGAGAGAATGAAATTCCATGTAAAGTCACGCCTCATTCCGTGATGGAACGAACAAGATCACCCCTGGCTTCGGATGACTAGGCAACACAAGCCTTCGCCCGAAGCTTAAACGAGCCATGCCCGATGACTCCAGGACATTTCAAATGAAGCTTGATCAGATACCCAACCGAGATTTTGTCAAGTGCCCGTACCCGACACCAGCCACGAATCAGGGTTGTGGATGACCATCCGGGAGCCTCCTCGGGCTCGGTGTACCCAAGTAGGCTACCGACAAAGAAATTAATTCCAAATAGGTGGAGGTACCACCCGTGCATATAGGATAGGAGGAACGCCACAAGATGCAACCTACTCGCAACGATCGGGAAATAGCTCGAGGGCAACATCCTCGAGGAATCTTCAGTAGAACCAGATTCAATGAGGCATGGCCGGCAGGGGCACCCCGCCCAGCAGAATATGATTTTAGCATTGCTATACCAAACATCGTGATCACCATAAACGAAACCAGGGATGCTAAACGACTCAGACCTATTCGGCAAAGTCCCCTTCAAAAGAACCACAACCCAACGCGGGAACCGCAGGGTGCGCGTGGCCACGAGGTCAAGAATGGCCATCAGCTCAGGAGAACAACGACCGTGCTACTCAATAAAAATTGCCACCGATTACTGCCGAGCGATCAGGCTCGAATCCAGCCCTAAGAGAGGAAGGCAACCAGGAAGAACGAAGCAAACAAGCTGCGGCGTATAACCACAATAGTGGAGGAGCGACGACACCCTCCGAGGACTCACAAAATGGAAAGTAAAAATGTTCGTCGCCAGGGAAGAACGGGTCCAGGGATATAATCCAGAGGACACCCTTACATCCAGAGAAAAGGACACCGAGACTTCGCCTTAGCCTCACACTGACGCCTTGGTAATCCTCTCCCTCATTTGATCTATTCCAAATAAAACATGTGTTCATGAATACAGGTGGTTTGATCGAGCATACCGAAAATGTTGGACCAAAGTCAATGGGGCGATTCGGACTAACGAACCAAATTACCCCCGCACCCCGAATCTTTGATGGATTCCAAACGACAATCACCATAACAAGCAGGAAGACCGTTCTCTCGATACAGCCCGTCTAAGCTTAAGCTGGGGCATCGAGCTCTGTACCATCAAAGAAGGTGCAATGTACGGACGTCTCATTTATATGGCCACGGGCACACCGCCCAGAGATAGAGTCGGCCCCATTTCTCCAAGAGAATGAAATCCCATGCAAAGGGCGGAATTAAAATAAGTCGACAGGCAGCAATACGCGACGAGGGGAAATTCCCCAGCATATGGCCCATCGCCGGCATCAATGCCTCCACCCTCGGAAGGATCAAAGGGTAAACCAATCACATCTTCGTCCAAGTCTGATGAAACACAGTGGAGGGCTGCATTAGGGCTCAAACCTCGGAAGGGCAGGAACATACCAAATCTCGAAACGTCGCCTACACATCCCGCGGTGAGGAATAACTGCTTCACTCCTTTGTTATTTTTTCACTAACCTGTATGCAGACAACCGATCGGGACATTCGGAAGTTCTAACTCCTCCCGGAAATCTTAAGGCCTTAGCAGGGCCCGCCACGCTCTCTTCCCTCGATCAGATTTCCGCCCCGAAGAGGGTCCCGCCAGCAAGATTATTAGCTAAGCAATGTACCCCCAGAGGAGGATCCGACAAGATCACAGGCTTTCTCATGCAGTCAAATGACGAGCGATGATTTTCTTTTTAAGGGCACCATCCCCTTAGAAGGACCGGGAAACGTCAGACTAAGTTTCAATAGTGAATTATGTACCGGATCGAATGGTCCGAGAAGCAGCGCCCACGCGGGCCGAGATCACGACATTGAAACAATGTGTGTTTACGCCAAGCAATAAAAGGATATCTTTTCAACATCTTATTCTCCAAACGAGGAAATAGCAGTGTACTCTCGGCAGGAACCATTCCACCGAATGCATCCTGAAAATGCTCGGGGACTTAGTGTCAACAATTTGACACCCGCATGACCCCAAGGTCGGAACTCCGGGATCATGAAGCCCTAACAAGGTAGCTCTGAGTTCACGAACAGCGGCCTTCGAGCCCAAGCAAACTCAATAACTCGGAGAATTTCGCCAATCTCCATGCACTGGAAAATCCAAAATTGTAAGACCCCTAGCGGGCAGACTCGGCGTAACCAGATCTATTCTGTATTACAACAAAAACTGTAAGACCTCAACATGCATGCCAAACTGTAAGACCTCAACAGGCATGAAAATCTAGAAGTTTAGGCTATACGTCGCATTTGTAAGAATACCGAAAGGGCATACCCTTATTGTAGATGCATAAACTATCACTCGAGATAAAAAATGGCTACAGCCAAACGCGCATGACTACGATCAAAATGGCTGATACAACCAAAATAAACGCGACTCGGGGACGCTCGACTATCGCTAAAATTATAGGCCACTACTTCAAATATACTTCGGAAAGAACCGGTTAAAATAGGCTTCCCTCAACAGGCAAAAACGAGGTTCGACCATGTCAGCTCCAAATCACAAGGCTTTGACCTACTCAGCCTACAAGTTATGAACCTTTTGAGGTGCTCAAATATCGCCGATAATGACTTGAAATAGAGGTTCTTCCAAAACCAACGACGTGTCAGGAAAAACTATTTCAAAAGACCTTAATGAGCGAAAAACAAAGCCTACAAAAAGCCCACGACCAAAATAGCGTAAGAGCCATTATCGCCAGCCAAACGAGCCTCGGAGCCACAAACTAAAAGGTCTCTATGACCAAACAGCGTAAGAGCCATTGTCGCCAACTTGAAAATTGACAACTTGAGGATTAAAATGAGCTCGAATCGTAACCCGATTCGGAGACCGGATCCAAAATAGTTAACTATGCAAGCCTCCGGGCCACATATTAAAAGGCCTCAATGACCAAAACAGTGTAAGAGGCACTATCGCCGGTCTGAAAATAGGAAGTACTTAAGGGTCAATTGAAGCTCGAGTCGCAACGCGGCTCAGAGACTGGACCTGAAATAGTTAAACTTCAATATGCCTAAGGGCACAACATAAATGCCACTATCGCCAGCCGAGTGAGCCTCCGAGCCACGCACCTGTAAGGTCACTTCGACCCGAAGCACAAAAGGCCATCATCGTCTGCCCATGTAGGCAGGAAAGAACTTGAGGGTCAATTGAAGCTTGAATCGCAATGCGACTCGGAGACTAGACCCAAAATAGTTGAAACGGCAAATGCCCAAGGGCAAGAAATAAGAACAATCACTACATGCCCGCACGGGCATAGAAGATTCAAGGTCAGGAAAGCTCGAGTCAAGACCTGACTCGGAGACTAAGCCTAAATAGCTGGGTAAAACACGGAGGCCCCGACGGCTACTCATGTCAAGGATCGTACTTAAAAGCCTCCGGGCCTGCCTGATCAGTTCTGGACCTACGAGGATCCCGCCAAACTCTGAAACTAGCCCTCCTAGTCAATAGCAATACAAAAAAGATGCATATGAAATAAAGCTTCAAGTATCCTTTTATCTTACGTATGTAAAAAAGGCGCAATCTCCATCTACAAACATGCTCTACAAGTATCAAATACAAAGCGGAAAAATGACGAAATCTACACTCCGCTCCAAAGGGATACAGCTTGCTAGATTTGCTCTCCATGATGTCAGCAAGAAGTGACCAAGCGACACGCTCGTCCGCCCTTGCTAGAGCCAATTCCTCCGAGAGAACGAAGCCCATTGCACCGATCTCCTCAAGTACCTCTCTTCAAGATCTGCAACAAACATATTCCTTGATCCTGTTCTCCCGGTCGAGGGTTCCCTTCAGCTCGGCTTGGGCATCAACATCATCCTTCATATGAATCGCCATGACCTGATCAGCCCTGGTTCAGCTTAATGCCACTTCAGGCCAGGCATCGATTATCTCAGCCCTGATCTTTGAGAGATCAGATTCAAGTTTTCTGATCATATCTGCTTGAACTTTGGCATTGTCATGAGTCAAGCAGAGTTGGGCTTCGAAGGCAGGGACCTTGGCCAAAGCTCCTATCTACTATAAAGCTTGATCTTGCACATGAGCCCTTAGCTCACCACAAGCATTTATGACGCGGTCGATGTCACCCTTGAGGTGCTCCAAGGCCTCCATCTTTTTCTGCAGCTAATATAACAAAAATGGGTTAACCTTAATATCCAAAAGAAGCGAGGCTCATTCTACAAAAGGTTACCTGCTCCATCAAATAGCTCTTGTAATTCGAGCTCCGGTACGCCTCATATCGCCAATACAGCAACTCAACCTCCTTCTCCTCGCTAAGGAGCCTAAGGGACTCGCCCTCTTCCAGAACCTTCCGAAGCCTGGCTCCTTGACAAAGCAGCTCAGACATGAGCCCATCACAGGCCTGCAAATGAAAAACTCGATGAAGATAGGAGGACGCGCACCACAAAAAAACTGCGCCTAAGCTCACCACGAAGTGAAGTCGGTGGACTTCCTCGAAGTCAGAACACACTCCTATCGATCCTGCTTCTTCGGCCCCAGAAGAACCAACCTCGGGCGAAGCGTATTCACTCGGAGGAACAGCCGTCCGGGAATCAGATACTTTGAGAACAGCAGGCTCGGACGATGCCCTCTCCTCGAACACGTAGGCCTGTTCAGCACCACTAAAAGCTCCATCACACTACGGGTGCCAATCCCATTTATCACCATCGCCTCTCAGCTCGAAGGCCGACGCCTCCTTCCCCTCTTCGGAAGAGCACTGCCTCATCCCAAGTCACCACCTGATATCTGCAAATGGCAAAGCCAGTACAAAGGAAAGAGGAAAATGTCAACTCAAACATACGAAGGGAAAGGAAAAGGCAGCGTGTGCGCATACCTTGGTATTTCGCTCCCCATCTAATGCAAAATACAGCTCGCCACCTATGCTCATCGCAGGTCGAATGGGTCACCAGCCTCCGACCCAGCCAGGCAGGTCAGGAACTTCGCCCAGCGTCCATGAAGTTGCTGCAAAAAGAGAAAAAACATGATTACTCAATTGATATTCGCTACAGAAAAAATCTAAAAAAGCACTAGACGCTCCGCTCACGTGCATAATTCCACCCCTCGGGAAAGCTCCATAAGGATAATGTCGGCCGTTCGGACCCAGATAAACCAACTGGCCCACTCTTGATCTTGTCTTCTTCGTCATCGATGACAAAGGGCATTGACAAATGGCTCTTCAGGGTTAGCAGGCCTTGGTGATGAAAGGGATGGTAGAGCTTGACAAAGTGGTTAAGCGTGAATTCAAGCCCAACCTTCTCTGCAAAGAACCTCATCATCATCATCACTTGCCAAAACAACGGATGTATCTGAGCCAAAGTAACTCGATACTTCAAGCAAAAATCAAGCACGACCCTATCAAGGGGGCCAAATGCGAAAGGATATAGGTATACGCTCAAGAACCCATCGGTGGAGTCCGTAATACTATCATCCGGGGAAAGCACTGTTACAGCCCATATCCACATGTGTTAGTTCATGCCATATATTAGTTAACATAAATCCAAAAAGGAATTATATTTGAGATGATAAGAAGTCAATCATATTGGTCCTAAGTGATACAAGAGTGTATAAGGGTGATTAACAAGTATTAGAAGTTAAATGAATCAAGGATGTTGTAACTCGTATTTTCAGGTAAATATAGCGGTGCTTAATACACTCAAGAGGTCATGTATTAAGGTATTTTAATCATATAATATCCATATCATAAGTCTTGAAGTCAAACGAGTTATGAAATAAAAGTCGACAAAAGTTGTCGCAACTTAGGTTCATAATTTTACTTAAACATTAGGTCAAATGTTTCTAATCTTTTCTCCTAATTTACAAGGAATTATGGGGTGATATACCAACCAAATTAAATATATATGAGTCTAGTTTCCAACTCATTAAACCGTTCATCGATACGATCTTGGAGTAGAGAGATATTCGCATTTTCGCGAGACTGCGCCAAGCACCTCTCTATGGGGCCCACTAAGGCGATTTAAGATATTTGGACCTATATAGGATGCCTCCAACCCGTTTTAAGTCATTTATTCTCACTATTTTCTGACCTTAGAACCCTAGGAACATCCTCTCAAGGTTATCTCAAGATTCAAGACCCAAAAAAAGGGCAAACAACACAAATCAAGTGTCAGGAATTCCGTGGCGCTAGTAAGTCTCTTGTTCTTCTTGTTGTTGCTCATTTTTGTGTCATTCCAGCTCGTGTGGGAGGTTGTGTTAAAGGGTTTATGTTCTTTAAATACTCCCTCATGTTCTTAATATCAATCCTAGGTGATTTCAAGCCTTCTAAAGTGATTCTAGTGTCGAAAAACACTAATTGATCGCTAGTTTCACGTTTTTGTTGTTGTGGCAGCATTGGAGGGATATTTCATGGAAATTTAAGGTTAAATTGGATTTTTTATTTCTATATAAATGTAAGAAACCTCTTACTCTATATGTATTTAAGATTATCCAAGTTGCGGCTAAGCCATTGAAGCTAGAACTTGTGAAATATATATCGAAAGGCTTGGTAGTAATGTTATTATTTTGTGGACTGTTTTGCGTTGCTGTTGGACTGCATATTTTACTACTTTTTTGTGGAGGTTTGGAGGAGTAAGGGTGAGGAGAAACACCATATATATGTAGGGTTGTGGGATGAATGTTATTCGTAACATTTCCGGGTCGTTTGACATGACTACGGTGGTCGTCGTATGTATGGAGTGATTAGGCTGTGCGTGGACTATTTTGGGAGGCTCAATATGTTTATTATTGATGTTGTTTGGGCTGTTTGGTGACTGTTTTGAATGGTGTGAAGTCATATATATAGGGGAGGTGCTGTCCGTTTCATCGTAAAATAAGTTGTGGTCGATACATAATAGTTATGACGCTTAAATGATAACGATAGTATCGTTTCTCTTATTGTAGACTAAGGAGTTTTGACAATTGCATAGCTTGAGATTGGGGCAGTATATACAAGGTATGTGAGTCTATCCCTTTCCTTTTTTTATGACTCCGATTGTACATAATGTAATGAACGAGCTTCCAAGATACTCTACTCTTAGAAGCTACCAGTACTTACATTATTTTCCCTCTTATGGAACGATTGATGTTAATGTTGCTTCTCTTAGTCTTAGGTTATCAATGTTGTTGGTACTTCCTGATTCTTATAAGGTTCATAGTGAAGAGTTAGTCCTAATAACGTGTACAGAGGATACCGACCTTACGTCACTCCGAAAGGTTTAGAATGTGATTCCATGAGTCGAGAATGCATTATATATATGTATCTATTTTACTCTACCGAGCCACGCTATAGTTGGCCGGGTACGGCACCTATTGTGCAACCACTGATCAGTTGGGTTTTACCGAGCTCCACGTGGCCGGGTACGATTCTACCGAGCCTTATGATGGCCGGGTACGTTTTTTTACCGAGCCTATTATGGCCGGGTACGATATGATGATGATGATGCCCACAGAGGCGAATGTTTTAAGGGTTTATGTATTTATACATATGTATCATGCATTTCATGTCAATAGCCCTCAGAGGTACTAAGATGTTACAGGTTGTATATTCTCTATCCTTACTTACATTACTGATCGTATTTATGGTTCCCTGCCTTACATACTCAGTACTTTATTCGTACTGATGTCCTTTTATTTGTGGACGCTGTATGTCGTGCTGTAGGTCCTGATAGACAGGCAGGTGCAGCTCCCCCACCACAGTAGGCTGTCCAGTTCAGCGGGGTAATTGGCGAGATCCCTTCTGCGGACTTGCCTTGGTCTTGGTATGCATTTTTGTTATAGACATTATGGGTATGTCGGGGCCCTGTTCCTGATATGTTGCAGCACTTATGTTCCTCTAGAGGCTCATAGACAGGTGTCGACTCATGTATAGTTTGGTATGCCTTGTCGGCTAGTTTTTGTTTTTTAGTCTTTCATGGTAGCATGGTAGCTCATACCTTATATATAGTTTCTTGATTATCTGGTCATCCCATATTATATATGTTCATGCCATCAGTTTTTATTGTTGGTTGTCCGTGATCCATGTCTACCATTTATATTGATCTCATCAGCCCTAAAAGATAATAATGAAGGTTAGATGAAATGTGCGTTGGTGCTCGGCAAGTGTGGTCGGGTGCTAGTCATGGCCCTTCAGTTTGGGTCGTGACAAACTTGGTATCAGAGCAAGTCTGTCCTAGGGGTTGTCTATGAGCCGCGTCTAGTAGAGTCTTGATTATGGATGTGTAGCGCGCCACATTTATAATCAGGAGGCTACATGACATCTAGGGTTGTTACCTTCTTCCTGAATCTAGATCGTGCGTAGAGTTGAGTCATAAGTTTTCGTCTCTAATATTCACCTTGTTTTTTTTCAGTGATGCCTTCGACTAGGAAAAAAACGATTAGTAGACGGCTTGATATAGCAGTGGGAGAGGGTACCAGTCAGGTGCCCCAAGCAAGAGCAGGACAAAGTGAGGCTCAGAGTGAGATGCCCTCTCATACCTCATCTACTCCATCTCCTCCAGAGGATATTAGAAGGCACCCAGCGCCTCCAGTTCCTCCGTCTGGCACTACAGACCAGGATATGCGTAGTGCTTTGCAGTTGTTAACTAGATTGGTAGCTGCTCAGGCTCAGAGGCAGAATACAGGTGCTGCTGATAAACCAGTTAGTACAAGAGTTCGTGATTTTATTAATTTAGACCCTCCAGTGTTTACCGGATCAGACCCCAAGGAGGACCCATAGACTTTTATTGACCAGGTTCATCGTACACTGCGGGTTATGCATGTTTGTGATACAGAGGTAGTAGAGTTGGCTTCTTATCGGCTACGGGATTTAGCGGTTCTCTAGTATGATAGTTGGGAGAGATCCAGGGGTCCGAACACTCCTCCAGCTGTGTGGAAGGAATTTTCTGAGGCCTTTCTTCGTCACTACTTGCCAGTTGAGATACGACGAGCTAGAGCTGATAAGTTCTTGAACCTTAGACAAGGTAATATAAGTGTGCGAGAGTACAGTATGCAGTTTGATTCTTTGGCAAGGTATGCTCCCCATATGGTGGCCGAGATGAGTGATAGGGTGCATATGTTCGTGAATGGGTTGGGACCACATCTGATAAATGAGTGTACGACAACCTCCTTGGTGGAGGGCATGGATATTTCCCGTATTCAAGCTTATGCCCAGACCCTAGAGGATCGTAAGCGCCAGCAGAGGGCAGTTAGGGAGCAGGATAGGGGCCAGCATAAGAGGGCGAGATTTGCAGGGTATTCTGATTGACTTCAGAGGCAGCATCAGGCCACAGTTTTTGAGGAGTTCGGCGCCACCTGTAGCTAGTGATCCTCCACAGTTTCAGAGGCCTCGATATGATCGATCCTATTCTGGTCCAGGTCAGAGTTCGCGGGCATATGGCTCGCAACATCACATGGATACTAGTTAGATGAGACCCCCAACACCACATTGTGATCAGTGCGGCAAGGCCTATTTTGGACTGTGCAGTCGAGGTTCTGATGCGTGTTATTCGTGCAGACAGCCTGGCCATATGATACGGGATTGTCCTAACAGAGGAGGTGATAGTATGGCTCAGTTGACTGGATCTGTGTCTGGTTCTTCCTCATTAGTTCGACCTCCAGCACGGGGTTTTCAGCAGTCGACAGGTCGTGGCAGGGGTAGAGGTGTAGTGCCGAGTTCGAGTGGTGCTCAAAATCGAACCTATGCTCTAGTAGGTCGACAGGATCTCGATTCGTCTCCAGATGTCGTTACATGTATATTGTCTGTGTTTTCTTATGATGTATATGTGCTGATTGATCCGGGATCTACATTATCATATGTTACACCCTTTGTGGCTAATAAGTTTGGCATCGAACCTGAATTGATAAGTAAACCCCTTGCGGTATCTAATCCGATAGGAGATTCTGTGATTGCTAGAAGGGTATATAGAGGTTACACTGTGATGATTTGTAGTCGTCAAACCTCGGCAAATTTATTTGAGTTAGAAATGGTTGATTTTGATGTGATAATGGGAATGGATTGGTTGTCCTCATGCTATGAATGTTGATTGTCGTACGAAGATAGTTAGGTTCAAATTTTTGGGTGAACCCGTCATTGAATGGAAATGGAACATTGCTACACCGAAAGGTAGGTTTATTTCCTATCTTAAGGAAAGGAAAATGATCTCAAAAGGTTACATTTATCATCTCGTTCACGTTAGGGATGCGGAGGCGAAGCCGCCTACTCTACAATCAATCCCCGTGGTCAACAAATTTCCAGATGTTTTCCCAGATGAACTCCCAGGCCTTCCTCCTGAAAGGGAGATTGAGTTTAGCATTGATGTGTTGCCTGACACTCAACCGATCTCTATTCCTCCATACAGAATGGCCCCGGTAGAGTTGCGAGAGTTGAAGGTGCAGTTGAAGGACTTGCTGGATAAGGGCTTTATTAGGCCTAGCACTTCACCTTGGGGTGCACCAGTCCTATTCGTGCGGAAGAAAGACGGGTCGTTACAGATGTGTATCGACTATCGACAATTGAATAAGTTTACTATAAAGAACAAGTATCCACTTCCAAGAATTGATGACCTGTTTGACCAACTCCAGGGTGCCAAGTATTTCTCCAAGATTAATTTACGTTTAGGGTATCATCAGGTGAGGGTTAAGGAGAAGGATATTCCAAAGACGGCCTTCCGGACAAGATATGGTCACTTTGAGTTCTTGGTGATGTCGTTCGGGCTAACAAATGCCCCAGAAGCTTTTATGGATCACATGAATACTATATTTAGGCCCTATCTTGATGTGTTCGTGATTGTATTCATTGATGACATTCTAGTGTATTCTCGTTCGGAGGCGGAACATGCGGGCCACTTACGGATAGTATTATAGACGCTTCAGGATCGTAAGTTATATGCTAAGCTCTCCAAATGTGAATTCTGGTTGAACTCAGTAGCATTCCTTGGTCATGTGATATCTGATGAGGGTATTAGTGTCGACACTCAGAAGATCGATGCAGTAAAGAATTGGCCGAGACCTACAACACCATCAGAAGTCTGTAACTTCCTGGGGCTAGCAGGATATTATAGGCGGTTTGTAGAAGGGTTTTCCTCTATATCATCACCATTGACTAAGTTAACACAGAAAGCTACCAAATTCTAGTGGTCTGACACTTGTGAACGTAGTTTTCAGGAGCTGAAAAATCGATTGACATCCGCACCAGTGCTCACTCTTCCCGAAGGAATAGAAGGTTATGTGGTATATTGTGATGCCTCAGGTATAGGTTTGGGGTGCGTATTGATGCAGCTTGGGAAGGTGATTGCTTATGCATCAAGACAATTGAAGAAGCATGAAAAGAATTATCCAACCCATGATTTGGAATTGGCTGCAGTAATATATGCTTTGAAGATATGGCGGCACTACTTATACGGCATCCATGTTGACATCTACACAGATCACAAGAGTTTACAATACATCTTCAAGCAGAAAGAATTGAATTTGAGGTAGCGTAGGTAGCTTGAATTACTGAAAGACTACGACGTTGAGATATTGTATCATCCCAGTAAAGCCAATATTGTGGCAGATGCTCTTAGCCGTAAATCAATGGGAAGCTTAGTACATATTGAGGTAGGTAGATGGGGGTTGACTAAAGAGCTTCATCAGCTAGCCAATATGAGAATCAGATTGTTAGACTCTGATGACGGAGGTATTACTGTATAGAATACATCAGAATCATCTTTGGTAGCCGAGGTAAAAGCACGGCAATATGAAGATCCTATCTTAGTACGATTAAGAGAAAGCATTCAACAATGTAAAAGTATGGCTTTTGAGATCGGAAAAGATGGGGCACTGAGATACCAGAGCCGATTGTGTGTGCCTAATGTGGTAGGGCTACGAGAGAAGATTATGAATGAGATTCATCAATCCCGATATTCCATCCATACCGGCTCGACAAAGATGTATCATGATGTCAAGGAGCAGTATTGGTGGGATAATATGAAGAAGTCTATTGCAGAATTTGTAGCATAGTGTCCCAATTGTCAACAAGTAAAGATAGAATATCAGAAACCTGGTGGATTGCTTCAGAATATAGAGATTCCGACCTGGAAGTGGGAGGTGATTAATATGGACTTCATTATTGGATTACCTCGCTCTTATCATAAGTTTGACTCCATCTGGATGATAATTGATCGACTTACAAAATGTGCCCATTTTCTGCCAGTGAAGACAACTTACACGGCTGAAGATTATGCGAAGTTGTATATCAAAGAGATTGTTAGGCTTCAGGGTGTGCCCGTATCTATTATATCAGACCGAGGTGCTCAATTTACGGCAAACTTTTGGCGGTCTTTCCAGAAGGGTTTAGGCACACAAGTAAATCTCAGCACTGCATTTCATCCGCAGACTGACGGACAGGCTGAACGTACCATTCAGACACTGGAAGATATGCTATGAGCATGTGTTCTAGATTTTAAGGGGAATTGGGATGACCATCTTCCACTCATAGAATTCGCCTACAATAATAGCTACCATTTCGGTATTAAAATGGCCCCATACGAGGCACTATATGAGAGGAGATGTAGATCACCGGTTGGATGGTTCGAAGTCGGTGAAATAGAATTATATGGGCCAGATTTGATTCACCAAGCTATTGAGAAGGTGAAAGTGATACAGGAGCGATTGAGGACGGCACAAAGCAGTCAAAATCTTAATCTGATGTCCGACGTCGTGATCTATAGTTTGAGGTTGGTGATTGGGTTTTCCTGAGGATCTCACCAATGAAGGGTATTATGCATTTTGGGAAGAAAGGTAAGCTGAGTCCAAGGTATATTGGGCCGTATAAAATTCTTCGACGAATTGGACAGGTTGCTTATGAGTTAGAATTGCCATCCGAATTGGAATTTGTCCACCCGGTATTCCATGTATCTATGTTGAGGAAATGTATTGGAGACCCTTCTCGAGTCATCCCTATCAAAGATGTACAAGTTACAGAGGACCTATCATATGAAGAAGTGCCAGTGGCGATATTAGATCGACAAGTCCGCAAGCTGAGAACAAAAGATGTAACTTCCGTCAAAGTATTGTGGAGGAACACAAATATGGAAGAAATGACATGGGAAGCAGAAGAGGAGATGAAGTCTAAATACCCTTACCTATTCCAGAATGAAGATAACAAGGATGCTGGTGGAAGACAGGATACATTGGAAGGTGAAACGACTCTATGAGGTAAGCAATAATTTGAGAATACTCCTCCTTAATACAAAATGGTGATATGTAGATAATGTAAATATGCATAATGCTTTGTGTAGCCTTGTGAAGCCATATGTTGGGCTTAATTGCTTGCATGTTTTGCTAGTGACCATTTTATAGGGGAAAATTGATCGGAAATTTCCATTGGAATCCATGATGATTTAAACTCCCCATGAACCCTTACATTTGAGGACGAATGTTCCTAAGGGGGGGAGGGTGTTACAACCCATATCCACATGTGTTAGTTTATGCCATATATTAGTTAACTTAAATCTAAGAACGAATTATCTTTGAGATGATAAGAAGTCAATCCTATTGGTCTTAAGTGATACAAGAGTGTATAAGGGTGATTAACAAGTATTAGAAGTTAAATGAATCAAGGATGTTGTAACTCGTATTTTTAGGTAAATGTAGCGGTGCTTAATACACTCAAGAGGTCATGTATTAAGGTATTTTAATCATATAATATCTGTATCATAAGTCTTGAAGTTAAACGAGTTATGAAACAAAAGTCGACAAAAGTTGTCGCAACTTAGGTTCATAATTTTACTTAAACATTAGGTCAAATGTTTCTAATCTTTTCTTCTAATTTACAAGAAATTACGGGGTGATGTACAAACCTAATTAAAGATCTATGAGTCTAGTTTCCAACTCATTAAACCGTTCATCGATACGATCTTGGAGTAGAGAGATATTCGCATTTTCGCGAGACTGCGACAAGCACTTCTCTATGGGGCCCACTAAGGCGGTTTAAGATATTTGGACCTATATAGGATGCCTCCAACCCGTTTTAAGTCATTTATTCTCACTATTTTCAGACCTTAGAACCCTAGGAACATCCTCTCAAGGTTCCCTCAAGATTCAAGACCCAAAAAAAGGGCAAACAACACAAATCAAGTGTCGGGAATTCCGTGGCACTAGTAAGTCTCTTGTTCTTCTTGTTGTTGCTCATTTTTGTGTCGTTCCAGCTCGTGTGGGAGGTTGTTTTAAAGGGTTTATGCTCTTTAAATACTCCCTCATGTTCTTAATATCAATCCTAGGTGATTTCAAGCCTTCTTAAGTGATTCTACTGCCGAAAAACACTAATTGATCGCTAGTTTCGCTTTTTTGTTGCTGTGGCAGCATTGGAGGGATATTTCATGGAAATTTAAGGTAAAATTGGAGTTTTTATTTCTGTATAAAGGTAAGTAACCTCTTACTCTATATGTATTTAAGATTATCCAAGTTGCGGCTAAGCCATTAAAGCTAGAACTTATGAAATATATATCGAAAGGCTTGGTAGTAATGTTATTATTTTGTGGACTGTTTTACGTTGCTATTGGGCTGCGTATTTTCCTACTGTTTTGTGGAGTTTTGGAGGATGAAGGGTGTGGAGAAACACCATATATATGTAGGGTTGTGGTATGATAGTTATTCGTAACATTTCCGGGTCGTTTGACACGACTACTGTGGTCGTCGTATGTATGGAGTGATTAGGTTGTGCGTGGACTATTTTGGGAGGCTCAATATGTTTATTATTGATGTTGTTTGGGCTGTTTGCTTATTGTTTTGAATGGTGTGAAGTCATATATATAGGTTAGGTGCTGTCCGTTTCATCGTAAAATAGGTTGTGGTCGATACATAATAGTTATGACGCTTAAATGATAACGATAGTATCGTTTCTCTTATTGTAGACTAAGGAGTTTTGACAATTGCATAGCTTGAGATTGGGGCAGTATATACAAGGTATGTGAGGCTATCCCTTTCCTTCTTTTGCACGACTCCGATTGTACATAATGTAATGAACGAGCTTCCAAGATACTCTACTCTTAGAAGCTAGCAGTACTTACATTGTTTTCCCTCTTATGGAACAATTGATGTTAATGTTGCTTCTCTTATTCTTATGTTATCAATGTTGTTGGTACTTCCTGATTCTTATAAGGTTCATAGTGAAGAGTTAGTCCTAATAACGTGCACAGAGGATACCGACCTTACGTCACTCCGAAAGGTTTAGAATGTGATTCCATGAGTCGAGCATGCATTATATATATGTATCTATTTTACTCTACCGAGCCACGCAATAGTTGGCCGGGTACGGCACCTATTATGTAACCACTGATCAGTTGGGTTTTACCGAGCTCCACGTGGCCGGGTACGATTCTACCGAGCCTTATGATGGCCGGGTATATTTTTTTACCGAGGCTATTATGGCCGGATACGATATGATGATGATGATGCCCACAGAGGCAAATGTTTTAAAGGTTTATGTATTTATACATATGTATCATGCATTTTATGTCAGTAGCCCTCAGAGGTACTAAGATGTTTCAGGTTGTATATTCTCTATCCTTGCTTACATAACTGATCGTATTTATGGTTTCCTGCCTTACATACTCAATACTTTATTCGTACTAACATCCTTTTATTTGTGGACGCTGCATATCGTGCTGCAGGTCCTGATAGACAGGCAGGTGCAGCTCCCCCACCACAGTAGGCTGTCCAGTTCAGCGGTGATTGGCGAGATCCCTTCTCCGGACTTGCCTTGGTCTTGGTATGCATTTTTTTATAGACATTATGGGTATGTCGGGGCCCTGTTACGGCTATGTTGCAGCACTTATGTTCCTTTAGATGCTCATAGACAGGTGTCGACTCATGTATAGTTTGGTATGCCTTGTCAGCTAGTTTTTGTTGTATAGTCTTTCATGGTAGCATAGTAGCTCATACCTTATATATAGTTTCTTGATTGTCTGATCATCCCATATTATATATGTTCATGCCATCAGTTTTTATTGTTGGTTGTCCATGATCCATGTCTACCATTTATATTGATCTCGTTAGTCGTAAAAGATAATAAAGAAGGTTAGATAAAATGTACGCTGGTGCTCGGCAAGTATGGTCGGGTGCTAGTCATGGCCCTCCAGTTTGGGTCGTGACAAGCACCTACAGCGTTATCCCCTCGCTCTATCCACAGTATCTCCTCACCATCTCCAGATGTTCCTCTCTTATCAAAGACACGGTCTTCAGAGCGAACTCTCGCGATTCCTGAGCACCGGGAGCAGCACTCCCCACCCCTATCGGGCCAGCTCCAAGGTGTTTGCCATGCCTATGGTAAAACTAACAGATCAGAGCAAGGACGTATGCCAATGCTTTTTGTGCTTGAAGAAATGAAGAACCCTATGCCAAAGCGGAAGGGCAGCTATCTAAAATAGTGAGGTCTTTCGAAGAAGCCGAGGCATCCCCACATATATGCGAGAAGCAGCGATGACTCGCCTACTCGCCTAATACTCTAAATTTTAGATAATTTGAAAGTTCTAAATATTTAAAAATTATAATATGAGTATTATATTTAATGTAACTTTATTTTAAGTAGTAAAAAGGTGATCAACATTTTACATAGAGATTTCGTGTTTTTACTGACTTATCACTGGATTAGAATTGTTATTTCTTCTAACTTACTCAGTTAACAAAATCTTTTAATAACACAATCTGGCTTGAGTGCCAATCCGAGAATCAAATCAACATAACTAAAAATTTAAATAAAAGTTATCTATGGTAAAGTTTGAAGTGATGAACAAGTTTTAACTGAAAAATGCTCTCTAATATGAACTCTCCACCATATGAATCTTCATCTTCCATACCACTCAAACCACCTGATATCCCAATAAATTCGGCTTCAACTTTATCCAAAACACTGCAAAACACTTCCTCCATCATCTCAAATAACAATATGAATATTGACACAACTGATAAGTTGGGAACTCCATCCCAACTTGTCAATAAATCATACCTCACTCCTATGCTATCCAATAATATTATACCTTCAATGTCTACCCTAAATGATCTGCTACACCTTCCTTTGGTGTTTAATGATAAAATGGAAGCACCCAGTGACCCAACCATTTTCATTCCCCTGTGTCTCAGAGAAAAAGCCAGAATTTAGAAACCGTGGCAACATGAAGTTATTATAAAGTTGTATGGTAGAAATATTAGTCATCAATTACTTAGGCAAAAAATATATGCCTTATGGAAACCAACTGAAAATCTACCAATTATAGATTTGGGATCAGATTTTTTCATTCTTAAATTTCAAAAAGAGGAAAATAAGGTTCATGCTATACAGGATGTACCTTGGTTTATATTAAATCATTTTCTTTCTGTTCGTCAATGAGAACCAAAATTCATGACTTATGAAACAAAGATAAATTACTATGCTATTTGATTGCGTTTACTTGAATTACCAACCAAATTTTATGATTTCCAGATACTTCAAAAACTAGGAAACAAAATTGGGAAATTATTAACTGTGGATACTTGTACCTCCTCAACAACAAGAGGAAGATATGCAAGATTATGTATTGAAGTACCTTTGGATCAACCATTACGGACTCATGTTTATATTGGAAATCATAAGCAAATTATCTTGTATGAAGGATTAAATTTGCTATGTACTAACTGTGGTCAGATGGGGCATAATCAAAGAGCTTGTACTTATTCAATTAAAGAAAATAATCCTGATATCTCTACACTAAACCAAGTTACCAACACTAACCCTAATACCACTACCGCCAAATTACCCACCACTGACGAATGGAAGACTGTTCAATTTCCAAAGAAGACAATCAGGAAAATGAACTACTACAAAGGCAATTAACTCCAAAAAATGTTAGATTCATTGGAAAATCCTACAAGACAATCAGGTATGCATGTTGATGGCTTGGACATGATACCTACTCCAAACACTCTTCTTTTTACTAATTTATCTATTAATCATATTAACCCTGCTATTAATCATAATATAAACAAATCTACCCCTCAAACACCTTCTGTTTAATAAATTTGCTAAGATTTTGTCGAATGACTCCACTAATGATAATTCCTTAATTAATCCACCGTCAATCCCCACTCCACACCCTACAATTCCCACTCAAGTATCACTACATCCAATAACTCAATCGGCCCAATCAGAAAAATACCAAAATCCAACACCTATCACAACATATGCGAAGGTACACGTTACCCATTCCCACATGCAAAACACACTACACTCCTCAAATACAACTTACTCAGCAACAATAGATAACCTAGTACAAAATCCATCCAATAAAAACAACACTTCTTCAACCCTGCTTACCAATACACCATCGACCTCCACAAACCCTACTATAGCTCCCATGCAAATAGCTCATCATGATATTTCCACTACCATTTCTCCAACTCCGTCAAATGCACAATCTCCAACTCCATCAATCAAACCGCCTATATCAACCACTCAGATTGTTTCTTCAATAGTTCATTGTTCAAATCCGGAACAAATTCACTCAATCAATCCTTCAACATCTTCTCTCAATTTCCATGATGTTTCCACACAATCTCAATCACTTAAGAAGACCACCCAGCAACCCAACCAGGCAGAACATCCACAGGCTACGACACCATCAAACTCCCTACTCCTTTCCTCCCCCACACCTGGTCATGGAACCAAACACAGTTATCTACACTGCCCAGTTATCTAGATGACGATCGTGGGGTCATGCACTATTGGGGATTGTGACTTAATCCATTCCGAATGACTATTTTACTGTGTATTTGACTGAAATCTATTTGTTATCATCATGATTTGGTCTGAATGCCATATTTGGGCCTCGTGCCAACTATTTCAACCCTTAGGAGATTTTTATTGATATTTCCTTACCGTTTTGACTTTATACTTGAACTCAGTCATGCTATACTCTACTATTTTCATACCTCAACCATGTTTACCCTACTTTAACACTTCAATGATATTTTTAAATGATATTTTGGGCTGAGCACTATGTTTTACTATTTCCCGAGTGGCTGTGAGATTCTGAATGAGTAAGGCTGAGGACCTATGTTGTGAAGAAGCACTGATTATGACTATGAGGCTGAGGCCCTGAGATATGTACACCACAAGGTGGCTAGTTAATATGAGGCCGAGGGCCTAGTGATGATGCCACAAGATGGCTTGATATTACGCTTGGGTCGTAAGGGGTCCCTCAGGAGTCTGCACACCCCCAGTGAGCGCAGGTACCCATTGTGATATGAGATATAGCCCAAGGGGTTGGTACTGTTGAGAGTGTGCTCGAGGGGCAATCCTTTATGTGCTTATCTATCTTATTTGTCTGTCATTTACCTGTTTGATTGTTGAATAGGATTTTTTTGATGTTTAAACTAAACTTATGTGATCTTACATATATTTACAGAATCACTATTCTTACTTGTTTTACCGCTTTGTTATAGCCTATAATACGCCTTACATGATTTCATGCTTTCAGTCTTTATTTATGATTATTACTCACTGAGTTGGAGTAATCACTTTACTCCCTACACTCTGTTTACAGATTCAGGCGCATCTGGTCCCGATACTAAGTGTTGATCTTTCCAGCTCAGGAGGATCCGAAGATTCTCTAGGTAGCTACCGATGTTCGCAGCCCAGAGCTTCTTCCCTTATCTTACTTCTCTTTATTTTAGATTTGTATTGAACTCTGTAGACTTTCTTGTCTTATTCCAGATTTTTAGATGCTCATGGCTAGTGGCACCCCGGTATCGGGCTGTATTGGGTTTATCTTCCGCAACTGTATTGTTAATTGTTCACTATTGGATTTATTATGATGTTTTAGACTTAAATTCTTATTGTTTGATTGCTTAAAACTGAAATGGAAAGTGTCAGATGGCCTTGTCTTCACGAGAGGCACCATCATGACCGAGTCCAGGTTTAGGGTCGTGACAAGTTGGTATTAGAGCCTAGGTTACATAGGTCTCACGAGTCATGAGCAGGTTTAGTAAAGTCTCGCGGATCGGTACGGAGATGTCTGTATTTATCCTCGAGGGGCTGCAAAACCTTTAGGAAAAACTTCATATTCTTGAAATTCTTGTGGTGCGAATTTGTTGATCTGAGTACTGAACTTTTGTCATTCTATTCTCTTGCAGATGGTGAGGACACACGCTACCAGTCTAGATGAATGATAGTAGTACCTCTAGCTGTAGCCACTAGAAGCTGAGGACGTGGTCGTGGTCGCGGTAGGGGAAAAGGTGTGGCCCGCACAATAGCTAGGGTAGCACCTGCAGATCCACCAGCCGCCCCAGTTCAGGATCAGGTCCCAGTTGTGGATGCACCAGCTCAGGCACCAGCTGTGCCAATTGTGATTCCGGGTCTTTAGGAGGCATTGGCTCAGATTTTATCGGTTTGCACTGGCTTAACTCAGGCAGTTTTAGCCACTATAACTGCAGCTACTTCTCAGGTCGGGGGAGGCAATTAGACTCCCGCCGCTCGCAAATCTAAGCAGGTCGTGTAGGGACTTCAAACATCTGGGGCACATCCAGCTCAACCGGTTATAGCTGCTCAGGACTATGTAGTTCCTTCCATGTGAGAGGACAAGCAGTGTAGGATAGAGAGGTTTGGTAGACTTCAGCCTCCGACCTTCAGTGGTGCAGAGGGCGAGGACGCCTAGGGTTTCTTGGATAAGTGTTAGAGGATGCTTCGTACAATGGGTATTCTGGAGACCAGCGGGGTCGCTTTCACTACTTATCAGTTTTCTGGAGCTGCCTTCACTTGGTGGGAGACTTTTGAGAGGTGTAGGCCTGTTGGTGCAGCACCCCTTACGTGGCAGCAGTTCTCCATTCTCTTTCTAGAGAAGTATGTGCCACAGTCTCTTAGAGAGGAGCTGTGTAGGCAGTTTGGGTGGTTTCGTCAGGGAAAGATGACTGTGATGCAGTATGAGATGAGGTTCTCCGAGTTAGCTCGTCATGCTATTTGGTTGGTTCCGACAGATAGAGAGAGGATTAGGAGGTTTGTTGAGTGCCTCACTTATTAGCTTCATATTCTCATGACTAGGGAGAGGGTGACTGGTGCTACTTTTGAGGAGGTTGTGGATATTGCCCATGAGATTGAGTCTATTCTTCACCAGGAGTGAGAAGAGAGGGAGGACAAGAGGCCTCGAGCGTCTGGTAGTTATAGTGGTGCTCAGTTGAGAGGTTAGTTTCAGCACGATAGAGATCGTCCATTCAGGCATGCTCAGCCACCTCGCCCAGGTTATCGTGGGGTGTCATCAGGTCATGGTTCTAACAGTTCTCATCAGGGCCAATCATCACTTAGTGCCTTTCCAGCTCAGAGCTCGTCCCATGCTCCATCAGTTCAGGGCTCTTCTATGCCGGGTGCATCTGCTAGTCACTCAGGTGTGAGGGGTTCCCTTCAGTCCCTTTCTCCAGCACCTGGAAGTTGTTATGAGTGCAGAGAGATGGGCCATATATGGAGGCAGTGCCCTCGTAGTCTTGCGGGTTCATCACAGTAGAGGGGTCAGTTATCGGCTTTAGTGCCAGTTACTTCACCACCACCCGCCCAACCAGCTAGGGGTGGAGGTAACTCGGCTAGGGGTTGCCCTAGAGGGGGAGGTCGCTCAGATGGCGGTCAGGCCCATTTCTATGCACTTCTAGGCAGACGTGATGCTATTTCTTCAGATGCTATTATCACAGGTATTGTTTCAGTCTGCCACAAAGATGCCTCTGTATTATTTGATCTCTGTTCCAACTTTTCTTATATGTCATCATACTTTGCTCGTTATTTGGGTATGCCCCATGAGTTTCTTGCTTCACCTGTTCATGTATCTACCCCGGTGGGCGATACTGATACTATTGTTGTAGACCGTGTGTACCGGTAGTGTGTGGTGACTATTGGGGGTCTGGAGACCCATGTGGATCTTTTATTATTGTGTATGGTGGATTTCGATGTTATTTTAGGCATGGATTGGCTATCTTCATGTCGTGCTATTTTGGACTGTCATGCCAAGACTGTCACATTAGCTATATCGGGTGTGCCACAGATTGAGTGGAGAGGTGTAACTGATTATGTTCCCAGTAGAGTGATCTCATTCTTGAAGGCCCAGCGTATGGTTGGGAAGGGTTGTCTTTCGTATCTAGCCTTTGTGAGGGATGTCGGTGCTGAGACTCCCAGTATTGATTCAGTTCCAATTGTGAGGAATTTTCCCGATGTGTTTCCTAAAGACTTATTGGGCATACCACCGGATAGGGATATTGATTTTGGTATTGACTTGGTGCCGGGCACTCAACCCATTTCTATTCCGCCATATTGTATAGCACCAACAGAGTTGAAAGAGTTAAAGGAGCAGCTTTAGGAACTTCTTGATAAGGGGTTTATTCGACCTAGTGTGTCACCTTGGGGTGCGCCGATTCTATTTGTGAAGAAGAATGATGGCACTATTAGGATGTGTATTGATTATAGGCAATTGAAAAAAGTAACAATTAAGAACAAGTATCCTTTGCCTCGCATTGATGATCTATTCGACCAGCTTCAGGGAGCGAGAGTGTTCTCCGTTCAGGCTATCACCAGTTGAAGATCAGGGACTCGGATATTCTTAAGACAGCTTTCAGGACCCGATACAGTCATTATGAGTTCTTGGTGATGTCTTTTGGGCTGACCAATGCCTTAGCAGCGTTCAAGCCTTTGATGAACAATGTGTTTCGGCCTTATCTCAACTCGTTTGTCATAGTCTTCATTGATGATATTCTGGTGTATTCGCATAGTCAGGAGGAGCACGCGGAGCATTTGAGAGTTGTGTTGCAGAGATTGAGGGAGGAGAAACTTTATGCAAAATTCTCCAAGAGTGAGTTTTGGCTCAGTTTAGTGGCTTTCTTGGGGCACGTGGTGTCTAGCTAGGGTATTCGAGTTGATCCGAAGAAGATAGAGGTAGTTCAGAGTTGGGCCAGACAGTCCACAGCCACAGAGATTTGCAGCTTTCTTGGTTTGGCGGGTTATTATAGCTGATTTGTTTAGGTATTCTCATCTATCGCATCGCCCTTAACCAAGTTGACTTATAAGGGTGCTTCATTTGTATGGTCAGATGAGTGTGAGGAGAGCTTTCAGTAGCTCAAGACAGCCTTGACCACAACCCTAGTATTAGTTTTGCCATCAACTTCAGGTTCATATACCGTGTATTGTGATGCTTCGAGAGTTGGTATTGGTTGTGTCCTGATGTAGGGGGGTAGAGTTATTGCTTATGCTTTTCGTCAGTTGAAGCCCCATGAGAAGAACTACCCCGTTCATGATTTGGAGTTAGCTGCCATAGTTCACGCTTTGAAGATTTGGAGGCATTACTTGTATGGTGTGTCTTGTGCGGTGTTTACCGATCATCGTAGTCTCCAACACTTGTTCAAGCAGAAGGATCTTAATTTGAGGCAGCGGAGATGGTTGGAGGTTCTAAAGGATTATGATATCACTATATTGTACCATCCGGGAAAGGCCAATGTGGTGGCCGATTCTTTGAGCTGAAAGGCGGTGAGTATGGGGAGTTTGCATATATTCTAGTTGGGGAGAGACCTCTTGCAGTTGATGTTCAAGCCTTGGCCAATCAGTTCGTGAGGTTAGATATTTCGGAGCCTAGTCGGGTATTGGCTTGTATGGTTCATTGGTCTTCCTTATATGATCATATCAGAGAGCGCCAATATGATGATCCGCATTTGATTGTCCTTAAGGACATAGTTCAGCATGATGATGCTAGAGATGTGACCATTGGTGATTATGGAGTGTTGAGGATGCAGGGCCTGATTTGTGTTCCCAATGTAGATGGACTTCGGGAGTTGATTCTGGAGGAGGCCCATAGCTTGTGGTATTCAATTCATCCGGGTGACGCGAAGATGTATTAGGATTTGAGGCAGCATTATTGGTGGAGGAGAATGAAGAAAGACATTGTGGGATTTGTAGCTCTGTGTCTCAATTGTCAGCAGGTAAAACATAAGCATCAGAGACCGGGTGGCTTACTTCAGTAGATGGATATTCCAGAGTGAAAGTGGGAGTGGATCACTATGGATTTTGTAGTTGGACTTCTACGTACATTGAAGAAGTTCGATTCTATTTGGGTGATTGTGGATCAGCTGACCAAGTCCGTGCACTTCATTCCTGTATGTACTACTTATTCTTTAGAGCGGTTGGTAGAGATCTATATCCAGGAGATTGATCGTTTGCATGGTGTCCCAGTTTTCATCATCTCAGATAGGGGCACTCAATTTACTTTGCAATTTTGGAGGTCTGTGCAGCGAGAGTTGGGTACTCAGGTTGAGTTGAGCATAACTTTTCACCCTCAAACAGACAGGTAGTCCGAGTGTACTATTCAGATATTGGAGGACTTGTTGCATGCTTATGTCATTGATTTTGGAGGGTCATGGGATCAGTTTCTACTGCTTGCAGAGTTTGCTTATAACAACAGCTACCAGTCGAGTATTCAGATGGTTCCATATGAGGCTTTGTATGGGAGGCGGTGTAGATCTCCAGTTGATTGGTCTGAGCCAGGTGAGGCTAGGTTATTGGGGACAAACTTGGTGAAGGATGCTTTAGAAAAGGTGAAGGTAATTCAGGAGAGGCTTCGTACAGCGCAGTCGAGACAAAAGAGTTATGCTGACAGGAAGGTTCGAGATGTATCTTACATGGTTGGTGAGAAGGTTCTGTTGGAGGTTTCACCCATGAAGGGTGTTATGAGATTCGGGAAGAAAGGTAAATTAAGTCCTCGGTTCATTGGGCCTTTTGAGGTGCTTCGGAGGATTGGGGAGGTGGCTTATGAGCTTGCTTTGCCACCCAGCTTGTCGAGTGTGCATCCGGTATTTTATGTTTCCATGCTCCGGAAGTATATTGTGGATCCGTCTTATGTTCTAGATTTCAGCACGGTTCAGTTGGATGGTTATTTGAGTTACAATGTGGAGCCAACAGCTATTTTGGAACGTCAAGTTCGAAAGTTGAGATCAAAGGTTATAGCTTCAGTGAGAGTGCAATGGAGAGGTCGGCCTGTAGAGGAGGCTAAAGGGGAGATGCAGAGAAAATATCCTCACCTATTTGAGGCTTCAGGTATGTTTTTTGACTCGTTCGAGGACGAACATTTGTTTAAGTTGGGGAGGATGTGACGACCCGGCCATCCATCTCATGAGTTACCGCTCCGTTTCCCCCATTTCTATTTCTTATTGCTTTGTCTATCGGTTCTATGAGTGATCGGGTTGGTTGGCTCGGGTTCGGAAAGGATATGGTAAGGTTTGAGAACTTAGTCTCTTTTGAGGAAGTTTAAGTTGAAAAGGTCAACCGGATGTTGGCTTATGTGTTAGAGGGCTCGGATGTGAGTTCTGATGGTTCGGATAGATTCGAGAGGTGATTTGTGACTTAGGAGCGAGATCGGAATGTGTTTTGGAGGTCCAGAGTAGATTTACGCTTCAATTGATGAAGTTGTTATTTTGGCGATTTCCGGTTGATAGGTGAAATTTTGATATAGGGGTCGGAATGGAATTCTGAGAGTTGCGGTAGTTTTGTTGTGTCATTAGGGATGTGTTTGCAAAATTTTAGGTCATTCGGATGTGGTTTGGCTGGTTTTTTTTTTATCAAAAGCATAATTTAGAAGATTTTAGAATTCTTAGGCTTGAATCCGATGCGAATTTGGTGTTTTGATGTTGTTTTGAGCGTTCTGAAGATTGGAACAAGTTTGATGAGGTTATGAGATATGTTGGCATGTTTGGGTGAGGTCCCGGGGTCCTCGGGTGGTCAATCGGACCATTTCATGATGATTGGAATTGCAGAAAAATTGCAGATCAATGTTGCAGAGAAATGACCTTCGCGTTCGCGAGTAGGTCAGTTGATGAAGATTGGTATTTAAGACTTCGCATTCGCGAGGAAGGCTCCACGTTCGCGAAGGGCTGGGTGTTTGGTCATTGTATTCGCGTGAAGTGGAACGCGTTTGCGTAGTGGAATTTGGTCAGCTGGACTTGAGGTATTTTATTCATCGCGTTCGCGAGAGGGGTGACGCGATCTCGAAGAGTGGTCCGAGGAAAGCATTGCGTTCGCGATCGCGAAGAGTAATTTTTGGTCAAAGTTGATTTATTCTTGCGAACGCGAGGTGTTGACCGTGTTCGCGAAGAAAGATTTCAGGCCTGGGCTGAATGTTTAAATAGTCGTCTTGTCCGCGATTTTGGGGTTTATTTTCACCATTGTTCAGCGTTTTTGGAGCTTTTTGAAGAGGATTGAAGAGGGGTTCAAGGGGAAACACTTGGAGGTAAGATTCATGGACTTAAAACTCGATTCTAATGAAAAATCTACCTAATTAATCATGGAAATTAAGCCTAAAATGGAAGAACTAGGTCTTGAAATTGGAGACCTAGAAATGGGTATTTGTGGGGTCATTTGATGCTTTTGGTATGTATGAACTCAAGGAGTGATAAGGAATCTATTAATGTGATTTTTACCGGAATACGAGATGTGGGCCCGGGGGTCGGGTTTTGGTAATTTCGGAATTTATGTTGTAAATTGAATATTTTTGCTTGGGCATCGTTCCCTTAGCATATTTTGACCCCGTGATTCTGATTTTGGATAGATTCGACGCGAGTGGAGGCCGACTTGAGGGGCAAAGGCGTCGCGGGCTAAAGTTCGGACCGATTTTAGGTGAGTAATGATTGTAAATGATATTCTAAGGGTATGAAACCCCGGATTGCACATCATTGTGCTATATTGAGGTAACGCACACGCTAGATGACGAGCGTGGAGTTGTGTACTAATGGGGATTGTGACTTATCCATCCCGAATGACTATTTTACCGTGTATTTGACTGAAATCTATTTGTTATCATCGTGTTTTGGGATGAATGCCATATTTGGGCCTCGTGCCAACTATTTGAACCCTTAGGGGATTTTTATTGATATTTCCTCACTGTTTTGACTTTATACTTGAACTCAGTCATGCTATATTCTACAGTTTTCATACGTCAACCATGTTTACTCTACTTTAACACTTAAATGATATTTTGGGCTGAGCACTATGTTTTACTGTTGCCCGAGTGTCTATGAGATTCTGATTGAGTAAGGCCGAGGGCCTATGTTGTGAGAAAGCACTGAATATGACTATGAGGCCGAGGGCCTAAGATATGTATGATACAAGGTGGCTTGTTGATATGAGGCCGAGGGCTTAGTGATGATGCCACAAGATGGCTTGATATTGTGCTTGGGCCGTAAGGGGCCCCTCCAGGAGTCTGCACACCCCCAGTGAGCACGGGTACCCATTGTGATGTAAGATATAGCCCGAGGGGCTGGTATTGTTGATAGTGTGCCCTAGGGGCAATCTTTTATGTGCTTATCTGTCTTATTTGTCTGTCATTTACCTGTTTAATTGTTGAATAGGCATTTCTTGAAGTTTAAACTGAACTTATATGATTTTACATATCTTTACTGAATCACTGTTCTTACCTGTTTTACCGCTTCCTTATAGCCTATAATGCGCCTTACGTGATTTCATATTTTCAGTCTTTAATTATGATTATTACTCACTGAGTTGGAGTACTCACTTTACTCCCTGCACTCTGTGTGCAGATTCAGGCGCATCTAGTCCCGCTACCGAGTGTTGATCTTTCCAGCTTAGGCGGATCCGAAGATTCTCTAGGTAGCTGTCGGCGTTCGCAGCTCAGAGCTTTTTCCCTTATCTTACTTCTCTTTGTTTTAGATTTGTATTGAACTCTATAGACTTTCTTATCTTATTTCGGATTTTAGTTGCTCATGTCTAGTGACACCCCGGTATCGGGCTGTGTTGGGTTTATCTTCCGCAACTGTACTGTTAACTGTTCACTTTTGGATTATCATGTTTTAGACTTCAATTCTTATTGTTTGATTGCTTAAAACTAAAATGGAAAGTGTCGGCTAGACTTGTCTTCACGAGAGGCGTCATCACGACCGGGTCCGGGTTTAGGGTCGTTACATTGCCTAATAAAGCATTTACAAGATTACGAAATTACAAATGCAATAAAATCTTTTCAACCTCTGAAAGCACCTGGACCAGATGGCCTTCACCCTTTATTTTACCAAAAATATTGGGACACCATATGTGACTCCGTTAAATATTTCTGCCATAAAGTTTTTCTTGATTACCAAATTGATCCCTCTATTAATACAACATTCATATGTCTAATCCCGAAAAATAATAATGCTTCAACAATATCACAATACAAACCTATTAGTCTTTGTAATACTATTTACAAGATTATTACTAAAATTATTGTCAACAGATTGAAACCAATATTGGAACACATTATTCATCCTATACAATCTAGTTTTCAGAAAAATAAAAGAGCGGCTAATAATGCTATAATTGTACAATAAATTATTAATAAATTTCAAAAAAATGAAGGGATCTTGAAAAAGCTTTCGACAAATTAGAATGGTCTTTCATTTACAATACATTAGTCACCTTAAATTTCCACAAAAATATTACTAAATTAATTATGTCTTGCATTACTACTACTTCCACTTCTATATTAATTAATGGCAACCCAACATAATATTTCACACCCACAAAAGGCATTAGAAAGGGCGACCCTTTATCACCTTATCTGTTTATTCTATGCCTAGAAATGTTGTCAAGAATAATAAATACAGCAGTTGATTATCAGGCATGGATACCAATTTCAATTGCAAAAAGGGACCTCAACTATCCCATTTATTATTTGCTGACGATATTATTCTTATATCACAAATTACTGCTAATACATGCCAATCAATTGTTAATACTCTTACTCAGTTTACACATCAATCTGGTCAAACTATAAATTATGAGAAATCAAAAATTTATTTTTCAAAGAATTGCAAACCTAATATAAGACAAACTATTCTTCAATTATTCCATATGAATGAAGGGAAAAGTTTTGGAAAGTACTTAGGATGTCACGACCCAAACTGAAGGGCCATGACTAGCACCCGACCACACTTGCCGAGCACCAACGTACATTTCATCTAACCTTCATTATTATCTTTTAAGGCTGACGAGATCAATATAAATGGTAGACCTAGATCATGGACAACCAGCAATAAAATATGATGGCATGAATATACATAGCAGGGGATGACCAGACAATCAAGAAACTACATGTAAGGTATGAGCTACCACGCTACTATGAAAGACTATACAACAAAAACTAGCCGACAAGGCATACCAAACTATACATGAGCCGACACCTGTCTATGAGCCTCTAAAAGAACATAAGTGTTGCAACATAGCCGGAACAGGGCCCCGACATACCCATAATGTCTATAACAAAAATTGCATACCAAGACCAAGGCAAGTCCGGAGAAGGGATCTCGCCAATCACCGCTGAACTAGACAGTCTACTGTGGTGGGGGAGCTGCACCTGTCTGTCTATCAGGACCTGCAGCACGACATGCAGCGTCCACAAATAAAAGGACGTCAGTACGAATAAAGTACTGAGTATGTAAGGCAAGGAACCATAAATACGATCAGTAATGTAAGCAAGGATAAAGAATATACCACCTGTAACATCTTAGTACCTCTGAAGGCTACTTACATGAAATGCATGATACATATGTATAAATACATAAACATTTAAAGCATTCGCCTCTGTGGGCATCATCATCATCATATCGTACCCGGCCATAATAGGCTCGGTAGAATCGTACCCGGCCACGTGGAGCTCGGTAAAACCCAACTGATCAGTGGTTGCACAATAGGTGCCGTACCCGGCCAACTATAGCGTGGCTCGGTAGAGTAAAATAGATACATATATATAATGCATGCTCGACTCATGGAATCACATTCTAAACCTTTCGGAGTGACGTAAGGTCGGTATCCTCTGTACACGTTATTAGGACTAACTCTTCACTATGAACCTTATAAGAATTAGGAAGTACCAACAACATTGATAACATAAGACTAAGAGAAGCAACATTAACATCAATCGTTCCATAAGAGGGAAAACAATCTTGGAAGATCGTTCATTACATTATGTGCAATCGGAGTCGTGCAAAAGAAGGAAAGGGATAGCCTCACATACCTTGTATATACTTCCCCAATCTCAAGCTATGCAATTGTCAAAACTACTTAGTCTATAATAAGAGAAACGATACTATCGTTATCATTTAAGCGTCATAACTATTATGTATCGACCACAACCTATTTTACGATGAAACGGACAGCACCTCCCCTATATATATGACCTCACACCATTCAAAATAGTCACCAAACAGCCCAAACAACATCAATAATAAACATATTGAGCCTCCCAATATAGTCCACACACAGCCTAATCACTCCATACATACGACGACCACCGTAGTCGTGTCAAACAATCTGGAAATGTTACGAATAACTATCAGCCCATAACCCTACATATATATGGTGTTTCCCCACACCCTTCCTCCTCCAAAACTCCACAAGATAGTAGTAAAATACGCAGCCCAACAACAACGCAAAATAGTCCACAAAACAATAACATTACTACCAAACCTTTCGATATATATCTCACAAGTTCTAGCTTCAATGGCTTAGCCGCAACTTGGATAATGTTAAATACATATAGAGTAAGAGGTTCCTTACCTTTATACAGAAAGAACAACTCCAATTTGACCTTAAATTTCCATGAAATATCCCTCCAATGCTGCCACACAACAAAAAAACGAAACTAGCGATCAATTAGTGTTTTTCGGCACTAGAATCACTTTAGAAGGCTTGAAATCACCTAGGATTGATATTAAGAACATGAGGGAGTATTTACAGAACATAAACCCTTTAAAACAACCTCCCACACGGGCTGGAATGACACAAAAATGAGCAACAACAAGAAGAACAAGAGACTTACTAGCGCCACAGAATTCCCGACACTTGATTTGTGTTGTTTGCCCTTTTTTTGGGTCTTGAATCTTGAGAGAACCTTGAGAGGATGTTCCTAGGGTTCTAAGGTCTGAAAATAGTGAAAAGAAATGACTTAAAACGGGTTGGAGTCATCCTATATAGGTCCAAATATCTTAAACCGACTTAGTGGGCCCCATAGAGAGGTGCTTGGCGCAGTCTCGCGAAAACACGAATATCTCTCTACTCCGAGATCGTATAGATTAACGGTTTAATGAGTTGGAAACTAGACTCATAGATCTTTAATTTGGTGGGTAGATAACCCCGTAATTCCTTGTAAATTATGAGAAAAGATTAGAAACATTTGACCTAATGTTTAAGTAAAATTATGAACCTAAGTTGCGACAACTTTTGTCGACTTTTGTTTCATCACTCGTTTGACTTCAAGACTTATGATACGGATATTATATGATTAAAATAACTTAATAAATGACCTCTTGAGTGTATTAAGCACCGCTAGATTACCTGAAAATACGAGTTACAACATCCTTGATTCGTTTAACTTCTAATACTGGTTAATCACCCTTATACACTCTTGTATCACTTAAGACCAATAGGATTGACTTATTATCATCTCAAAGATAATTCCTTCTTGGATTTATGTTAACTAATATATGGCATGAACTAACACATGTGGATATGGGTTGTAACACCCTCCCCCCTTAGGAACATTCGTCCTCGAATGTAAGGGTTTATGGGGAGTTTAAATCATCGTGGATTCCAATGGAAATTTCCGATCAATTTTCCCCTATAAAATGGTCACTAGCAAAACTTGCAAGTAATTAAGCCCAACGTATGGTTTCACGAGTCTACACAAAGCATTATGCGTATTTACATTATCTACATATCACCATTTTGTATTAAGGAGGAGTATTCTCAAATTATTGCTTACCTCATAGAGCCGTTTCACCTTCCAATGTATTCTGTCTTCCACCAGCATCCTTGTTATCTTTATTCTGGAATAAGTAAGGGTATTTAGACTTCATCTCCTCTTCTGCTTCCCATGTCATTTCTTCCATATTTTTGTTCCTCCACAATACTTTGACGGAAGCTACATCTTTTGTTCTCAGCTTGCGGACTTGCCGATCTAATATCGCCACTGGCACTTCTTCATATGATAGGTCCTCTGTAACCTGTACATCTTTGATAGGGACGACTCGAGAAGGATCTCCAATACATTTTCTCAACATAGATACATGGAATACCGGGTGGACAAATTCCAATTCGGATGGCAATTCTAACTCATAAGCAACCTGTCCAATCCGTCGAAGAATTTTATACGGCCCGATATACCTTGGACTCAGCTTACCTTTCTTCCCAAAACGCATAATACCCTTTATTGGTGAGATCCTCAGGAAAACCCAATCACCAACCTCAAACTCTAGATCACGACGTCGGACATCAGAATAAGATTTTTGCCTGCTTTGTGCCGTCCTCAATCGCTCCTGTATCACTTTCACCTTCTCAATAGCTTGGTGAATCAAATCTGGCCCATATAATTCTGTTTCACCGACTTCGAACCATCCAACTGGTGATCTACATCTCCTCCCGTATAGTGCCTCGTATGGGGCCATTTTAATACTGGAATGGTAGCTATTGTTATAGGCGAATTCTATGAGTGGAAGATGATCATCCCAATTCCCCTTAAAATCTAGAACACATGCTCGTAGCATATCTTCCAGTGTCTGAATGGTACGTTCAGCCTGTCCGTCAGTCTGCGGATGAAATGCAGTGCTGAGATTTACCTGTGTGCCTAAACCCTTCTGGAAAGACCTCCAAAAGTTAGCCGTAAATTGAGCTCCTCGGTCTGATATAATAGATATGGGCACACCATGAAGCCTAACAATCTCCTTGATATACAACTTTGCATAATCTTCAGCCGCGTAAGTTGTCTTCACTGGCAGAAAATGGGCACATTTTGTAAGTCGATCAATTATCACCCAGATGGAGTCAAACTTATGATAAGAGCGAGGTAATCCAATAATGAAGTCCATATTAATCACCTCCCACTTCCAGGTCGGAATCTCTATATTTTGAAGCAATCCACCGGGTTTCTGATGTTCTATCTTTACTTGTTGACAATTGGGACACTGGGCTACAAATTCAGCAATAGACTTCTTCATATTATCCCACCAATACTGCTCCTTGACATCATGATACATCTTTGTCGAGCCGGGATGGATGAAATATCGGGATTGATGAATCTCATTCATAATCTTCTCTCACAACCCTGCCACATTAGGCACACACAATCAGCTCTGGTATCTCAGTGCCCCATCTTTTCCGATCCTAAAAGCCATACTTTTACACTGTTGAATGCTTTCTCTTAATCGTACTAAGATAGGATCTTCATATTGTCGTGCTTTTACCTCGGCTACCAAAGATGATTCTGATGTATTCTGTACAGTAACACCTCCGTCATCAGAGTCTAACAATCTGATTCTCATATTGGCTAGCTGATAAATCTCTTTAATCAACCCCCATCTACCTGCCTCAATATGTACTAAGCTTCCCATTGATTTACGGCTGAGAGCGTCTGCCACAACATTGGCTTTACCGGGATGATACAATATCTCGACGTCGTAGTCTTTCAATAATTCAAGCCACCTACGCTGCCTCAAATTCAACTCTTTCTGCTTGAAGATGTATTGTAAACTCTTGTGATCTGTGTAGATGTCAACATGGACGCCGTATAAGTAGTGCCGCCATATCTTCAAAGCATATATTACTGCAGCCAATTCCAAATCATGGGTTGGATAATTCTTTTCATGCTTCTTCAATTGTCTTGATGCATAAGGAATCACATTCCCATGCTGCATCAATACGCACCCCAAACCTATACCTGAGGCATCACAATATACCACATAACCTTCTGTTCCTTCAGGAAGAGTGAGCACTGGTGCAGATGTCAATCGATTCTTCAGCTCCTGAAAACTATGTTCACAAGTGTCAGACCACTGGAATTTGGTAGCTTTTTGTGTTAACTTAGTCAATGGTGATGATATAGATGAAAATCCTTCTACAAACCGCCTATAATATCCTGCTAGCCCTAGGAAGCTGCGGACTTCTGATGGTGTTGTAGGTCTTGGCCAATTCTTTACTGCATCGATCTTCTGAGTGTCGACACTAATACCCTCATCAGATATCACATGGCCAAGGAATGCTACTGAGTTCAGCCAGAATTCACATTTGGAGAGCTTAGCATATAACTTACGATCCTGAAGCGTCTGTAATACTATCCGCAAGTGGCCCGCATGTTCCACCTCCGAACGAGAATACACTAGAATGTCATCAATGAATACAACCACGAACACATCAAGATAGGGCCTGAATATAGTATTCATGAGATCCATAAAAGCTGCTGGGGCATTTGTTAGCCCGAACGACATCACCAAGAACTCAAAGTGCCCATATCTTGTCCGGAAGGCCGTCTTTGGAATATCCTTCTCCCTAACCCTCACCTGATGATACCCTGAACGTAAATCAATCTTAGAGAAATACTTGGCACCCTGGAGTTGGTCAAACAGGTCATCAATTCTTGGAAGTGGATACTTGTTCTTTATAGTAGACTTATCCAACTGTCGATAGTCGATACACATCCGTAACGACCCGTCTTTCTTCCGCACGAATAGGACTGGTGCACCCCAAGGTGAAGTGCTAGGCCTAATAAAGCCCTTATCCAGCAAGTCCTTCAACTGCACCTTCAACTCTCGCAACTCTGCCGGGGCCATTCTGTATGGAGGAATAGAGATCGGTTGAGTGTCAGGTAACACATCAATGCTAAACTCAATCTCCCTTTCAAGAGGAAGGCCCGGGAGTTCATCTGGGAAAACATCTGGGAATTCGTTAACCATAGGGATTGATTGTAAAGTAGGCAGTTTCGCCTCCACATCCCTAACGCGAACGAGATGATAAATGTAACCTTTTGAGATCATTTTCCTTGCCTTAAGATAGGAAATAAACCTACCTTTCGGTGTAGCAATGTTCCCTTTCCATTCAATGACGGGTTCACCCGGAAATTGGAACCTAACCATCTTCGTACGACAGTCAACATTTGCATAGCATGAGGCCAACCAGTCCATTCCCATTATCACATCAAAATCAACCATTTCTAACTCAAATAAATTTGCCGAGGTTTGACGACTACAAATCATCATGGTGCAAGCTCTATATACCCTTCTAGCAATCACAGAATTTCCTATCGGAGTAGATACCGCAAGGGGTTTACTTATCAATTCAGGTTCAATGCCAAACTTATTAGCCACAAAGGGTGTAACATATGATAATGTAGATCCCGGATCAATCAGCGCATATACATCATAAGAAAACACATATATAATACCTGTAACAACATCTGGAGACGACTCGAGATCCTGTCGACCTACTAGAGCATAGGTTCGATTTTGAGCACTACTCGAACTCGGCACTACACCTCTACCCCTACCACGACCTGTCGACTGCTGAAAACCCCGTGCTGGAGGTCGAACTGATGAGGAAGAACCAGACACAGATCCAGTCGGCTGAGCCATACCATCACCTCCTCTATTAGGACAATCCCACATCATATGGCCAGGCTGCCCGCATGAATAGCATGCATCAGAACCTCGATGACACAGTCCAAAGTAGGCCTTGCCGCACTGATCACAATGTGGTGTTGGGGGTCTCATCTGACTAGTATCCCTGGGATGTTGCGAGCCAGATGCCCGCGAACTCTGACCTGGACCAGAATAGGATCGATCATATTGAGGCCTCTGAAACTGTGGAGGAGCACTAGCTACAGGTGGCGCCGAACTCCTCGAAAACTGTGGCCTGATGCGGCCTCTGAAGTCATCAGAATACCCTGCAAATCTCGCCCTCTTATGCTGGCCTCTATCCTGCTCCCTAATTGCCCTCTGCTGGCGCTTACGATCCTCTAGGGTCTGGGCATAAGCTTGAATACGGGAAATATCCATGCCCTCCACCAAGGAGGCTGTCGTACACTCATTTATTAGATGTGGTCCCAACCCATTCACGAACATATGCACCCTATCACTCATCTCGGCCACCATATGGGGAGCATACCTTGCCAAAGAATCAAACTGCATACTGTACTCTCACACACTCATATTACCTTGTCTAAGGTTCAAGAACTTATCATCTCTAGCTCGTCGTATCTCAATTGGCAAGTAGTGACGAAGAAAGGCCTCAGAAAATTCCTTCCACATAGCTGGAGGAGGGTTCGGACCCCTGGATCTCTCCCAACTATCATACCAGAGAACCGCTAAATCCCGTAACCGATAAGAAGCCAACTCTACTGCCTCTGTATCACTAACATGCATAACCCGAAGTGTACGATGAACCTGGTCAATAAAAGTCTGTGGGTCCTCCTTGGGGTCTGATCCGGTAAACACTGGAGGGTCTAAATTAATAAAATCACGAACTCTTGTACTAACTGGTTTCTCAACAGCACCTGTATTCTGCCTCTGAGCCTGAGCAGCTACCAAGCTAGTCAATAACTGCAAAGCACTCTGCATATCCTGGTCTGGAGTACCAGACGGAGGAACTGGAGGCGCTGGGTGCCTTCTAATATCCTCTGGAGGAGATGGAGTAGATGAGGTATGAGAGGGCATCTCACTTTGAGCCTCACTTTGTCCTGCTCTGACTTGGGGCACCTGACTGGTACCCTCTCCCGCTGCTGTATCAAGCCGTCTACTAATCGTTTGCTTCCTAGTCGAAGGCATCACTGAAAAAAACAAGGTGAATATTAGAGACAAACACTTACGACTCAACTCTACGCACGATCTAGATTCAGGAAGAAGGTAACAACCCTAGATGTCATGTAGCCTCCTGATTATAAATGTGGCGCGCTACACATCCATAATCAAGACTCTACTAGACACGGCTCATAGACAACCCCTAGGACAGACTTGCTCTGATACCAAGTTTGTCACGACCCAAACTGAAGGGCCATGACTAGCACCCGACCACACTTGCCGAGCACCAACGTACATTTCATCTAACCTTCATTATTATCTTTTAAGGCTGACGAGATCAATATAAATGGTAGACCTAGATCATGGACAACCAGCAATAAAATATGATGGCATGAATATACATAGCAGGGGATGACCAGACAATCAAGAAACTACATGTAAGGTATGAGCTACCACGCTACTATGAAAGACTATACAACAAAAACTAGCCGACAAGGCATACCAAACTATACATGAGCCGACACCTGTCTATGAGCCTCTAAAAGAACATAAGTGTTGCAACATAGCCGGAACAGGGCCCCGACATACCCATAATGTCTATAACAAAAATTGCATACCAAGACCAAGGCAAGTCCGGAGAAGGGATCTCGCCAATCACCGCTGAACTGGACAGTCTATTGTGGTGGGGGAGCTGCACCTGTCTGTCTATCAGGACCTGCAGCACGACATGCAGCGTCCACAAATAAAAGGACGTCAGTACGAATAAAGTACTGAGTATGTAAGGCAAGGAACCATAAATACGATCAGTAATGTAAGCAAGGATAAAGAATATACCACCTGTAACATCTTAGTACCTCTGAGGGCTACTTACATGAAATGCATGATACATATGTATAAATACATAAACCTTTAAAGCATTCGCCTCTGTGGGCATCATCATCATCATATCGTACCCGGCCATAATAGGCTCGGTAGAATCGTACCCGGCCACGTGGAGCTCGGTAAAACCCAACTGATCAGTGGTTGCACAGTAGGTGCCGTACCCGGCCAACTATAGCGTGGCTCGGTAGAGTAAAATAGATACATATATATAATGCATGCTCGACTCATGGAATCACATTCTAAACCTTTCGGAGTGACGTAAGGTCGGTATCCTCTGTACACGTTATTAGGACTAACTCTTCACTATGAACCTTATAAGAATTAGGAAGTACCAACAACATTGATAACATAAGACTAAGAGAAGCAACATTAACATCAATCGTTCCATAAGAGGGAAAACAATGTAAGTACTGCTAGCTTCTAAGAGTAGAGTATCTTGGAAGATCGTTCATTACATTATGTGCAATCGGAGTCGTGCAAAAGAAGGAAAGGGATAGCCTCACATACCTTGTATATACTTCCCCAATCTCAAGCTATGCAATTGTCAAAACTCCTTAGTCTACAATAAGAGAAATGATACTATCGTTATCATTTAAGCGTCATAACTATTATGTATCGACCACAACCTATTTTACGATGAAACGGACAGCACCTCCCCTATATATATGACCTCACACTATTCAAAACAGTCACCAAACAGCCCAAACAACATCAATAATAAACTTATTGAGCCTCCCAATATAGTCCACACACAGCCTAATCACTCCATACATACGACGACCACCGTAGTCGTGTCAAACAATCTGGAAATGTTACGAATAACTATCAGCCCATAACCCTACATATATATGGTGTTTCCCCACACCCTTCCTCCTCCAAAACTCCACAAGATAGTAGTAAAATACGCAGCCCAACAACAATGCAAAACAGTCCACAAAATAATAACATTACTACCAAACCTTTCGATATATATCTCACAAGTTCTAGCTTCAATGGCTTAGCCGCAACTTGGATAATCTTAAATACATATAGAGTAAGAGGTTCCTTACCTTTATACAGAAAGAACAACTCCAATTTGACCTTAAATTTCCATGAAATATCCCTCCAATGCTGCCACACAACAAAAAAACGAAACTAGCGATCAATTAGTGTTTTTCGGCACTAGAATCACTTTAGAAGGCTTGAAATCACCTAGGATTGATATTAAGAACATGAGGGAGTATTTACAGAACATAAACCCTTTAAAACAACCTCCCACACGGGCTGGAATGACACAAAAATGAGCAACAACAAGAAGAACAAGAGACTTACTAGCGCCACGGAATTCCCGACACTTGATTTGTGTTGTTTGCCCTTTTTTGGGTCTTGAATCTTGAGAGAACCTTGAGAGGATGTTCCTAGGGTTCTAAGGTCTGAAAATAGTGAAAAAAATGACTTAAAACGGGTTGTAGTCATCCTATATAGGTCCAAATATCTTAAACCGACTTAGTGGGCCCCATAGAGAGGTGCTTGGTGCAGTCTCGCGAAAACGCGAATATCTCTCTACTCCGAGATCGTATAGATTAACGGTTTAATGAGTTGGAAACTAGACTCATATATCTTTAATTTGGTGGGTAGATCAGCCCGTAATTCATTGTAAATTATGAGAAAAGATTAGAAACATTTGACCTAATGTTTAAGTAAAATTATGAACCTAAGTTGCGACAACTTTTGTCGACTTTTGTTTCATCACTCGTTTGACTTCAAGACTTATGATACGGATATTATATGATTAAAATAACTTAATAAATAACCTCTTGAGTGTATTAAGCACCGCCAGATTACCTGAAAATACGAGTTACAACATCCTTGATTCGTTTAACTTCTAATACTGGTTAATCACCCTTATACACTCTTGTATCACTTAAGACCAATATGATTGACTTATTATCATCTCAAAGATAATTCCTTCTTGGATTTATGTTAACTAATATATGGCATGAACTAACACATGTGGATATGGGTTGTAACATAGGATTCCCTATTTTCATAAATAAACCTTCAAAAACGGATTACCAATTCCTAATAGACAATTTGAAAAACAAATTAGCAGGTTGGAAAACAAATTTTCTATCAAAGGCATGAAGGACTATTTTAATTAGATCTACTTTAAACTACCTTCCTATTCAAAATACAAGTTTCCTCTACTTGGTGTAATATTATGAAAGGATGGTCCTACTGTCGCTTATGGTATAAATGGAATCTTACGATGAGACAACATGTTAAGTTTTGGAACGATCCTTGGATCAACCAAAATTACATAATTCTTAACTATATAAATGGACCTCTGCCACAACATGAGGAAACAAAATTAGTTTCAAATTATTATTACAATCATAATTGGCATTTAGATACATTACCTTTCACCTTACCAACACAACTACAATCCTTAATCACTAATATTTATATGCCTATCACGCCCGTAATGTGCGATAAAATATATTGAGATCTAACAGAGAATGGTATATTATGTGTCAAAACTATGTACAATTCTTTAATAAATACTACACATCCTACTAGCACACATACAACATACTCATATAAGTGGATTTGGAAACTTCACATTCCACCAAAAATTTCTTTTTTCTTATGGTTACTTTGTCATGGCAGACTCCCAATGGCTGTGTATCTTACACGACTAGGTATCATCAATTCAGCCATATGCCAGCAGTATAATATGGCCCCTGAAACAATAATTCATTTATTTCAAGAATGTCCTAATTCAAGACAGCTTTGGACTGTCTTTAAGGTCCAAACTACAACCACTAATTTTCCTATGTCGCAAAATGATAATATAAGTTGGTTACACCAACTTATACACTCACCCTTAATATAAACCCCATACAACATTCCTTATACAACAATAGTTCCGTTTGTATTATGGCAGCTTTGGATTATAAGAAATAAACAAATATTAGAACATCAAAAAATCTGTCTAAACATACCTTTTACTATAAAAATGGTAGCTGAATATTATTTCTTAACAAACCTTCAGTAAAACATCATTCCCTGACACCCCTTTATATAAAATGGCATCCACCAAACCAAGCCACTTATAAACTAAATATCGATTGGTCTTGTTCCTCTAATAAGAGCAAATATGGTATTAGTGGTGTCTTTCGAAATCAACAAGGCAACTGCAATTGCAAAAAGGGACCTCAACTATCCCATTTATTATTTGCTGACGATATTATTCTTACATCACAAATTACTGCTAATACATGCCAATCAATTGTTAATACTCTTACTCAGTTTACACATCAATCTGGTCAAACTATAAATTATGAGAAATCAAAAATTTATTTTTCAAATAATTGCAAACCTAATATAAGACAAACTATTCTTCAATTGTTCCATATGAATGAAGGGAAGAGTTTTGGAAAGTACTTAGGATTCCCTATTTTCATAAATAAACCTTCAAAAACGGATTACCAATTCCTAATAGACAATTTGAAAAACAAATTAGCAGGTTGGAAAACAAATTTTCTATCAAAGGCAGGAAGGACTATTTTAATTAGATCTACTTTAAACTACCTTCCTATTCACCTGATGCAATTTATTAAAATCCCTGCTTATATAATAACATACCTAAATCGATATCAACGCAAGTTTCTCTGGGGCACAACACCACAAAATAAAAAACTTCATCTAATTAAGTGGTCTACAATCACACAACCTATACACCAAGGGGGATTAGGAATACAAAACTTGAGTACTAAAAACCAGGCATTACATGCAAGTCTTGCATGGAGATTGTTTAACAATCCACACCAATTGTGGACACAAGTGTTATTACATATTTATTTACGCCTCCAAAATTTAATAAAAATACAAGTTTCCTCTACTTGGTGTAATATTATGAAAGGATGGTCCTACTGTCGCTTATGGTATAAATGGAATCTTACGATGAGACAACATGTTAAGTTTTGGAACGATCCTTGGATCAACCAAAATTACATAATTCTTAACTATATAAATGGACCTCTGCCACAACATGAGGAAACAAAATTAGTTTCAAATTATTATTACAATCATAATTGGCATTTAGATACATTACCTTTCACCTTACCAACACAGCTACAATCCTTAATCACTAATATTTATATGCCTATCACGCCCGTAATGTGCGATAAAATATATTGGGATCTAACAGAGAATGGTATATTTTCTGAAAAAACTATGTACAATTCTTTAATAAATACTACACATCCTACTAGCACACATACAACATACTCATATAAGTGGATTTGGAAACTTCACATTCCACCAAAAATTTCTTTTTTCTTATGGTTACTTTGTCATGGCAGACTCCCAATGGCTGTGTATCTTACACGACTAGGTATCATCAATTCAGCCATATGTCAGCAGTGTAATATGGCCCCTGAAACAATAATTCATTTATTTCAAGAATGTCGTAATTCAAGACAGCTTTGGACTGTCTTTAAGGTCCAAACTACAACCACTAATTTTCCTATGTCGCAAAATGATAATATACACTCACCCTTAATATAAACCCCATACAACATTCCTTATACAACAATAGTTCCGTTTGTATTATGGCAGCTTTGGATTATAAGAAATAAACAAATATTAGAACATCAAAAAATCTATCTAAACATACCTTTTACTATAAAAATGGTAGCTGAATATTATTTCTTAACAAACCTTCAGTAAAACATCATTCCCTGACACCCCTTTATATAAAATGGCATCCACCAAACCAAGCCACTTATAAACTAAATATCGATTGGTCTTGTTCCTCTAATAAGAGAAAATATGGTATTAGTGGTGTCTTTCGAAATCAACAAGGCAACTGGATTATAGGATTTGCAGGAACCGCGAAAGAAGGAACAAGTGTTCAAACAGAACTTTTTGCACTCCTCATGGGACTGAAAATTGTTGTACAGCAATATCTCAAACCACTCATTATTGAGACAGATGCACATGCAATAATAGGTATGTTTAACTCACCTACAATGCAATACACTAATATTATTAATGGCTGCAGGTTATTACTCCTACAGCTGGATAGTCCACCTCTACAAAGCATCTAAAGAGAGCAAAATTGTATTGCAGATAGTCTAGCAAGATATGGAGCCATGCATGCACAGGAGCCATGCATACTTTTTGGAAGACAACCAAATTTTGCTATGCCTTCTTACCAACAAGATCAACAGGGCACATTACATAGAAGGTTAATTAGAAATGACTCTAGGTCTTCAACACAATCACTCTTTGGTTCAAATATTTTGTATAATAGTAGTGCTTTACCTATGAGTGTGCCAATTAGTAATAGTAGTGTTTTATCTACTTTTAACTCTAGTACTAGTCACGGTTCCCATACGGAAGACCTGGTAAGAAACTCGAGTTTTGTACAAACGATGCCTCTTATGCATCTACTTAACAGTTATGTTGTACTTGTTTGATCTTCTATAATATAACTCTATCTTTTAGACCAAAAAAAAGTTGGAAGTGCTGGGAGATTGCTTCAAAATACAGAATAGTCCTTGAATGACTTGGTCTTTTAATGTGATCCTTTTAGAGATTTTGACATGTGAATTTAGGCATGGAGTAATCTGGAAAATAAATAATAAAGGGTGATTAGTGGAGGCTGTATGATCGAACAAATTGCTTGGGTTCTTTTCATAGATGTGCTTTTCTAACCTAAATAGGACTTTATGTTAGATTTAATAATAAAACATTTAGTTGATTTTATTTTAAACTCTTAAATATTAGTAAAATAACTAAATGATTATTTTGTCCAATATAAAATTAATTTTTAAAGGGTAAAAAAGACAAACGACATTTCTCTAAGGACCTTTGTACTTTTAATATAGTATAAATATAGATAGATAATGTGAATATTTAAGTCCTATTTAAACATTCTAAGTGGAAAGTGTAGCTGTTGGCCGAAGTGAAGTTTGTTTTGATGATTAACAAAGGAACTCAAGCATGAACCAAGTCCATACATAGTGAACACAGACACAAGCAGAATTCGAGCACAAGGCATGCAAGTGAAGGAGATAAGCTTAATTAGTTATATCCGATATCTCCTGAACGAAAATGTTGCAGAAGTGATAAAGAGAAGGACTCCTTACTTGAGAGAACTCTATCCTAGATAAGGGAGGAGTTAGAAGTTAAAGATAACTAGAACACTTCCACCAAGGAAGAGTATACTATTGGAACTCTAGTTATTTCCTATTCTACTAACTCTATATATTTCAGGATGTTCTTATTTTACAGATATGCACAAACACTGAAGTTAAACGTGAGTTGAGAGAAAAATAACAAGGCATTTTGCAAGCAATTCTTGTGTGATTCAAGTATACGAATCTGAAGCTACATGAACCAGATAGAAGAACTAGTTCCAAGTGTCTGTCTTTTACTCTAGTTCAACTGTAGTAGGGCTTTTTAAATTATACCTTTCAACTTTATCTAAAAGAAATTGTATTAGGTACTTTGAGTATTGTATTCAAGTTAGAGTTAACTTAAAGTTATCACAACATCTAGAGGCTGGTTGCCACAACGAGATTATAGGTAATCCTTAGGTTTACAAAGAGTTTTGTAATATTGTTTTGGGTCAGTGATTTAGTGAAGTGTTGGGAAAAATCCTACTGAGTAGTAAGTCGTGATTTTTTCACCTTTTGAGCCGGGTGTTTTCCATGTAAAAATACTTTTGTTCTTTACTTTTCGCATTTATTATTTCCGCAACAGTATTATAAGGAACACATAGAAGAACCAGGTCCTTCTATAATATGTGCATGCGAAAATTGAACATCACACAAATCACCCCCTTCTTGTGTGGCATTGAAGTATAAAACATCAATTGGAATCAGAGCAGGTTATCCTTGAAGAGCCTTGCATCTTAGAAGAATATCAACATGAGCGTACCACCTGAAAACTGGGAAGGGCAATCCATTGCTAGGCTACCACTCTTTAATGGCCAGTACTACTCTTGGTGGAAAAACAGGATAAAAGATCATATTATAGGAGAGGATTATGAGCTATGGAACATTGTCACCGATGGTGCACTGGCTACCTTGAAGAAAAATGCTGAAGGAGTAGATGTTCCAAAGACAAGAGCGGATTGCACTGCCGAAGACTTGAGAAAGTGGGAGAAGAATGCTAAAGCCAAGAAATGGCTTGTTTATAGACTTGGTCCAGATGAGTATAGCAAAATCCAAGGTTGTACCACTGCAAGCAAATTTAGGACACACTGCAAGTGGCTCACGAAGGAACACCTCAGGTGAAGAGATGCAGAAGAACTCTATTGTACTCTTAGTATGAGAGCTTTGCTATGAAGGAAGGAGAAACCATTCAAGAAATGTACACAAGGTTCTCTACACTGACAAATGAGCTAAAATCTCTTGGAAGGATTATTCTTGAAGAACAAAGGGACGAGAAGATACTGACTAGTGTTTTGCCTATCACTTGGGAGAGTAAAATCACTGTCATCCAGGAATCAATGAATATAGTCACTCTTCCATTAGATGAATTAATTGGAAATCTTAATGCCTATGAACTTAGGAGATAGACTATGAAAATGGATGTACTTAAGAAGGAAAGGAGCTTGGCTCTTAGAATTATTGAAGGTTCTGATCTGGAAGAAGTTGAAATGACTATGATCACCAAAGACTTCAAGAAGTACCTGAGGAGAGGAAAAGGTTCTTCAAGTAGTGAATACAACAAATCAAAGGTTTATGAGAAGAAAAACAATGATGGCTGCTACAAGAGTGGAAAGAATGATCACCACATCAAGAATTATCCTTTGTGAGAAATTGAATGGAAGAAGGAAAGAGCTGAACGAAGGAACATGTTCAACCCAAGAAAAGCAACAACAAAGGGTGAATCAAAGCTATGGTCTCTGCTTGGGGAGATAGCTTAGATAAAATCTCAGATGATGATGATGATGATGAACAGGCACGTATGACCATTGGAGAATCTGATGAAGAAGCTGAGGTAGGTGTCTCTGATCTCAAAGACAAAATTAAATTTTTGTCTAAAGAAAAGTTATCTGAGTTGCTTCTAGAGCTAATTGATGAATATGAGGATGTAAATAATAAAAAGGAAAAACTACCAAAAGAATGTGTGGTTTTAAAAGATAAGTGAAAAAACCTAGAACTTAGGGCTAGTGAAATTGAAAATGCTGTGTTGCAGAACCAGGTTCATGAACTTCACACAACTGTCCTAGAACTTAGATCTAAAAATGTAAAATTGAAATTAGGAATAGGTAAAAAGATAGTTGATCACACATTACTCACTCTAGAAGAAAAAGTGGTAAAATGAAAGATAAGTTGTACAAAAGAGATGAGCAGGCAAGAAGCCTAAAGGAGGATTTAAGCAATGTCAAGAATACCACAATAACAACAGAAGAGGACTTGGCTTTAAAAACCCTGAACCTAAGTGGGATCCCAAAAACAAGTACCTTACACTTCCCGAGAACAAGATTTGCACACACTGTGGTAAAACAGGTCACTATAAAAGTGAATGCATTACAAAAGAAAAGGCAGGTCAAAAGAACAAAGAATTTGTTCAAGGGAAGAATATGCTACCAAGTTGGGCTAAAAAGAATTTGATTCATCCTTTTGCCTATAGAAAGGGATCCAAACTAGTTTGGGTTCCTAAGACTAATACCTGATTTCCTTTTGCAGGTCCAAGTGAAGGGGAACAGCCAAATATGGTACATGGATAGTGGCTGCTCATAGCATATGGCAGGAAGCAAGAACTAGTTTCTTTCACTTGAGGAACTTAAAGGAGGTAATGTCTCCTTTGGAAATGGGAATAAAGTTGAGATCATTGGGGCTGGAAAGGTAGGTAAGACTAATTCTCACTCTATTGAGAATGTTTACTTGATAGATGGACTGAAGCATAGTCTAATAAGTGTATTACAACTGCATGATAGAGGTAACATAGTAGCATTCACCTCTACAATATGCTTTGTGATTAATCTTACCACTAACAAGATGGTTTTGCAGGAAAAAAGAGGGAACAACATATATGTTTTGGATCAATATACTCTTTCTGAAAATGAACTCACTTGCTTAAGTGTGTTGGATAATGTTCCCCTCCTTTGGCACAAAAGACTTGGACATGTCAGTCTAAGTCAACTCAACAAACTAGTCTCCAAGGACTTGGTGATAGGGCTGCCTAACATTAAGTTCAAATGAAAATAAAACTTGTAAGGCCTGTGCAAGGGAAAAGAAGGTAAGATCCTCTTTCAAAAGCAAGAAAATTGTAAGCACCACTAGGACGATGGAACTGGCCCATATGGATCTTTGTGGACCAATGAGAACACCGAGCAGAGGTGGTAAGAGATATGTCATGGTGCTTGTTGATGATTACGTTAGGTTTACTTGGACATTGCTTTTAACATCTAAAAATTAATCATTTGACATGTTCACTTCTTTTGTTAATAAAACTCAGAAACAACTAGTAATCAACTTACATCAATTAGGTCTTATTATGGTACTGAATTTGAGAATGCTAAATTTGCTGAATTTTGTGATGAGCATGGCATAAATTATAATGTTTCTGCTCCTAGGACTCCACAACAAAATGGAGTAGTTGAAAGAAAGAATAGGGAAATGGATAGGACTATGCTTTTTTCTAGTAAATTGCCCCATAGCGCTGGGAAGAAGCTGTGAACACTGCATGCTACATCATAAATAGATGCATGACTACACCTCTTATTGAGAAGACTCCCTATGAGTTACTTAAAGGGAGAAAGCCACCCATCTTAGGGCATTTGGATTCAAGTGCTTTGTGCATAATAATGGTAAAGACTTCCTAGGTAAGTTTGATCCCAGAAGTGATGAGGGAGTATTCTTGGGATATTCTTCATATAGTAAAGCTTATAAGATTTTTGATGAAACTAATATTATTTCTGAGAGGCAGGAATATGATGATGAAGCAATTGGGCTAGTAAGAAAATCAAATGAAACCACAGCCCAGACTGAAGCTGCACTAGAGGAAGGAACAAGTGATGGAATAGGTCCTTCCACCTAGGGCAACTTGACAGGGGGAACTGAACAAAGAGGAACTGATCCTTAAACCTTGAGGGAACCTGTCTATGAACATGTTCCTCAGCAACAAAATGTTGAAGGAACATCTAGCCAAAACCAGTTGGTTGTGAAACCTTACAAGTATCAAAATTCTCATCCCGTTGAGAACATAATTACTGATCCAACTTCTGGAAGTAAAACTAGATCTTCTTTGAAGAATCTGTGTACTTTTATGCTTTTTTATCTCTTATTGAACCTAAAAATGTTGCTGAGTCTTTGCAGGATGCATACTGGGTGAATGCAATGCAAGATGAACTCAACCAATTTGAGAGAAGTCAAGTTTGGCATCTCGTACCAAGACCCAAGGATAGATCAGTAATTGGAACAAAATGGGGCTTTAGAAACAAACTTGATAAAGATGGAACAGTTACAAGGAACAAGGCAAGATTGATGGTTCAAGGATATAGTCAAGAGAAGGGCATAGACTATGATGAGACTTTTGCTCCAGTTGCAAGATTGGAAGTAATTAGACTCCTTATAACCTTTGCTACTTACATGGAATTCACTCTCCATTAGATAGATGTCAAGAGTGCCTTCCTCAATGGCTATCTGAAGTAAGAAGTATTTGTCAAGCAACCTCCGGGATTTGAAAGGAATGAATGCCCATATTATGTGTAAAAGCTTGACAAGACACTTTATGGGCTCGAGCCGACTCAAAGAGCATGGTATGAAAGATTATCAAAATTCTTGCTTGAGCATGGCTACAAGAGAGGTAAAACTGACAATACTTTATTCTTGAAAGACAAAGGTAAGGACCTCTTGGTATTTCAGATATATGTTGATGATATAATCTTTGGAGTAACTACTGATAAGTTAAGTAAAGACTTTGCTAAACTGATGGGGAGTGCATTTAAATGAGCATGATGGGTGAGCTTAATTTATTTTTAGGCTTACAAATTAAAAAAATTCAAATAGAACTATGATCCATCAGCAAAAGTATGTGAAAAGAGTTGCTTAAAAGGTTTAAAATGGAAGATTCCAAAGAAATCGACACACCTATACAACCAAAAAATTAGATATTGATGAACCTGGTTAATCTGTTGATCAGATGTTGTATATGGGAATGATCAGCTCTTTGTTATATCTTACTGCTAGTAGACCTGACATTATTTTTAGTGTAGGCCCATGTGTTAGATTTCAGGAAAATCCAAAGGAGTTTCACTTGACTGCTGTCAAGAGGATCTTGAGATACCTAAAAGGCACCTGACCTTTGCCCATGGTACCAAAAGGTAGTAATTTTAACTTGGTGGGATACGTTGATGCTGATTATGTAGGGTTTCTTGTGGATAGAAAGAGCACCTTAGGTATGGCACATTTATTGGCTCATGTCTTGTGTCTTGGGCCACCAAAAAGCAAAATTCTGTGGCCTTATCTACTGCTGAAGCGGAGTATGTTGCTGCCTGCTTCATGTCGTGCTCAATTGTTGTTGATCAAACAACAATTAATGGACTTTGGAATTAATGTTGGTTAACACTAATGTAATTAGTATGACCAAGAACCTGGTTCATCACAAGAGAACTAAACACATAGATGTTAGACATCACTTTTTGAGGGACAACTATGGAAAGGGTTTGATTATTGTGGAATTTTGTGATACTAACAAGTAAATAGCTGACATCTTCACAAAAGCTCTAAGTAGAGATCACTTTGAAAAGAACAGGTTAGAATTAGGGATGATTAAGATCACCTACGAGGAACCGGTTCTAACTCAAAAATTTAGTTAGGAAATTTGTGCACTTTATATATAATTAGATTAGATTTTGCTCAGTCTCATACTCTCATCAGTATACTCTTGTGCCATATGCTAAAATATCTCATTAATCTATAATGATATTATCTTTATTTTCTTGAAAAATTCAGACTTACACAAGAGATTTCTTAGTGAAAAACCTGGTTCATCAAGATTATATGGTACGTACTCTCCACTCTGCATATCTTGGAATAATTATATTTGGATTATGATCGAAAGGAAAGTCCCATTTAATCCTAACCTCCTTAAGCTTATCTGTTACGAAATGAACCAGTTTCATCCAAATAGAGTTCCAAAATGCAATAAGTGCTTAGATTCTAGGGAGAGTCTTCAACGTCTTTTCAAACTGTTTCCCAGTTTGATTAGACTTCTGAGCTTCTGAAAAAGCTGTCGTTACCCAATTAAACTCTTCCTCTTTATATTAATTAGGCCTTAGTTGTTTCTTCACTTCTAATTCACAACTGCCAAACAATTCTCTCTATCTTCTCTTATTTTCCAAACACTCATAATCATCTTCTTGCACCATCAATGGCTAACACTTCTGAACATCCCTCATCACTACCCAAAGAATCTACACCCACTCCTTCAACCATACACTCAACGATACCTATTTATAAGAAAGGAAGATTTAAGATGACTGCTCGAAAGTAGATGCTAGAGGAGAACAAATCAAGAAAATCAATGAGCAACTGTAGGCAAGTCAGGCAGATGAATCCCAAAAATCTGAAGATTCCTTCAAGTCTGCAACTGAAGGGGAAGAATCTGTTTCTTCTGAAATAGAGCAGGTAATATTTGGTTCGAAAATTACTTCTGAAATCATCTTTGAGGTTGCTGTAAATCTAAAAAATAGGTTTGTTCTAATAGGAACTGTGGTTGGGGTGGAGACCACTGAGTCTGAAAAAGTTGATGGTAAAAATAAAAAGAGAAAAAAGAGAGAGTGAGAGCATTCAAGATGCTGTGAGGGGAATGGGAAAAGGAGTGACTGAATCTTCACCCACTCATGTTGGTGATAATAGGCTAAATTGTTTAATATAGCCTATGTTTTAGCTCAACTTAAGGATGATTTACTATTGTAAATGTTCAAATAATGCAAAAATTAGCTCTAATCATGACTTTAATATCTCATAGGATTTCAATAAACAAATGAAGATTTATGATGGTAATCAAGTGAAAAATGGAGTCAAATGACGAAAAGTTGAGCAGCAACATCTTAACAAGAGAAAACCCCACTAGAGCGGGTCATGCGCTCCCGCGCTAGTTCAGTGATTTGGACAGAAAGAAACTCGATATGCGTGGGATGTGCGTTGGTCATGCGCTCCCACGTTACTCCTGTCCGGAAAAGCAATTATTGAGGGGTAAATTGGTCAATTTGGGAGTAATACACTAAACTACCATAAAGTAAAAGCTCCATTATTAGATAGATCAGATTTTGAGGGAGAAAAAGCCATAGAAGAAGGAGGAGCTTCATCTTGGAGCTAAGAAAGCAGAAGAAGAACAACATCTTGGAGCAAGGATTCAAAGAGTTCTTCTAAACTTTCTTCTATTTGTTTGTTTATATTATGTTTAAGACTTTTATTGTTGATTTTTATGTGAATATGAGTAGCTAAAAACTCCAGTATTCTTGGGTCATGGATGTTAGATAATTATGTTATTTGAAGCTTAGATTGAAGATATTGAATTTATCATTATGGGTTATTTATTTGATTCTGCTGTTAATTATTTTACTGCGTAGCTAACAATAAAATACTATTTACGAATCTTGAGTTAAACTTGAAAAAGGAAATTCTTGATTGCATATATAATCAAATAGAGCAAGATCCGGATCCTGGGCATCGGGTGAAAGATTCGCAATTAAGATAGACATATACTTAATTACCTTGTTTGGTTGAAAAATAGGAGTTGTAAATGCATTCTTGCTAATATTAATACCATAGACATATAGGTATTAGTTTAACTTGAATAGATGCATAAGAACTCGAAAGATTCTTATGAATATTATTAACCCTATAATCAATAACCCGGATAATTCAATAAATTCATTTTAAGCTAAAATAGTAGCATAATTTCTAGCAAGTCCATGACCCGAGAATATATTTATCCAAATTGTTATAAACATATTGAGAAATTGGTGTAGTAATTTTGTGTTGAATTATTGTTTACTTACTAAGTAAATTGTAAATTGGTTCTTTATATATTTTGTGATAATTTAGCTTGAATTGATAATTGTTTAAGTCTACATCAGTCGATAAGTTGATCACAATTCCTCGTGGGAACAATACTTTACTTACTACTATATTACTTGTCGATCGCGTACACTTGCGTGAGTGTTTTGGTCACAACAAGTTTTTGGCGCCGTTGCTGGGGAATTGAAATTAGCTACTTGACTGTTTTAAGATTTTATTAGCTGTTAATAAAAACCTAAATTTTCCATCTACTTTGTTTGTGTTGCACAGGCTCTTCTCTTGAATGCGGAGGAGTAGAAGCACAAACAACCTCTTCCCTTTTGATCCTGAAATTGAACGAACAATTCATAGAACAAGGAAGGAGCGGGAAGCTAGAAACAGAACAGAAAGAGAGTTGGACATTCAAGTTCAACCACAGCCAACAGTGATGGCAGGTAATCAAGAACGTGCGGTGATAGAAGCAGCAAGGCCAAACCTTGCTAATATGACTCAGGCCATTGTGAAGCCTAAAATCACCGGTTACTTTGAGCTTAAACAGTACATGGTGCAGCTGATACAGTCTACTGGGCAATATGTTGGTCTATCTCATGAAGACCCACAAAGGCACATTCAAAATTTTTTGGAAATAACGGATACTTACAATTATCCAAATGGTTCCAAGGATTATGTCAGGCTGACCTTATTTCCCTTTTCATTATTGGGGGATGCTAGAGAATGGTTGCAAAAAGAGCCAGCTAATTCAATCCACAATTGGGATGATTTAGCAAAGAAATTCCTAATCAAGTTTTTCCCCACCAAAAAGACAAAGTTTTTGCGGAGTCAGATTCTTGGGTTTCAACAACGGGATGGTGAAACTCTTCACCAGGCTGGGGAAAGATACAAGAAACTACTTCGGGATTGTCCTCATCATTGTCAAACTGATGAAGTATTGGGCCATAATTTTGTTGATGGATTAGACGAAACTTCCAAAATGAATCTTAATTCACCTTGTGGAGGTAGTTGCATGGCAAAACCATACAGTGAAATACAACTTCTGCTGAATAACTTTACTGCTAATAATCATAATTGGCAAGGTGAAGGAGAACCAATGAGAGCAATGAAACAGAAAGCAAGGTTAATTGAACTGGATGACATTTTCGCCATGAGAGCAGATTTAGCAAAATTGGCAAATCAAATTACCAGAATGACAATGGGACCATCACAACCAATGCAGCAGGTTCAACAAATGTCGATTTGTTGTGAAATGTGTGGCGATAATCACACAAGTGACATGTGCCCAACGAATCCTGAATCTATTTACTATGTGGGGCAACAAAGCAGAGGGCCGATGAACCAATAGGCACAATATGGGAACACTTACAATGAAAATTGGAGGAATCATCCTAATTTCTATTGGGGTAGAAATTAATCAAATCAGAATCAATATAGACCCCAAGGAAATTTTAATCAACCACAAAGGCCACCCCAGCAGGTAGAAGAAAATACAAATGATTTGTTGAAGAAATTGTTACAAGACAATCAACAACTTAGAACTAATTTTAGAAATCTTGAAAGACAATTGGGACAACTAGCTGCAAATCAAAATACTAGGCCTGCAGGTGCTCTTCCAAGTGATACAGAGAAAAATCCGCAAGTTAGTGCAATTACACTTAGAACTGGAAGGGAATTAGAAGAAGTTCCAAAGAAGAGAAAAGACAAGCATGTACCTGAGGGTGAATTGATTCCCAAAGCAACATAAGAAGTAAGGAAAGATGATACAATTTCAGCACCTGTGAATGTTCCAAGGCCACCACCACTTGTCCCACAAAGATTGCAGAAAAAGAATGACGATCGCATGTTCAACAAATTTCTCTCTATGTTGAGTCAGATTCAATTGAATATTCCGTTGGTAGATGCGATTCGTGATATTCCAAAATATGCCAAATACATAAAAGACATTGTGGCTAACAAGAGGAGACTGACTGAATTTGAAACAGTTGCACTTACTGAAGAGTGCACTTCAAGGGTCCAAAATAAGCTTCCTCAAAAGCTTAAGGACCCTGGCAGCTTTACTATCCCTGTGAGAATAGGCAATGTTGATGTAGGCCATGCACTTTGTGATTTGGGAGCAAGCATAAATTTGATGCCATTGTCATTGTACAAACAATTGGGTTTGGGAGCTCCAAAACCCACCACGGTGATGTTGTAACTAGCAGACAGGTCCATAGCTTACCCGGAAGGGGTGATAGAAGATGTGCTACTGAAAATTGGGAAATTTATTTTCCCGGCTGATTTCATTATCTTGGATTTTCAGGCCGATGAAAAAGTTCCTATTATATTGGGAAGACCTCTCTTGGCTACAGGTGATGCTATAATTAAAGTAAGAGAAGGAAAAATGATCATGAGAGTTGACAACGAGGAAGTTGTTTTTAATGTAAATAAAGCAATTCAACTTCCTCGGCAGTATGAAAAATTGTCTATGATATCTGTCATGGAGATTGATGAACAACTTATTACCCCAAGTGTATATTTGCAGGATCTTTAGAAAAAGCAATTGTGTTGTTTGAAAGTTTGGAGATTAATGATGAGGTTGAGGAGATGAAACATACTTTGAATGCAACATGTGAATATATAAAAGGTTTAAATCCCTTTGAACCTTTGAACAGGCCAGATTGTCCTCCTCTGAAGCCCTCAGTTGAAGAAGCTCCCAAATTGGAATTAAAGTCTTTACCTTCTCACTTCATTATGCTTATTTGGGTAGTTCTGAAACGTTACCTGTAATTATTTCTGCTGACTTGTCTGAATTGTATGAGGAGAAATTGTTAAGAGTACTACGTGAGCATAAAAGAGCAATTGGGTGGACAATGTTTGACATAAGAGGTATTAGTCCAGCATTTTGCATGCATAAAATTCTCATGGAGGAAGGGCACAAGCCAAGCATAGAACAACAACCCCGCCTAAATCCGAACATAAAAGAGGTGGTAAGAAAAGAAGTGATTAAATGGCTTGATGCAGGTATTGTATTTCCAATATCTGATAGCAAATGGGTAAGTCCAGTCCAATGTGTTCCAAAGAAAGGAGGCATGACCGTAGTGACAAATGAAAATAATGATTTGATTCCCATTAGAACTGTTACTGGGTGGAGGATTTGCATAGATTATAGAAAATTGAATAATTCCACCCGAAAAGACCATTTTCCCCTTCCCTTTACTAACCAAATGCTTGATAGATTAGCCGGGCAAGAATACTACTATTTTCTGGATGGCTACTCGGGATATAATCAAATTGTTATAGCCCCAGAAGACCAAGAAAAGACCACATTTACATGTCCGTATGGGACATATGCATTTAAAAGAATGCCATTTGGTCTTTGTAATGCACCTGCGACTTTTCAAAGGTGTATGATGGCTATTTTCACTGATATGGTTGAAAGATTTGTGGAAGTATTTATGGATGATTTTTCTGTATTTGAATGTTCTTTTGATAAATGTTTAATGAATCTTGATAAGTTCCTTGCTAAGTGTGAAGAAACAAATTTGGTACTAAATTGGGAAAAATGTCGTTTCGTGGTGCGAGAAGGCATAGTCCTAGGGCATAAAGTGTCCAAGAATGAATTGCAGGTGGATAAAGCAAAGGTGGAAGCAATTGAAAAATTACCTCCACCAACATCAGTTAGAGGCATTCGCAGTTTCTTAGGCCATGCGGGTTTTTACCGTCGTTTCATCAAGGATTTTTCAAAAATCTCATCTCCTTTGTGCAGGCTTCTTGAGAAAGATACATCTTTCAAGTTTGATGATGCTTGTCTGAAAGCATTTGATGAGCTGAAACGAAGATTAGTTACTGCACCGATTATCATTTCTCCAGATTGGAAACTTCCATTTGAATTGATGTGTGATGCAAGTGATATAGCCATTGGAGCTGTTTTGGGGCAGCGGAAAGAGAAAATATTTTGTTCCATTCACTATGCGAGTAGAACTCTTAATCCATCTCAAATGAATTACACTGTTACTGAAAAAGAGTTGCTCGCAGTAGTATGGGCATTTGATAAGTTTAGATCCTATCTAGTGGGGACCAAAGTCATAGTTTACACAGATCACTCAGCTATAAGGTATTTATTTGCAAAGAAAGATGCAAAGCCAAGGTTAATTCGATGGGTTCTACTTTTGCAGGAATTTGATTTGGAGATTCGAGATCAAAAGGGAACAGAGAATCAGGTTGCAGATCATTTATCCAGGCTGGAAAATAGAGGCCATGTCACTAAAGGAGAATCAATCAAAGAAACATTCCCTAACGAACATTTGCTAGCCATCACTTCGGATGAAACCCCGTGGTATGCTGATTATGTAAATTTCATTGCAAGTGGGGTGACTCCACCAGAATTCACAGCTAACCATAGAAGAAGGTTCTTACATGATGTGAGATTCTACATGTGGGACGAGCCTTTTCTATACATGCAATGCGCAGATCAATTGGTAAGAAGGTGTGTCCCTGGGGAGGAGATGAATGCAATATTGCATGACTGTCATTCTTCTCTTTATGGAGGTCATCATGGTGGAGACAGAACTGCACAAAAGGTTTTGCAATCAGGTTTTTACTGGCCAAAATTATTTAAAGATGCACATGCTTTTGTTAAAAATTGTGACAGGTGCCAAAGAACTGGAACGATCACGAAGAAGCACGCGATGCCTTTACAAAATATTTTGGCAGTAGAGCTCTTTGATGTCTGGGGAATAGATTTTATGGGACCATTTCCGTATTCTAATGGGCACAAATATATTTTGGTTGCAGTTGATTATGTGTCTAAGTGGGTTGAGGCCATTGCTCTTCCTACTAATGATGAGAAGGTAGTGGTAAGTTTTGTGAAGAATCACATTTTCACACGCTTTGGAACTCCAAGGGTGTTGATAAGTGATGGAGGAACACACTTTTGCAACAAATTGTTGAAAAATGTTCTAGCAAAATATGGTGTAAGACACAAGGTTGCTACTACATATCACCCTCAAACGAGTGGTCAAGTTGAAGTGTCAAACAGGGAGGTAAAACAAATTTTGGAGAAAACTGTGAGCGCAAATAGGAAAGATTGGTCCGGTAAGTTAGAAGATGCATTGTGGGCTTACCGAACTGCATACAAGACTCAAATATGTACTTTTCCATACAGGTTGGTTTATGGAAAAGCATGTCATTTGCCTGTTGAGATAGGACATAAAGCTTATTGGGCAATCAAAAAGCTAAATATGAATATGGACTTAGCTGGAGAAAAAAGACTGCTACAACTCAATGAACTTGATGAGTTTCAGTTGCATGCATATGAAAATGCCAAGTTATATAAAGAAAAGACCAAGAAGTGGCACGACAAACACATCCAACATCGTGAGTTTGAGCCGGGTCAAGAAGTTCTCTTGTTCAACTCAAGGCTAAAGCTTTTTCCTGGATAGCTTGAGTCCCATTGGGCAGGCCCTTTTGTTGTAGTAAGTGTAACTCTTCATGGAACAGTTGAATTGCGAAACATTAATTCAACAGGCACGTTCTTGGTAAATGGTCAACGAATTAAACACTATTGGGGTGGTGACATTCAACGTCACAAAACCTAACTAGATTTAATTGATGTATAATGCAATATGGCATCGTGCCGCAACATTAAATCAGGCGCTGTGTGGGAGGCAACCCACAAATGTATTGTAAATATAGTTTGTAAATGAGAATTTATAACTTGGCCTTCTTGAGAGGCTATATGTTAAAAAAAAACCCAAGAGAAACGTTCAGTGATTAGCGCGGGAGCGCATAACCAGCGCATAGCCCGCGCTAATCGGGTTTCTGTCTGCCCTGACCTTCGGTGATTAGCGCGGGAGCGCATGACTAGCGCATAGCCCGCGCTAATCGGGTTTTAGTCTGCCTCGGAAAAAAATGACTAGCGCAGGAGCGTATAACCAGCGCATGACCTGCGCTAGTCACAGGTAACTTCGTTTGAATTTTTTTTTTACTTCTTTAACTTAATAATACACCCCCCCCCACAACCTAAAAACCCCCATTCTACTAAATCAATCTGAAAACACTCCCCACCTCTTCTTCTTCCCAACTCTCCCAACAAAACCCTAATCTTTTTCTCCTTCTTCTTCTTCTTCTTCTTCTTCATCAAATCTCCCCACCTCCTCATTCACCCCATACACCATCTCCTCTAAGGTATGTCTTCTTCATCTTCTTCTTATTAGTTAATTTTTAAGTTTATTTTCAGATTAATTTTGTTTTTATAGTGAACATAGTTTTAATTTTCTATTTTTTGTTCGATTTTCAATTTCTTTGCATATATTTAGTATAATGTCTTCATTTTTTTTCCTTGTTTAGTTTTATTATGTAAAATTATTATGTGGTTGTCAAGATTGTATATTTTTAGGATAATTTCTTAAATTTTTTCTTATTTAACATTAGAATATAGCATTTATAGAAGATTTAAACATATGTTTGATATTTGGTTGGGTTGAGGAAGTGAAAAATTAGGAGTATGGTGGTGTAAAGTAGTAATTGGGTTGGTTGATGGTGAATACATTGTGACATAGGGTTGGAAAAAGCTTGTAACTCAACATGCTCACAATGTGTTTGAAAAAATGCCTCTTTGGAGGAAGTGATGTGACTAACTATGTGGTGAAGTCTAAGTAGCCCGGTTTGGTCACCAAATTGAATAGGGCTAACTCTAAACTACTTGCAGGTACCATGGCCCCTCGTAAACGCCTAGCATCAAGTTCCTCATCCAAACGCCCAGCTACAGCAAATGTTGGTGGACGGCCCAGAAAATCAGTTGATACTAGGCCATTCAACAGTCAAAAGTTTGTGTCAGCCAAGGCACATGACAGATTTAACAAAAAGGAGGAGAAAACAATAGTGCCTGAACAAGCAATGGATGCAAATGCTTTGGCTATTAATTGTCCCAACATAACAAACGAATTGAGGAGGCGTGGGCTTGACATATTTTTCGAGGAGCCAATCGCGGCGAATGTAATGCTAGTGAGGGAATATTATGCCAACCTTCTGAAACATGATAACTACAATGTTACAGTCCGAAAGCGACAAGTCAATGCATCTATAGAAACAATTCGGGATGTGTACAGGCTAACCCAGTGGAGGAAGATTAAATGGATATGTTCCAGGCATATAACAGCAAGCTAATACCATTGTCCACGTTCACCGACATAATTTGTCGCCCAGATGCAGATATCCAATGGTATAAATATGGGAACAAGTTCCACGCTAATGCCCTGAAATTCGAGGCCAAATATTGGTTGTACTTCATCAACAGCCGTCTCTTGCCTTCCAAGAATTTGTCTGAAGTAAACATCCCTCGAGCTTGCTTAATATGGTGTTTCATGAATAGGGGATGGTTTGATGTGCCATTGTTTATACATAAAGAAATGTTCCAAAGGGTTAGAGGTCAACGCTACGGGTTGTATTACCCATCTCTTATCACCCTACTGTGCCCTCGAGCCAATGTACCAAACAATCTTGCTGCAGATGGACGACTAGCTAAAGTCAATCATGTCATGGCTAAAATGGTCACCACAGGTAAGGAAATTGTACATCCAGCTGAATTGGTTGCTCCTGATTCTGATGACAGTGACGATGAGGAAGGAGAGGACCAACAAGAAGGAGCTGATGATGTGGAGATGGGAGAAGATGCACCACCTGCACAACCACAAGCTTTTGATGCAGCAGGATCGTCTAGGGCTAGTCGGGGACAAAGGATAGACCGCATGGAGCAGGAAATCACTGAAATTAAAACATCAGTGACAGTTCTAGGGAGACGTGTTGATGAAATGCAAGATCAGCAGAAGAAAATGGAAAGCCGGCTCTTGGGTTGGCTTCGTGCAATTGGTCGGGCATGCAATGTGGATACCGGTTCTGTCTCCGACCAGGAGTGACTCCTCGGGGAAGTATCTTTGCTTCATCTTTTGTTTATAATGAAAGACATGGGGACATGTCTCGCTTTAAGTGTGGGGTGGAGGATTCCCTTAAACATATGTTTAACTGTTCTTAAATGTTTTGGATGGTAGTAATTATTATGGATTTTTAGGTTGTTTCAATTGTTTTGGATTGTTGGAATGTTTTGGTGCTGTGGTACAATATATAATGTTTTGGTGATTTAGTATTGTTCGAGTAATTGTTGTCTGTTCTTAAACATTTTTTTTAGTAGTTATATTGGCGCGGCCCGATGACGGATTCTTTTAGATAGGAGTTCTTGAGGGACTGAGCTTATAGAAAACAACAAAAAGATTTTTGTTTTTATTTTTTATTTTTAGGTAGTATAACAAATCCCCCTTGGTTTTTCTTTAAGCTACGGTTCTTTTCCAAGGGTTTATCTTGAACCGAGCATAGGTAGTTTTTAATTTTTGTTTTTATATATTTTTTATTTTGTAGAATAAAATAAGGAGTTAGCTATAGAAAAGTGAACCCATAGCGTTGACACACCTGAACACAATAGACCCTAGAGTGTAACGCTTAGTCATAATTGTTGAATCTCACTGAAAGTGCCTTAATTTGTATGTTTGTACTAAATTGAATGCTCGTAATGGAGTGTCTTGATGAGCTGATCTGGAATGAGTCATATGCCATGTGTGGTGAGTATTTGTGTAGTCCATGTATTGTACTTGTGTCTAGAACTTGCCCGGTATGTGAGTTGAAGCGAAATTTGAGGTGATGCTCGGTTTGAAAAATGATGTTAGGCTTTCTTTGACCTTTTTGAGCTTAATTGCTTATTAAAAATAAAATTTTTCCCTAGTTAACCCTTTTGAGCCTTCAGACTTTTTGTTTGGCACCCGCATTACTAGCCTATACCCTTTTGTTCTTAATTGACAGTGTTTTGATCCTTTTACCTCTTAAAGCACTTTAATTGTGAGAAGAGCGCTAAAAGAAGTAATAAGGAAATAAGTGTGGGGTGGCTTTTGAGTGGAACCAATAAAAGGATGAAAGGTGCACTTATGTTGTAAACGAATACACTACTAGCAGAAATTGAGTGACAAAAAAAAAGAGATAATTACATTGTGTTTTGCTCTAGCTAGTGGGAATGAATTAATAGAGTGCTTAAAGAAGAAGGGCGTATTTGTGGGATGATATTGTGTATAAATGAGAAGTGGGTTGAAGAATATTTGCTGAAAATTGCTCGTGTGATGTGTTAAAGTGCTTAGGGGTTGAGTCACTATTCCTAAATACATCTTACCCGTCCCTTTAGCCCACATTACAACCACGAAAAAGTCCTAATTAATTTTGGATCGAGCTAACCTACCTTAGTAGAGATTTACATTAAGGGCAAGCTTATGGTACCAATTGCATGCATGTGACCTCTTTTGTGAGAGTGAGTGATTTCCTTGATTATTATAAGTATATGACTTGAATGTGCGGAGTAATTACCAAATATTTCTTGTTGGCATGATGGTGAGGGCATATGACTTGTGACAGAAAAGCAAATCTTGACTTCTGTGAAGAGTAAGTTGAGGAAGCTTGAATATTGCATAGCACTTGAGAGACAACTTTAAGGCTAGGATTGTTCACTGCTAGGTGTTAAGTATGTACAATGTTCTAGGTGTAATGCGTGAGGGGAAATGGTTGAGTAAAGAATTCTCTAAAAAGAATATAGTGGATTGCTCGAGGACTAGCAATAAGCTAAGTGTGGGGTGTTGATAATAGGCTAAATTGTTTAATATAGCCTATGTTTTAGCTCAACTTAAGGATGGTTTACTATTGTAAATATTCAAATAATGCAAAAATTGGCTCTAATCATGACTTTAATGTCTCACAGGAATTCAATAAACAAATGAGGATTTATGATAGTAATCAAGTGAAAAATGGAGTCAAATGACGAAAAGTTGAGCCGCAACATCTTAACAAGAGAAAACCCCACTAGCGCGGGTCATGCGCTGGTCATCCGCTCCCGCGCTAGTTCAGTGATTTGGACAGAAAGAAACTCGATATGCGCGGGATGTGCGCTGGTCATGCTCTCCCGTGCTAGTCCTATCCGGAAAAGCAATTATTGAGGGGTAAATTGGTCAATTTGGGAGTAATCCACTAAACTACCATAAAGTAAAAGCTCCATTATTAGATAGATCAGATTTTGAGGGAGAAAAAGCCATAGAAGAAGGAGGAGCTTCATCTTGGAGCTAAAAAAGGAGAAGAAGAACAACATCTTGGAGCAAGGATTCAAAGAGTTCTTCTAAACTTTCTTCTATTTGTTTGTTTATATTATGTTTAAGACTTTTATTGTTGATTTTTATGTGAATATGAGCAGCTAAAAACTCTAGTATTCTTGGGTCATAGATGTTAGATAATTATGTTATTTGAAGCTTAGATTGAAGATATTGAATTTATCATTATGGGTTGTTTATTTGATTCTGCTGTTAATTATTTTTTTGCGTAGCTAACAGTAAAATACTATTTACGAATCTTGAGTTAAACTTGAAAAAGGAAATTCTTGATTGCATATAGAATCAAATAGAGCAAGATCCGGATCCTGGGCATCGAATGAAAGATTCGCAATTAAGATAGACATATACTTAATTGCTTTATTTGGTTGAAAAATAGGAGTTGTAAATGCATTATTGCTAATATTAATACCATAGACATATAGGTATTAATTTAACTTGAATAGATGCATAAGAACTCGAAAGATTCTTATGAATATTATTAACCCTATAATCAGTAACCCGGATAATTCAATAAATCCATTTAAAGCTAAAATAGTAGCATAATTTCTAGCAAGTCCATGACCAGGGAATATATTTATCCAAATTGTTATAAGCATATTGTGAAATTGGTGCAGTAATTTTGTGTTGAATTATTGTTTACTTACTAAGTAAATTGTAAATTGATTCTTTATATATTTTGTGATAATTTAGCTTGAATTGATAATTGTTTGAGTCTACATCAGTCGATAAGTTGATCACAATTCCTCGTGGGAACGATACTTTACTTACTACTACATTACTTGTCGATCGCGTACACTTGCGTGAGTGTTTTGGTCGTAATAGTTGGTTTGACTGAAGAAACAAGAGCTATGGTAGTGTGGAGTGAGGAATCTGCTGGAGAAGAAGAAAGTGTGAGAGAAAAGAGGGAAGTGTGTCTGGAGAAGCTACTGAGGAGTTGGTTAGATTGGGGAAGAATGTTCAAGAACCTATTCCATCTGTGCAGGAACCCCTCGAAGACCTATTGCGAAGTGTGTTTGACTGTTACAATCCTAAAAGGAAAAAGAGTTCAGGAGTTAAAGTTCCTGGTACTGCTAGGGAAAACAAAAAGAGAAAGGTTGTCTCTTATATCCTTGTAGAAACTCCTCCCACAAGAGGTAGAGCTACAAGAAGTCAGAAGAAGCAGAGTGAGGCTGAGCTTGAGAAGGCCTTGAAAGAAAGTAAATGAAAAGTTGCTGCAAAGGGAAAGAAAAAGATGGTTGAGCCTGTTGAGGAAGTTGAAATTGAGGAGACATGTCTGGTCCTTCGTGATGAGGAGGAGGCAGAATAGGTGGAGGTTGTGACTCCAAAGGCAAAGAAAATCAAGCCTTCCAAAAAGAAGTCTCCTGTGAAAACAAAATCAGCAGAATCTTCTACCTTGGAAAAAAGAACTAGGTCTGCCTTGAAGTCTAGAAAAGTGAAAGTGGTGGAGGAAGAAGAGAGTGAATGTCATGACCCGGAATTTCCACCGAAGGGACTGTGATGACGCCTAACATTTCACTTGCTAGGCAATCCAACATTAGAATATCTTATCCTTTTTAACAATTTAAATCTAATTAATAAAGAAGAACTGATTTAACTGCAATAATCCAAATATATACGGAATCTAAAACCGTAAAACATCTGCTACAAATACATGAACCCAGTGTCACAAGTGCATGAGCTTCTAGATTAATACATACAAGGGTCTGAAATAAATACAAAGTTGTCTAAATGAGAATACATAGATAAATAAAATAAAGACGGGACTTCAGGAGCTGGGAGAGCTGAGCAGCTGTACCTCAAGTCACCGCAAGCTGTCCAATCCGAGATCTCTAGTAACCTGTCACGACCCAATTCCATTATAGTCCGTGATGGCATCTAACACCGTTGTTAGGCAAGCTAACATTGATCAAACTAGTGGTTTCCTGTTTTAATAAATTACTAAGTGGATAACATTTTCTCGTTTGTTAAAAGATTTAGAAATTTGCAAATGTAAAATAATTAAACGAAAGCAAATGAGTGCAAATCGTAATCATGAAAACAAATCTAAAATCACAAGTCTACTAGTATGTGTGCCAAGACCTGGTGTCACAAATATGTGGGCATACTAGTAGAATATAAAAAGGGAATACTAGTCTACGGTCTGAAAGGAAATAGACAAAAAAAATATAACATGAGGAAGACTCCAACTGCTGCAGAAACGGCTCAAAAGGCAGCTCACAGTGAAGTCTCGAGGTGGGGATCAAATCTACGCGCCGGACTGGTAACCAGCTGCACTTGCCTCATATCCTGTACAATTAAATACAGAAGTGTAGCGTGAGTACATAAATAATACGTACCCATTAAGTATATAGTCTAACCTCGAAGGAGTAATTTGCATACGTACCCAGTAACTAAGGGGCCAACATTATGATAATATGAAATTCTAATTAAGCATGATATATAGAGATAACAATAAAACTCAGAATAAGAAATAACTGAACAATTCTTTCTCCATATTTAAGAATCCAAATCAGTTCCTTCATTTAAAAAAATGATCTCTCAAATAATGAATTAATACCAATTATGAAAGGGACTTCCAGTTCTATTATCACGCACGAATTCTACCGAGGACGTACGACCCGATACAACATAAATGTAAATTGTGCACTGCTTAAGATCGAACGACACGAACCATAGATGCATCTACGAACCTGCGAGGTGAATGGACCGCTCCCATGAGAGTAGTGGAAAGAATCACCCCGCTCGCGGAATATACTTGTGACGCGGTCAAATATAAATTTATCAATAAATCATAATCCTTTCTTGATTCTTTCCAAAATAAAGACAATTCAAGTTGAAGCTTTTGAATTCTTAAAAATCCTCAACTTATTTCCATTCGATACAATTAGTAAATATAATCAAATAACGGTATCCACAAAGCATGGTGTAAGCCTAAAGCTACCCGGACATAGCAGGAATAGTAGCTACGTATAGACTCTTGTCACTTCGTACGTACGTAGCCCCTCCACAAATAACAACACATATTAATTTAGTTCACCTATGGGATAAATTCCTACAAGGTTAGAAAAGAGACTTACCTCGTCTCAAGACTATCACGATGCCGGTTCGCTCTCCGTGAACCATCATGATGGCACCTAGTCTCTACGACTAGGTAATCTAAAATGTGGAAGATAAACTAAATTTGCGGAAGAAAACAATTTAAAACGGGAATAGAGTAATAAAACAGCGTTTAAAGTGCCACTCGTTATACAAAATATTAACTCTTAAAACCAATACATTTTTTCCAAAACCCGGAAACCCATAAATCACATGCTACGAATTTAATAAAAATTCTCTAACTCCGGAATGTCTACATCAACAGAAGAAAATAGAAGGGCTATCACTACAAGATAGAATGGAAAGGGACTCCTCGGTCAGCGGACGCGACAGATATACCTCGAAATCTCTGGAGCACTCGCCTCGCCTCAAGGGTGATAGGACTAAGTCAAAGTACCTGGATCTGCACATAAAAAACATGCGCAGAAAGGGCATGAGTACACCACAGCGGTACTCAGTAAGTGTCAAGCCTAACCTCGGTCGGGTATGTTGATACCCAATTTTTTCCTATATATTTTCAATATGCAAAATACCTTCAAAATAGCATATGTATACATATATAAGCATGTACAAGGGTTTTATTATTTTTCCATAATTTTAAAGGTTTTTTAATTGATTTATTTCCCCCTTTTTTATCCATAAAATCCCAATAATTATTTCCAAAATTATTATTTTTGATAATTCATCTATTGAATTTTTATAGTTATGCCAAAATATGGCTAAATTAATTTTCACATATTTTTACAATTTCATTTAGTATTTTTAAAGCTAAAATTGCACATAATTGCAATATTAGCCCTTTTAAGGTTTAATTAGGTTTTATATTCATAAAATTGGGTCCTGTGTTTTTATATTGTTAATTATGTATTATAAATTATTTTAGCCTTTAAATTAATTTTCAAAAACTATTTACTATTTTTATAAATTAAAAGGGAAAAAGTGGCTATTTAACTTGTAGCCAAAATTGTATTTCAATTATAGCCTAAATCAAACCCCAATTCCCAACCCAATTGAATCCATCGGACCAAGCCCAAACCCAATTTTATAACCCGACCCACCTACCCCATTCAATCTATACCGTTGATCATTCAGATCAACGGTCCCCATTTCCACTTCCTAAAATAAACCCAAACGACCCCCTAACTTAATTCATTTCCTACCAACCTGCCACCCTTGAATCCCCTTTCCTCTCCAATTCTCTCTGCAAACTCACTCAAACCCTAGCCGCCGCCACCCCAAAATAACCCTAATCCCCTTCGATCCTCACTCAATCCATGGACTCCCATGGCTGTTTTAGACGTGTACTTGTCTCCTACGTCTCCTGGTGGCCCGCTTTTGTGATTTTATGGAAATATCTCTAAGAGATCTAGTCCAATCCTTGATCAACTTCTATCCATGGTCTTTTTCCGGCCATTCATGGCCGTTCTAGTAAGATCTGCAACATTTCCGGCTAGATCGGTAACTTTTCGAAGTTTTCTCACTTTTTCTAGGTTCTCTGAAACCCTAGCTTTAAAGATTTTCCCATCTTCTTTCAGATCTGCCTTAGATCTGCATATATTATGAACCTTTGTTGTTGTTCTCAAAGGTTTCTCCGATGTTTTTCAAAATGACTCTTCGTCTTCAAAGATTAGGGTTTTCTTAATCTCTTTTAAAATGAATTCTCCTCTGATTTTCAGTGTTGTCATATGATTTTACTATGTTTCAACGGTTTGTTTATGTTTTCTTCTACCTGGTTCATCGTGCTGAAAACCCTAAGTTTTTTTGGTTTGTCTGGGGATCTAGAACTGTCTTTGTTTATTTTGTATGTATACCTGTTTCGATTTGGGTTCTTTATGGTTAGATCCCTTTTCTTTGTTTGTCTTGAATGATTCTGAGTTCTTACCCCTTTTTAACTCAACTTTTTTAAAAGCCTAATTTCTTAAAGTTTTTCTTCACTTATTACTGTGAGTTTAAAGGCTTTCTTTGCTTGTTTCTGACCTTCTTTACTTGTTAGTTTGGTTTTCCACTCTGGTTCTATATGTTAGCCATGACTTGTTGATTACCATGTTTCGAGTGGGTTCTTTTACCACTAGGCCCTTAGCATACTCATGTTGCTGCTGTATGTTTGTGTTTATCTAGTTTGCTTCTTTTGTCAATATGGTTGACATTGCATGTCTGATACTCCTGTTCATTCTTCTCTATTTATATGTCAAAGTGCAGAATCATGACTCCCTCTTGATTAATCTTGATTTCCTTAAGTTATGGTTGATTGCAAAGGTTTTTTTATAAACCCCTAAATTTTACTTGTTTGTTTAAAGTTAATTGATTTCTTTCCCTTATTTACTGTGGTGCTTCATCCTTGCTGAATCCTTTCCTCAAAATTAAGTATATTATGTACTTAGACTCAATTATATACTCTATACCTTTACTACCCCCTTATATGGTAAAAATCAATCTTTCTCAAACTAATTTTCTTTCCTTAAGCTATCCCTGTTAGTATTCGTTAAGCTGTAAGTCCTTGTTTAAAGGGGAATACTTGTATTAATGGGATTCTAATTGTGATTACTTCCATATTTGAGTTAAACCTTTACTTGTTACCTTATTTTCCACTTATTTTCAAAACTATAAATACCCTAAGTCTTTCATTAACAACACACGTCCGAACACACACATACACATTCAAACTCTCTTTCTTTTCCACTACTTGTGCTACTGCTTTGTCTAGCTGGCTGAAAGCTAAGGCTAGACTGTGGACCTCTGATTGCTTTACTTTTTCTGCACTTTGCTTCTTCAACTGGTATGTTCTTAGTTTAAATTCTGAAACCCAACTCTATGTGTTCCCTTGTTTGTCAATCCCTGTCTCTTTCTGCACTAACTTAATGGCTCATGTTGTTGAATTGTACTTCTTATTTACTGCTTTACTCAACATGCTTAAAATTCTACCCTCCTTTGTTCAAATGTAATCAACATAATTACTTGTTCATGTTTATGTCCCTTAACTAGCATGTCTCCTAATATACTTGATTAACACTAATTGTATGTTTCTGATTTGGGTCCTCTATGTCCCCAACCTCTATGTCAGAATCAGGCTTCCTGTAGTTGTAACTTCCTATTTTGCATTTCTCATGTAACTCAATCACTTGGTCTGTAATAATTTGTAAACAAGTATTAGGGGGAGGGGGGGCTAGTGAAAAAGGATAGGGTAAATATGCATGTTAAGGGTAGAAAACATGTTATTAGGTTTATGTTCCTAATTGCGCAATAGAAACCATGCTTAGGGTTCATGCATGCATTAGAAATCATGCACTTAGGTCTCATGTTCATTGTTTCAGCATGTGCACCTTTACAACATCATGTTTTAAAATCTGCTAATAATTAGCACTTTATTATTATCTGCATTCCTGACATGTGCACTTAGAAATCCTGCCCTAGGAACTCTGCATTTTAGATTCCATGTTTTAGGATCTTATTTGCATTTACAATTAGTGTAAATTGTTGATTATAAAAGAGGTAAAAAATAGCTTCACACTTGATTATCCTGTTTAAAATAACTGGTAATAATCTCTGCATTTGACTAGAACAACATGCTCTTAGGGTAAAGAAGAAGCTCCAAACCGTCTTTTAGTAATTCTGAATAACTGCTGCTTCTCGCTTTGCGCCTAGGCAAGCCTTAGTAATAACTTAAATAAAACTGGAACTGCCTTTGTTTAATTATCAACTGTTAAAATCAGTAGGCAAACCTAATTTAGATTTCTATTCTGAGTCATGTAATAAATCCGGTTCTGATGTTACCACTTCAACACCCCTGCTTTAGGATTTTTAAACTCATACCTTAATTGTATATAAGTCATGCTGTCTATATGCATTATTTGTGGACGTATATCTGAGCCTTTTGCTTGTTTCTGTGCTTTCCTCTTTTAAATTCAGTCCTACCTGTTTTATATGTCGCCTTAGTATTTTGCCTTTAAACCTGAGGGTCTGCCTAGAACCCCCCTAATAGGATAGAAGTCCTAAATTCCTCCGGGACTCATATGGAGGGACGGGTAACAACATACAATAGAGGTCGAGACCAACCCTCACTCTAATTACCTTCATAGGGTGGGAAAGGGTAGATATGGACATAATAACCGGTGCGCTAATACCACGTGTAGCCCCTCTTTTGAGGAGTGTCATATCGGGTATTGCATTGATGTGATCCATATTACAAACAAACCTAGGACACCCTCTTTACATTCATAAGTATGCTTAAATTGTAACTCTTTTCAAAACCTTGCTTTCATTAATCATTTTCAAATATTTGTGTGTTTAAATTCAAATCCCTTATTATTTGAGCCCTACGTGTTTATTTGTTAATTGCACAAATTCACAAAAATCTGTCTGGCCAGGAACAACAGTAGTGGATCCTGAGGGGTGCTTAACACCTTCCCCTTAGGATAATTTCAAGCCCTTACCCTTTCTCTGGTTATCAAACGTAGTTCCAGATGAACCTTATAGGTGCCCTAACGCACCTTAAAAATTGTTAGGTGGCGACTCTTCAAAAATGCAAACCCCGTTCCCAAAAGGTATGAGTTGTCCCATACCCAAAATGTCATGAACCCGATTTCCAGGGAAGGAAAAAAGGGGGGTGCGACAGGGTAGTGACGAGAAAGGTCAGGGCCCTATTGAGGTTAAATAAAATATAAAGTTCGACAGTGTAGAACAGAATAGTATAAAGAAATACAACAGTAAAAGTAACACAAGATATAAAGGGAAACAACAACTATTACAGAGGCAAGGTAAACACAGAAAGAAATACGGCTCAGCACCAAAATAACAATCGGGGATCTCCCAGGATACCGTCCTGTAGTCCCAATTATACATATCCAATGGATCTCCCAGGATCCCGTCCTGTAGTCCAACTCATAGTGCGCGAGGATCTACTGGAATCCCATTCCGTAGTCCTAAATGTAAATACCCAATACTGGGGGAATCTACCGGGTGCAGTCCCGTAGTTCCATATAACTGTGTAGGGGGATCTACTAGAATCCCACATCCACAGTCCCAAATAAATAGACAAGGGGGATCTACTAAGCTAACAACATGCTTTAAATGCAGGTAATATAAAAAGGAAAAGAAACATACTAGTAATTACTTAATGAAAACCAGATTTTCAACAATTAGCACAAGTACACACTCGTCACCTGACGTACAAGGCATTTCAATTAATAATAATACCAAATCTTAAGGGGAAGGTCCCCCACACAAGGTTAGGAAAGCTACTTACCTCGAATCGGCTCAAAATCAACTCGAAACCACGTTCTTGCCACGAGTACTTGACTCCAAATGGCCCAAATTTAATAAATTCAATTTCATAATATAAATAACACTTCAAGTAACTTATTCTACAAAGAAATTCTAAGTTAATATGCGAAATTAGATAAAATGATCAAAACGCCCCTCGGGCCCACGTCTCGGAATAAAGTAAAATTTACATTTCCAGAATCCTCACTCTCTCACGAGTTCAGTCATACCAAAAGTACCAAAATCGGACCTCAAATGGTCCCTCAAATCATCACTCAAAGGTCTCTAATTAGTCAAGCCCTAACCCCCAAATTACCACGGATTTTCCTTAAATTTCCATGTTTATAATGGTAAAAATCACCTCAATAATAAGTTTAGGTTCCAAGAATCTTACCTCCTCTTAGTTCCCTTGAATTCCCTCTCAAAATCAAACCAAAAGCTCACTTCCCGGATGAAAATGGTGAAAGAATAGCTCAAATTTGCGAAGGCAACTATATATATGTTCTGCCCAGCAATCCCGCGCAAGCGGTCCACCCATCGCATCTGCGATACCGCTTCTGTGGTTCTCACTTAAAAACCTCTCCCCCGCACCAGCGACCCAGAATTCGCATCTGCAGTCTCGCAGGTCCGATACATATGCCTCTTTTGCGGTTCCTGGCCCCTTTCTCATCTGCTGCTTCTGCGGTTGCATTCCGCATCTACGGGAGTCGCACCTGCGGCCTCTCAGATGCAGATGCGGTTATGACAGCAGTCATAGCTTCAGCTGCAACTCCAAACTCAAAATCCTTCCGTCAACCATCCGAAATCATCCCGAGGCCCCCGGGACCTCAAAAAAGGCACCAACAAGTCCAATACCCCTATCCAAACTTATACCAACCCTTAAAATACCTAAAACAACATCAATATGACGAATCAACCACGAATTAAAGCCTAAGAACACCAAAACTCTAAAAATACGCTTTCGATCAAAAGGTCTACCAACCCTCGTTCGAATGACCTGAAATTTTGCACACACATCACATTCAACACTACGGAGCTACTCCAACTTTCGGAATTCCCTACTGACCCTCGGATCAAAATCTCACTATCGAACCGGAAACTTCAAAATTCGAACTTTCGGCATTTCAATCCTAAATTAGCTACGGACCTCCAAAACATAATCCAAACATGCCCCTAAGCCCGAAATCACCCAACGGATCTAACAGAACCATCAGAATTCCATTCCGAGGCCGTCTTCACACTGTTCCGACTACGGTCAAATTTCTAACACTTAAGCTCTCATTTAGGGACTAAGTGTCCCAAAACTCTCTGAAACTCAAAACCGAACATCTCGGCAAATCAAAATAGCAGAAATAAATATGGGGAATGCAGTCAATAAGGGATCGATGAGTTGATTCTTAATACGACCGACCGGGTCGTCACATCCTCCTACACTTAAACATCCGTTCGTCCTCGAACGAGCATAGAGACATACCTGAAATAGTGAAAAGATGAGGGTAACGACTGTGCATATCTTGCTCAGTCTCCCAGGTCGCCTCCTTGACCGGCTGACCCCGCCACTGAACCTTCACGGATGCAATGTTCTTTGACCTCATCTTTCTAACCTGTCTCTCCAACCATTTCCACTAGATCCTCAACATAGGATAGATCCTTGTCCAACTGGACTGAACTAAAATCCAACACGTGCGTCGGATCACCGTGATGCCTCCAGAGCATTGAAACATGAAATACCGGATGGACTCCTGCCAAGTTGGGAGGTAAGGCAAGCTCATAAGCAACCTCCCCAACACGCCTCAATATCTCAAAAGGGCCAATAAACCTCGGACTCAACTTCCCTTTCTACCCAAATCTCATAACGCCCTTCATAGGCGAAACCCAAAGCAGAACCCGCTCTCCAACCATATAGGAAACATCACGAACCTTCCGGTCCGCATAGCTCTTCTATCTGGACTAGGCTATACGGAGTCTATCTTGAATCACCTTAACCTTCTCCAAAGCATCTTGTACCAAGTCTGTGCCCAATAATCTGGCCCCACCCGGCTCAAACCAACCTACCGAGAACCTACACCGCCTACCATATAAGGCCTCATATGGTGCTATCTGAATGCTAGACTGATAGCTGTTGTTATAAACAAACTCCGACAATGGTAAGAACTGATCCCAAGACCCTCCAAACTTAATCACACACGCACGGAGCATATCCTCAAGAATTTGAATAGTGTGCTCGGACTGTCCGTCCGTCTGAGGGTGAAATATTGTACTCAACTCCACCCGAGTACCCAACTCTTGTTGAACGACCCTCCAAAACTGTGATGTGACTGAGTACCTCTATCTGAAATGATGGAAACTGGAATACCATGCAGACGAACAATCTCCCGGATATAAATCTCTACTAGACGCTCCGAAAAATAGGTAGTACACACAGGAATTAAGTGCGCGGACTAGGTCAGCCGATCCAAAATCACCCAAATAGCTTCGAACTGGTGCTCATACTTCACCTGCTTACAATTGAGGCACCGAGCTACAAACCCAACTATATCATTCTTCATCCGCCTCCACCAAAAGTGTTGTCTCAAATCCTGATACATTTTTGCGGAACCCAGATGAATGTAATACCGTGAACTATGGGCCTCCTCTAGAATCAACTCCCAAAACCCATCAACATTGGGTACACAAATTCGACCCTACATCCTCAATACATCGTCATCACCAATAGACACATCTCTGGCATCACCGTGTTGGACCTTGTCCTTAAGGACAAGCAAATGAGGGTCATCATACTGACGCTCCTTGATACAATCAAATTAGGAAGATCGAGAAACCACGCAAGCTAGAACCCGACTGGGCTCCAAAAGATCCAATCTCACAAACTAGCTAGCTAAGGCCTGAACATCCATTGCCATAGGCCTATCCGATGCTGGTAAATAAGCCAAACTCCCCAAACTCTCTGCCCCGCGACTCAAAGCATCGACCACCACATTAGCCTTGCCCGGGTGACACAAAATAGTGATATCATAGTCCTTCAGCAACTCTAACCACCTCCTCTAACGCAAATTTAGATCCTTTTGTTTGAACAGGTGCTGCAACCTCCGATGATCAGTATAAATCTCACAAGGCACACCATACAAATAATGATGCTAGATCTTAAGGGCGTGAACAATGGCAGCTAACTCTAGGTCATGGACGGGATAATTTTTCTCGTGAACCTTCAACTATTTGGATGCATAAGCAATCAGCCTACCGTCCTGCATCAAAATCGCTCCAAGGTCGATCCTTGAGGCATCACAATAAACAATGTAAGACCCTGAACCTGTAGGCAATATCAAAACTAGGGTTGTAGTCAAAGCTGTCTTGAGCTTCTAAAATCTCGCCTCACACTCTTCCGTCCACTGGAACGGAGCACCCTTCTGGGTTAATCTGGTCATAGGGGTTGCAATCCCGCATTTGCGGTCCACCCATCGCATATGCGATACTGCTCCTGCGGTTGGGGAACCTCTTATGCAGTTCTCACTTAAAAACCTTTCCGCCGCACCTGCAACCCAAAGTCCGCATATGTGGTCTCGCAGGTGCGGTTCATATGCTACATCTACGGTTCCTGGCCCTTTCCTCATTTGCCGCTTATGCGGCTGCATTCCGCATCTATGGGAGTTGCACCTACGGCCTCTCAACTGCAGATGTGGTTATGACAACATTCATAGCTTCAGCTGCAACTCCCAACTCAAAATCCTTCCGTCAACCATCCGAAATCATCTCGAGGTCCTCGGGACCTCAACCAAAGCCACCAACAAGTCCAACACCCCTGTCCAAACTTATAACAATCCTTAAAACACCTAAAACAATATCGAAACGATGAATCAACCACGAATTAAAGCCTAAGAACTCCAAAACTCTAAAAATACGCTTTCGATCAAAATGTTTACCAATCCTCATCCGAATGACCTAAAATTTTGCACACGCGTCACATTCAACACTATGGATCAAAATCTCACTATCAAAATCTCAAAATTCAACTTTTCGGCATTTCAAGCCTAAATTAGCTATGGACCTCCAAAACATAATCTGAACACGCCCCTAAGACCGAAATCCCCCAATGGAGCTAACAGAACCATCAAAATTCCATTCCAAGGTCGTGTTCACACTATTCCGACTACTGTTAAATTTTCAACACTTAAGCTCTCATTTAGGGACTAAGTGTCCCAAAACTCTCAGAAACTCAAAACCGATCATCCCGACAAATCAAAATAGCAGAAATAAACACGGGGAAAACAGTTAATAGGGGATCAGGGCATTAATTCTTAAGACGACCGGCCGGGTCGTCATAAAGACCTACTTTACGGTCCAAGATTATGCTCAAACCCTCAAATTAGTGCGGAACAATCCGAAACTATTCAAATACTGTAAAAGCTAATCAACATATGTTCAAAAGTTCATATTCTAACTATTTAAGTGATTACCCAACCCTAAATGTAAGGTTCCTAAAATTCTCCCCTAGGCCCACGTACCCAAATTTCAGAAATTTTTGAAGAAAGTTGTTACTCATAACCTTAGGAACATAAATATATGATTTTCACTAAGTTCCATAACCACTTTCGTGGTAAAATCTCATTTTCATCAAAAACCTAGGTTTTCGTTTAAACCTATGATTTTCACTAATTTACATGTTATATTTACCCATAAACTATATATTTAACCAACATTAGGTAGAAATTACTTACTTTCAAAAGCTAGGTAAAAACCCCTCTCAAGAAGCTCCAAAATTCGCCCAAAGAGTGAGAGAAATGTGTAAAAATATCTTAAGACCCGTATTAAATGAACCTCACTGCCTCCAGCGATTTTGCACCTATGGTACCTTGGCTGCATCTGCGGTCCCGCATATGCGGAAAAGCCATCGCAAATGCGCCTTTTCCTCACCTAGCCACTCTCTGCATCTGCGGACAAAATGAGCCGCTTCTGCGAGCCCATCCACTCCTGCGACCATGCCCCTCGCACCTGTGGTCACGCAGGTGCGCCAAATCTTCTACATCTGCCGTTTCTCGGTTGCCCTAAAAATCTTTCTCTTGTGGCTCGCGGCTCGCACCTGCAAGCCCACACCTTCGGCTGGCCAAGCGTAGGTGCGATTATGACAGAACTAGGGAGCTTCAGTTGTTGTCCTAAACCTTCAACTTGACCTGAGCCTCATCCGTTTAACACTCAGGGCCCCCCCCCCCCCGGGCCCCGCCCGAACATACCCACAAGTTTGGAATCATAAAACGGACTCGCTCGAACTCTCAGAATGCCCGAAACAACATCAAAACTAAGAATCACACCCCAAAACCATTTGAATCAAACTTAAGAACTTCAAGTTCTTCAATTTACATCCAATGCGCCGAAACGTACTTAAGCTACTCAGAATGACACGAAATTTTGCGTGCAAGTCTTAAATGACATTACAGAACTATTCCCGGTCTCGAAATTCCGTTTGGACCTCGATATCACCAAGACCCGCTCGAAACTAAATTTAAAGAACTTCTAAAACCTTCAAGAACCAACTTTCACTACTAGATGCCTAAACGCCCCTGGGTCATCCAAAACCTGATCCAAACATATGCCCAAGTCCGAAATTATATATGAACCAATTAGAACTGTCAAATTCCGATTTCGAGGTTGTTTCCTCAAAATATTGATCGAAGTCAAACTTGGCCTTTTAAGCCAACCTTAAGGAACCAAGTGTTTCGATTTCAACCCGAACCCTTCCAAACCCCGAACTAACCATCCCCGCAAGTCATAAAATAGTAAAAGAACGTATGGTAAGTCTTATTTAGGGGAACGAGGTTCTAGAAAATAAAATGACCGGCCGGGTCATTACATAACCACCGATGGGACCGACTCCAAAATCTGTACAGTATGTAGAGTGTAGTATTAATATAACCAACCCCTTGTACTGATAAGTGTCGAGCCTATCCTGACTAAGTAGTAATGAGGCTAAGGCGGTTCACCTACACTATAACCTGAACGCAGTATATAATAATGATAGAAAATGGGAATACTGAACAGAATTAAACAACCAACTAAAAATAGTAACCACAACCTCAAGAATAAACCCGTGTCGCTTAGAATTACCAATCTTTAACAGTTCAAATAAAAAAATACCGGAAACCAATGCAGCTCAAAAAATGAAAACAAATTGGTTGTTGCAGCGTGCAACCCGATCCCACCAGATAACATATAATCATCCATTATCCACTGTAATATCATTAACAACAGAGATAATGTATATAAATATATTGGGGCGCACAACCCTATCCCACCATATATCAATATCAGTATTACAATTCACCCTTATTTTGCCATATCAATCCACCTTTATTCCACCTATTGCGGCATGCAATCCGATCCTACCGTATAGAACATATTCACCATATTCCACCATATCAGTCCACTCTTATTACACCTACTGTGGTGTATAGCCCGATCCTACCATATAAGTAACAAATACTCAAAGCACAACCAAATCAATGGTTTAACCACAAATCCTTTACGATCAATAAATACCAAAATGAACCAAAAGGGAACTTGTACAATAAAGAAATCTACACGAGTAATACTACACAACGAGACCAATCCTATAATTGAAAATTAGAAGGTGCAAGTAAGTCAATTTAAGCAAATAGTAGAGAATCATGAGACTATGGAAGAACTAACATCGTTAATAGAAGGAGATAATGATTAAGAAGTATCAGTTAAGCATAGAAAACATTTAGAACATATAATAGTTAAGACAAGAAAGGAAATAATTAAGGAAAAATGGAAAATCAGGGAAAACAGATAATTCAGCAGCTTATAAGCACTCGTCACCTCACATATACACCGCTCACATGAAATTCACATAGCACATAGTCCGAGGGTTCTTAATTCTCTCAAGTTAAGGTTAGACACAACACTTACCTCACTTTGTAGTAAATTCAAAGCTCTACCTGGGCCTTTCCCCTAAAATCCGCCTCCAAACCACTCGTATCTAGCCACAATTAACTCAATAACATCAAATATTGCTAAAGGAATCAACTACAATGCATAAATTTAGATTCCCCAAACTTTCCCCCAAACAATCAAAAATCGACCCTGGGCCCGCTTGGTCAAACCCCGAGGTTCGGACCAAAATCCATTTACCCATTCACCCCCGAGCCCGATGATGTAATTTATTTTGAAATTCGACCTCAATTCAAGGTCTAAATTCCAATTATACAAAAATCTCTAATTCTACCTAAACCCCCAATTTAAGATTTTAAGTTGAAATCTCATGAAATGTAATGGGTAATTGAAAGAAAGTAGGTTAGAATCACTTACCAATAAATTGGGGAAGAAAATATCTTGGAAAAATTGCCAATAGGTCTTCTAGTTTTGAAATTTTGAAAGAATGGCCAAAAATCTCGTAATGGGACTATTTTATTACTGGGCATTAGTGTTCATCGTGTTCGCGTGAATACTGGCGCGTTCACGAAGACCTACGCCTTAATGGTTTACACGATTGTGGGAGACTTCACGCGTTCACGAGATAGGACTCGCGTTTGCTTAGAGTCACCCCTGATTTCCCTCCCCCCACCTCAATACACTACACATTCGCGTGCGACTGGCCGCGTTCGCGTAGAGCAGGCCCCCATGTCACGACCCAAACCCGGACCCGGTCGTGATGGCGCTTCTCGTGACGACAAGGCCAGCCAACAACTCCCAGTTCAATCTTTAAGCAGTTAACCATTAAGAAACAGTAATAAGCATAGTCAATTAAACCAAGGTTTAAGCAGTTAAAAACATAATTTGCGGAAAATAACCCCAATACAACCCTAAACCAGGGTGTTACTAGTCATGAGCATCTATGAGTTATAATACAAGTCTACTAAGTCTATAAGCTAGTACAAATGTTTGAAAAGAGATAGAAATGATAAAGGAGGAGAAACACAGGACTGCGGACGTCAATCAGCTACCTCGTGGACTCCGATATCTGCCGGGAGCTCTCAACTCACACTAGTAGGATCCGCAACGCCTGACTCTGCACACAGGGGTGCAGGGAGTAAAGTGAGTACTCCAACTTAGTGAGTAACAAATGTAAATAAAGACTGAAAGCAAGAATTCACGTAAGGCACAAAGCATTCTATAATGAAGCAGTAAAACAATTAAATCAGTAAACCAGTGAAAGATAGGTAAAACTCTTTAACTCAAATGTAGTTTCATGAAAAGCCTTTTTCAATAATTAAGCAGGTAATTGACAGAAAATTATGAAAAGTAAACACATAAAGGTTCGCCATTCGGGCACAATATCAACAAATCCTCCCCTTGGGCAACATCTCAGAACCGTACCAGCCCCTCGAGAAATCACATAGAACAATACCAGCCCCTCAGGTTCAATCTCACATCACAATGGCTACTCGCGCTCACTGAGGGTGTACAGACTCCTGGAGGGGCCCCTTACGGCCCAAACATAATATCAAGCCACCTTGTGGCATCATCACTAGGCCCTCAACCTCATATCAATCAAGCCACCTCGTGGCATACATATCTCAGGCCCTCGGCCTCATAATCAGTATCAAATGTTTCCTCACAACATAGGCCCTCAGCCTTACTCAGTCAAAAATCCTCACAAGCCCCTCGGGCAACAGTAAAATAGTGATTCTCAGCCCAATTATCATTTAAAAGATCATTTAAGTGTTAAAACAGGGTAAACATGGCTGAGTACGAAAACAGTGAAATATAACATGATTGAGTTCAAGTATAAAGTCAAAACAGTGAGGAAAATACCAGTAAAAATCCCTGAAGGGTTCAAATAGTTGGCATTCAGCCCAAATATGGCATTCAGCCCAAATAATGATGACAACAAATAGATTTCAGTCAAATATGCAGTAAAACCATCAATCGGGACGGACCAAGTCACAATCTCCAATAGTGCACGACCCCACGCTCGTCATCAAGCGTGTGCCTCACCTCAATATAGTACTACAATGTGCAATCCGGGGTTTCAAACCCTTAGAACATCATTTACAGTCATTACTCACCTCGAACCAATCAAATCTCTAGCTCGCGATGCCTTTGCCCCTCGAATAGGCCTCCACTCGCATCGAATCTATCCAAAATTAGAACGAGGACATCAAAATATGCTAAGGGAATGAAGCCCAAGCGAAACAAATCAATATATGACACAAATCCCGAAATTACCAAAACCCGACCCCCAGGCCCACGTCTCAGAATTCGATAATTTTTATATCAATAGATTCCTTATCTCTCCACGAGTCCATACATATCAAAAGTTTTGAAATCCAACCTCAAATGGTCCTTCAAATCATCAATTGAAGGTCTAAATTTCCAAGCCCTAGTTCTTCAATTTTTCGCTTAATTTCCATGATTATTTAGGTGTAATTCACATTAGAATCGAGTTTTAAATCCAAGAATCTTACCTCCAAGTGATTCCCCTTGAATCCCTCTTCAATCCCCTTCAAAAAGCTCCAAAACGACCAACTATGGAGGAAATAAACCCCACATTCGCGGACAAGACGAACTTTTAAACTTTCTGCCCAGGCTTGAAACTCCTTCTTCGCGAACGCGGTCAACGCCTCGCGTTCGCGAAGCACAAAAATTCCGTTGACCAAAATTCCTCTTCGCGATCGCGACCACTCCATTGCGAACGCAATTCTTTACCCAGACAGACCTTCGCGAACGCGCTTCCTCGCCCGCGAACGCGATGAACAAAATATCTCAAAACCCAGCTGGCCAATTCCTTCTATGCGAACGCGACACCACAACTACAAACGCGATGCACAATATCGTAGCCCTTCGCGAACGCACAGCCTGCCTCACGAACGTGAAGGCTAAATTTCCACCTTCCTCCGCTGACTCTTCGCGAACGCGAGGGTCCACTCGCGAACGCGAAGAGTAAAATACCTGCAACTGCTAAAGACCAAAATCTGCAACTTTCTTCAACTTCAAATGATCTGTTCAACCCTCCGAAACTCACCTGAGGCCCTTGGGACCTCAACCAAAGGCACCAACATACCCCAAAACCTCATTCAAACTTTTTCCAACTATCGGAACTCCCAAACCAACATCAAAACACCAAAATTACACTGGATTCAAGCCTAAGAATTCCAAAAACTTCTAAATTCCGCTTTTGATCAAAACCCCGACCAAACCATGTCCGAATGACTTGAAATTTTGCACACACATCCCAAATGACATAACGGGACTACTGCAACTTTCGGAATTCCATTCCGACCCATATATCAAAATCTCACCTACCAACTGGAAATCGCCAAAATACTCACTTCGCCAATTCAAGCCTAAATCTACTCCGGACCTCCAAAACTCATTCTGATCACGCTCCTAAGTCACAAATCACCTCCCGAAGTTAACCGAATCATCAAAATTCACTTCCAAGCCCTCTAGAATACATAAGTCAACATCCAGTTGACTTTTCCAACTTAAGCTTTCTTAGAAGAGACTAAGTGTCTCCAACCTTACCAAAATCATTCCGGATTCGATCCGACCAACCCGATACCACAAAACATGGATAACAAAGCATAAGGAAGCAGAAGTGGGGAAAATGGAGCGGTAACTAATGAGACGACTGGCCGAGTTATCACATCCTCCCCAACTTAAACAAATGTTCGTCCCCGAACGAATCAAGAAACATACCTGAAGCCTCAAACATGTGAGGATATCTGCTCCGCATCTCCGGCTCGGTCTCCCAAGTATCCTTCTCCACATGGCGACCTCTCCACTGCACTTTCACTGAAGCTATATCCTTTGACCTCAACTATCGAACCTGATGACCCAAAATAGCTACTAGCTCCACATCATAGGTCAGATCATCATCCAACTGAACCGTACTGAAATCCAGAACATGAGACGGATCCCCAATATACTTCCGGAGCATAGATACATGAAATACCGGATGCACACTCGACAAGCTGGGTGGCAAAGCAAGCTCATAAGCCACCTCCCCAATCCTCCGAAGCACCTTAAAAGGCCCAATGAACCGAGGACTCAATTTCCCTTTCTTCCCAAATCTCATAACACCCTTCATGGGCGAAACTTTCAATAGAACCTTTTCACCAACCATGTAAGACACATCTCGAACCTTCCTATCACCATAGCTCTTTTGCCTTGACTGTGTTGTACGAAGCCTCTCCTGAATCACCTTCACCTTCTCTTACGCATCCTGCACCAAGTCTATCCCCAATAGCCTAGCCTCACCGGGCTCGAACCAACCAACTAGAGATCTACACCGCCTCCCATACAAAGCCTCATATGGAGCCATTTGAATACTCGACTGATAGTTGTTGTTATAAGCAAACTCTGCAAGCGGTAGAAACTGATCCCATGACCCTCCGAAATCAAGAAACAAGCACGCAACATGTCCTCCAATATCTGAATAATTCGCTCGGACTGCCCGTCCGTCTGAGGGTGAAAAGTTGTGCTCAACTAAACCTGAGTACCCAACTCTTGCTTCACAGACCTCCAAAACTGTGAAGTAAACTGAGTGCCCCTATCTGAAATGATAGAAACTAGGACACCATGCAAACGGACAATCTCCCGGATATAGATCTCTACCAACCGCTCTAAAGAATAGGTAGTACACACAGGAATGAAGTGCGCGGACTTGGTCAGCCGATCCACAATCACCCAAATAGTATCGAACTTTCTCAAAGTCCATGGAAGTCCAACAACAAAGTCCATAGTGATCCCCTCCCACTTCCACTCGGGAATATCCATCTGCTGGAGCAAGACACCCAGTCTCTGATGCTCATATTTCACTTACTGATAATTGAGACACCGAGCTACAAATCCCACAATATCTTTCTTCATTCTTCTCCACCAATAGTGCTGCCTCAAATCCTAATACATCTTCGTGGCACCCGGATTAATGGAATACCGCGAGTTGTGGGCCTCCTCTAGAATCAACTTCCGAAGCCCATATACATTGGGCACACAAATCCGGCCTTGCATCCTCAACACCCTATCATCACCTATAGTCACCTCTCTAGCATCATTATGCTGAACTCTATCCTTAAGGACAAGCAAATGCGGATCATCATATTGGCGCTCTCTGATGCGATCATTAACGAAGACCAAGAAACCACACAAGCCAATACCCGACTGTGCTTCGAAATATCCAACCTCACGAACCGATTGTCCAAGGCCTAAACATCAACTGCAAGAGGTCTCTCCCCAACTGGAATATATTCCAAACTCCCCATACTCACCGCCTTTCGGCTCAAGGCATCGGCTACCACATTGGCCTTCCCGGATGGTACAATATAGTGATATCATAATCCTTAAGCAACTCCAACCACCTCCGCTGCCTCAAATTGAGATCCTTCTGTTTGAACAAGTGTTGAAGGCTACGATGATTAGTAAACACCTCACAAGACACACCATACAAGTAATGTCCCGAAATCTTCAACGCCTAAACTATGGCAGCCAACTCCAAATCATGAATGAGGTAGTTCTTCTCATGGGGCTTCAACTAACGAGAAGCATAAGTAATAACTCTACCCTCTTGCATCAATACACAACCAATGCCAACTCTCGAAGCATCACAATACATAGTATATGAACCTGAAGCTGATGGCAAAACTAACACTAGAGCTGTGGTCAAAGCTGTCTTGAGCTTCTGAAATCTCTCCTCACACTCGTCCGACCATACAAATGAAGCACCCTTCTGCGTCAACTTGGTCAAGGGCAATGCGATTGATGAGAATCCCTAAACTAAATGGCGATAATAACCTGTCAAGCCAAGAAAGATGCGAATCTCTGTGATTGAGGATGGTCTGGGCCAACTCTAAACCGCCTCTATCTTCTTCGGATCAACCTGAATACCCTCGCTGGACACCACGTGCCCCAAGAAAGCCATTGAACTAAGCTAAAACTCACACTTGGAGAATTTTGCATAAAGCTTCTCTTCTCTCAATCTCTGCAATACAACTCTTAAATGCTCTGCGTGCTCCTCCTGACTACGTGAATATACCAGAATATCATCAATAAAGACTATGACAAACGAGTCAATATAAGGTCGGAACACATTGTTCATCAAATGTATGAACGTTGATGGGGCATTGGTCAGCCCAAAAGACATCACCAAGAACTCATAATGACCATATCGGGTCCTGAACGCTGTCTTAAGAATATACGAGTCCCTAACGTCAACTAGTGATAACCTAAACGGATATCAATCTTGGAGAACACTCTCGCTCTCTGAAGCTGGTCAAATAAATAATCAATGCGAGGCAAAGGATACTTGTTCTTAATTGTTACCTTGTTCAATTTCATATAATCAATGCACATACTCATTGTGCCATCCTTCTTCTTCATAAATAGAACCGGGGCACCCCAAGGTGACACACTAGGCCGAATGAACCCTTTATCAAGGAGTTCCTGAAGCTGCTCCTTTAATTCCTTCAACTCCGCTGGTGCCATACGATACGATGGAATAGAAATGGGTTGAGTGCCCGGCACTAGGTCAATACTAAAATCAATATCCCTATTCGGTGGCATGCCCGACAGATCTGCAGGAAACACATCGAGAAAATTTCTCACAACTGGAACATAATCAATACTGGGAGTCTCAGCACCGACATTCCGCACGAAGGGTAGATACGAAAGACAACCCTTCCCAACCATACGCTGGGCTTTCAAGAATAAGATCACTCTACTGGGAACCTAATCAGTCACACCTCGCCACTCGATCTGTGGCACACCCGGTATAGCCAATGTGGCTGTCTTAGCATGACAGTCCAGAATAGCACGACACATAGATAACCAATACATGCCCAAAATGACATCAAAATCCACCATACTCAATAATAACATATCCACTCGGGTCTCCAGACCCCCAATAGTCACCACACATGACTGGTACACACGGTCTACAACAACAATATCGCTCATCGGGGTAGATACATGAACAGGTGAAGTAAGAAACTCACGGGGCGTACCCAAATAACGATCAAAGTATGATGACACATAAGAAAAAGTAGAACCAGGATCAAATAATACAGAGGCATCTTTGTGGAAGACTGAAACAATACCTATGATAACGTCATCTAAAGCAGTATCATCGGGTCTGCCTGGAAGTGCATAGAAATGACCCTGATTGCCACCTGATCGATCTCGCCCTCTGGGGAGACCCCTAGCTGACCGACCTCCACCCCTAGCTGGTTGGGCGGGTGGTTGTGAAGTAACTGGCACTGAAGCCGATGACTGACCCCTCTACTGAGATGAACAAGAAAAACGACAAGGATGCTGCCTCCACATGTGACCTATCTCTCCAAACTCATAACAACTCCTAGGTGCCGGAGAAGGGGACTAAAGGGAACCCCTCGCACCAGAGTGACTAGCAGATGCACTCGGCATAGAAGAGCCCTGAACTGATGGAGCACCGGACAAACTTTGAGCTGGAAGGGAACTAAGTGATGACTGGCCCTGATGAGAACTGTGAGGACCATGACCCGACGATGCTGCACGATAACCTAGGCGAGCTGGCTGAGCATGCCTGAATGGACGGCCTCTGTCGTGCTAAAACTGACCCCTCGAAGGAGTACCACTGTAACTACTAGATCCTTGAGGCCTCTTGGCCTCCTTCTCCTCTCGCTCGTGGCGACGAACAGACTCAATCTCACGGACAATATCCACAACCTCCCTAGTTATGAGAATATGAAGATGATAAGTGAGGCCATCAACAAACCTCCTAATCCTCTCTCTATCCGTCGGGACCATCCAAATAGCATGACGAGCTAACTCGGAGAACCTCATCTCGTACTACGTCACCATCATCTATCCCTAACGCAACCACTCAAACTCCCTACACAACTCCTCTTTGCGGGACTGCGGCACATACTTCTCCATAAAGAGAACAGAGAACTGCTACCAGGTAAGGGGTGCTTCACTAATAGGCCTACGCCTCTCAAAAGTCTCTCACCAAGTAAAGGCAGTTCCTGAAAACTGATAAGTAGTGAAAGCGATCCCGCTAGTCTCCAGAATACCCACTGTACGAAGATCCTCTGACACTTATCTAAGAAACCCTGGGCATCCTCGCCCTCTGCACCACTAAAGGTCGGAGGCTACAGTCTACCAAACTTCTCCAACCTACACTGCTCATCCTCCGGCATAGCAGGAACTACATAGTCCTGAGCAGTTGCAACCGGTTGGGCTGGATGTGCCCCCGGCGTCTGAAGTCCCTGCACGACCTGCTTAGGTGTGTGAGCGACATGAGTCTGATTGTCTCCCCCGGCCTGAGAAGTAGATGCCGCTGTAGTGGTTAAAACTGCCTGAGCTAGGCCAATGCAAACTGATAAGATCTGAGTCAATGCCTCCTGAAGACCCGGAATCACCATGGGCACAACTGGTTCATGAGCTGGTGCTACTGGAGCGCCCATAACAGGGACCTAATCCTGAACTGGGGCAGCTGGTGGATTTGCAGGTGCTGCCCTAGCTGTTCTGCCCCTACGACAACCACAGCCATGTCCTCGGCCTCTGGTGATCTGGTGGTACTGGTGGTCGTTCATCCTGACTAGTAGCGCGTGTCCTCACCATTTGTGAAAAAATAGAATAACAAAAGTATAGTACTCGGATCAACAAGTTCACACGACAAGAATTTCAAGAATATGATGTTTTTCCTAAAGGTTCTGCAGCCTCTCGAGGATAAATACAGACGTTTCCGTACCGATCCGCGAGACTCTACTAAACCTGCTCATGACTCGTGAGACCTATGTAACCTAGGATCTAATATCAACTTGTCACGGCCCAAACCCGGACTCGGTCATGATGGCGCCTCTCGTGAAGACAAGGCCAGCCAACTACTCCCAGTTCAATTTCTAAGAAACTAAACATTAAGAAACATTAATAAGCATAGTCAATTAAACCAAGGTTTAAGCAGTTAAAAACATAATTTGCTGAAAATAACCCCAACACAGCCCTAAACCAAGGTGTCACTAGTCATAAACATCTATGAGTCATAGTACAAGTCTGCTAAGTCTATAAACTAGTACAAATGTCTGAAAATAGATAGAAATGATAAAGGAGGAGAAACACGGGACTGTGGACGTCAAGCAGCTACCTTGTGGACTCCGATATCTATCGGGAGCTCTCAACTCGCACTAGTAGTATCCGCAACGCCTGAATCTGCACACAGGGGTGCAGGGAGTAAAGTGAGTACTCAAACTCAGTGAGTAACAAATGTAAATAAAGACTGAAAGCAAGAATTCACGTAAGGCATAAAGAATTCTATAATGAAGCAGTAAAACAATTAAATCAGTAAACCAGTAAAAGATAGGTAAAACTCTTTAACTCAAACGTAGTTTCATGAAAAGCCTTTTTCAATAATTAAGCAGGTAATTGACAGTCAATTATCAAAAGTAAACACATAAAGGTTTGCCCCTCGGGCACAGTATCAACAAATCCTCCCTTGGGCAACATCTCAGAACCGTACCAGCCCATCGGGCAATCACATAGAACAATACCAGCCCCTCGGGTTCAATCTCACATCATAATGGGTACTCACGATCACTAGGGGTGTACAGACTCCTAGAGGGGCCCCTTACGGCCCAAACGTAATATCAAGCCACCTCGTGGCATCATCATTAGGCCCTCGGCCTCATATCAATCAAGCCACCTTGTGGCGTACATATCTCAGGCCCTCGGCCTCATATCAGTATCAAATGTTTCCTCACAACATAGGCCCTCGGCCTTACTCAGTCAAAATCCTCACAAGCCCCTCGGGCAACAGTAAAACAGTGATTCTTAGCCCAATTATCAATTAAAAGATCATTTAAGTGTTAAAATAGAGTAAACATGGCTGAGTACGAAAACAGTGAAATATAACATGATTGAGTTCAAGTATAAAGTCAAAACAGTAAGGAAAATACCAGTAAAAATCCCGGAAGGGTTCAAATAGTTGGCACGAAGCCCAAATATGGCATTCAACCCAAATAATGATGACAACAAATAGATTTCAGTCAAATATGCGGTAAATCCATCAATCGGGATAGACCAAGTCACAATCCCTAATAGTGCACGACCCCACGCTCGTCATCAAGTGTGTGCCTCACCTCAATATAGCATTACGATATGCAATCCAGGGTTTCAAACCCTTAGAACATCATTTACAATCATTACTCACCTCGAACCGGTCAAATATCTAGCTCGCGATGCCTTTTCCCCTCGAATCGGCCTCCACTCGCGTCGAATCTATCCAAAATCAGAACAAGGACGTCAAAATATGCTAAGGGAACGAAGCCCAAGCAAAAACAATCAATATATGACACAAATCCCAAAATTACCAAAACCCGACCCCCGGGCCCACGTCTCGAAATTTAATAAATTTTACATCAATAGATTCCTTATCTCCCCACGAGTTCATATATATCAGAAGTTCTGAAATCCGACCTCAAATGGTCCTTCAAATCCTCAATCAAAGGTCTAAATTTTCAAGCCCTAGTTTTTCAATTTTTGGCTTAATTTCCATGATTATTTAGGTGGAATTCACATTAGAAACGAGTTTTAAGTCCAAGAATCTTTCCTCCAAGTGATTTCCCTTGAATACCTCTTCAATCCCCTTCAAAAAGCTCCAAAAACGACCAACTATGGAAGAAATAAACCCACATTTGCGAACAAGATGACCCTTTAAACTTTCTGCCCAGGCCTGAAAATCCTTCTTCGCGAACGCGGTCAACGCCTCGCATTCACGAAGCACAAAAATTTCGATGACCAAAATTCCTCTTCGCGATCGCGACCACCCCATCGCGAACGTGATGCTTTACCCAGACAGACATTCTCGAACGCGATGAACAAAATATCTGAAAACCCAGCTGGCCAATTCCTTCTATGCTAATGCGACGCCATAACTACGAACATGATGCACAATCTCGTAGCCCTTTGCAAACGCATAGCCTGCCTCGCGAACGCGAAGGCTAAATTTCCACCTTCCTCCGCTGACTCTTCGCGAATGCGAGGGTCCACTCGCGAACGCGAAGAGTAAAATACCTGCAACTTTCTTCAACTTCAAATGATCTGTTCTACCCTCCGAAACTCACCCGAGGCCCCCGAGACCTCAACCAAAGGCACCAACATACCCCAAAACCTCATTCAAACTTGTTCCAACCCTCGGAATTCCCAAAACAACATCAAAACACCAAAATTACATTAGATTCAAGCCTAAGAATTCCAAAATCTTCTAAATTTCGCTTTTGATAAAATAAACCCTATCAAACCACGTCTGAATGACCTGAAATTTTGTACAGACATCCCAAATGACACAACGGAACTACTGCAACTCTCAGAATTCCATTCCGACCCCTATATCAAAATCTCACCTACCAACCGAAAATCGCCAAAATACCAGCTTCGCCAATTCAAGCCTAAATCTACTTCGGACTTCCAAAACTCATTTCGATCACGCTCCTAAGTCTCAAATCACCTCCTGAAGCTAACCGAACCATCAGAATTCACTTTCGAGCCCTCTAACACATAAGTCAACATCTGGTTGACGTTTTCAACTTAAACTTTCTTAGAGGAGACTAAGTGTCTCCATCCTTACCAAAATCATTCTGGATTCGATCCGACCAACCCGATACCAAAAAACATGAATAACAAAGCATAAGGAAGCATAAATGGGGAAAACGGAGTGGTAACTCATGAGACGACTGGCCGGGTTGTCACACCTAGTGCTCCACGTTCGCGATCTTAGTCTCGCGTTCGCGTAGAAGAAGAACCTCCCAACCCAGTTTACACTTTGCATTCGCGAGTGTATCTTGGTGAACATGAAGAAGGAAACCAGAAGGCACCTGCAACTGCAGAAAATTAGATTTTCTAAGTTCAAATTAGCCCGTAGCCTATCCGAAACTCACCTCAACCCTCAGGGCTCAAAACCAAACATGCACACAAGTCCTAAAACATCATACAAATTTGATCACACGATCAAATCGCCAAAATAACACCTAGAACTACGAATTGAACACCAAATCAAATGAAATTTTCAAGAAAGCTTTAAAACTTCTATTTTCACAACTGAACGTCTGAATCACGTCAAACTAACTTTATTTCTCACCAAATATTAAAAACAAGTAATGGACCTACACTGGGCTCCAAAACCAAAATATAGACCCGGTATCAACAAGATCAAACATCAGCCAATTCTAAAAAACCATTAAACTTTCAGACTTTGAATTTTCAACAAAAATTCATATCTCAAGCTAGGGACCTCGGGATTTGATTCCGGACATACGCCCAAGTCCCAAATTATGATACGGACACATCAGGACCATCGAAATACAGATCCGGGTCCATTTTATCAAAACATTGACCGAAGTCAACTCAATTTAACTTTTAAGGCAAAAATTCTTATTTTTATCAATTTTTAACATATAAGCCTTCCGAAAAAACACCTGGACTGTGCATGCAAATCGAGAAAGGCTAAACTAAGATATTTAGGCTTCGAAACACAGAATTTAGTTCTAAAACATGAGATGAAAGAAGAAGAAGAAGAAGAAGAAGAAGAAGAAGAAGAAGAAGAAGAAGAAGAAGAAGAAGAAGAAGAAGAAGAAGAAGAAGAGAGAGAGAGCTTGCTAGAACTGAGATTGTGGAGTTCATGGCAACTTGTGAGATAAAAAATGGCAGACTCACCAGTGTGGTAAAGAGGGTGACTGTGAGTTTTGATGACAAAGAGTTGGGATAAATTCTAGGAGTATCTGTTGAAGGGTATAATGATTACAAAAAGCTAAAATGGCCAAGCGTAGAAAACCTCCCCATATCACTTGCCATTACAATAAAGTTTGGTGACAATGAAGAAGAGCTTCAACCCAAGGCTATATACAAAAGTGAGATGAAGCCACCCCACAAAGTGTTGTTTGAAATTATTAACAAGGTTGTGCTGCCCAGGCAAGAAAGAAGGCACATTGCCACATTCATAGAACTGGTCATTATGGAATGTCGGGACAGTGGAAGGCAAATCAATTGGCTTGAGTTTATTATCCATCTTCTTGATAGGGTTCTGACTGGCACCAAAACTCATGCCATACCCTATAGTTTCATTCTCACTGGGCTATACTCGCACACTTCAAGGTACCCATCAAGAAATTAAAAGTTGGTACAAGCAAGGACCATTTTGGGGAAAACACTTTGACTGTTTGTGACTATGATGTCCACACTAATCCCAAAGAACCTAGTTCATCCAGAAAGGTACCTATGAACTGCAACGTGCGAGCCTTGGTGCAAGAGAGAGGGGCTAAGGATGCTGAAATTGAAAGGCTGAAGAAGAGGTTGGCAGAAGTAGAAACTGAGAGAGATATTCTCAGAGCTGAGCTTGCAAATGAGAAGGAGAAGAATGAAGGCATTTTTCATGATATGCTGAAACTGCTTCAAGCCAAGAACCAAGAAATTGGTCCTTTCCAGCCTTAAGATCTTTCTAGCCTAGTTAGACAAACCAGTGACCTGGGTGGATTTTTTTTTGTTCTTTTTGCTCATAATCCAGTATCTTTATTTCTCTTTATGCTTTGTGGATGACTAGTATCAATGATAATCAACTGTTTTTGTGCTCTAATTGTTTGTTGATACTTCTTAGATGGATAATATCATTAGATTGATAAGTGAGGCTTGACTCTATGATTGCATTTGAAGTAGACCCAGTAGCCATGAGTAATATTTATTAAAATCTGGTTATCTAACATAATTATGCAACTTTTCGATGATGCCAAAAAGGGGAAGATAGGTTGTGCTTTTCACTTTGGACTGAGATATTTATAACCTAATGAACCTGGTCCTGAGTTAAAATAGGGGTTATTCTTATGAAAACTATAGAGTTTATTATCATAAAAAATAATAGTGACATCGGTCAGTTATTTTCGCGTGAAAATGCAAATAAAGAGTATAAATAAAATAAAAGACAATCTTAAACAAAATGTACCAATGGTTTAGTGGTAGAATAGTATCATGCCACAGTACAGACCTCGGTTCGATTTCAAATGGTGAATTTTTTAATTAAATAATTAAAAATACCAACCAACTTCGGTCGATATTTTCGGATTTTTTTTTCCTTTTTAGAAGTTAAAATCGAAATCGATCGGAAAATACTGACTGAAGTCGGTCGGTTGGCTCTACCGACTGCCACAAATCAGTCAGTTTTCGGTCAAATTTTGCTTATTACCGACCAACATTGGTTGATTTTGGCAGTTGGTTTCCCCTTTTTTTAAGTAGTGATAGCAAGTATTTTGGAACGATTAGTTTAAACAAAAGTGGTAAGTAAATAAAAAACACAAAAACACGTTTTGATGAAATTGAAAAACTAACTTTGAAGAGGTACAAGGGGAGCAAAAGAGTTGAAGGACTTTGGAACTTAATACTCAAAAAAAATATCTTTTCAAACTCTTTCTTAACAGCTTGTTTGGATGGTTGTTACGCATCGTTTCATAATGTATCGTATCGTAATGTATTGTATTGTACTGTATTGTTTGAAAAATACAGTGTTTGAATAGATTGTATCGTTTGTCATCGTTTCATGATATCACGGACCAATAATATAAAGAATAAATTTGTAATATTACAGTCGAACCTCTCTATAACAGTCTCGTTTGTTCCGAAATATTTTGGCTGTTATAGTAAAGTGTTGTTAAAAAGAACATATATTATATCATAACATGAAAATTGGTTCCGAAAAAGCTTGGTTTTTAAAGTGAAGTGTTATTACATAGAGATGTTGTTATAGAAAGATCTGACTGTATAAAGAATAATTATGATACAGGGTAAAATTACTATATAAAAAGGTAGGGTAAATGATAAAATAAAATTATTTAATAATAATAAAGGATGAGATTGACAGAAAAAGACAAGGTAACGACATGACTACACCAAATCGGTCATTACATAAAGTGACACATTTCGTCGTTATGTAACTACAAATTTAACTATTCGATACAATAAAATTTAAGTAACAATCAAAACAAACATCGTATTTAAAATAACAATACGATACAATATAACGGGTAACAACCATCCAAACAAGCTGTTAGTAAAATTACTTTCCTTCAGTATTTTAGCATCTTGTTCGTTCAATATGGCCGCAAGCTTTGCTATTCAGTGACCATCAAGGCAAGATACTTTCACTAAAAAAAAGTATCAAGCCAAATAAATTGTTTCCATATTAACCTTTTTGATCTTCGTTGTGTACATTTAGCATGCGTTTGGCCATAAATTTTGGAAGGCGAAAAAAAATTCAAATATATATTAGTTTATAGAATTAATTTAGTTTTTGAGAGATTTTAAAAATTCAAACTTCAAATTCCAAAGCTTAAGACCTCTTTTTGGGCCAAATCATGGCCATTTGGGACTCTTTAGCTGAAAAAGGGGAGAAAAAAAGGACTTTTAAATATGTCAAAACATGCCCCAAAATTCATGTTTAAATACATTTTCAATTTCATATCAAACTTCATCCAAATCAAGTTATAAAAGGTTCTCGGTTCAATTCCACTTTCACAATTTTTAACCATACATGCTCTCTCAAATATTTGGAAAAAAATAAGCTAGTTGATGTTTGAACCTTTGACCTTCTAGAACAAAATCAAGCACAAACTAATACACCAAGAGACAATTCATGTTAAATAGTTTCATTTTTTCCTACTTATCCATTTTTCGTAGTATTTATACATATATTTAGTAAAAAAATTCTACGAAACGATATCGCGTGGCACCGTTTCGTTAGACAAGCATCTGCCCATGTGGGACCTGATGGCTCTCATCCTACCTCACCTGTTGAGAGAACCCTGTTAGTTATAGATAAATTAAAGTCTATAAACATAATTGTCTGAAGGAAATTGAATCACGAATCAAATGATAAATATCTACAAAACTAAACCCATTATCAAGTCATGAACCTCTACTGAAAGCTAAATACATGAAAGTTTGCGACATTTTCTTGGAATAATATATATATCTAAAATAAATAAAATTTCGAGAAAAAATTTGCTACCACTGGAGTGAATTATCAATAGAGCCTCCACTCCGACTCTTGAAAGCTTGCCTCTAGTCATGAACTTTATCACATGTGCACTCAACGCCTGCCACATGATATGGCAGGCTCAAACGGGCTAAGTATACCCAAAAAGTCTCATTGATAACCCCCTCAGCGGAGGACAAGACTAGCATGGGCGATATACAAATATAATAAAGTGCAGCACGTAGAGCAGACGTTTCACATAACAGAACTGAATAATCTGAAAGCTGAAACTAATTCTGAAAATTGAATATAAACTGATAACTTAAAGTTGAAGCTGAAAATTGAGTCTTTATCTGATAAGTGAAACTAAAACTGAAAGCTAAGTCAAAAACTATTATTTAAAACTTAAGTTAAAAACTGAATTAATTTTCAAGAAATAACTTTTTAAAAAGTTTTGCACATAATGACCCTGCGTACTGTCATGGGCTGCTTTCCAGACATGCCCCATAACCCCTTGGCCGCGCCCCATGGCGGCCTAGCAAGCCTCACAATGCCTAGCGCCATGGTCGGCCCCGTGGTCTTGGCTGCGCCAAGTGACAAGCGCGCATGTGCCTCTGTCGCCCCACCGATGCCTCTCGCCAGCGCCCAAGGGCTGGCCATTGACAACAGCGCCGCGCGCCCTGACAATGCCGCGCGCGCAGATCCTGATGCCTCGCCAGCGCCCAGCTGCAGGCCCATTCCAACAGCGCCTCGCGCACAGACCCTGATGCCAAGCACCAGTGCCCAGCCTCAGGCCAGCACATCAAGTGTCGCGCGCGCCCACAGCAACGCGCGCGCAGACCCTGACCCGCAAGCCAAAGATGCTGCCAGCGGACTTAGTTTTTCCTTGTAATAATCTAAGTCTTTTTCATTGTAATCATAGACTAGTTTTCATCATTTTCATTTCAGTGTGCTTCTACAGCTTTATTAGGACTAGTCTTGTAATGTTGGTTTATTTTTTTAAGCATTATTAAGGGGGACCAAACAATCAAACATTTCAATCAGCATTTTCTGGTGTCTCTCCCCCTCGACACCACATCATTGTAATCAGCATTTTCATTCAGCAATAAAATCATCATCATCATTCAAAACCCAATTCTCTCTCACGCTTCCGCAATTGCCCACGACATTGGTTTTCCCGCACGGCACTGACAATCTAGTCTAGCGTGCGGCGAGGACCTCATTGGCGGACAGCAACCGCACTGACATCGGTTGCTTAGCCTTACGTTGCCCTTCCAAAGATCATCAGGAAGGCGTTGCGTAACAGTTGGTATCAGAGCCTAGGCTCGACATCGGACGAGGGAACATTTGCCATCATCACCATTTCTGACCATGGTGAATCATGGGGAGCGTCTAGCATCCCTAGAAGAGACGGTTGACCGATTACGACCCATCGTAGAAACGGTGCCTGATCAAAGCAACAACCTAGTGCAAAGGTTGGACGACCTGGACCGCCGAATGCGGCAGGCCGAAAATGACATTGCAAGCATCAGTCGTGACTCCGACGAGGACCGACAAACGACAGCCATTGAAACTGCCAATATTCATGGCAAATTTGAGGACCTCCAACAGGAGCGTGCCGACGATTTAGCCCATCAGCAACATGAGGCAGACAGACTAACTGCCATGCAGCAAACCATAAACGACTTGACTGACAAGCTCAATGTTGTCAATGCTGCCTTACAGAGCCTACTTCGAGAAGGCGATCATCACATCAGGGGTGCAGCAAACCTCACCCCCATTCCACAAAAGCTTAAGATACCGGAGCCAAAGCCATACGACGGATCCCGGGATGCTAAAGAAGTGGAAAACTTCATCTTCGACATCGAACAATACTTCGATGCCGTCGGCCATTTGGAGGAATCCAAAAAGGTAGCGACTGCTGCCATGTATCTTCAGGGCGATGCCAAACTTTGGTGGCGGGTCAAATACGAAGCCATCAAGGCCGGTGAAGATACTCTCCAGACATGGGATGAATTGAAGGTAGCCATACGCCTGCAGTTCTTTCCCGAAAATGTGGAATACAACGCAAGGAGAAAGCTACGGGACCTCCGCCACACCAGATCAGTGAGGGAGTACGTGCGCGAATTCTCCGCACTCATGCTAAACATACGCGACATGGGGGACAAAGACAAACTCTTCGCATTCATAGAAGGTTTGAAACCTCATGCCCGTATGGAACTACAGCGACAACGGGTAGACACCCTGCCCAAGGCCATTCAAGCTGCAGAATGCCTTGGCGACTATCATTTGGGAACTCAGAACGACAGGCCCCAGCCGTCTGTCCGAGGGGGATTCCAACGGGCACCATCCCAGCAATGGTGGCCCAAGCAAAAGTGGGGAGATCGGAGTGCATCCAAAACTAAGACTCCTCCCTCCAACAGCAACAGTGCTGCATCCATCAACAACAATCAGGGGAGAAAGCCTCCCTCAGAATGCCGTCATTGCGGCGGGGCACATTGGAACAATGAATGCCCAAACATCAAGGTCAATGCTCATCAGACTGTCGAGGATGAGACAGATGCATCAGACACATCAGAAGACAACCAGGTAGGCGCCTTCAATGCAATTGTTGGCTCTATCCCACATGCCTTAGCGGGGACCAGTGCATGTCCTCCTAAGAAAACATCAGTCCCGATCACCAGGAAAGGGAAAGAAAAGATGGACGAAGGACCTCCTAAGCAAGCGAGGACCCTAATGTTCGTCGAATTGGAAGTGAACGGCAAGCCCCTTCACGCATTGATAGACACGGGTGCCACCCATAACTACTTGTCATCAACGCAAGTAGAGCGCCTAGGTCTTGTGGTACAAAAGAGCAAAGGCCGCGTCAAGGCTATCAACTCACCACCCCAGACATTGGGTGGAACAGCTAAAAATGTCCCAGTGAAACTTGGCCCATACAAAGGAAGCATCGACCTGCGCATCGCAATCATAGATGACTTCGACATCATAGTGGGTTTGGAGTTCATGAGGCAAACCAACACCATTCCGGTACCATATGCCAACATGCTCCTGATGATGGGAGAAAAAGGGGCCAAACCCTGCACCATACCATGCTTTCCCATAAAGATGGCCGCTGAAAACATCTCGGCCATGCAGTTGGAGAAGGTAGTCAACAGACATGAACCCCAGGTTCAGGCTACCCTTCGCAGCAACAATCAGCCATCATGTCATCGGCCTCAAAAGACTGGTGACGCTCATCATCGTGTGAAGACTTGTCAGCCATGCCACAAGGACAAGTCGGATCACTCATCACAGCCGGGACCCTCGCAGCCATCACATGTCCCTCAGAGACCATGGGAAAGTGTTTCCCTCAGATTCATCACGGGATTGCCCCAAGTCGGCAATCTTGCATCCATCATGGTTGTCATAGATCAGTTCTCAGACTATGCAACTTTCATAGCAGCCCCGCAAAACATCTCAGCAGAAGATACAGCTCGACTCTTCTTCTCGCACATTGTCAAACATTGGGGCCTGCCCAAGAACATTGTTAGTAGGCGCGACTCACGCTTTACTAGCAACTTTTGGACCCATCTCTTCAGGTGCTTTGGGTCAACATTGAGTCACAACACAGACATCCATCCACCATCGGATGGCCAGACAGACCGGTTCGATGACATGCTGGAGGAATATCTCCGCAACTTCGCAACCGGATCACAGAAACATTGGGTGAAGCTCCTGGATGCTGCTCAACTGTGTTTCAATTCTCAAAAGAGCCATCATACAAACAAGAGCCCTTTTGAAATTGTTACCGGACAGCAACCGCTTCTCCCGCAAACGGTGAATGCATCAACCATGCCGAAATCTCCTCGAGCTGCCAACTTCTCGAGCGAATGGGAGCGCAACATGGAGATAGTGCGGAGCTATCTCACCAGGGCCCAAGAGCGGGCAAAAAGGTTCACCGAACAAAAGCGTTGCTTTTCCCAACATCAACCAGGGGATAAAGTAATGCTACGCATCCCAAAGCAGTACTTGTTTGCAGAAAGGACCCATGACCCTCGCCTGCAACAAAAATACATCGGGCCCCTGTCCATTGAAAAACGCATTGGGGAGTCCACATACCAGGTGAAAACTCCATCCTGGTGGAAGATCCATCCAGTCTTCCATGTCAGCCGCATGAAATCATTGCTTCGCTACAACAGCAAGCTCAAACAACAGAGGGGCGCAGACCTCCCATCCAACAACCATCATCATCATCATAAGGCTCCGAGGACGGCGCCAACTCAGGTGGGGGAGAATGTCATGGGCTGCTTTCCAGACATGCCCCATGACCCCTTGGCCGCGCCCCATGGCGGCCTAGCAAGCCTCACAATGCCTAGCGCCATGGTCGGCCCCGTGGTCTTGGCTGCGCCAAGTGACAAGCGCGCATGTGCCTCTGTCGCCCCACCGATGCCTCTCGCCAGCGCCCAAGGGCTGGCCATTGACAACAGCGCCGCGCGCCCTGACAATGCCGCGCGCGCAGATCCTGATGCCTCGCCAGCGCCCAGCTGCAGGCCCATTCCAACAGCGCCTCGCGCACAGACCCTGATGCCAAGCACCAGTGCCCAGCCTCAGGCCAGCACATCAAGTGTCGCGCGCGCCCACAGCAACGCGCGCGCAGACCCTGACCCGCAAGCCAAAGATGCTGCCAGCGGACTTAGTTTTTCCTTGTAATAATCTAAGTCTTTTTCATTGTAATCATAGACTAGTTTTCATCATTTTCATTTCAGTGTGCTTCTACAGCTTTATTAGGACTAGTCTTGTAATGTTGGTTTATTTTTTTTAAGCATTATTAAGGGGGACCAAACAATCAAACATTTCAATCAGCATTTTCTGGTGTCTCTCCCCTCGACACCACATCATTGTAATCAGCATTTTCATTCAGCAATAAAATCATCATCATCATTCAAAACCCAATTCTCTCTCACGCTTCCGCAATTGCCCACGACATTGGTTTTCCCGCACGGCACTGACAATCTAGTCTAGCGTGCGGCGAGGACCTCATTGGCGGACAGCAACCGCACTGACATCGGTTGCTTAGCCTTACGTTGCCCTTCCAAAGATCATCAGGAAGGCGTTGCGTAACAGTACTTGCGCTCCAGTTCACGTGGCGGGGAAGTATCGGCTTGTCTCTCCAACAAACAATAGTCCCTACAAAGGTGGGGTAGCTAACCCTGTCCCTTGCGGCACTCACGCAAGGGGAGGTCAGCTAGCAAATAATTGCACACAAGCAAATAACTACAACACATCATACAACTTAATTGGTTTCCGTCATAAGGGTTAACAAATATAGATGTAGTTTATTCTGAAAATAAATGCAAGCAAACATATAATATGCACAATCTATCTAAGCCATCGACCTAGGGAAGAAAACTTAACTGAACTCGAGTTTTGAGCATAGTTTCAACTTCTCGTGTCGTTCGAGCTAATCAAATTACCGCTCACACTTCACCTTGAATAATCTGATTTGTAGCCTCATTTGATTTGCAAAGACTTGCCTTATTTAAGTCCTTTAAAGCCTTTGCAGGATTTAGATGTATTTCACCCAAGACATCATGTGAATTGCTACTGTATGAACATACTTTTACTATCCCTAAACTCTGCTTCAAGTACCGCTGCTATGGGTTACAAGAAGAAGCGAAACGCTGCACCATCTCTTTCCCAAAAAAGAAAGAATATAGAAAGGTCTAAATTCTAAAATCTTTAGTTTCGTTCGGAAAAAAAATGCTTGGGCTTGGTTTGAGAGTTCATATGCAAGGCCATACTTTTTAATCACTTAAACTCTCTCTTTGGAACACGTTACACTAGCAGCTTTACGAAGGCTGCTGATGTTTTATACTTCAATGCCATACAAGAGGGGTGATTTGTGTGGTGTCAAATTTTCGCATGCATAGATTGTAGAAGGATGTAGTTCTTCTATGTATTCCTTTTACTACTGTTGCGAAAATAATAAATGCGGAAAGTAAAGAACACAAGTATCTTTACGTGGAAAACACCTGGCTTAAAAAGTAAAAAAATCACAACCTACTACTCAGCAGGATTTTCCCCAACACTTCATTAGATCACTGAGCCAAAACAATATTTACAAAACTCTTTATAAACCTAAGGATTACCTCTAATCCCGTTGTGGCGACCAGCCTCTAACTGTTGCGACAACTTCAAGTTAACTCTAACTTTAATACAATACTCAGAGTACCTAATACAATTGTTTCTAGATAAAGCTGAAAGGTACAATTTGAAATGCCCTACTACAATTGAACTAGAATATCATACAGACGCTTGGAACTAGTTCTTCTATCTAGTTCATGTAGCTTCAGTTTCGCACACTTGAATCACACAAGAATTGCTTGCAAAATGCCTTGCTATTTTGCTCTCAACTCACGTTTAACTTCAGCATTTGTGCATGCATGTAAAATGAGAACATCTTGAAATATATAGAGTTAGTAGAATAGGAAATAACTAGAGTTCCAATGATATACTCTTCCTTAGTGGAAGAGTTCTAGTTATCCTCAACTTCTAACTCCTCCCTTATCTAGGATACAACTCTCTCGAGTAAGGAGTCTTTCTCCTTATCACTTATGCAACCTTTTCGTTCAGGAGATATCAGATAGAACTATTTAAGCTTATCTCCCTCACTTGCATTCCTTGTGCTCAAAGTTTGCCTGTGTCTGTGTTCACTATGTATAGACCTGGTTCATGCTTGAGTTCATTTTATTTTATTTATACTCTTTAATTGCATTTTCGCGCGAAAATCACTATGTATGTCAGTTGGTTATATTAAAAAAATAAAATTATCGACCAAAATCGGTAGGTTTTTTAAAATGACCAGCCGAAATAATCGATTGATTTCGGTCAATTTTTAAATATTAATTTAATTTTTTTAAATGAAAAATCGACCAAAGTTGGTCAGTTCCTTGAAAAATAAATTTCGCGAGATACAAAAATAGTTTCCCGCATTTTTACACAAAAAAAAAAAATTCCACCGAAGTTGGTTGATTTTGTAAAAAAAATATTGAAAAAAAAATATTTCAAAAATTGACCGACTTTGGTCGGATTTTCAGCCTGTTTTTTGACCAACCGAACTCGGTCGATTAACTGCGGTCAGTTTGACTGTATTTCTAAAAGTGCTATTTTTAGAAAATTAGATAACAACAACAACAACAACGACCTAGTGAAATCCCACTAATGGGGTATGAGAAGAGTAGTGTGTATGCAGACCTTACCCCTACCTCGAGGGAATAGAGAGGTTGTTTCCGAAAGACCCTCGGCTCAAGACAAAAAGACAAAAGGAGATAATATTAGTAACATGATAGAAATCATAGGAAAAATAGGAACAACATGAAAGCAAAAAGAAAGATACAAAGCAAAAGCAAAATAGTATCCCTACCAAACTAGTCTCTCAAAGTAATGACGTAAGGCAAGACTCAACTACCTCCTAACCTTCAACCCTAATACTCGCTCTCCACATGTTCTTATAAAGTGCCATGTCCTCGGAAATCTGGAGCCTCGCCATATCCTGCCTGATCAGTTCCCCCCAATACTTCTTAGGCCGCCCTCTACCTCTTCTCGTGCCCTCCACAACCAGCCGTTCGCATTTCCTTACCGGAGCATCTGGGCTTCTCCTCTGAACATGCCCGAACCATCTGATCCCCGCTTCACGCATCTTGTCATCAATGGGAGCCACGCGCACCTTCTCCCAAATATCATAATTCCTATTCTTATCCAGTCTAGTATGCCCACACATTCACCTCAACATCCTCATTTCTGCTACCTTCATCTTCTGGATATGTGAGTTCTTAACAAGCCAACACTCAGCTCCATACATCATGGCCAGTCTAACCACTGCTTTATAGAACTTACTGTGATGACCTTTTGGATCATCACTTGATTTACGAGTAAATTCTGTGTTCTGAGGCCTTAGAAGCCTCCTTTTTCCTCACTTCGATTTACGTGCATGGTCCGGGTGCATATCCAGAATGCTTTTATGTGGAAATGTGATGAAAATGTTAATTTGGCCTTAAAAATTGAATTTAAGTTGACTTCGGTCAATATTTTGGGTAAACGGACCCGAACCTGTAATTTGACGGTCCCGGAGGATCCGTAGGAAAATATGGGACTTGAGCGTATGCCCAGAATCGAATTTTGAGGTCCTAAGCCCGAGAAATGAATTTTTGAAAGAAATTATTTTACTGAAAATATAAGAGTTTTTGAAATTTTGATTATATTTGAAATTTATGGTATTGGGTCCGTATTTTGGTTTCGGGGTCCGGTACATGTTCAATAAGACATTTAAGATGCGTCTGTGAAATTTGGTAAGAAACGGAAGTCGTTTGATGTGATTCGGACCCGTAGTTGTGAAATTTGATGCTTTGAAAGTTTTGAAATTTTTCTTAGATTTCTATGCTAAATTTGTTGTTTAAGATGTTATTTTGGCGATTTGAACGCACGAGCAAGTCCGTATGATGTTTTTAGACTTGCGTGCATGTTTGGTTTAGAGTCCCGAGGGCTCGGGTGAGTTTCGGATATACGTCGGGGTGATTCGAACTTAAAAAATATGGTGTTTTTGCTGTTTGCTGGCGTCCATGTTTTTGTTCTATGCATTCACATAGGTAGGTCCGCGATATCATAGAGTTAATTCTGGGGGTCATCATTTGTTCTATGCGATTGCATAGGTAGGTCCGCAATAGCATAGAGTTAATTCTGGGGGTCATCATTTGTTCTATGCGATTGCATAGGTAGGTCCGCGATAACATAGAGTTAATTCTGGGGGTCACCATTTGTTCTATGCGAACGCATCCAATCGTGTGCGAGCGCATAGATTCCCTGCCCAGTTATTTTAAAATAGTAGCAAAACGGGATTTCTTCAAAACTTCATAACGTTTTCACTTAAACTCGAACTTGGGCGATTTTTGAAGAGGGATTTTACCACAAAGCCATATGTATGCATTCTTAGACTTGTTTCCTTCAATTTCCATTAACACCCACTAGATTTCTAGGCCTAAATCATGATTCTTAATGGTAGAAATTGGGGAATTGGGTAGATTAAGGGCTTTTTGAATAATTGGAATTTAGACCTCTTTTGGGGTCGGATTCAGAAACTAATTGTATATTCGGGCTTGTGGGTGAATGGGTGATCGGGTTTTGGTCTGAACCTCGTATTTTGACCAAGCGGGCCAAGGGTCGATTTTTGACTTTTTGGGGAAAATGATAGAAAACATATAATTAAGCGTTGGGTATGAATTCTTTAGTATATATTGATGTTGTTAAATTAATTTGGACTAGATACAAGTAATTTGGAGGCGAATTCTAAAGAAAAAACGGTGTTTGAGGCTTTAGTTGACCGTGAAAGTTTGAGGTAAGTTTTGGTCTAACCTTAACTTTAGAAGTCGTGTCTTATTTGCTACGTGTTAACTGTGGAGTATGACATATAGGCATGGTGACGAGTATCTATACGCCGGTGTCAAGCATGCCTGTGAGTCTTGTATTGTAATTTTTATCACTCCATTGTGGTTTATTCGTGCTTCATATGAGAATTTTATTATTGTTCCCTTGCCGGGATGTTGTTGTGATATTGTTGTTCCCTTGCCGAGATGTTGTTGTGATATTATTGTTCCCTTACCGGGATGTTGTTGTAATATTATTGTTCCCTTGCCGGGATATTGTTATTATGCTATTGTTCCCTTCCCGGTATTCTTTTATGATTGATGTTGATAAATGAAATGGGAGCGGGTTGCATGTCTGCAACGGTAATACATGAAATGGGAGCAGGTTGCATGACTGCAATGGTAAAACATGAAGTGGGAGCGGGTTGCACGCCTACAACGGTAATATATGAAATGGGAACGGGTTACACGCTTGCAACGGTACTTTATGAAATGGAAGCGGGTTACGCACCTGCAACGATACTATATGAAATGGGATTGGGTTGCACGCCTGCAACAGTATTACATGTGTACTTGTTCTTATTTCCTTATCTTTTGCTGGTAATTGAGTTATGGCATTCCTTACATTTCTCTACTATTATTCTGTTGTTATCTGTTACTCCCCGTAGCATGTTTCCCCCGCCCAACTTTAGTTGTAATTATCTGCTTCTATTTCCGCTGTATATATTTAACTGCACAGGTTTATTTGGTAGACTGGCCCTAGCATCGTCACTACTTCGCTGAGGTTACGCTAGGCACTTACCAGCACATGGGGTCGGTTGTGCTGATACTACACTCTACACTATATGCATATACTGATACCGGAGCGTTTGGACCGCAGTGAGGGTGCTGTCTTCAGTCCATTCAGGCGACCTGAGGTAGTCATGCAGACGTCCGCGAGCCTTGGCGTCTCTTCCTTTTCTCTTTCTGTTTTTACTTATTCAGAGATAAACTTATGTATTTTCATTCAGAACTTATTTGTAGTATTCTTAGATATTTCGTGACTTGTGACACCAAATTCTGGGTAGTATTGTACTTCAGATTATGTAGCAGTGTTTGGTTGAATTATTAAGATTTTCGTCTTCCGTATTTCTGGTTATTTAATTTATTCCGCTATTTAATCACTTATTGTTTCAAATTGTTGAACATGGTTAATAAAAGGAAGGTAATGATTTTACAATATTTGGCTTGCCTAGCTTCCACGAGTAGGCGCCATCACGACTCCTGAGGGTGAAAAATCCGGGTTGTGACCCTTACTTTTGAATATCAATGGAACTCTCTTGTCACACAATACTCTAGATGCTAACATCCACTTAATCCATCCTACCCCAATACGGTGTGTGACATCCTCGTCGATCTCCCCTCCCCCCTGGATAACCGACCCAAGGTACTTGAAGCTGCCTCTACTTGGGTTGACTTGTGATTCAAGCCTCGCATCCATGTCTGCTTCCCCTTACTAAGCGCTGAACTTACACTCCAGGTATTCTATCTTCGTCCTGTTAAGCTTGAAACCCTTAGATTCAAGAGCCTATCTCCAAACCTCCAGCCTCTCGTTAACACCGGCTCGCGACTCATCAATCAAAACTATGTCATCAGTGAATAGCATGCACCATGGCCCATCCCCTTGAATGTAGTGTATTAACACATCCATCACCAGGGGGAATAAGAACGGATTGAGCGCAGAACCTTGGTGTAACCCCATAACAATCGGAAAATCCTTAGAGTCGCCTCCCATTGTCCTAACCCGAGTCTTAGCCCCATCATACATGTCCTTAATCACCATAATGTGTGGAACCGACATGCCTTTTGCCTCTAAGCTCCTCTAGAGAACTTCTCTAGGAAGCTTGTCATACGCTTTCTCTAGGTCAATAAACATCATGTGCAGGTCTTTCTTCCTATCTCTCTACTGTTCAACCAACCTCCTAACAAGAGAATTAGATAACCAAGAAATAATTAACAATTTTTTCTTTTTATCTTCATTACTCTAATAAATATTCTTATAAGAATTAAAAAGATTGAGGATCAAAGAATAAATAAGGACAATTTAGTCTAATACTAACTTTTATTCTTAATAATATTTTCTTAAACAGTGTGTAAAAAGGTCAAAGTGACAAGTAAGTAGGACGAGAGAGAGGTTACAGCTCTTGCATCTTCCAAGAATCCAGACTTTAAATTCTTTGTTAAACAATCTTTTTTATCATTATTTATTTACTTTTTCATTGAGTACATGAGTCAAATTAAAACTTTAAATTCGTGATTGTAGAAAACTATTAGTATATCACATGGAAAATGAGACAATTAATCTCCAACAATATTCCATTTCAGCCAAAAACTATTGGGTGATTTGCAAGAATGGCATTGAAAGTGGGTGATCTTGATTTTTGGACCTCACTTGTCAAAAAGTTGAAAAGAGACAACAAGCTAAAAGGAAATGTGAAAAAAGCATTACACTTATTCCCTATGTTTCAATTTAAATGACATGTACAGTCAAATTGTGTAAAGTTTGACCAATATTTTAAAATATATATTTTTATCATATTGACATGAGAAAAATTACAACGTATAATACTTTTCGTATAGTTATTGAATATCCAAATTTTAATTTAAAAATATTAAGTTGAACTAATTTAGTTTAACTTTAAAATTTAGTTAAATTAATTCTTAATAAATAAAATGTGTCATCTAAATTGAAAATAAGTATAATGTATCCGAAAACTTTTTCAACTACTATTCTGAAACGAAATTACAGTATCTTCTGATGGGTCCCTAAATAAAAGAAACAAAATAAAGAAAGAAAGAAAAAATGTTATTGGCTAAACAAAAGGCAAGGTAGGCGGATCCAGCAAATTGGTTGTGTAACAGATTTGGTTTTAGATTTGCAAATTACAATATCCAACTTGCATATCAAATCCAATCTCCTGATTGGTTCTATGGGGGTCATTACTCCTATAAATAGGAGCTTTGTTTGTTCAGTTCAACACACCAAAACCAGAGAGAAACATAAATCAGTGAGAGTCATCCACAGATTGTAGTCTGTGAGATAAATAGAGTGGGAATAATATTGTAGTGAGGTCTATAAAATAAAAAGTGTTATTTCTTTCGAAGTTGTAGTAGTCTCTTGACACTATCGAGTTGTAATATATATTATAGTGGTATTATATTACTCCGCTTGAATAATGTATTTTACCCCGTTAAAAGATTTGGTGTCGTTTTACTCTCTTGAGGTATTGTTATTATCATGGGTATTATTCCGGGGCTAAATATTATTTTTTCCCAACAACATGATATCAGAACCATGAGGAATAATGGTCCGTTGTCTTTTCAGTACTCCCGTCTTACAAAAGAAAATTATGAGAAATGGTGTCTACGTATGAAAGTCATTCTTGGCTCCCAAGATGTATGAGAAATCGTAGATAGAGGGTATGCAAAATCCGATAATGAGGAAACTCTGCCTCAAAATGAAAAAGATGTCTTGGCAAAGAAAAGGAAGAAGGATCAACAAATCCTTACGATCATCCACCAATGTTTGGATGATGCGATGTTTGAGAGGGTGGCAGATGATACAAAATCAAAGGAAGCTTGGGAGATTTTACAAAATTCTCTCCAAGGAGTTGATAAAGTAAGAAAGGTAAAACTTCAAAATCTAAGGGCTGATATTAAAGTTTTAAAAATTAAAGAATCCAAATACATTTCAGATTATTATTCAAAAGTGAAGGCTGTTGTGAATCAATTAAGAAGATACGGGAAAGACATAGAAGATGTTCGCGTGGTGGAAAAGATCTTTCGCACTTTAACAACTAAATTTAATTCTATGATGTGTGTTATTGAGGAGTCTAAAGATTTAGACTCAATGACGGTGGAGCAATTGGAGGGTTCTTTATAGGTCCATAAAGAAAAAATTTAGAGGAGACAAGAAGTGTCACTGAAGCAACATCTTAAAACTCATGCATCCTTTAAGGATTATGAAAGTGAAAAAAACTATTGAGGGAGTGGACAAGGATGAGGACGAGGTCGTGGAGGTTATGGAAGAGGAAGAAGTAATGGTAACAACTTCAACAATGAAGTTAAAATCCACCAAACATTTAGAGGTCGTGGTCGTGGACAAAGAAAAGGAAGAAGACATAGCTGCTATCAAGAAAATAATTGATAAAGGTATAACAAATAAAAAACTGAGTATTATAATTGTCATAAATTTGGCCATTATTCTTGGGAATGTCGTAACAAAGTTGAAGAGAAATCTAACCTTGTTGATGACAAGAAAGAAGAAGATGAGTCAACGTTGTTGTTGGCACTCAAGGAAGAAGATAAGGATGATTGTAGTTCGTGATATTTGGACAATGGAGCAAGCAATCACATGTGTAGATGCAAAAAAAAGTTTGTGGAGATCAATAAAATGATAAAAGGCAATGCCCACTTCTCTCTAGTCTCTCTCACCAACATTTTCTCAGTTGCAAAAAAAATGTATCGTTTTGTAGCAAATCTTGCTTCCAAAGCCAGAGTTGCAAGAACCAGCACCCACAGATTGGTGGCAGGTTAAATTGGAGTAGAAATTATGCTGCAAAGGATATTAGATTTGGAGTTGAAGCTAGGGATATGATGCTTCAAGGGGTTGAGGAACTTGCTGACGCTGTTAAAGTCACTATGGGTCCAAAGGGACGTAATGTGGTGATTGAACAAAGTTGGGGCGCACCCAAAGTAACAAAAGATGGTGTCACTGTCGCAAAAAGTGTTGAGTTCAAGGACAAAATAAAAAATGTTGGTGCAAGCCTCGTAAAACAAGTTGTCAATGCCACAAATGATGTTGCTGGTGATGGTACCACGTGTGCTACAGTCCTCACCCGAGCAATATTTGCTGAAGGATGCAAGTCAGTGGCAGTTGGTATGAATGCAATGGACCTTAGACGGGGTATCACCATGGCCGTAGATTCCGTTGTAACAAACCTGAAAAGCAGAGCACGGTTGATCAGCACATCAGAGGAAATTGCACAGGTTGGGACTATCTCTGCAAATGGAGAAGGAGAAATTGGTGAGCCAATTGCAAAGGCTATAGAGTGAGTAAGCAAGGAGGAAGTCATCACTATTCAAGATGGAAAGACACTGTTCAATGAGTTGGAAGTTGTTGAAGGGATGAAGCTGGACAGAGGTTACATTTCACCATACTTCATCACAAATCAGAAGAATCAGAAATGTGAACTCGACGACCCACTAATTCTTATTCATGAGAAAAATATCTCAAGCGTTAATGCTGTCGTGAAAGCATGAGAGTTGGCTCTGAAGAGGCAAAGGCCCCTCTTAATTGTGGCTGAAGATATGGACAGTGAAGCACTTGCCACTCTTATTTTGAACAAACTTCGTGTTGGAATCAAGGTTTGTGCCATTAAAGCACCAGGCTTTGGTGAAAACAGGAAAGCTAATTTGCAAGATCTTGTTATTTAACTGGAGGCCAAGTTGTAACAGAAGAGCTTGGATTGAACATTGAAAATGTGGAGTTGGAGATGCTGGGATCATGTAAAAAGGTGGCTATTTCCAAGGATGATACTGTCATTCTTGATGGCGCTGGTGAGAAGAAGTCCATAGAGGAGCGATGTGAACAGATTAGATCAACCATTGAACTCAGCACATCTGATTATGACAAGGAGAAGTTGCAGGAAAGAATAGCTAAGATTTCAGGAGGTGTTGTTGTGTTAAAGATTGGAGGAGCTAGTGAAGCTGAGGTTGGCGAAAAGAAAGATAGAGTCACTGACGCTTTGAATGCCACAAAGGCTGCTGTGGAGGAAGGAATTGTTCCAGGTGGTGGTGTTGCTCTTCTTTATGCAGCAAAGGAATTGGATAAATTAGAAACTGCCAACTTTGACCAGAAAATTGGTGTACAGATTATTCAGAGTGCTCTTAAGACACCTGATACAATAGCTTCAAATGCAGGAGTAGAGGGGGCAGTAGTGGTTGGTAAACTGTTGGAGCAGGACGACACTGATCTTGGATATGACGCTGCCAAAGGTGAATATGTGGATATGGTCAAGGAAGAAATCATTGACACGTTGAAAGTGATCAGGACAGCCTTGGTCGATGCTGCCAGCGTGTCGTCTCTTTTGACCACAATCGACGCAGTTATTGTCGAGATTCCTAAGGATGAGAAAGAAACTCCAGCAATGGGTGGGATGGACTACTAATGGAAAAGCCAAGAATAGTAATTGAAGCTGCTTGACTTACAATTGGTTAAAACAAATGAAAATAAATTTAGGGTTGTTGCCCACTTTGATGAATCTTTATGAGAGGATAGACACCCATTGTACCCATAGTAAGAGAGACTATTGTGAATTCATCTATATGTAGGTTGAGAATTTGTTAGTCTTTTTTGTTTCCTTTCTGGAAACATAGTTTTTCCCCTTATTTATTTCTACAATTTTACATGCAGCAAAAAAAATGATGAGAGGTAATGTGTCATTTGGAGATACCTCAAAGATTCAAATCGAAGGGATAAGTACAATTTTGATATCCTGTAAAAAGGGTGGCCACAAGTTAATTCAAGATATTTATTATGTGCCAAAATTAAAAAAATAATATTTTGAGTTTGTGCCAACTTCTTAAAAAGGAATATGATATTCACATGAAAAATATGCATCTTTGGCTTAGAGACTTGGGTGGAATTCTAATTGCTAAAGTGCATATGGCAAATAACAGATTATTTGTGACGATCCGGCCGGTCGTCTTAAGAATTAACGCCCCGATCCCCTATTAACTACTTTTCCCATGTTTATTTTTACTATTTTGATTTGTCGGGATGTTCGATTTTGAGTTTCGGAGAGTTTTGGAACACTTAGTCCCTAAATGAGAGCTTAAGTGTTGGAAAGTTGATCGTAGTCGGAACAGTGTAAAGACGACTTCGGAATGAAATTTCGATGGTTCCGTTAGCTCCGTTGGGTGATTTCGGGCTTAGGGGTGTGATCGGATGGTGTTTTGGAGGTCCATAGCTAATTTAGGCTTGAAATGTCGAAAGGTCGAATTTTGAAGTTTCCGGTTCGATAGTGAGATTTTGATCCGAGGTTCGGAATGGAATTCTGGAAGTTGGAGTAGCTCCGTAGTGTTGAATGTGTGTGTGCAATATTTTAGATCATTCGGACGAGGCTTGATAGACTTTTTGATCGAAAGCGTATTTTTAGAGTTTTGGAGTTCTTAGACTTGAATCCGTGGTTGATTCATCGTTTCGATGTTGTTTTAGGTATTTTAAGGATTTGTATAAGTTTGGACAGTGCTATTAGACTTGTTTGTGCTTTTGGTTGAGGTCTCGGGGGCCTCGGGATGATTTCGGATAGTTGTCGGAAGAATTGGAAGTGGTTTGAAGCAGTTGAAGCTGCTGATATCTGTCATAATCGCAGCTGTGGTTGGGTCCCGTAGGTGCGGAGCCGCAGAAGCGGCGGAGAAATCGCAGAAGCGGAATTAGGGAGGATCACTAGGGTCCACAGATGCGGGAGACTTACCGCATAAGCGGTACTGCATCTGCGAATGGGTAATCGCAGGTGCGGAAGCTGGTCTTTAAGTGAAAGGTCGCAGATGCAACCATGTCCTCGCATAAGCGGGACCGCAGATGCAGTCTCAGGGCCGCAGAAGCGGATTAACTCAGAGAAAACATATAAATACTTGCCTTCGCGAAATTTAGCTATTTTTCACCTCTTTTCAAACGGGAAGAAGCTTGGGGAGCATTTTTCAATAGGGATTTTCAAATGAGTTAATTGGGGTAAGGCCTTTGGTCCCTAAACTCATCATTGGAGTAATTTTTATCATTATAAGCATGAAAAATTAAGGAAAATCAGTGGTAATTTGGGGGTTAGGGCTTGACTAATTAGAGACCTTTGAGTGATGATTTGAGGGACTATTTGAGGTCTGATTTTGGTACTTTTGGTATGACTGAACTCGTGAGAGTGTGAAGATTCTGAAAATGTAAATCTTACCTGATTCCAAGATGTGTGTCCGAGGGGCGTTTTGGTCATTTTACCTAATTTCGCGCATTAACTTAGAATTTCTTAGTAGAATTAGTTACTTGAAGTGTTATTTACATTATACAATTGAATTGAATAGTTTTGGGCCATTTGGAGTCGAGTACTCGTGGCAAGAGCGTGGTTTCAGATTGATTTGAGCTGGTTCGAGGTAGTGGCTTGCTTAACCTTGTGTGGGGGAACTTCCCTTAGGATTTGGTATATTTGATAATTGAAATGCCTTGTACGTGTGGTGACGAGCACGTACTTGAGCTAATTTTTGGAAATCCGATTTTCTTTAAGAAATTTTAATTGTGTTCCTTTGTTTCCTGTCTTATAGTACTTGCAATTTTAGCCTGATGTTAGCCTAGGAAAGCATGTTTAACTGACTTAATTGCTTACTTGCTTAAACTGTCTTAATTGTATTATGTGAAGCATGTTAGGTTAGAATTACCTATTTACTTGGTACGAAATTGAGCTTTAATGAGTATTCCAAATGTTGTTGCTGCGTGTTTTACTTTGGGACTACGAGACGGCATCCCGGGAGACCCCCTGCACGTATTTATGATTTGAGATGAGGTGCGGGATACTGAGATATTCCTAGCATATATTGAGGATACCGAGAGATCCTCGGGATACCAAGAGATCCCTAGCATATATTAAGGATACCGAGAGATCACTGCATATATATTGAGGGAACTAAGAGATCCTCGGGATACTGATAGATCCCCGATTATTTCCTTATGCTTGTTTTTGCCTCTGTTTCAGTTATTGAATTCCTCATCTTCCTGTATTAAATTCTTATTTTTAGCTTTCAACTGTACTGCTTATCTTATACTGTCATACCTTATATTTTTATTTTAACTCAGTAGGGCCCTGACCTTCCTCGTCACTACCCGACCGAGGTTAGGCTTGGCACTTACTGAGTACTGCTATGGTGTACTCATGACCCTTTCTGCGCATGTTTTTCATGTGCAGATCTAAGTACTTTGACTCGGTCCTATCACCCTTGAGGTGAGGTGACTGATCTAGAGACTTCGAGGTATATCTGCCGCATCTGTAGAATGAGGAGTCCCTTTCCATTCTATCTTATAGTGATAGCCCTTCCATTTTCTCTGTTGCTGTAGACATTCCAGAATTAGAGCATTTTTATTATATTCGTAGCTTGTGATTCATGGGTTTCCGAGTTTTGAGAAAACTGTATTAGTTTATGAGAGTTGGTACTGTGTATGCCGAGTGGCACTTTCAAATGTTGTTTTATTACACTATTTATGTTTTAAATTGTTTACTTTTCTTCCGCAAATATGGTTTATCTTCCGCATTTTAAGCTTACCTAGTCGTAGAGACTAGGTTCCATCACGATGGTTCACGGAGGGTGAACCGGGGTCGTGACAAGTTGGTATCAGAGCTCTAGGTTCATAGGAGTCATGAATCACAAGCCGGTTTATTAGAGTCTCGCTGATCGCTACGGAGACATCTGTACTTATCTACGAGAGGCTATGTAACTCTTAGGAAAAAAATTCCACTTCATTTGATTTCCTTGTCGTGCGAGATTTTTGAATTCACAATTCTAAAACTTCTGTCTTCTATTCTCTCACAGATGGTGAGGACACGCGCTACCCAAGAAGATCAGGCACCCGCGCCCCCTACTGCAGCCATCAGAGGCCGGGCCGGGGTAGAGGCCGAGGACGTGCACGTGGTGCAGCCAGAGCACCTGCGCGAGCTACCATCGAGGTACCACCAGCAGTTCTAGCCGGAGTTCAGGCACCTGATTTGCCTATTGCTACTACTACTCTAGCACTTCAGGAGACTCTGGCACAGTTCATGAGCATGTACACCAATTTAGCTCAGGCAGGGTTTTCCCCCTTGCTGTAGCTACATCTCAGGCCGGGGGAGGAGCACAGACTCCCGCCGCCCGCACTCCTGAGTAGCAAGTGCATGTTGAGCAGGTCCCTAAGATTATTCCTGTACAGCCTGCAATCCGAGATCAGCCCGAGGACAAGGCAATGATTTCCGAGGATGAGCAGCTGAGGCTTGAGAGGTTTAAGAAGTACAAGCCTCCTGTATTTAGTAGTCTAGCATCAGATGATGCTTTGAGATTTCTAGATGAGTGTTACCGTATTCTCCGTACCATGGGTATATCAAGATCGAGCGAGGTTTTCTTCACTACTTTCCAGCTTCGAGGAGCCGCCTATGAGTGGTGGCGCACCTATGAGTTAGACAGTTCGGATGAGGCTGCTTCACTGACTTGGACTCAGTTTTCAGATCTGTTCCTGAGAGAGTATGTTCCTCAGAGCTTCAGGGATGCATGACGCGTACAGTTTGAGCACTTGTGCTATGGTGCTATGACTCTCTTAGAGTATGTTATCCGTTACACTAGTTTGGCTAGACATGTCCCAGTCTTGGTTTCTACTGTTCCCGTGAGGGTTTGCCAGTTTATTAATGGCCTTATTCCTAGCATCAGGTCTAGCCTGGCTTGTGAGTTGGAGATGGATATTTCTTATCAGCAGGTGGTGGGCATTTCTAGGATGATTGAGGGTATGCATGCTAGGGAGAGAGAGGAGAGGGAGGTCAAGGCCTCGAGAGACGGGCCGTTATTATGGTTCCCGTGCCCCAGCTGCAGGCCGATATGGTAAGGGTTATATGAGTCACCCTATTCATTCAGCTCTTCCAGCAACTATTGGTATTCCAGCTCCTCCTAGACCTTAGGAGCCTTATTATGCACCTCCGATATCTATCGCACTTCCTGCGCGGGGTGCTTTCAGTGGTTAGTCCAACAGACCTAGCCCGAGACAGTCACAGCCACCACGACTTCCTAGAGTTTTTTTTTGAGTGTGGTGACATACGCCATGTGGTGAGGGATTGCCCTAGACTTGGGTAGAGTGCACCTCTATAGACTTTTTAGCCACAGTGCTCCCTGCAGAGTTCTCAGGCTATGGTTATAGCTCCAGTTGCTACTCCACCTGCTCTTCCAGCAAGAGGTGGAGGTCGGGGAGGTAGAGGTCTTCCTAGAAGGGGAGGCCAGACCTCATACTATGCCCTTCCTGCCCGTACCGAGGCTGTTGCCTTCGATTCTGTCATCACAAGCATTATACTGGTTTTTCACAGAGATGCATCAGCTCTATTCGATCCAGGCTCCACTTACTCTTATGTGTCTTCTTATTTTGCTCTGCATTTGGGTGTACCTCGGGATTCTTTGAGTTCCCCTATTTATGTTTCTACTTTTGTGGGAGATTCTCTTGTTGTGTACCGCATTTATCGATCATGTTTGGTTGCTTTTAGTGGTTTTGAGACTAGAGCCGATTTATTCTTGCTCAGCATGGTATATTTTGATATTATCTTGGGCATGGACTGGTTGTCGCCCCATTATGCTGTTCTTGATTGTCATACCAAAACCGTGATACTGGCTATGCCAGGTGTACCACGTGTTGAGTGGAGGGGTACTTTAGATCACACTCCTAGTAGAGTTATTTCTTTTCTTAAAGCTCAACATATAGTTGAGAAGGGGTGTGACGTGTATTTAGCTTATTTGAGAGATATCAGTATTGATACCCTTTCAGTTGATTCAGTCCCAGTAGTACTGGATTTTCCTGATGTAGTTCCAACTGATCTTTCGGGCATCCGCCTGATAGAGATATTGATTTTGGCATTGATCTTTTGCCGGGCACTCAACCCATTTCTATTCCTCTGTATCGTATGGCTCCTCCTGAGTTGAAGGAGTTGAATGATTAGATACCGGAATTGCTTGATAAGGGTTTTATTCGGCCCAGTGTATCATATTGGGGTGCTCCTGTCTTGTTTGTAAAGAAAGAGGATGAACTATGCGTATGTGTATTGATTATCGCCAGTTGAACATGGTTACAATGAAGAATCATTATCCTTTGCCTCGTATTGATGATCTGTTTGACCAGCTTCAGGGCGCACATGTGTTTTCTAAGATTGACTTGCGCTCAGGTTACCATCAGTTAAAGATTCGGGAGTCAGATATCCCGAAGACTGCTTTCAGGACTCGGTATAATCATTACGAGTTCCTTGTTATGTCATTTGGGCTAACCAATGCCCCAACAGCCTTTATGCATTTGATGCACAGTGTGTTCCGGCCATATCTTGACTCGTTCATCATTGTCTTTACTGGTGATATTCTGGTGTATTCCCGGAGTCGGGAAGATCATGAGCAGCACTTGAGGACTATGCTTCAGACTCTGAGAGACAAGAAGTTATATGCTAAGTTCTCGAAATGTTAGTTTTGGTTGGATTCTGTGGCATTCTTAGGCCACGTGGTATCGAGTAGGAGTATTAAAGTAGATTCAAAGAAAGTAGAGGCCATGCAGAGTTGGCCCAAATCATCTTCAGCTACTGAGATCTGCAGTTTCCTTGGCTTGGCGAGTTACTGCCACCGTTTTGTTGAGGGGTTTTCATCGATTGCAGCCCCTATGACCAGACTGACCCAGAAGGGTGCTCCGTTTTAGTGGACAGAAGAGTGTGAGGCAAGCTTTCAGAAGCACAATACAGCTTTGACTACAACCCCAATTTTGATACTGCCTACAGGTTCGGGGTCTTATACGATCTATTGTGATGCCTCGATGATTGGCCTCGGAAAGGTGTTGATGCAAGACGGTAGGGTGATTGCCTACGCGTCCAGACAGTTTAAGGTACATGAGAAAACTTACCCTGTCCATGACCTTGAGTTAGCTGCCATTGTTCCCGCCCTGAAGATCTGGCGTCATTATTTGTACAAGGTTCCCTGTGATATTTATACTAATCATCGGAGCTTGCAGCACCTGTTCAAGCAAAAGGACCTAAATTTATGCCAGAGGAGGTGGTTAAAGTTGTTGAAGGGCTATGATATCACTATTTTGTATCACCCGGGCAAGGCCAATGTGGTGGCTGATGCCTTGGGTTGCCGAGCAGAGAGTTTGGGGAGTTTGGCTTATTTACCAGCATTAGAGAGACCTATGGCGATAGATGTTCATGCCTTAGCTAGGCAGTTTGTTAGATTGGATCTTTCGGAGCCCAGTCAGGTTCTAGCTTGCGTGGTTTCTCGGTCTTCCTTATTTGATCGTATCAGGGAGTGTCAATATAATGACCCTCATTTTTGTCCTCAAGGACAAGGTTCAGCATGGTGATGCCAGAGATGTGACTATTGGTAATGACGGAGTATTGAGGATGCAGGGTTGGATTTGTATACCCAATGTTGATAGGCTTCGGGAGATGATTCTGGAGGAGGCCCATAGTTCGCGGTATTCCATTCATTCAGGTGTCACGAAGATGTATCAGGATTTGAGGTAGCATTACTGGTGGAGGTGGATGAAGAAAGATATAGTTGGATTTGTAGCTCGGTGCCTCAATTGTCAGCAGGTGAAGTATGAGCACCAGAGACCGGGTGGATTGCTTCAGTAGATAGAGATTCCGAAGTGGAAGTGGGAGCGGATCACCATGGACTTTTTAGTTAGGCTCCCGCGGACTTTGACAAAGTTCGATGCTATTTGGGTGATTGTGGTTCGGCTAACCAAGTCCGCTCACTTTATTCCTGTATGTACTACTTATTCTTTGGAGCGGTTGGCGGAGATTTATATCCGGGAGGTTGTTCATCTGCATGGTATTCCAGTTTCCATCATTTTAGATAGATGTACTCAGTTCACATCACGATTCTGGAGGGTCGTTCAACATGAGTTAGGTACTCGAGTGGAGTTGAGTACAAAATTCACACTCATATGGACGGACAATCCGAGCGCACTATTTAGATTATTAAGAATGTGCTCTGTGCGTGTGTGATTGAGTTTGGAGGGTCTTGGGATCAGTTCTTGCCATTGGCAGAATTTGCCTACAACAACAGCTATCAGTCCAGCATTCAGATGGCAAAGTATGAGGCTTTATATGGTAGGCGGTGTAGATCCCCGGTGGGTTGGTTTAATATGGGTGAGGCTAGTTTATTGGGCACAAAATTGGTTCAGGATTCCTTGGAGAAGGTTAAGGTGATTCAGTATAAACTCCGTACAACCCAGTCCAAATAAAAGAGTTACGCAGATCAGAAGGTTCGTGATATTTCCTATATGGTTGGATAGCAGGTTCTGCTTCAGGTTTCGCCTATGAAGGGGGTTACGAGATTTGGGAAGAAGGAGAAATTAAGTCCGAGGTTTATTGGACCTTTCGAGATATTGAGGCGTGTTGGGGAGGTTGCTTATGATCTTGCCTTACCTCCCAGCTTGGCAGGGGTTCATCCGGTATTTCATGTTTCGATGCTCCGGAGGTACTACGGTGATCCGTCACACGTGTTGGATTTCAACTCAGTCCAGTTGGACAAGGATCTATCTTATGTTGAGGAGCTAGTGGCAATATTGGACAGGCAGGTTAGAAAGCTGAGGTCAAAGAACATTCTATCAGTAAAGGTTTAGTGGCGGGGTCAGCCGGTTGAGGAGGCGACCTGGGAGACCGAGCAGGATATGCGCAGCCGTTACCCTCATCTTTTCACTACTTCAGGTATGTATCTATGCTCGTTCAGGACGAACGAATGTTTAAGTGTAGGAGGATGTGACGACCCGATCGGTCGTCTTAAGAATTAATGCCCTGATCCCCTATTAACTTCTTTCCCTGGGTTTATTTCTGCTATTTTGATTTGCCAGGATGTTTGGTTTTGAGTTTCGGAGAGTTTTGGGACACTTAGTCCCAAAAAGAGAGCTTAAGTATTGGAAAGTTGAACGTAGTAGGAACAATGTAAAGACGACCTCGGAATGGAATTCTGATGGTTCCGTTAGCTCCGCTGGGTGATTTCAAGCTTAGGGGCGTGATCGGATGGTGTTTTGGAGGTCTGTAGCTAATTTAGGCTTGAAATGCCGAAAGGTTGAACTTTGAAGTTTCTGGTTCGATAATGAGATTTTTATCTGAGGGTCAAAATGGAATTTCGGATGTTGGAGTAGCTCCGTAGTGTTGAATGTGATGCGTGTGCAAAATTTCAGCTCATTCGGACAAGGTTTGATAGACTTTTTGATCAAAAGCGTATTTTTAGAGTTTTGGAGTTCTTAGACTTGAATCCGTGGTTGATTCGTCGTTTCGATGTTGTTTTAGGTGTTTTAAGGATTTGTATAAGTTTGGACAGTGCTATTAGACTTGTTTGTGCTTTTGGTTGAGGTCCCGGGGGCCTCGGGATGATTTCGGATGGTTGTCGGAAGAATTGGAAGTAGTTTGAAGCAGCTGAAGTTGCTGATATCTGTCATAACCGCACCTGCGGTTGGGTCCCGCAGGTGCGGAGCCGCAGAAGCGGAATTGGGGAGGATCAGCAGGGTCCATAGATGCGAGAGACTTACCGCAGAAGCGGCACCGCATCTGCGAATGGGTAATCGCAGGTACGAAAGCTGGTCTTTAAGTGAAAGGTCGCAGATGTGAACATGTCCGCGCAGAAGCGGGACCGCAAATGCGGTCCCAGGGCCGCAGAAGCGGATTAACTGGGCAAAAATATATAAATACTTGCCTTCACAAAATTTAAGTATTTTTCACCTCTTTTCAAACGGGAAGAAGCTTGGGGAGCATTTTTCAAGAGGGATTTTCAGAGGAGTTCATTAGGGTAAGGTCTTTGGTACCTAAACTCGCCATTGGAGTAATTTTTATCATTATAAGCATGAAAAATTAAGGAAAATCAATGGTAATTTGGGGGTTAGGGCTTGACTGATTAGAGACCTTTGAGTGATAATTTGAGAGACCATTTGAGGTCCGATTTTGGTACTTTTGGTATGATTGAACTCGTGAGAGTGTGAGGATTCTGGAAATGTAAAACTTACCCGATCCCGAGACGTGAGCCCGAGGGGAGTTTTGGTCATTTCACCTAATTTCTTGCATTAGCTTAGAATTTCTTTGTAGAATCAGCTACTTAAAGTGTTATTTATATTATGCAATTGAATTGAATAGATTTGGTCCATTTGGAGTCGAGTACTCGTGGCAAGAGTGTGGTTTCAGATTGATTTGAGTTGGTTCGAGGTAAGTGGCTTGCCTAACCTTGTGTGGGGGACCTTCCCCTTAGGATTTTGTATATTTGATAATTGAAATGCCTTGTACATGAGGTGACAGCGCGTACTTGAGCTAATTGTTGGAAATTCGATTTTCTTTAAGAAATTTTAATTGTGTTCCTTTTTTTCCTGTCTTATACTACTTGCAATTAAAGCCTGATGTTTGCCTAGGAAAGCATGTTTAACTAACTTAATTGCTTACTTGCTTAAACTGTCTTAATTGTATTATGTGAAGCATGTTAGGTTAGAATTACCTGTTTACTTGGTACGAAATTGAGCTTTAATGAGTATTCCTTGTTGTTGCTGCGTGTTTTACTTTGGGACTACGGGACGACATCCCGGGAGATCTCCTGTACGTATTTATGATTTGAGCTGAGGTGCGGGATACCGAAAGATCCCTAGAACGTATATTGAGGATACTAAGAGATCCTCGGGATACCAAGAGATCTCTAGCATATATTGAGGATACCGAGAGATCCTCGGGATACCAAGAGATCCCTAGCATATATTGAGGATACCGAGAGATCCTCGGGATACCAAGAGATCCCTGGCATATATATTGAGGGTACTAAGAGATCCTTGGGATACTGAGAGATCCCCGATTATTTCCTTATGCCTGTTTTTGCCTCTATTTAAGTTATTGAATTCTTTATCTTCCTGTATTAAATTCTTATTGTTAGCCTTCAGCTGTACTGCTTATCTTATACTGTCATACCTTATATTTTTATTTTAACTTAGTAAGGCCCTGACCTTCCTCATCACTACCCGACTGAGGTTAGACTTGGCACTTACTGAGTACCGCTGTGGTTTACTCATGCCCCTTTCTGCGCATGTTTTTCATGTACATATCCAGGTACTTTGACTCAGTCCTATCACCCTTGAGGCGAGGCTACTGTTCCGGAGACTTCGAGGTATATCTGCCGTGTCCGTAGACCGAGAAGTCCCTTTCCATTCTATCTGGTAGTGATAGCCCTTCTATTTTCTTCTGTTGATGTAGACTTTCCAGAGTTAGAGCATTTTTATTATATTCGTAGCTTGTGATTCATGGGTTTCCGGGTTTTGGGAAAACTGTATTAGTTTATGAGAGTTGGTACTGTGTATGCCGAGTGGCACTTTCAAATGTTGTTTTATTACACTATTTCTGTTTTAAATTATTTTCTTTTCTTCCGCAAATTTGGTTTATCTTCCGTATTTTAGGCTTATCTAGTCGTAGAGACTAGGTGCCGTCGCGATGGTTCACAGAGGGCGAACCGGGGTCTTGACATTATTTTCTCTGAATCATAATATAATTAATGAAAAGTGTTTGAATGCTAATGTACAAGATGAATTATGGTGTTGGCACATGTAATTTGGGCACCTAAATTTTGAAGCACTCAAATAAATAGGAGAAAAGAATATGATGCATAGGATACCATCAATTAACCATCCCAGTCAACTGTGTGAAACTTGTCTACTTGGAAAACATGCAAGAAGAAGTTTTCCGAAGGAGTCCATGTCAAGAGCAACCAAGCCACTCCAACTTGTTCATACTGATATTTGTGGACCAATCAATCCACCTTTTTTGGTAAAAGTAATACTTTCTCCCCTTCATTGATGACTTTAGTAGAAAGACTTGAGTTTATTTCTTGAACCAAATATTTGAAGATTTTGCTGCTTTTAAAATTTTTAAAGTACTTGTGAAAAAGGAAAGTGGATATGAGATAAAAGCTTTAAGGTCCGATAGAGGAAGCGAATTCACTTCAAAAGAATTTAATAACTTTTGTCAGTCTCATGAAATTTTTCTCCCTCTAACGGTACCTTATTGTCCCCAACAAAATGGAGCTGCAGAGAGAATGAATCAAATGATTCTTAATAACTAGGGAAAAAAGGCAGGGAGAAGAAGTTATTCCGGCTGGCCAAGTTGAGAGAGAGGAAGGCTCAGGATTTGGACCAAGTGAGATGCATGAAGGACGAAGATGGTAGAGTATTTATGGAAGATGCCCAGATTAAAAGGAGATGTCAGACTTACTTTCATTAATTTCTGAATGAAGAAGGGGATCAGAGTATTGCGCTAATTGGAGCATCCCAAGAGTCACCGTGACTTTAGGTACTACAGGCGTATCAAGGTTGAGGAGTTCATGGGAGCTATGTGTAAGATGAGTAGTGGCAAATAATCGGGCCAGACGAGATTCTGGTGGAATTTTGGAAGTGTGTGGGGAGAGTAGGTTTGAGTGGTTGACTGGGTTGTTTAATGTTATTTTTAAGGCGAAGAGGTTGCCAGATGAGTGGGGGTAGAGTATGCTGGTGCAATTGTATAAGAGCAAAAGTGATATCCAGAGTTGTAACAATTATAGGGGTATCAAATTATCGAGTCATACCATGAAAGTGTGGGAGAGGGTGGTTGAAGCGAGGGTGAGGATGACAGTGTCTGTATCTGATAACCAGTTCGGGTTCATGCTGGATCATTCTACTACAGAAGCTATGCACCTTGTTAGGAGGTTGGTGGAACTGTACAGAGAGAGGAAGAATAATCTGCACATGGCGTTTATTGACCTAGAGAAAACGTATGATAAGGTTCCTAGAGAAGTTCTCTGGAGATGCTTGGAGAAGAAAGGTGTGTCTGTTCCCTACATTATGGCAATTAATGACATGTGTGATGGGGCTAAGACTCAGGTTAGGACAGTAGGAGGCGACTCTGAGCATTTTCCGATTGTAATGGGGTTACACCAAGGTTCTGTGCTCAGTCCGTTCTTATTCGCCCTGGTGATGGACGCATTAACACACCATATTCAAGGGAAGGTACCATGGTGCATGCTATTCACCGATGACATAGTTCTGATTGATGAGTCGCGAGCCGGTGTTAACGGGAGGCTAGATGTTTGGAGACATGCTCTTGAGTCTAAGGGTTTCAAGCTGAGAAGGACGAAGACGGAATACCTGGAGTGTAAGTTCAGCGCTGAGCCGGGGGAAGTGGGTGTGGATGCGAGGCTTGAATCACAGGTCATCCAAGTAGAGGCAACTTCAAGTACCTTGGGTCGGTTATCCAGGGGGGAAGGGAGATCGACGAGGGTGTCACACATCGTACTGGGGTAGGATGGATGAAGTGGAGGTTAGCATCTGGAGTCATGTGTGACAAGAGACTGTTACTGATACTCAAAGGTAAGTTCTATAAAGTGGTGGCTAGACCGGCCATGATGTATGGGGTTGAGTCTTGGCATGTTAAGAACTCACATATCAAGAAGATAAAAATAACAGAAATGAGGATGTTGAAGTGGATGTGCGGACACACTAGGATGGATAAGATTAGGAATGATGATATTCGGGAGAAGGTGCACATGGCTCCCATTGATGGCAAGATGCAGAAAGCGAGGCTCAGATTGTTCGGGCATGTTCAGAGGAGAAGCCCAGATGCTCCGGTAAGGAGGTGTGAGCGGCTGGTTGTGGAGGGCATGGGAAGATGTAGAGGGAGACCTAAGAAGTATTAGGGAGAGGTTATTAGGCAGGAGATAGCGATGCTTCAGATTTCCAGGGACATGACACTTGATAGGAAGATGTGGATGTCCAGTATTATGATTTTAGGTTAGGAGGTAGTTGAGTCTTTCCTTACTTCGTACCTTTGTGAGACTAGTCTGGTAGGGCTTTTGTCTAAGATAGCTAGTGGAAATGTTGTGTCTTACTATTTTGCTTTTCAGTGCAGGACCTATTTACTAGCTATCGCTTTTGCTTTGCATCTTTCTTCTGGATTTCATGTTGTTACTATTTTTCGTATGATTTCTGTTGTGATACTAATATTGTCTCCTTTTTCCTTTTTGTTTTCTTACGCCGAAGGTCTTTCTGAAGCAGTCTCTCTACTCCTTGGGGTAGGGGTAAGGTCTACGTACACACTACCCTCTCCAGAACCCACTAGTAGGATTTTACTGGGTTGTTATTGTTGTTGTTGTTGTATGTTGAAAACTAAAAGTATGCCCAAGCAATTTTGGGCAAATGCTATTTCTTGTGCAATTTATTTGAACAACAGGTCTTCAACAAGAAATGTTAGAAATCAAACTCCTCAAGAAGCATGGAGTGGAAGAAAGCCAAGTGTCAAGCATTTGAGAATCTTTGGGAACATAGTTTATGCTCATGTGCCACAGGAAGGGAGAGAAAAGCTTGACGATCAAAGTGTCAAGCATGTATTTATTGGCTATGGTACGAGTTCAAAAGGCTACAAGCTATATAACCCAAACAATGGCAAGGTGGTGGTAAGTTGCGATGTTGAATTTGATAAAGAATTGGCATGGAATTGGGAAGCTCGGGAATAAACTTCATATGATTTTCTTCCATACTTTGGTGATGAAGAAGAACCAGAGACCATGGAACATGTGCATGATACAATTCCACCTCCTTCTCCAACAAATGTTGTATCCTCTTCTTCTTAATAAAGTTCAAATGAATAGCATCAAAGGACGAGGAGTATTCAAGAGCTCTATGAGGACACATAAGAATTTACTAATTTAGATTTTTTATATTGTCTCTTTGTTGTTAGTGAACTAATAAACTTTATTGAAGTTGTTACAGACAAAAGGTCGAGACAAGCCATGGAGGAGGAGATCGAGTCAATTGAGAAGAACAACATTTGGGAGTTAACAACACTTCCCAAGGGTCATCGAGCAATTGGAGTTAAATAGGTATACAAGACAAAGAAGAATGCTGATGGAGATGTGGAGAGATACAAGGCACGACTTATGGCTAAAGGCTACAAGCAAAGGCAAGGTATTGACTATGAAGAATTCTATGCACTTGTTGCCTACATGGAGATGATTCATTTGCTGATCTCTTTGGCGGCGCAAATAAAGTGGAAGACCCATCAATTAGATGTCAAGTCAATCTTCTTGAATGGCTATCTTGAAGAAGAGGTCTATGTTAAACAACCAATGGGGTTTGTGGTTTAACACTATGAAGATAAAGTGTTGCAGTTGAAAAAAGCTTTATATGGATTAACGCAAGCCGCACGAGCATGGAATTGTTGCATCGACATGTATTTTCAAGACAATGGGTTTTATTAGTAGTCTCTATGAATATGTTCTTTACCTTAAAGTTCATACTAATGGAAATATCTTGCTTGTTTGTCGTTATGTTGATGATCTTATTTTCACGGGTAATAACCCAAGTTTGTTTGAAGCTTTTAAGAAAGATATGTCTCGTGAGTTCGAGATGACGGACGTAGGTCTCATGTCATACTACTTGGGCCTAGAAGTGAAGCAGATGGAGGATGTAACTTTTATCTCTCAAGAAAGCTATACAAAAGAGATATTGAAGAAGTTCAACATGCTCTATTGCAATTCCGTGAACACACCGATGGAGAGTGGGACAAAATTGTCCAAGTTTGATGAAGGAAAAAAATGGGTCCCACACTTTTCAAAAGTCTTGCGGAAAGTTTGAGTTACTTGACTTGTACCATGCCATATATACTCTTTGTGGTTGGAGTATTAAGCCGCTTCATGGAAGCTCCTACCTCCACTCATTTGAAAGTAGCTAGAAGAATTCTTCGTTACCTAAAAGGTACGATTGACTTTGAGTTATTTTATTCTTCTTCTAGTGATTTCAACCTTATGGGATTTTGTGATAGTGATTATGCGGGAGTTATTGATGATAGAAAAGGCACAACCAGTTTTGTGTTTTTCTTGGGTGATTATGTTATTTCTTGGAGTTCAAAGAAACAATCAATTGTTACTCTCTCGACTTGTAAAACTGAATATGTAGCAGCAACATCTTGTACGTGTCATGCTATTTGGTTGAGAAGATTATTGAAAAAGCTCAATTTACCACAAATTGAAGCTACAAAGATTTGTATTGACAACAAATCTGCACAGACACTCACGAAGAATCCGGTGTGTCGTGATCGAAGCAAGTATATAGACAAAATGTACCATTTCATCATAGAATGCATTGTAAAGAAGAAAGTCGAGCTCAAATATGTGAAATCTCATTATCAAGTTGCAGATATCTTTACAAAAGCCTCTCAAGTTTGATAATTTCCGGAGATTGAGATCAAGACTTGGAATAAAAGAGAATCAAAATTACGGGAGAAATTTGTGGGGTCCCTAAATATAAGAAACAAAATGAATAAAGAAAGCAAAAATGTTATTGGCTTAACAAACGGCAAGGTAAGCGGATCTAGCAAATTGGTTTGTAACAAATTTTGGTTTTAGATTTACAAATTGCAATATGCAACTTGCATATGAAATCCAATCTCCTGATTAGTTCTATGAGCGGTCATCACTCTTATAAATAGGAGCTTTGTTCGTTCAGTTCAACACACCAAAACGAGAGAGAAGCAGAAAGCAGTGAGCGTAATCCACATATTGTAGTATGTGAGATAAATAGCGTGAGAGTAATATCGTAGTAAGGTTTTTAAAATAAAGAGTGTTATTTTTTTTGAATTTGTAGTAATCTCTTGACACTATCAAGGTGTAATATATATTATAATTATATTATATTGCTCCGCTCGGATATTGTATTTTACCTCGTTAAAAGTTTTGATCTCTCTTGTGATATTGTTATTTATCGTGGATATTATTCCTGAGCGAAATATTATTTTTTCCCAACATCTTCTATAAACACCAGGCAAAAGTATTGGTTGAAAAAAAAAACAGAATACACATTAAAGTTAGGTAGAGAGTAGTATAAGCATCATAGCAGCTACCCATTGTGAAAATGTATATATCAGCAATCCCATGTTCGTTTCCAGCCATGAAAATTAAGGAAGATCGACCTAAGTCAACTCAATGACTAAGTTTATTACCAGTAATAAAGTGCCGATTTACAAATCTAGAGGTTAGGTTTCTATATCACTATTTTCCTTACAGACATCATGTATCTTGTATCCTAAACTCCCCTTAGTTTGTTTGAGCTAAATGTGCTCAGGTTATTTCTCAATAGCCCAACTTTCAAAACTTATTGTCACAAGACACTGGGAAGAAGAAAGTTAAAATTAAACTCATGCACATTTATGTGATAAACCTGCACGCTTTAGCAAGTCAGTTACTGCTTAAATAGACCAGTTTATGCTCGCCAATAGTCCAAACTTATTTCGACATTGGCAGGTCAATCAGTCTATGAAGGAGATAACATATAAAGAAGGAAATGAATTAGTTCCAAAGGAGAGTCCACATAATCTACACGCTCTTTGATAAAATATGAACCCAGAATCTAAAGAGTACACTGTTTGACCAAAAAATATAAATTTTTGGTAAAATTAATTAAATAAAAGGATAATTGATTAATCTTAGTTATAGATAATGACCCTAGATCTAAAATCAGTTTATATGGATAATGTGGGACCGCGTCAAAGTGGGTTTAATGCAATACACAATAAATGTTGCAGTTATTAATGGGATGAGAATAATGATAAATAAATAACAATAAATGACACTAAATGTAAATAAGGAGGAAGATTCACCCAATATTGAATGAGGTAAATGATTCCTTCCTCTCACAATAATGAATGACAAGAATATGAGAGGATATTGGCACTTTCTTGGATTTGATGGAAATGATAATGAATAGAATATAAAGATCGAATCTCTTCAGAAAGTTGTTCTTTGTATTTATCTAGAGAGCTTACTTTTCAAAAGTGTTCTTATCATATGGAATATTAAATGCCTTTGGCCTTATCTCTCCTCCTATTTATATGAGATATTCCCAAAGAACCCTAAAAGGTACAAACAAAGGGAATATTCTATTGAATATTCCCATTGTTGGTTCCAAAGCTATACTAGCCGTTACTTCTGTCCCTGCGCCTCGACCTCGACCTTGATGAACCACTCAGAGGCTACTTATGTTGATCACTTATCGACCTCGGCCAAACTGCCCATATTAATTTGCAGGTTGATGACGTTCGAATCCACTACTAAAAGGTAAATGGACACGGTCATATGCAACATAATTTACCCAACTATGAGTCAGGGTCGAATCTCACAGAGAACAATATGCAGGCGATTAGGCGTGTAAGAGAATTATCACTTGTTACGCAATGCCAAACAGTTAGAATAGTTTTTGAGAAAATATTTATAACTAAATGCGAAAATGTAAACTAACCTACAAAGCAAATAAAATGATCAATGACTACAAGCATGGATATACGGGGAATTACACTCAAGTAACGATCTAATGTGTTTCACGATTTTACAAATATGAGTAAGTTTATGTTAATTAGCCTCGGGTAATAATTCTATATTAGCTTCTTCCGAAGATTAACAAGACTTCCTAATTTCATTATCTCTAAAACAATTAAGAGAATAAGCACACCTGAATATGGCTACAAGTATTTCAATCCTATCCCTAGGTAGAATATATAAAGTGAGGGTTAAAGCTTCAAGTTCTTGTTAATTAATCTTTCTCAACCTCAAATAATCTTTCCCAAAATTAATTCGAAGTTAATGGGCGAGTCTTAAGGTTAGCTAATCCATTTGGAAACATTAAAGAACAAAAATAACTAAAGAAACAATAACTCACTTGATAATAAATAAAAATCATTCAATACATAAGCACAACAAGATATTTAATCGACACTTTAAATATGAATATTTCTGTAAACAAGATTCAAGTGTTGGAAAAAATACTACACACTTAGATATACAATACAAATCAAGAAAATGAAGAAATTAGAATAAATGAGTAAGAAATTCTCACCCAAAAGCTTCAAATCTTCAAGACCTAAGTATGTGTGCAAGAACCCTAGCTCCAAAACTTATTTCTCTCTAGTCTAAGGATTGAAAATAAGCCAAAAATCTTTTACAAATGAGGTAGGTCGTGTATTAAAGGGTTTGGGGCCAAAAATGTGAAATGACTTAAATGCCCAGAACTGAAGCACGATTTTCGCAATTGCGAATATTAGTACGCAATTGCGAACAATGATATTCCTGTTGAGCTTCGCAATTGCGATAAAACTTTGATTAAGGAAGTTTGACCATCTGGTTTGACTTCGCATTTGCAAAGACTGCTGGCCTGGGTTGACTTCGCATTTGCGAAGCCCTTTTTGGCATTTGCGATCACTGCTTTCTTCGCATTTCCCACATGTGTGTCACAATTGTGACACCTAAGGCCATTTTCTAGCTTTTCATCTTTTCAACTTCTTTTTGACTCTTTTTCACTTGGTTTCTTCATGATCACTTCTAATTCACATAGAACCTATATAATAGAAGTAAACGATATTAAACACATGATTTTATCACTCATACATAGCAAAAATTTAAGCTTAAAGACAAGATAAGTTGGTAAAATACCAGCTTATCAAACCCCCAAGCTTAAACTAATGCTTGTCCTCAAGCAATGAAAGTGACAAAATCTCCTTCCAAGTATCTAACATTATAGGGATGGCAATGGGGTGGGGCTGCGCGGGACGGGGCAGGTTTACTCTTATGCGGGTGCGGGGCGGGTTAAAATAATTTTTAAAATTTTTAAAGCGAGACATGGCGGATTGTGAATTTAATGCGGGTTCAATGCGGGAAAACTTTAAATTTTATCTTTTTTGAAACAAAGCATCTTATTACTGTAGCTTTGCTTGATACCAGCAACCCTGCTAACCAACTTGATCTCCAATTTAGGGTAAGCATTAATTTTCGCAATTTTTATATTATAAGTATAATTTAATCAGTACTATACTATTTATCCTAGGTTATCGCTATATACTTTCTTTTAGATAATAAAGAAACAACAGTACTATATGCTAGTAAAACATCCTTTTACAAGAGATTTACTCTTGTATTCAAAAAGTCAAAAAGGCGTTTTTGATCGTGTTATTCAGAATGTTTTACTGGCATAGTTTATAATATATTTATGATTCTTTTACGTAGATTTAAGTGATATTAGTAGATTAATAGAATCTAAAATTAGATTTAAAGAAAATATTATACTGGGATTTTAGATGATGAAGAAAGTTTTCATACGTTTTCTTTTGGTACACTTTTATGTGATTCTATTAAATTCTCCATTTTATAGAATAATAAAATATCAAACTAATTTGTTTTAGAAAAAAATTTTAAGGAAAAAGAAAAAATATTAAGTGGGGCGGGGCAGGTTGAAAATTGAAAAAATATCTATGCTGAACGAGGCGGGGCGGGTTAAAATTTTTCTGAGTTTTGCCAAACCCGCCCAGCACCTGCCCCCTCCCCCATTGCCATCCCTATCTAACAATAGTACATCAATATCATGCCAAGTTAGAAAGGTTTAATGTAACCACAAACACATGACTTCAATTGGTACTAACAATTAATCCAAAGCCAATGAATTACCAAAAATTTCTCATGAATTTCATTACAATTCAAGTGCTCAACACTATGCAAATCAAAGTAGCAATCAAGTCATGACACTAAAACTTCAAAATTTGCCTCTTTTATCACAATTAACTTCCTTTGTTCATTCCTCCCAATTGAAAATGAGATTAAATTCACAACTCAAATCTCATGTGCCCTCATACTTAAGAGAGAATCCCACACTCATAAATTTCAACTCAAAACATAAATGGGATATCAAATGGAAAGAATTAACTCTCTCTCACTAGGATGTTCAAATGCACACAAGTAGTACCATAGGCTTGCCCTTCATGTATTTTTCCACTAATATAGACAAACTTAGTTCAAAATCAGTTAGGACTTAAAGGGTTGTAGTTTAGGCTTTTGGTTAAGATAAAACAAAATTTTGGTTAGAGTGACTCAAAACCTCCCTAAGCACAACAATATTTCATAATCAAAGTACACTTCCTTCAAGAACTTTTTCGCCCTTTCTTCATTTTTTTAATCACCTAGTCTTCCATTTATTGACAATTCCTTATTTATTCCCTTTTTTTTAGATACTAAACTTTTTTCTCTTTTTTATTTTATTTTATTAATACCTTTCACCTTTTAAGAAACTCTCACATCACAACTTTTCCCACCTTCACCCCCAAACTTAGGCTTTTAGCCTATGTTTATACTTTTAAAGTACTTAGGGAGGTAGGGTGCCAAAGCTAGATCAATAAAGGACAAAGGGTTAAAGCTTGTAACATGGTTGTCAAAGAAAAAGTTTAAAGGCTCAAAAGTGGCTGACTAGGTAAATTATGCAAGGGTAGGAAATTTAAGGCACAATAACGTTCCGAGGAAGCTAACATCATTTTTCAAACCAAGTTAGTCTGGGATTTCTCCTTGAAGCACATTCCATGCAAGTTCTAAACTACAAATATGCAAAAGAATTCACAATAAATCTCACCACACATGGCACATGAACATTCAAGTGGAATACAAATCCAAAATCCAATTGAAACCAATGACTCAAAGAACTTACATATAGCATAAGAAGCTATTTAGTGAATCAAAGAGCCAAAAATTGAGTCTAAAATTCATGACAATAATCTTTACTTCAATCATTTTTCTTTTCCAAAGATCAACAATTCATATGCCGAGGTTTAATTCATGCTGGTACCAAGGAAGCCACAAATTGGCCAGTGTGTACAAACCCGAACTCATACCATTTATTCTTCCTAAATTAACAAAAACTATATCTAAACTTACAAGACTAATTCCCTTAAGAAAGTCGCCTAGCTATCCATAATCTGAAAAAGTCGACAAAAATTTACTAACAGTTACCCGGTTCAAAAAGAAAATTGGCATCCTCGAAAAATGAAACGTTGTACAAAGAAAACCAAGGATATCTCCACCAAAATAAAACATACTATTAAAAAAAAATTAAGAAGCTAATAAACATCAAGTCAATAAAACATACTATATATAAAAACAAAAATTGAAGAAGCTAGTAAATATACTAATATAATACATCACATGTAAACACTGTAACATCACAAGAAAACAAACAAAATACCAATCTACCATCACAGTTACCACAGTTATACAAGATCAACAGTTACACAAGAAGCCACCCCCAACAAGAAATGTTGCAATGTTCCCAATGCAACTAAACGAAATAGAGTAAAATGGTATAAAGTGCTCCTTGAATACTGCATCAAGTGCTCTACTCGCTGTCAGACTCGGTCACATCCTCCTTTCCTTCTTCCTCAGACCAATGAACTGGAGCATCATCATCATCTTCCGACTTGGTCGATGGCATTGGGTCTTGAGGCTTTACAAATTTTCACAGCCGCTTCACACCCTTCCATACGTGGGTGAAGAATTTATCTCTCTTCTTCTCCCTTTTCTTCATCCTGGTGTGTGCATTTGCAGTTTGTCGTGAGAACTACTCAAATTACCGTGCACCGTGGCCAAATCAGTATATGCCATTTCCAGCTTCTTAAGGTGATTCCCTTGCTTCTTCTGATCATCAAGATACTTCTAAAATTCTTTCTTTGAAATGTATGTAGCGGGTCCCTTAGTATCACGATCCTAAACCTGAACCCGGTCATGATGGCGCCTCTCATAAAGACAAGGCCAGCTGACACACTTCCAATTCATTTTCAAGCAATTACAATGATAAATATTAAGACGTTAGCATAATAAAATCCCAATATAAGGTGAATACTATAATTGCGGAATAGACATAGCCCGACATCGGGGTGTCACTAGTCATGAGCATTTATAATAATACTACAAGTCTGAAAGAGTCTACTCAACTGTTACAAAACTAAAACAGAAGAAAATATATAGAGGGAGAAGCACTAGGCTGCGAATGCCGAGCAACTACCTAGTGTAACTCCGAATCTGCTGGAAGCTCTCAACCCTCGCAAGCAGGACCTGAAGCGCCTGAATCTGCACACGGGGTGCAGAGAGTAAAGTGAGTACTCCAACTCAGTGAGTAATAATAATAAATGCAGACTGAGCAATAAGAAATCACGTCAAGGCACATCAACAGGCTATAAAGAAGTAGTAAAAGCCAGTAAAAGCAATGAAACAATGAAAGTGTGTAAAGCCACTTAAGTTCAATTTAAGCTTCTTAAAATTTGCCTTTTTAAACAGTTAAGCAAGTAAACGACAGGCAACTAGAAAAGGTAAGCACATATAGAACCGCCCCTCGGGCACAATACCAACAGAATTAGCCCCTCGGGCAACACATGAAACAATACTAGCCCCTTGAGCTCTATCTCATATCACAATTGGTACCCGCGCTCACTGGGGGTGCATAGACTCCTGGATGGGACCCTTATGGCCTAAGTGCAATATCAAGCCATCTTGTGGCATCATCAATAGGCTCTCGTCCTCATATCAACAAGCCACCTCGTAGCGTACATATCTCAGGCCCTCGGCCTCATAATCATAATCAGGTGTTTCCTCACAACATAGGACCTCAGCCTTACTCTGTCAGAATCTCACAAGCCACTCGGGTAACAGTAAAACATGATGCTCAGCCCAAAATATCAATTAAAATATCATTTTTAAGTGTTAAATTAGAGTAAACATGGCTGAGTTATGGAAACAATAGAATATAGCATGACTGAGTTCATGTATAAAGTTAAAACAGGGAGGAAATACCAGTAAAAGTCCCTAAGGGTCCAAATAGTTGGCACGAGTCCCAAATATGTCATTCATCCCAAAACATGATGATAGCAAAGAGTTTTCAATCAAATACGCGATAAAACAACCATTCGAGATGTACTAAGTCACAATCCCCAACGGTGCCTGACTCCATGCTCATCATCTAGCATGTGCGCTACCTCAATATAGCACGACGATGTGCAATCCGGGGTTTCATACCATCAAGACAACATTTACAATCATTACTCACCTCAATTCGGTCCAAACTCTAGCCCGCGACGCCTTTGCCCCTCTAATCGGCCTCAACTCACGTCGAATCTATCCAAAATCAGAATCACAACGTCAAAATATGCTAAGAGAATGAAGCACATGTGAAAATAATCAAGTTATAGCATAGATCCCGAAATCAACCAACCCGATGACCTATAGAACCGATAAACAAAGCAATAAGAAGCAGAAATGGGGGAAACACAGCGGTAACTCATGAGACGACTGGCCGGGTCGTCACACTCAGATGTTTTTCCAGGTCCTATGGAAGGCAAGCTACTAGGTCGCGATTAGCCACATTTCCTCATAAAGCATAACAAATGGTCCTTTTGCAGAAGATGATGGCTGGCTACCCCGATCGGTCTGAGAAGAAGATCCCAACTTTCTATTTTTGCTCTTGACGGTTCCGCCCTCTCTTCTTTTCTTTAATGGAGTGATAAGCTTTCCCGGTTCTATCCATTTGCCTCCCGCATCCTCCTCAATCCCATAAAGTTGGTACAACTCAGTGATAAGAGATATGAATATTAATGATGTACCATTAACTGGAGCATCATCATCATCTTCCGACTTGGTCGATGGCATTGGGTCTTGAGGCTTTACAAATTTTCACAACCGCTTAACACCCTTCCATACGTGGGTGAAGAATTTATCTCTCTTCTTCTCCCTTTTCTTCATCCTGGTGTGTGCATTTGCAGTTTGTCATGAGAACTACTCAAATTACCGTGCACCGTGGCCAAATCAGTGTATGCCATTTCCAGCTTCTTAAGGTGATTCCCTTGCTTCTTCTGATCATCAAGATACTTCTAAAATTCTTTCTTTGAAATGTATGCAGCGGGCCCCTTAGTATCACGACCCTAAACCCGAACCCGGTCATGATGGTGCCTCTCATAAAGACAAGAGCTGACACACTTCCAATTCATTTTTAAGCAATTATAATGATAAATATTAAGACGTTAGCATAATAAAATCCCAATATAAGGTGAATACTACAATTGCGGAATAGACATAGCCCGACATCGGGGTGTCACTAGTCATGAGCATTTATAAAAATACTACAAGTCTGAAAGAGTCTACTCAACTGTTACAAAACTAAAACAGAAGAAAATAAGATAGCGGGAGAAGCACTAGGCTGCGAATGCCGAGCAACTACCTAGTGTAACTCCGAATCTACTGGAAGCTCTCAACCCTCGCAAGTAGGACCTGAAGTGCCTGAATCTGCACACGGGGTGCACGGAGTAAAGTGAGTACTCCAACTCAGTGAGTAATAATAATAAATGCAGACTGAGCAATAAGAAATCACGTAAATGCACATCAATAGGCTATAAAGAAGTAGCAAAAGCCAGTAAAAGCAATGAAACAGTGAAAATGTGTAAAGCCACTTAAGTTCAATTTAAGCTTCTTAAAATTTGTCTTTTTAAACAGTTAAGCAAGTAAAAGACAGGCAACTAGAAAAGGTAAACACATAAAGAACCGCCCTTCAGACACAATACTGATAGAATCAGCCCCTCGGGCAGCACATGGAACAATACCAGCCCCTCGGGCTCTATCTCATATCACAATGGGTACCCGCGCTCACTGGGGGTGTGCAGACTCCTGGAGGGGACTCTTACGGCCCAAGCAAAATATCAAGCTATCTCGTGGCATCATCAATAGGCTCTCGGCCTTATATCAACAAGCCCCCTCGCGGCATACAAATCATAGGCCCTCAGCCTCATAATCATAATCAGGTGTTTCCTCACAACATAGGCCCTTGGCCTTACTCAGTCAGAATCTCACAAGACACTCGGCAACAGTAAAATGTGATGCTCAACCCAAAACATCATTTAAAATATCATTTTAAGTGTTAAAGTAGAGTAAACATGGATGGGTTATGGAAACAGTAGAATATAGCATGACTCAGTTCAAGTATAAAGTCAAAACTGTGAGGAAATATCAGTAAAAGTCCCCTAAGGGTCCAAATAGTTGGCACGAGGCCGAAATATGGCATTCATCCCAAAACATGATGATAGCAAATAGTTTTCGATCAAATACGCGATAAAATAGTCATTCGGGATGGATTAAGTCACAATCCCCAATGGTGCCCGACCCCATGCTCGTCATCTAGCTTGTGCACCACCTCAATATAGCACGACGATATGCAATCTGGGGTTTCATACCCTTAGGACAAAATTTACAATCATTACTCACCTCAATCCGGTCAAAACTCTAGCCCGCGATGCCTTTTCCACTCGAATCGGCCTCAACTTGCGTCAAATCTATCCAAAATCAGAATCATGACGTGAAAATATGCTAAGGGAACAAAGCCCATGCGAAAATAATCAAGTTATAACATAAATCCCGAAATTAACCAACCGGATCACATATAAAACCGATAAACAAAGCAATAAGAAGCAGAAATGGGGGAATCGATGTGGTAACTCATGAGACGACTGGCCGGGTCGTCACATCCTCCCCTTCTTAAACAAACGTTCATCCTCGAATGAGTCAAGAAACATACTTGAAGCCTCAAACAGGTGAGGATATCTGCTCCGCATCTCCTGCTCGGTCTCTTAGGTAGCCTCCTCCACGGGCCAACCTCTCTACTGCACTTTCACTGAAGCTATATCCTTTGATCTCAACTTTTGATCCTGACGCCCCAAAATAGCTATTGGTTCCACATCATAAGTCAAATCATCATTTAATTGAACCGTGCTGAAATCCAGAACATAAGACAGATCCCCAATATACTTCCGGAGCATAGAAATATGAAATACCGGATACACACTCGACAAGTTGGGTGGCAAAGCAAGATCATAAGACACCTCCCCAATCCTTCAAAGCACCTCAAAAGGACCAATGAACCGAGGACTCAATTTACCCTTCTTCCCAAATCTTATAACACCCTTCATAGGCGAAATCTTCAACAGAACCTTCTCACCAACCATTTAGGACACATCTCGAACCTTCCTATCGGCATAACTCTATTGTCTCGACTGCGCTGTATGAAGCCTCTCCTGAATTACCTTGACCTTTTTCAAAGAATCCTACACCAAGTCTGTCCCCAATAGCTTAGCCTCCCTCGGCTCAAACCAACCAACTGGAGATCTACATCGCCTCCCTTACAATGCCTCATATGGAGCCATCTGAATACTCTACTGGTAGCTGTTGTTACAAGAAAACACTACAAGTTGTAGAAACTGATCCCATGACCCTCCGAAATTAATTACACAAGCACGCAACATGTCCTACAATATTTGAATAGTGCACTCAGACTGCCCATCCATCTAAGGGCGAAAAGCTGTGCTCAACACAACCTGAGTACCCAACTCTCGCTGCACAGACCTCCAAAACTATGAAGTGAACTGAGTGCCCCTATCTGAAATGGTGGAAACTGGGACACCATGCAAACAAACAATCTCAAGGATATGGATCTCTGCCAACCGCTCTGAAGAATAGGTAGTACACACAGGAATGAAGTGCGCGGACTTAGTCAGCCGATCCACAATCACCCAAATAACATCGAACTTCTTCAAAGTCCGTGGAAGTCCAACTACAAAGTCTACAGTGATCCTCTCCCACTTCCACTTTGGAATGTCCATCTGTTAAAGCAAGCTACCCGGTCTTTGATGCTTGTATTTCACCTGCTGACAATTGAGACCCCGATCTACAAATCCCATAATATCTTTCTTTATTCTCCTCCACCAATAATGTTGTCTCAAATCCTGATACATCTTCGCGGCACCCGGATGAATGGAATACTGCGAGCTATGGGCCTCCTCCAGAATCGACTCCCGAAGCCCATCTACATTGGGCACACAAATCTGGGCCTACATCTTCAACACCCCATCATCACCAATATTCACCATACACAACCGGTACACATGGTCTACAACAACAGTATCGTCCACCGGAGTAGATACATGAACAGGTGAAATAAGAGACTCACGAGGCGTATTTAAATAACGAGCAAAGTATGATGACGCATAAGAAAAGGTAGAACCGGGATTAAATAATATAGAGGCATCTCTGTGGTAGACTGAAAGAATACTTATAATAATAGCATCGGAAACAATAGCATCGGGTATAGCTGGAAGTGAATAGAAACGATCCTGACCGCCACCTAATCGACCTCCCCCTCTAGGGTGACCCCTAAATAACTGACCTCCATCCTTAGCTGGCTGGGTGGGTGATGGAGAAGTAACTAACACTGAAGTCGATGGTTGACTCCTCTGCCGAGATGAACCCGCAAGATGACGAGGACACTACTTCCACATATGACCCATCTCTCCACACTCATAGAAACTCCCGGGCATTGGAGACGGGGACTAAAAGGAATCCCTAGCACCGGAATGACTAGCAGATGCACCTGACATAGAAAGGCCCTGAACTGATAGAGTACAGGACGAACTCTAAGCTGGAAGGGCACTAAGTAATGACTGGCCCTAATGAGAACTGTGAGAACCATGACCCGATGACTCCCCATGATAACCTGGGCGAGCTAGATGAGCATGCCTGAATGGACGACCTCTGCCGTGCTGGAACTGACCTCTCGAAGGAGCATCACCATAACTACCAGATCCTTGAGGCTTATTGGCCTCCCTCTCCTCTCGCTCCTGGCGATGAACTGACTCAATCTCTCGAGCAATGTCTACAACCTCCTCAAAAGTCGCACCAGTCACCCTCTCTCTGGTCATAAGAATACAAAGCTAATAAGTGAGGCCATCAACAAACCTCCTAATCCTCTCCCTATCTGTTGGAACCAACCAAATCGAATGGCAAGCTAACTCATATAACCTCATCTCATAATATGTCACAATCATCTCTCCCTGATGCAACCACTCGAACTGCTTGTGCAGCTCCTCCCTGCGAGACTATGATACATACTTCTCCAAGAAGAGAACAGAGAAATGTTGACAAGTAAAGAGTGTTGGACCAATATGCCTACACCTCTCAAAAGCCTCCCACCAAGTGAAGGCAGCTCCAGAAAACTCATAAGTAGTGAAAGAGACCCACTGGTCTCCAGAATACCCGCTGTATGAAGCATCCTCCGACACTTATCCAAGAAACCCTGGGCATCCTCGCCCTTTGAACCACTAAATGTCGGAGGCTGAAGTCTACAAAACCTCTCCAATCTATGCTGCTCGTCCTCTGGCATAGCAGGAACTATATAGTCTTGAGCAGCTGCAACCGGCTGGGCTGGATGCGCCCCCAGTGTCAGAAGTCCCTGCACGGCCTACTCAGGCGTGCGAGCGGCGGGAGTCTGAGTGCCTCCCCCGGCCTGAGAAGTAGTTGCGGTTGTAGTGACTGAGACCGCCTGAGCTAGGCCAGTGCATATTGACAGAATCTGAGCCAAGGCCTCGTGAAGACCCGGAATCACAATGGGCACAGCTGGTGCCTGAGCTGGTGCTGCTGGAGCGTCTACAACTAGGACATGATCTTGAACTAAAGAGACTAGTGGATCTGCAGGTGCTGCCCTAGCTGCTGTGCGGGCCACAACCCTGCCCCTACCGCGACCACGGCCACATCCTCGGCCTCTAGTGGCCATAGCTGGTGGTACTGGTGGTCGTCCATCTTGACATGTAGCACGTTTCCTCACCATCTGTGAGAGAATAGAATAACAGAAGTTTAGTACTCAGATCAACAAAATCTGATGACAATAATTCCAAGAATATGAAGTTGTTCCTAAAGGTTCTGCAGCCTCTTGAGGATAAATACAGACGTCTCCGTACCAATCCGCGAGACTCTACTAAACCTGCACATGACTCATGAGACTTATGTAACATAGGCTTTGATACAAACTTGTCACGACCGTAAATCCGGACCCGGTCATGATGGCGGCTCTCGTGAAGACAAGTCCAGTCGACACACTTCCAATTCATTTTTAAGCAATTATAATGATAAATATTAAGATGTTAACATAATAAAATCCCTAAAAAAGTGAATACTACAATTGCGGAATAGGCATAGCCCGACATCGGGGTGTCACCAGTCATGAGCATCTATAATAATACTACAAGTCTGAAAGAGTCTACTCAACTATTACAAAACTAAAGTAGAAGAAAATAAGATAGAGGGAGAAGTACTAGGCTGCAAATGCCGAGCAACTACTCTGAATCTGCTGGAAGCTCTCAACCCTCGCAAACAGGACCTGAAGCGCCTGAATCTGCACACAGAGTGCATGGAGTAAAGTGAGTACTCCAACTCAGTGAGTAATAATAATAAATACAGACTGAGCAATAAGAAATCACGTCAAGGCACATCAACAGGCTATAAGTATGGGGCCAATAGAAATCATCTATTGGGTGATTTGGAAATCTTGGGCTGCATGTAAGTATGGGGACAACAACTTTTACTTGTATCAAATGGTTACTCAATGTGTTTGGAATATCAAAGCAGTTCTTCAGGATGCATTTCCTAATTTGGACGCTACTGGTACATGGAGTAATCTCTACGAATTAGTAGAGAAGCTCAAACCTGTTGTCATATGTACCCCTGTTCATTGGACAAAACCTGCACCTGGGCGGATCAAAATTAACTCATAGTAGTTTTATCAAAGCAAGCAGGAAAGCTGGGATTGGGGGTATTGTTAGAAATAGCAATGGAGACTTCATCTTTGCATTTTTTGTCCCTATACAAGATAGTAGTAGCTCGCAAACAGAAGCCATAACAGCAAGATTTGGGGTAGAATGGTGCACTCAACATGGCTACTCTAATCTTCATGTGGAGATTGATTCTCTGATTGTCACTAAAATCCTCACAAAACAAGGCACCAACAACTTGAAGCTACAACATATTATCAATGGTACAACTACTAAGCTTGACAACATTGTTTCTTGTATCTCTCATTTCCTTAGAGAAGCAAACCAAATTGCGGATCTGTTGGCAAAGTTGGCTTCTACAAGTGGAAACATGACCTTATATCACTCTCATAACAACCTTCCTAGAGAGGCAAATGGGCTGTTTCAACCTGACAAATGAAAACTTCCTATTTATAGGAGACGATATGAAAAATGTAATTTTTTGTTAGTTTGTATAGGCTACGCCTTTCCTTGTTTTGCTTGCCAAACTTTTTGTAGACTAGAGGCAAGGTTCCATGTCCCCCTCTTGTCATTCTAAATTATCCAATATACATGGTAGGGGTCCAAGCCTAACCCCCACACCCTAAGCCCACAAGTGAAGGTGATGGTTTAAACTAAAAAAGTACTATATGTAAATTAGTCACCCATGCACAAATACTGATAAGAAAAAAGTAAAAATCACAATTCTTTTGATTAAATATAAATTCAGAAAACATGTGAACATACGGAAATTAGCAGATCACTAATTCATGAGTTCATATTCATATTGTAAAACTTGGAGAAGGAGAAATGCAATTGAAAGTAAAATCACTTTGCATTTGATATCTCAGACGGTTATTCTATACAGTGTTGTAATATATATATACATGTGTTCCTCCACTAGCTAGCAAAACACGTCCTCTAAATAAACTAACTATAGTCTATGTACAAGAAAGTTCTAGAAGAAGATCCTATGGCTAGAATTAAAACAAACAAGTAAAGAGCAAGGGCTATGATGAAGCCACGTGTCCCTGTTAATGTGTTTAAGGAGGCAACTTTGATATCATGTGATACATTGTATAAATCTAGCCGCCAGAGATCTCTTTCAATTGAATACCATCGTCAACACCCCCCTCAAGTTGGAGGGGGAAGAATGAACCCCCAACTTGCTCAGGAGCTCATGATGAGAAGGCCCAGAAAGAGGTTTGGTGAAGATATCGACCACTTGAGAGCGAGTAGGAAGAAAGGAAAGGGAGATGAGACCAGATTGAAACTCTTGGCGGACAAAATGGCAATCAAGTTCGACGTGTTTTGTCCTCTCATGAAAAATGGGGTTTTTAGCGATATAGATCGCAGCTTGGCTATCAAAATGAAGGGGAATCAGTAAAGAGGGAGGCACCAAGAGATCCGTAAGAAGGCGGTGAAGCCAGGTTAATTCTTCCACTACACGGCGCATAGAGCGGTACTCCGCCTCGGCGGAAGACAAAGAAACAGAAGATTGTTTCTTGGATTTCCAAGAAATGGGACAACCACCCAAACTGATGAAGAAACCACTAACGGAACGGCGAGAATCAGGGCAAGAACCCCAGTCGGAGTCGCAAAAAGTGAGAAGATCAAAAGAAGGGGAAGAAGACATGAAAAGACCAAGACCAGGATCTTTTAGGAGGTAGCGAAGACAATGCATGGCAGCAGCCAGGTGAGGATAACGAGGATCTTGCATAAACTGAGATAGGTGTTGAACAACAAAAGAAAGATCTGGCCTAGTATGAGTGAGGAAGTTGAGCTTACCAAGAAGACGATGATAAAGGGAAGGATCAAGGATAGGAGAACCAACTCCAGCAAAGAGCTTGATAGAGGGATCCAAAGGGGAGGTGACTGGAGAAAGATCCAAACAAGAAAATTTAGTGAGCAGTTCAAGAGCAAATTTGTGTTGGCTAACAAGCAAACCAGAAGGCTCCTGCAAAATCTCCATGCCCAAAAAGAAAGATAAGTGCCCTAAATCCTTAATTTCAAATTTAGCATAAAAGAAATGTTTCAATTCAGTCAACTCTTGCTCATTGTTGCCAGTAAGTAGTATATCATCAACGTACACAGCCACTAGTGAGACAGATGAACCAGACTTCTTATAGAAGAGAGAGTAGTCATTAAGCGAGTGGGAGAACCCTTTAAAATTGAGGGCATCAGTGAGCTTAGCATACCACTGGCGCGAGGCCTGACGAAGCCCATAGAGAGACTTCTTAAGGCGACAAACATGAGTGGGGGAGGGGGAAGGAAAACCAGCAGGAAATTTCATATAGACTTCTTCGTGTAGAAAAGCATTATTAACATCGAGTTGATAAAGACCCCAACCCTTTTTAATAGCAATAGCGAGAATGCAACGAATAGTAGTCATTTTAACAACCGGAGAGAACGTTTCAGTGAAGTCAATACCATCACGTTGAGTGTCACCTCTAATAACCAAATGTGCCTTACGCCTTTCAACACTGCCATTAGATTTAAGTTTCACTTTGTAAACCCATTTACAAGGTAGAGCCTTTTTCCCAGGTGGTAGAGGAACTATTGTCCATGTCTCATTGGCCAATAAAGCATCCAATTCCTTAGCCATGGCTTCCTGCCATCCAGGATGAGTAACAACTTGAGAAAAAGGAAGTGGGTTCATGAATGTGGGAGATAGAATTAACAAGCTGACAACTGAGAGGAGATAGGGTGGAAAAGGATATAACATTAGGTAAAATAGGAGAAAGAAAGCAAGGGGTAGAAACATCAGTAAGATAGACAACATTGCATATGAAATCTGAAAGGTAGGCAGGTGTTTTGTGTTCTCTTAATGACCTGCGCAAGGGAGCCTCAAGAGGAACAAGAGAAGGTGCAGAATGGGTAGGGGACATTGGAATAGAGGTATCAGTGGAGGTAGATAAAGAGGCAGAACTAGAGGGGAATGGTATAAGAGATGTAGGAGAAGAGGAAGGAAGAAGAGAAGAAAAAGAAGGAGGAGAGGAGAAGGATGGACTCAGATGGGAATCATTAGGAATGGGAGAGTTAGGATGAGAAAAAGGGATAGAGAGAGGATAGTTGGAAGAAGACACAGTAGGGGAAATAGGAAAGAGGGGGTAAGAAGCAGAAGGCAAAACAGAAAAAGGAAAAATGGATTCATGAAACGCAACATTTCTAGAAATAAAAACATGGTTAGTTTGCAAGTTTAGGAGCTTATAGCCTTTCTTCCCTAAAGGGTAAACAAGAAATACACAGGCAATAGCCCTAGGATCAAGTTTCCCTCTTTGATGAGACAAAGTAGAGGCAAAACAAAGGCAACCAAAACACTTAAGTATATTATAGTCAGGAGATTTGCCAAAAAGAATTTCATAAGGTGTCTTGTGGTGAAGCAATTTGGTAGGATATCTGTTAATAAGAAAGGTGGTAGTTAAGAGGCATTCACCCCAATAAATGGTAGGAACTTTGGATTGAAATAGCAAGGCTCTACAGGTTTCAAGTAAGTGTTTGTGTTTCCTCTCAACTATACCATTTTGTTGAGGGGTGGCTACGCAACTAGTTTGGTGAATGATCCCTTTAGACTGAAAATAAGCAGCAACAGTAGAACCACTCCCTAGTTCTAAGGCATTATCAGATCGAATGACTTTAATGTTGGTGTCAAATTGTCTTTCAACCATGGCAATAAAGGATTTGAGAATAGTGAAAGCATTGCCTTTGTTGCTCAAAAGTTAGGTCCAAGTTCCCCTACTAAAATCATCCACTATGGTTAGAAAATATTTAAAACCATCATAAGTAGTTGTTTTATAGGGTCCCCAAGTGTCAATATGTATAAGTTCAAATATGTGTGATGTGGAAGAGGTGCTTTTAGGAAATGGTAGCTTATGTTGTCTTGCTAGAGGACAAATAGAGCAAGGGTGAGGATCAGAAACAAAAGCATTATGTGATAGAGCAGAGATGTGTTTCATACTTCAAATGGGCATATGCCTAAGTCTTACATGCCATAAAGTTCCACAAGAAAATTCAGAATTAGAAAACAGGGTGCAAACAGACTGATGACAATTATTAACAGGAGATAAAATTGTTTGGTTTGTCCGCAGGTGAGTTCCAGACATGGGATGAAAGGTCTGCAGCAGATAGAGTCCATCCTTCACTCTACCAGGATTCAGAGGCCTCCTCAAGGAAGGGCTCTGTAAGAAAAAAGATGTAGCAGAGAAGGTAAGCAGACTGTTAAATTGTGAGCATAGTTTGTGAACTGATAAAAGGTTAAATTTGAAACTAGGAACTACAAGCACTCTGTTAAGAGTGAGATCAGGATGGATACAAGATTGTCCAGCATGTGTGACTTTAATCAAAAAAGAATTAGGTAGGTTGACAAAAACAGGTTGTGATAATGGTTTGATGTTGAAAAGAATAGATTCATCAAAAGTTATGTGTTTTGAGGCACCAGAATCAAGTATCCAAAAATGACAAATAGAATTTTTAGGAGTAGTTAGGATAGTAAAGGGAGCAATACCAGCACAGTTAACTGTCACATTTGCTTCAGAATTAGAAGTAGTTTGTTGGCCAATTTTGACTTGGTGTAGTATCTCCATCAATTGAGAAATTTTCTCTTGATTTAATCCAATAGACACATCAGTATTTGTAGGCTTGTTAGAGTCTGACTGAGTGCTGATGGCATTGCTATGTGCTGAATTATAAAAAATTGGTTGTACATTCTCCCTTGGTTTGTTATTCTTAAATCCTCCCTGTTGAAAATTTGTGGGATATCCATGAAGCTTGAAGTATTTTTCTATAGTATGTCCTGTCTTCTTGCAGTATTTGCAGCTTAAATTATTTCTCCGATTGTCCTGATAGGAATTGGGCTTTGAAGTACTGTAAAATGATCCTTGTTGCATATTGAATCTCTGATTGCCTTGCCCTAAATTGGATGACTGTCTAGCAACAGAGAAAGAGGTAGAGTCTATAGGTAAAATCATAGGTTGTATACTTCTTTGTCTTTCCTCTTGTAGTAACAGAAAATAAGCTCGATCAATATTAGGTGAGGGATTCATCATCATTATATTGCCTCTACATACAGTATATGTCTCATTAAGACCCATTAAGAATTGCACTAATTTTTGCCTTTCTTCAAGTGCATTGTTTTTCTCTACAGCCCCACACTTACAATCAACACAACTGCATACAACTCTAGAATCAAGTAGATCAATCTCATCCCATATGACTTTCATATTATTGAAATATGTTGCAATATTGTTTGAACCTTGCACAGTTTCCATTATTTGTTTTTGTAGATCAAATAATTGTGCTAGATTCGACTGTCTATATCTCTTCTCAAGCTGTTTCCACAGATCATGTGCAGACTTAGAGTGAATTACACTAGATCTAATTTCCTTGGTAAGAGAATTTAATAGCCAAGAAAAAACCATATCATTACACCTTGTCCACAGATTAAAAAATTCAAAATTTTCCTTTGGTTTAACTAACGTCCCATCTATGAATCCAAGTTTGTTTTTAGCAGATAAGGAGACTAGAATAGATTTCCTCCATGATCCATAACCAGTCCCATCGAAAACAGAAAACACCAAGGCCATACCTGGCGAATCAGATGCATGAAGATAATAGGGATGAAGATGATCAATTTTTGCCATTATTGGAGTAGGAGAATCAGCGGAAGCACTGGAACTAGAATCTTCAGTCAAAACCATATTCAACGAGAGAAGATGAAACGATTACTGATATTCCAGAAATTTTGTATACTAAATCGCAATTGAATCTAGTGAAATTGATATGCTCTTATACCATGTAAAACTTGGAGAAGGAGAAATGCAATTGAACGTAAAATCACTTTGCATTTGATATCTCAGACGGTTATTCTGTACAGTGTTGTAATATATATATACATGTGTTCCTCCACTAGTTGGCAAAACACGTGCTCTAAATAAACTAACTATAGTCTATGTACAAGAAAGTTCTAGAAGAAGATCCTATGGCTAGAATTAAAACAAACAAGTAAAGAGCAAGGGCTATGATGAAGCCACATGTCCCTGTTAATGTGTTTAAGGAGGCAACTTTGATATCATGTGATACATTGCATAAACCTAGCCGTCAGATATCTCTTTCAATTGAATACCATCGTCAACACATATCAGAGCAAGAGTGAAAACAAGAAGTTGGGAGTAATAGATCTTTTTGGTTTTGTTTTTCTAGAGTTTGAAGTTTTCAAAGAGAATAAACACTAGAAATAATGGTTGAGATTTCAAACATGACTAGCTCTCCTAGTACCCCATTTTTTATTTTCGATAAAACAATAAGATGGTTTGAAAATATTTTCTAGCATCACAAGAACGAACTTTAACTGAAGACCCTTCACGTGTATACACATAGAAACCCACAGAGAAAGGCAGAGATATGCAAGCAAAATAGCAAACACTAATTTCTGTAGCAGATTTGCAAGGTTGAAGCGAAAAAAGAAATAAGAAATATAATACGATTAGAGAATGAAATGCTTGTTCATAATACCTTCCTATCAAACAAGAACCCTAGCTTGCTAGGGTGTTTTGGAGCGATTTGTGGTTTCCTAGGTATATTTTATGAATATATTACTTTGGAATTGTTTAAATTGAGGGTTGAGCTGTAAAAAGAGAGAGAGAGAGAGATAGAGATAGAGAAGAGACGTGCTGTATAACAACCTGATCGATCGTTTGGAGCATTTGCATTCCGTTCAGCTATTTGATGTCTTGAGCAGCATTGTATGATGTATCATGACTTCTGTGAATTGTCGGTTTTGATTTTCAGGTTATTCGGAATTGATTTGGAAGAATGAATTTCATGATTAAAGCTTTAAAGTTGGAAGAGTTGACCGAGTTTGACTTTTTAGGAATTGACCCCGGAACAGAATTTTGATGGTTTCATTAGGCCCAGATGGTGATTTTGGACTTAGGCATATGCCCAGATTTGCATTTGAATATTTCTAGAAGGTTTCGGTGCTAATTGGCAAAAGTTAAAAATTTGAAGGTTTGGAAAGTTCATAAGTTTGATCGAGTTTTTGGAAGTCAAAAGTTTGAAAGTTCATTAAGTTTGATTTGAGGTGCGATTCATTGTTTTGATATTGTTATGCGTGATTTAAGGCCTCGAGTAGGTTCGTTTTATGTAATGATACTTTTTGGTATGTTCAGATGAGGTCCCGAGGGACTCGGGTGAGTTTCCGATAGGTTTGGGTTGTGTTGCATTCTTTTTTTTTAAAATATGTTTCGATGTCGTTTCTTCAAATATAAATGGTACCATATTAACAAAATGAGCTCCAATTTCTATTTTAATTGAAGTATTAGATTCGTATCGTAATTATGGAGCCATAGCAAAAAGAATCGTCGAATTTGGATGTCGTATGAGTAGTTTATGGTCATTTTAAAAATCTGCACTATTACTAAATATTGAAACCAACATATCCCCTACATTATAAGGTCAAATGGACTGATTCAAAAGCCTAACTTGACTAAGGTTTCACAAGAAATCCATTGGAGGCATCAAAAGTAAGTTTCAGGATCAGTTGGCATAAGAAACGAGGCAGAACAGCTGGACAAAAAAATATTTAATATCAAGGGTTTATTCATTTAGTCATATTTTGAGTTGGGAGCTCCGATTTGGGCAATTTTGAAGGCAATTTTTATCATATGGATTGGGGTAAGTGTTCTATACTCGATTTTTGTTATATTACATGAGCCCATCTTTGTTTTTGGCATTTGATTGATGATCTCAAAGTGAAATTTGGGGGGATTTGTCTAAAATTTCATAAAGTAATTTTTTAAGTTTGAACATCGATTCGGAGTCGGATTAGACTTGTCTTGTTCGAGGTAAGTAACACTTCTAAACTTGATGCTGAGGGCATAAAACCTCGAATTATATGTTATGTGATTGATGTTGAGGTGAGGTGCATGCTAGGTGACGGGCGTATGAGTGTGCATCATAGAAATGGTGATTTAGTCGATCCCATGGAACTGTGTAGCTATCTTATCTGAATAGTTTTACTGTACTCTATGTTTTAGAGCACTTGAGCTATGATTTATGCTAGAAATCATGTTTAGCCTATATGTTGGTACTATTAGGACCCATAGTGGTCGTTCCTTGATGTTGAGTTATTTGCTTAATTGCAGTTATGTACTCAGTTGTATTCATCATTACATATCATATCTCAGTCTCTGTTATTGTATATTGTCACATCTCGTATCATTGATTTGGGCTGCTAATCATGAGTGGTGTGAGCCTGAGAGACTGAAGAGGTTGATGACTGAGTGAGGCAGAGGGCATGTTTGTGAGTGATATTTATGGGATCGGGCTGCATGCTGCAGCAAGCTTTATTGGTTCATGCCAGGATTTGGCATGGTGTGCTGTGGCAGTACAAATCTGCTGCCATTTGATTTTTCTAGCTCTCTAGATTTCCCCACTAATGCCCTCCATGGTGTGTCGCCCCATACGTCGATCCTGTGCAACCTTTACAGAGTCGGAATACTATTTCGCGTAGGAAAAGGTGTTTTCATTTGGGCCCCACCCTACTTAGTATAAATATATGTAAAAACATTATTTTGAGGACTTTTGATACATCTTAGACCTAAGGAAGCTAAGGAGGAGGTGGAGAAGCAAAATCACAAAGATTTCATCATACAATCCTCACTCAAGACAAGAGTTTGGATCGTTTTATGTTTTCCTTTGATTTAAACATTATTATGATGAAGTACTCCATATCTATAGAGTAGTTCTCTTTAGGGTTTGATAGATTTGGTGTCCTGATACTTGTTTGTGGATAATTAACTCTAGTTTTATGTATTGAATCATTTTGGATATTATAATTTTGCATCAATATTCACGTGTTCATGTAATCGAGAGAGGCATAACTTGTGATATTTTTGCATTCTATCTTGTTGGTTGAATTCATTAATTCTTCTTAGTAATCAGAATAGGCTAGTGGAATTGTTGATTAATCGTAGTTAGGAGGATAATAGAGAGAGGTTCTCCTAAAGACCAATCCACTACGAATTCGTGCATATCTTCACGAGCTTAAGTTGGTTCATCTTGTAAGGTTGAGACTAATCGAGAGAGAAGTTTCCACTATACAGTTGAATTAATAACCAAGTAAATTCAAGAGACTCACTTGAACATTAGAAGTGAAGTACCTAGAGTTATATCCCAAACATTTATCTCTCACCTATCCTATCATCCCTATCTTCTCCCAATTAATAACCTTCTTTGCTCATTATTTTCGTAGATTGTCATTAGTAAATAGCTTTAGACCCTTAGTTAAATTTAGTTTTAATCATACAAATCTCATTTATTTGTCATCTTGAATAGCAATTAACTAGAAACTACGAAAACACTGTTTAAATCCAATGCCTATGGATATAATATATTACTTTTCTATATTCGACTAGCGAGCATATTTAAGTGTGTGTTTTGCGCTCGTATAAGGTCGGTGCCGGGGGGATATTTGTATCTTGTATGTATATTAGTCTTAGTTTTTGCTTTAGTTAGCTTGATTATTTTTTTGTAGTAGTCTTAGTTTGAGTAGTACAAACATTAAAAAAAATCATAAAATTTTTAAAATTTTCAACTTTTCTCGATGATGGATATTATTCGACAAGTTTCTCGAGGGATTAAAGTCAAAAGAAAAAGACCAAAAAGATTTTCTTTTGTAGGTAGTGTAATAATTCCCCCTTAGTTTTTCTTTATGCCACAGTTCTTTCCCAAGGTTTTTGTTTGAACTGGGTGTAGTTAGTTTTTATTTTTGTTATAAATAGTAAAACTTGTGCTATGATTTGAATTGAAGCAATATCTCTTGAATTTGTTATTCCTGGAGAATAGTGAGCGCTTTAGTTGGGACGCTTAGGCTCATTTCTTGACTCTTGCATAAGTACCTTAAATTGTATGATCTTAATTTTTTCTTAACTGCTTTGACTAGAATGTCTTGATGAGTCCAATCCTTAGTGAGACATGTGCCATGTTTGTGTGAGGTTTGTGTGATTATGTGCATAACATTTGATGTCTAGAACATGTCCCGTGTGTTTGCAAAGTGATAGTAGTTTTGTTTAGTATTGGAAGTGATATAGGCGTTCTTTGTTGAGCCAATAATATGTGTTTACCCGCCTTATTATTATGTATCTTAGTTAACCCCTTTTGACTCTATAATCCTATTTTTTTGGCAATCACATTACAAGCCTTACCCATTTGTTTGAATTGACCATCTATTTGAACCTTTTTACCTCTCTTGAAGCACTTGATTTGTTATGAACTTTGTAAAAGTTGAAGTCTGGGGTGGTTGGTTTGGCTTTTGAGTGGAACTAATGAAACAAGGAGAGAGGTGCAATAGTTTGAAAAACTAAGAGCCACTTGAATTGAAAAATAAAGAAAAAAATATAGTTTTATTGTTGTACAAAATATTCTTTGATAGTGGTGACTCTTGATGTAATTGTGCGTAAGTAATTTGGGAGTTGATGTATATTGATGTGAAGGTGGAGTTTTGGTTTGACATAAAGTGTGGGATTTTGAATGTTAAAGTGTATGTAGTAAAGTGCTTAGGGAGGTGTAGTCACTATCTAAATGTATCCTACTCATCCCGCAACCTACATTACAACTATTTAAAGTTTTACTTGATCCTTGACTGAATGAGCTCGATTAGTAGAGTAGTACACTAAGGGCAAGCCTATGGTTTCATCTTTTTTTGCATATGAATGTTGTTTCTGAGAGTGAGTGAATTCTTTCTATCTTGAGTTCCTAATTGGTATTAACTTTTATTGTGTGTGGAACTACTCTTTATTGTTGTGTGAGGGCACTTGATTCATGAAAGAAAGGTAATGTCATTGACCTTTATGTTAGAGTAAGTGAGCGGATTATAAATAATGCATGGTACTTATGAGTCAAACCTTGATGTGAAGATGTTACACTATTGTGCTTAGTCTATTTTAAATATTCTTGGTGTGATTGTAACGACCAGACCGGTCGTTTTGAGCTCTAGCGTGTCGTTTAGCGGTTTGATGCCATGAGCAGCTCCACTTCAGGTACTATGACTTGTACGCGTGGTTGGAATTGAATTTCGGGAAGTCCAGAGTTGATTTGGAAAGAGAATTCTCATTTCGGAATCTTTAAGTTGGAAGAATTAACTAAGATTGGATTTCAGAGTAACCGACCTCGGAATCGGGATTTGAGGGTTCCAGCAGGTTCGTATGATAATTTCGGACTTGGGCGTATGCCTGGATCGGGTTTCGGATGACCTGGGAGCATTTTGGCACCTATTGTGGAAGTTAGCTTTTTGGAAGAAATTTCATAAGTTTGGGTTGAAGTGCATTTCGGTGTTATTGATGTCCGTTAGGGATTCTGAGTCTGGGAGTAGCTCCGTATGGTGATTCTGGTGTTGGGAGCGCGATCGGAAGTGAATTTGGAGGTCTGTGGGTCATTTTGTAGTCATTTGGCTAAAGATAGAAATTTGAAGGTTTTTGAGAAGTTCGACCGGAAGTGGACTTTTTGATATTGGGGTCAGAATCCGATTTCGAAAGTTGGAGTAGGTCCATAACATCAAATATGACTTATGTGCAAAATGTAGGGTCAATCAGACGTGGTTTGATAGGTTTAAATATCGAGAGTAGAAGTTTGAAGTTCTAAAGTTCATAAAGCTTGGATTGGAGGTCGATTCATGATTTCGATGTTGTTTGAAGTGATTTGAGGCCTCGAGCGGGTCCGTAATGTGTTTTGGGACTGGTTGGCATGATTGGTCGTGGTCCCGGGGGCCTCGGGGTGTGTTTCGGGGTAGTTTTGGAACATTTTGGGTTGAATTGTTGCTGCAAATTTCTGTTACTGGTTTCCTTCTTCGCAAACACAAAGGGAGTTTCGTGTTTGCGAAGAGGAAGGTGGGAGGCTGCTGGTTTTAGCCTTTGCGAATGCGAGGTGGAGGTCGCGAACGCGAAGGAGTCGAGCTAGTTACTACGCGAACACGAGGAGGAGATCGCGAACGCGTAGAAGGAAAAGTTGGGCCTGAGGTCATTGGCCTACGCGAACGCGAGGTGTGGTGTGCGAACACGAAGGGGCTTGGTAACTGGCCTTCCCGAACGCGGTCAATGATCCGCGAACGCGAAGAAGGGCGGACCTGGGCTGGGCAGAATGTTTAAAATCGGGGTTTGAGTTCATTTTACCCATTTTTCTCTTGGCTTGGGCGATTTTTGGAGCTTTGAAGAGGGGGTTCCATCATTCATCATGAGGTAAGTAATTTATGCTAGTTTTTAAGTTAAGCATATGATTTAATACGAATTTGGAAATGGAAATTGGTAGAAATTTAGGGGTTTGAGGAAGACCTAGAAAAATTAGTATTCTTGGATTTTGACCACGATTTTGGGTATGGAATTAAGAGAAAATCATATATTTGAGTTCGTTAGTTCATGGATAAACTCTATCTTCAAAAAAATTCGGAATCCGAGCACGTAGGCCCGGGGATAAATTTTAGGAACCTTGCATTTAGGGTTGGGAAATTGGTTTAATAATTAGAATATGAACTTTTGAGCATGTATTGACTAGTTCTTACCCTATTTGAATAGTTTTGGATCGTTTGGCTCCAAATTGGAGGTTTGAGCGCATTCTTGAATCGGAATATAGGCTTCGGAGCGAGGTGAGTCCCCTTTCAAACCTTGTAAGAGGGAATTGTCCCCATAGGTGAGTTAATTGGTTATTTGCTCCTATTTGTGGGGGCTACGTACGCATGAGGTGATAAGAGCACCTCGTGCGTAATTACTATTATGCTATTGTCCGGGTAGTCTAGGACCCAAAAGCATGCTGTAGTTGGAAATTTTTGTAATCCTATCGACGATTTGAATTGCTTAAATCACATCGGATTAGTAAGTGAATTTCTAAAAGATTGAGCTTCATTTTCTTGATTTGTAAAAAGAGAATTGGATTTTCCTTGGATAGTCGTTCCCTAATGAGGTCTTGATTAACTGTTTGAACATGTGATTCTATGTGTACCTGCATCGCATGTATGATTTGCGAGTAGGGTGTTTGTTTATTTTATGTTGACCACGTCGCATGGATGATTCGCGAGTGGGGTAATAGATGCATCTATGGTTCGTGCCGTTCGACCCTCGGTAGTGCACATTTTACATTTATATTGGATCGGGCCGTACGACATCGACATGATGTGCGCATGCTTGTATTGTTTCTTGGGATTTATAAATGTTCTCATTTGCCTTTCCTGGCTGGAGATAAATTGATAAAGATAATGAAAATAAATTCTTTGGAAATTCATTATTATTTGGGAAGTTGTTTACCTGCTATCTGACTATATGAATTATAATTGTTGTTTTAATTAAATTTCATAATCTCCTAACATTTTTACTATATTATCGTTGGACCACTAGTAAGTGTCAAAGTCGACCTCTCGTCTCTACTTCTTCGATATTAGACGGGATATTCATTGGGTACACGTTGTTTTCGTACTCATACTACACTTGCTGTGCATTTTTGTTGCACATGTTCATATGTGGCTAGTGGCTTAGTGGCATAGCGGCATGGTTAATATGGAGACTTAGGTGAGTTGCATTTATCGAGACGTTCGTAGCCAGTAGAGTCTCCTTCAGAGTATTGTATTGTATTTTCATTTATGTCCACTTGTATTCCGAACAGTTATTGTATTTTATTTCATCCCCTAGAAATTGCTCATGTACTTGTAACACCGTCTTCTGGGATGATCACATGATTTTTCATTAGTTAAATTTTGTAAAGACACCCTCTTTTATCTAGCGGAGTTTATTATTTATTATTTATTTGTTTAAAGGAAATAATTTCAAAATAATTTAAAATAAGAAATTGCTAGTAAATTGTAGTTGGCTTGCCTGACAGAGGTGTCCGGCGCCATCACGACCCTTAGTGAAATTTGGATTGTGGCAATATGGTATCAGAGAATTAGGTTCCCTTAGGTCTCACGAGTCATGAGCAAGTCTAGTAGAGTCTCGCGGATCGATAGAGAGACGTCTGTACTTATCTGCGGGAGGCTACAGGGCTGTTAGGAGTACTTCCCTTCTTGATTCCTCATTGTGCAATTTGATTCTTTGAAGCTTATGCCCTTATTACCTTCCTACTCAATCTTACGCGAGACGAACCGCTGGTTATAAATCGAGAATTGAAGAGTTGTAATGGCACTACGAAAATGGTGCGGAGTGTTTCTCCCTACGGGGTTGCCTGAGCTATTACCGTCGCCTTGTGGAAGGATATTCTGTTGTTTCAGCTCAGTAGCGGTACTTTTGAGAGCTCTGAGGCTAGGCACAAGTTTCCATGATGCTAAGAACAATTTTTCCACAGTATTGATATGATGGTAGGATGTTTGCCTACGGGTCGGGGGCGGTGAATAACTTGAAAGGAGGTTTACTCAATGTATGATTCTACAAATTCAGTATTTTATTCCCGGCGAAAGAAAGGCAATCGGACTAAGAATGTTTAGATTTGGGTGGATGAAGTAATGAGACTTAGTATTTTCGATCGCGGTGGAATTTTCATCTGTGACATAGTATCATTGTCCTCGATTGAATATGTAGAGATCGCCGGTGTTATGGTTTTCTTCAATTTGCCTTTGGGGTGGGATATTGTGAAATAATAATGGGGAGGCAACTGTCACAAATTGCGATGTGCAGTGGTTCATGATTGAACCAGTATATCTAGTATTGATAGCCCAGGAAAGATGACCTCGGGGATATTTAAAGTTAGTAGCGGTTCGTGGGTTCAAGCGCTACGTAGATAGGTTGTATTCAAGGCAACAACTGCGCAGTAAAGGATGAGGAAGGACATGTGAGAAGTGTCAGGCGGTGGTTAAAATTTTTAGAAGACCAGGTATAAGAAGCAAAGGTCGAGTGGTCGATTAGAGGGGTGAGTTTCACCAAAGTGGGAGAGTGGCGGAGTTGCATATGGGCTTTGTGTTAGGATGACTACGCACCTTAAGGAGAGTTTGGAACGACTTGGGAATTTAGTGATTGATGGTTGGGGTCTACGGTGTTACAACCCATATCCACATGTGTTAGTTCATGCCATATATTAGTTAACATAAATCCAAGAAGGAATTATCTTTGAGATGATAAGAAGTCAATCCTATTGGTCTTAAGTGATACAAGAGTGTATAAGGGTGATTAACCAGTATTAGAAGTTAAACGAATCAAGGATGTTGTAACTCGTATTTTCAGGAAATCTAGCGGTGCTTAATACACTCAAGAGGTCATTTATTAAGGTATTTTAATCATATAATATCCGTATCATAAGTCTTGAAGTCAAACGAGTTATGAAACAAAAGTCGACAAAAGTTGTCGCAACTTAGGTTCATAATTTTACTTAAACATTAGGTCAAATGTTTCTAATCTTTTCTCACAATTTACAAGGAATTACGGGGTGATATACCCACAAAATTAAAGATCTATGAGTCTAGTTTCCAACGCATTAAACCGTTCATCGATACGATCTCGGAGTAGAGAGATATTCGTGTTTTCGAGAGACTGCGCCAAGCACCTCTCTATGGGGCCCACTAAGTCGGTTTAAGATATTTAGACCTATATAGGATGACTACAACCCGTTTTAAGTCATTTCTTTTCACTATTTTCAGACCTTAGAACCCTAGGAACATCCTCTCAAGGTTCTCTCAAGATTCAAGACCCAAAAAAACGGCAAACAACACAAATCAAGTGTCGGGAATTCCGTGGCGCTAGTAAGTCTCTTGTTCTTCTTGTTGTTGCTCATTTTTGTGTCGTTACAGCCCGTGTGGGAGGTTGTTTTAAAGGGTTTATGTTCTGTAAATACTCCCTCATGTTCTTAATATCAATCCTAGGTGATTTCAAGCCTTCTAAAGTGATTCTAGTGCCGAAAAACACTAATTGATCGCTAGTTTCGTTTTTTTTGTTGTGTGGCAGCATTGGAGGGATATTTCATGGAAATTTAAGGTCAAATTGGAGTTGTTCTTTCTGTATAAAGGTAAGTAACCTCTTACTCTATATGTATTTAAGATTATCCAAGTTGCGGCTAAGCCATTGAAGCTAGAACTTGTGAGATATATATCGAAAGGTTTGGTAGTAATGTTATTGTTTTGTGGACTGTTTTGCGTTGTTGTTGGGCTGCGTATTTTACTACTATCTTGTGGAGTTTTGGAGGAGTAAGGGTGTGGGGAAACACCATATATATGTAGGGTTATGGGCTGATAGTTATTCGTAACATTTCCAGATTGTTTGACACGACTATGGTGGTCGTCGTATGTATGGAGTGATTAGGCTGTGTGTGGACTATATTGGGAGGCTCAATATGTTTATTATTGATGTTGTTTGGGCTGTTTGGTGACTATTTTGAATGGTGTGAGGTCATATATATAGGGGAGGTGTTGTCCGTTTCATCGTAAAATAGGTTGTGGTCGATACATAATAGTTATGACACTTAAATGATAACGATAGTATCGTTTCTCTTATTGTAGACTAAGGAGTTTTGACAATTGCATAGCTTGAGATTGGGGAAGTATATACAAGGTATGTGAGGCTATCCCTTTCCTTCTTTTGCACGACTCTGATTGTACATAATGTAATGAACGAGCTTCCAAGATATTCTACTCTTAGAAGCTACCAGTACTTACATTGTTTTCCCTCTTATGGAACGATTGATGTTAATGTTGCTTCTCTTATTCTTATGTTATCAATGTTGTTCGTACTTCCTAAATCTTATAAGGTTCATAGTGAAGAGTTAGTCCTAATAACGCGTACAGAGGATACCGACCTTACGTCACTCCGAAAGGTTTAGAATGTGATTCCATGAGTCGAGCATGCATTATATATATGTATCTATTTTACTCTACCGAGCCACGCTATAGTTGGCCGGGTACGGCACCTATTGTGCAACCACTGATCAGTTGGGTTTTACCGAGCTCCACGTGGCCGGGTACGATTCTACCGAGCCTATTATGGCCGGGTACGATATGATGATGATGATGCCCACAGAGGCGAATGCTTTAAAGGTTTATGTATTTATACATATGTATCATGCATTTCATGTAAGTAGCCCTCAGAGGTACTAAGATGTTACAGGTGGTATATTCTTTATCCTTGCTTACATTACTGATCGTATTTATGGTTCCTTGCCTTACATACTCAGTACTTTATTCGTACTGACGTCCTTTTATTTGTGGACGCTGCATGTCGTGCTGCAGGTCCTGATAGACAGGCAGGTGCAGCTCCCCCACCACAGTAGACTGTCCAGTTTAGCGGTGATTGGCGAGATCCCTTCTCCGGACTTGCCTTGGTCTTGGTATGAAATTTTTGTTATAGACATTATGGGTATGTCGGGGCCCTGTTCTAGCTATGTTGCAACACTTATGTTCTGTTAGAGGCTCATAGACAGGTGTCGTCTCATGTATAGTTTGGTATGCCTTGTCGGCTAGTTTTTGTTGTATAGTCTTTCATAGTAGCGAGGTAGCTCATACTTTATACGTAGTTTCTTGATTGTCTGGTCATCCCCTGCTATGTATGTTCATGCCGTCATATTTTATTGCTGGTTGTCCATGATCTAGGTCTACCATTTATATTGATCTCGTCAGCCTTAAAAGATAATAATGAAGGTTAGATGAAATGTACGTTGGTGCTCGGTAAGTGTGGTCGGGTGCTAGTCATGGCCCTTCAGTTTGGGTCGTGACAAACTTGGTATCAGAGCAATTCTATCCTAGGGGTTGTCTATGAGCCGTGTCTAGTAGAGTCTTGATTATGGATGTGTAGCGCGCCATATTTATAATCAGGAGGCTACATGACATCTAGGGTTATTACCTTCTTCCTGAATCTAGATCGTGCGTAGAGTTGAGTCGTAAGTGTTCGTCTCTAATATTCACCTTGTTTTTTTCCAGTGATGCCTTCGACTAGGAAGCAAACGATTAGTAGACGGCTTGATACAGCAGCGGGAGAGGGTACCAGTCAGGTTCCCCAAGTCAGAGCAGGACAAAGTGAGGCTCAAAGTGATATGCCCTCTTATACCTCATCTACTCCATCTCCTCCAGAGGATATTAGAAGGCATCCAGCGCCTCCAGTTCCTCCGTCTGGCACTCCAGACCAGGATATGCGGAGTGCTTTGCAGTTATTGACTAGCTTGGTAGCTGCTCAGGATCAGAGGCAGAATACAGGTGCTGCTGAGAAACCAGTTAGTACAAGAGTTCGTGATTTTATTAATTTAGACCCTCCAGTGTTTACCGGATCAGACCCCAAGGAGGACCCACAGACTTTTATTGACCAAGTTCATCGTACACTTCGGGTTATGCATGTTAGTGATACAGAGGCAGTAGAGTTGGCTTCTTATCGGTTACGGGATTTAGCGGTTCTCTGGTATGATAGTTGGGAGAGATCCAGGGGTCCGAACCCTCCTCCAGCTGTGTGGAAGGAATTTTCTGAGGCCTTTCTTCGTCACTACTTGCCAGTTGAGATACGACGAGCTAGAGCTGATAAGTTCTTGAACCTTAGACAAGGTAATATGAGTGTGCGAGAGTACAGTATGCAGTTTGATTCTTTGGCAAGGTATGCTCCCCATATGGTGGCCGAGATGAGTGATAGGGTGCATATGTTCGTGAATGGGTTGGGACCACATCTGATAAATGAGTGTACGACAGCCTCCTTGGTGGAGGGCATGGATATTTCCCGTATTCAAGCTTATGCCCAGACCCTAGAGGATCGTAAGAGCCAGCAGAGGGCAGTTAGGGAGCAGGATAGAGGCCAGCATAAGAGGGCGATATTTGCAGGGTATTCTGATGACTTCAGAGGCCGCATCAGGCCACAGTTTTCGAGGAGTTCGGCGCCACCTGTAGCTAGTGCTACTCCACAGTTTCAGAGGCCTCGATATGATCGATCCTATTTTGGTCCAGGTCAGAGTTCGCGGGCATCTGGCTCGCAACATCACAGGGATACTAGTCAGATGAGACCCCCAACACCACATTGTGATCAGTGCGGCAAGGCCCACTTTGGACTGTGTCGTCGAGGTTTTGATGCATGATATTCGTGCGGGCAGCCTAGCCATATGATGCGGGAGTGTCCTAATAGAGGAGGTGATGGTATGTCTCAGCCGACTGGATCTGTGCCTGGTTCTTCCTCATCAGTTCGACCTCCAGCACGGGGTTTTCAGCAGTCGACAGGTCGTGGTAGGGGTAGAGGTGCAGTGCCGAGTTCGAGTGGTGCTCAAAATCGAACCTATGCTCTAGTAGGTCGACAGGATCTCGAGTCGTCTCCAGATGTTGTTACAGGTATTATATCTGTGTTTTCTTATGATGTATATGCGCTGATTGATCCGGGATCTACATTATCATATGTTACACCCTTTGTGGCTAATAAGTTTGGCATTGAACCTGAATTGATAAGTAAACCCCTCGCGGTATCTACTCCGATAGGAGATTTTGTGATTGCTAGAAGGGTATATAGAGGTTGCACTGTGATGATTTGTAGTCGTCAAACCTCGGCAAATTTATTTGAGTTAGAAATGGTTGATTTTGATGTGATAATGGGAATGGACTGGTTGGCCTCATGCTATGCAAATGTTGACTGTCATACGAAGATGGTTAGGTTCCAATTTCCGGGTGAACCCGTCATTGAATGGAAAGGGAACATTGCTACACCGAAAGGTAGGTTTATTTCCTATCTTAAGGCAAGGAAAATGATCTTAAAAGGTTACATTTATCATCTCGTTCACGTTAGGGATGCGGAGGCGAAACCGCCTACTTTACAATCAATCCCTGTGGTCAACGAATTCCCAGATGTTTTCCCAGATGAACTCCCAGGCCTTCCTCCTGAAAAGGAGATTGAGTTTAGCATTGATGTGTTGCCTGACACTCAACCGATCTCTATTCCTCCATACAGAATGGCCCCGGCAGAGTTGCGAGAGTTGAAGGTGCAGTTGAAGGACTTGCTAGATAAGGGATTTATTAGGCCTAGCACTTCACCTTGGGGTGCACCAGTCCTATTTGTGCGGAAGAAAGACGGGTCGTTACGGATGTGTATCGACTATCGACAGTTGAATAAGTCTACTATAAAGAACAAGTATCCACTTCCAAGAATTGATGACCTGTTTGACCAACTCCAGGGTGCCAAGTATTTCTCTAAGATTGATTTACGTTCAGGGTATCATCAGGTGAGGGTTAGGGAGAAGGATATTCCAAAGACGGCCTTCCGGACAAGATATGGGCACTTTGAGTTCTTGGTGATGTCGTTCGGGCTAACAAATGCCCCAGCAGCTTTTATGGATCTTATGAATACTATATTCAGGCCCTATCTTGATGTGTTCGTGATTGTATTCATTGATGACATTCTAGCGTATTCTCGTTCGGAGGTGGAACATGCGGGCCACTTGCGGATAGTATTACAGATGCTTCAGGATCGTAAGTTATATGCTAAGCTCTCCAAATGTGAATTTTGGCTGAACTCAGTAGCATTCCTTGGTCATGTGATATCTGATGAGGGTATTAGTGTCGACACTCAGAAGATCGATGCAGTAAAGAATTGGCCGAGACCTACAACACCATCAGAAGTCCGCAGCTTCCTAGGGCTAGCAGGATATTATAGGCGGTTTGTAGAAGGATTTTCCTCTATATCATCACCATTGACTAAGTTAACACAAAAAGCTACCAAATTCCAGTGGTCTGACACTTGTGAACGTAGTTTTCAGGAGTTGAAGAATCGATTGACATCTGCACCAGTGCTAACTCTTCCTGAAGGAACAAAAGGTTATGTGGTATATTATGATGCCTCAGGTATAGGTTTGGGGTGCGTATTGATGCAGCATGGGAATGTGATTGCTTATGCATCAAGACAATTGAAGAAGCATGAAAAGAATTATCCAACCCATGATTTGGAATTGGCTGCAGTAATATATGCTTTGAAGATATGGCGGAACTACTTATACGGCGTCCATGTTGACATCTACACAGATCACAAGAGTTTACAATACATCTTCAAGCAGAAAGAGTTGAATTTGAGGCAGCGTAGGTGGCTTGAATTATTGAAAGACTACGACGTCGAGATATTGTATCATCCCGGTATAGCCAATGTTGTGGCAGACGCTCTCAGCCGTAAATCAATGAGAAGCTTAGTACATATTGAGGCAGGTAGATGGGGATTGATTAAAGAGCTTCATCAGCTAGCCAATATGAGAATCAGATTGTTAGACTCTGATGACGGAGGTGTTACTGTACAGAATACATCAGAATCATCTTTGGTAGCCGAGGTAAAAGCACGACAATATGAAGATCCTATCTTAGTACGATTAAAAGAAAGCATTCAACAGTGTAAAAGTATGGCTTTTAGGATCGGAAAAGATGGGGCACTGAGATACCAGAGCCGATTGTGTGTGCCTAATGTGGCAGGGTTGCGAGAGAAGATTATGAATGAGATTCATCAATCCCGATATTCCATCCATCCCGGCTCGACAAAGATGTATCATGATGTCAAGGAGCAGTATTGGTGGGATAATATGAAGAAGTCTATTGCTGAATTTGTAGCCCAGTGTCCCAATTGTCAACAAGTAAAGATAGAACATCAGAAACCCGGTGGATTGCTTCAAAATATAGAGATTCCGACCTGGAAGTGGGAGGTGATTAATATGGACTTCATTATTGGATTACCTCGCTCTTATCATAAGTTTGACTCCATCTGGGTGATAATTGATCGACTTACAAAATGTGCCCATTTTCTGCCAGTGAAGACAACTTACGCGGCTGAAGATTATGCAAAGTTGTATATCAAGGAGATTGTTAGGCTTCATGGTGTGCCCATATCTATTATATCAGACTGAGGAGCTCAATTTACGGCTAACTTTTGGAGGTCTTTCCAGAAGGGTTTAGGCATACAGGTAAATCTCAGCACTGCATTTCATCCGCAGACTGATGGACAGGCTGAACGTATCATTCAGACAGTGGAAGATATGCTACGAGCATGTGTTCTAGATTTTAAGGGGAATTGGGATGATCATCTTCCACTCATAGAATTCGCCTATAACAATAGCTACCATTCCAGTATTAAAATGGCCCCATATGAGGCACTATACGGGAGGAGATGTAGATCACCAGTTGGATGGTTCGAAGTCGGTGAAACAGAATTATATGGGCCAGATTTGATTCACCAAGCTATTGAGAAGGTGAAAGTGATACAGGAACGATTGAGGACGGCACAAAGCAGGCACAAATCTTATTTTGATGTCCGACGTCGTGATCTAGAGTTTGAGGTTGGTGATTGGGTTTTCCTGAGGATCTCACCAATGAAGGGTATTATGCGTTTTGGGAAGAAAGGTAAGCTGAGTCCAAGGTATATCGGGCCGTATAAAATTCTTCGACGGATTGGACAGGTTGCTTATGAGTTAGAATTGCCATCCGAATTGGAATTTGTCCACCCGATATTCCATGTATCTATGTTGAGAAAATGTATTAGAGACCCTTCTCGAGTCATCCCTATCAAAGATGTACAAGTTACAGAGGACCTATCATATGAAGAAGTGCCAGTGGCGATATTAGATCGGCAAGTCCGCAAGCTGAGAACAAAAGATGTAGCTTCCGTCAAAGTATTGTGGAGGAACAAAAATATGGAAGAAATGACATGGGAAGTAGAAAAGGATATGAAGTCAAAATACCCTTACTTATTCCAGAATGAAGATAACAAGGATGCTGGTGGAAGACAGGATACATTGGAAGAAGAAACGGCTCTATGAGGTAAGCAATAATTTGAGAATACTCCTCCTTAATACAAAATGATGATATGTAGATAATGTAAATACGCATAATGCTTTGTGTAGACTTGTGAAACCATATGTTGGGATTAATTACTTGCAAGTTTTGCTAGTGATCATTTTATAGGGGAAAATTGATCGGAAATTTCCATTGGAATCCACGATGATTTAAACTCCCCATAAACCCTTACATTCGAGGACGAATGTTCCTAAGGGGGAGGGTGTTACAACCCATATCCACATGTGTTAGTTCATGCCATATATTAGTTAACATAAATCCAAGAAGGAATTATCTTTGAGATGATAAGAAGTCAATCCTATTGGTCTTAAGTGATACAAGAGTGTATAAGGGTGATTAACCAGTATTAGAAGTTAAACGAATCAAGGATGTTGTAACTCGTATTTTCAGGAAATCTAGCGGTGCTTAATACACTCAAGAGGTCATTTATTAAGGTATTTTAATCATATAATATCCGTATCATAAGTCTTGAAGTCAAACGAGTTATGAAACAAAAGTCGACAAAAGTTGTCGCAACTTAGGTTCATAATTTTACTTAAACATTAGGTCAAATGTTTCTAATCTTTTCTCAAAATTTACAAGGAATTACGGGGTGATCTACCCACCAAATTAAATATCTATGAGTCTAGTTTCCAACGCATTAAACCGTTCATCGATACTATCTCGGAGTAGAGAGATATTCGTGTTTTCGCGAGACTGCGCCAAGCACCTCTCTATGGGGCCCACTAAGTCGGTTTAAGATATTTGGACCTATATAGGATGACTACAACCCGTTTTAAGTCATTTCTTTTCACTATTTTCAGACCTTAGAACCTTAGGAACATCCTCTCAAGGTTCTCTCAAGATTCAAGACCCAAAAAAGGGCAAACAACACAAATCAAGTGTCGGGAATTCTGTGGCGCTAGTAAGTCTCTTGTTCTTCTTGTTGTTGCTCATTTTTGTGTCGTTCCAGCCCGTGTGGGAGGTTGTTTTAAAGGGTTTATGTTCTGTAAATACTCCCTCATGTTATTAATATCAATCCTAGGTGATTTCAAGCCTTCTAAAGTGATTCTAGTGCCGAAAAACACTAATTGATCGCTAGTTTCGTTTTTTTGTTGTGTGGCAGCATTGGAGGGATATTTCATGGAAATTTAAGGTCAAATTGGAGTTGTTCTTTCTGTATAAAGGTAAGGAACCTCTTACTCTATATGTATTTAAGATTATCCAAGTTGCGGCTAAGCCATTGAAGCTAGAACTTGTGAGATATATATCGAAAGGTTTGGTAGTAATGTTATTGTTTTGTGGACTGTTTTGCGTTGTTGTTGGGCTGCGTATTTTACTACTATCTTGTGGAGTTTTGGAGGAGTAAGGGTGTGGGGAAAAACCATATATATGTAGGGTTATGGGCTGATAGTTATTCGTAACATTTCCAGATTGTTTGACACGACTATGGTGGTCGTCGTATGTATGGAGTGATTAGGCTGTGTGTGGACTATATTGGGAGGCTCAATATGTTTATTATTGATGTTGTTTGGGCTGTTTGGTGACTATTTTGAATGGTGTGAGGTCATATATATAGGGGAGGTGCTGTCCGTTTCATCGTAAAATAGGTTGTGGTCGATACATAATAGTTATGACGCTTAAATGATAATGATAGTACCGTTTCTCTTATTGTAGACTAAGGAGTTTTGACAATTGCATAGCTTGAGATTGGGGCAGTATATACAAGGTATGTGAGGCTATCCCTTTCCTTCTTTTGCACGACTCCGATTGTACATAATGTAATGAACGGGCTTCCAAGATACTCTACTCTTAGAAGCTAGCAGTACTTACATTGTTTTCCCTCTTATGGAACGATTGATGTTAATGTTGCTTCTCTTATTCTTATGTTATCAATGTTGTTCGTACTTCCTAAATCTTATAAGGTTCATAGTGAAGAGTTAGTCCTAATAACGCGTACAGAGGATACCGACCTTACGTCACTCCGAAAGGTTTAGAATGTGATTCCATGAGTCGAGCATGCATTATATATATGTATCTATTTTACTCTACCGAGCCACGCTATAGTTGTCCGGGTACGGCACCTATTGTGCAACCACTGATCAGTTGGGTTTTACCGAGCTCCACGTGGCCGGGTACGATTCTACCGAGCCTATTATGGCCGGGTACGATATGATGATGATGATGCCCACAGAGGCGAATGCTTTAAAGGTTTATGTATTTATACATATGTATCATGCATTTCATGTAAGTAGCCCTCAGAGGTACTAAGATGTTACAGGTGGTATATTCTTTATCCTTGCTTACATTACTGATCGTATTTATGGTTCCTTGCCTTACATACTCAGTACTTTATTCGTACTGACGTCCTTTTATTTGTGGACGCTGCATGTCGTGCTACAGGTCCTGATAGACAGGCAGGTGCAGCTCCCCCACCACAGTAGACTGTCCAGTTCAGCGGTGATTGGCGAGATCCCTTCTCCGGACTTGCCTTGGTCTTGGTATGCAATTTTTGTTATAGACATTATGGGTATGTCGGGGCCCTGTTCCGGCTATGTTGCAACACTTATGTTCTGTTAGAGGCTCATAGACAGGTGTCGTCTCATGTATAGTTTGGTATGCCTTGTCGGCTAGTTTTTGTTGTATAGTCTTTCATAGTAGCGAGGTAGCTCATACCTTATACGTAGTTTCTTGATTGTTTGGTCATCCCCTGCTATGTATGTTCATGCCGTCATATTTTATTGCTGGTTGTCCATGATCTAGGTCTACCATTTATATTGATCTCGTCAGCCTTAAAAGATAATAATGAAGGTTAGATGAAATGTACGTTGGTGCTCGGTAAGTGTGGTCCGGTGCTAGTCATGGCCCTTCAGTTTGGGTCGTGACATACGGATCTAATTTGAAGTATGGGCTATTATGCGGCAGGAGATTTGATATAACGGAAATGACCTACTTAAATGAAGAAGGATACAACGTAACCTTGAATTGGAAGGATGTTGCCGCAGATTTAATTGATGTCCGCGAGGGGTGAATGGAATTGTGCAGCCAGAGAGTGAGCTCGGACTTAAGATGGGTTATTAATGTCGTAGTGATTGTACCCCGTGCAGCAGCATTGGAAGATGTCGACACGTAAATTCCACAGGTGGGTTATCTCCAGTGAGCAGATCGGCGGTCGGAGGGTTGGCGAAACTTCTGCAAAGAATTTTATTGGTTATACAGCGAGGAGATCGGTCGTGCGAATGTGGTTGATGATTCCGAGTATAAAAAGGTGTTTTACATAAAGATTCCGAGAATTTTGACGGTTGATTGCACAAGGTTATGTCAATAAGGGATAAGGAATCCTGATGAATTTTAGAGTTGTGTAATAGTGGCTTCAAGCTAAGTGGGAGAGTCCCACTGCCTACGATTGGGTTGTATGGTCATCTTTTTGTGAGGTTTCGAGATGTCGGCGTATTGGTAAATTATTTAAGCTACGGAAAAAGAGCATAAGTGATAATTTGAGAAAATGAATTGTTAAAGGTGTGCTATGATTGGCCTTATTGGCTCATGCTCAGACTTAGGGAGGGATTCAGGATTTATGCCTTGTATAAGTGCGGGTTTCAAGGGAAGTGATTCTGCTTGGTGCTTCGCCGAGAGGGTATGCATGTGCTAGGTGAATCATGGAGTTGATTATATTCGGGGCCCAGTCAAAGTGGGTGTCTCTCAACAACGGTCCTAGTGAATTCAAAAATTAAAGTGTGGTGCCTAATGATTTCGAGCCTACAAGTACGGTTAAGAATCAAGTTTTTGTAGCAAATTATGAGAAGAGGCCTAGAATGTTCTATGATGTTTTGACTCGCAATGTAGCATTTGGGAGGAAAATGATAAAAGACTTCAGATTCGTAGAGGGATTATCCGAATGCGCATATTGCTTGAGTATGCGAATGTGCGCACAAGGGAGGTATGAAACGGTTCGTGGGATTGGAGACAATGTGGTCTCGTGATTCAAGGTCACTCGGGACAAGTGCAAATGGGGTGTGTTATGTGTTGAATGGAGTTATTATTATTTCTAAGGCAATCAGGATAAATGGGAAGAAGATAGATTAAATAGTCACAGTTGAATTTGCATATTAGTGGTAGTGATCAGTTCCTGCAGCGTGACCAAGTTATGCAGGTGATTTGTGATGGTAAGTGTAAGGCCTATCGGCCTCCATAATTGATGTTATTCAGAAGTATTTACCATTATGGCATGTTATGTGTAGGCGGATCCTGGAAGGGCTAGGGTGGCTTAGACCACTACTTTGAGATTTGCACATTCTACGGTTATGAATTCACATGTGTGTTGCTATGGTTTTCCTGAGGTTGGGTGCAGTGAGTGGCATGGAGTTTGTAGTGAGGATCAAGGTTGCAGTTCGGTGTTGCCAAGGATGTCACGAGCTCGGAGGAGCAGGAAAATGGTTTGGATGTTTAAAGTGAGTTGGTATTGTCTTCGGCGTCACCTGAGATCGTTGTTTTGTGAAGAAGGCTTTGCATCCTGGTTAAGGATTCTTGATCACTTTTCAGCGTTGTACGGCCAGTGGTTTGGATGTACAGACCTATTATCTATTACAAAAGGTTATGGGAGCGTTCCCCACGAAAAGGTTGTATAAGTGTGGCATGTAGTCACTTGATTGATTGAAGAAGTTAAACCAAGTATGAAGATTGTAGCGATGTCATTAAATTGAGAATTTATGCCCAGAGGGCACTCGTTTTATTGGGTTGTTGACTGTAGAGGATTACTCCAACTATGATGGTTGTTCCTGTGTGTTATAAGGAAAAAAGGGGGTCATTATGGACCTTTGAAAGGTTATTAGTTTAGTTTAGTGCGATCAGAATTAGCTTAAGGTCTATGGATGGATCTAAATGTGAATGTGAGCTCTATATCAGGACAAATGTGTTCATTTCAGCAATGTGCTCCTTATGGAAGAGTAGTCGGGGTGTTATTTCGTCGTCAGCTATTTCATGTAATGATGTATTGCGCCGTGTGAGTCGTGAAACAGTTTGGTGAATTTTTTATGTATCGTGATTCTGCGTAGAGATGATGTTATATGAGCAGAATGGCTCTTAAGATTCAGACCGTATATCGCACCTCAGTTGTGCTTAAGTTTGTAGCTTATAACGCTATATGTCTCCCAAGGGATGGTATTATGCACTTGACGTGCTGGTGACTGACATTCGGTATTTTGATGTGATGATTAATCTAGCTCGGTGTGTATCTCCTTATGTGAAATTTATGTGTGGATCTGGTGGCACGCCGCCATAGGTATGTTGTTTGGATCGGGTTGTACGCCGTAACAGTGTGATCTTAAGTACAGTTCCCCGTATCTGTTTTTATGTGTTTTGTTTCCTATTTTTATGAGGAAAGCTCATATTAGATGTGTGTCCGCGTCGCATGTATGATTAGTGAGCGGGGTGTCTATTCAATTATGTTGACCGCGTTGCATGTATGATTCGCGAGCGGGGTAATTGGATTTCCTTTTCAGAGTTCGTTTCCTTTATGTGTCGCCTATTGGCACATGGTGGCATCATATGAGACTTTTGATCATGTTTGGGGTGGCTTATTACCTAAGCAGTTTGTGGTGGGTGAGACGAGATCATTGGATTAGGATCATTGCAATCTGATTATATGAAGTATATTAAGGAGCAAAGACCATTAATTGGTTTAAGATGAGGTGATGGTTCCTTTTAGGAGTATAGACCCAATGTATTGTTGATTCGACAGTCGGTTATGAATTTCTACGCATCTCTTCCATCATGGCTGTATTGTAAGAGTTAGAGAAAGACTTATATATATCATGAGGTGCATTGGGAGCATCAGATTCGTGGAATTTCGACTAATTTGATCAGAGAATGTTATTGTGGTCCTGTGAGTAAAGTGGTGCAAGGTGCGAATCCAACTAAGGTATGCAGTCATGTCTTGGTGCTGCGTGTAGTTATTGATATGGTGAGTGTATGTTGGAAGCAGGTCTGACATAGAATTCTGGATGGTGGAATTGGGATCTAAGGTTTATTTGCTAGAAATAAAGGGAATATCTTCAGAATTGATCGAGATAATGTGCTCAACTGAGTTGTGGTAGCACGGGAAGGTGCATGAGGTGTTAAACAGTGATTTCAGACAACTCTAGTGTAGTTCTTTGCACGTTCGAGGACGAACGTATGTTTAAGTGGGAGAGAATGTAACAACCCAACCGGTCATTTTGAGCTCTAACGTGTCGTTTAGCGGTTTGAGGCCATGAGCAGTATCACTTCAGGTATTATGACTTGTACGCGTGGTTGGAATTAAATTTCAGGAAGTCCAGAGTTGATTTGGAAAGAGAATTTGCATTTCGGAAGCTTTAAGTTGGAAGAATTAACTAAGATTGGATTTCAAAGTAAACGACTTCGGAATCGAGATTCGAGGGTTCCAACAAGTTCGTATGATAATTACGGACTTGGGCGTATGCACAGATCGGGTTTCAGATGACCCGGGAGCATTTTGGCGCCTATTGTGGAAGTTAGCATTTTGGAGCAAATTTCATAAGTTTGGGTTGAAGTGCATTTCGGTGTTATCGATGTCCGTCTGGGATTCCGAGTCTGGGAGTAGCTCCGTATGGTGATTCTGTTGTTGGGAGCGCAATCGGAAGTGAATTCGGAGGTCCGTGGGTCATTTTTGAGTCATTTGGCTAAAGATAGAAATTTGAAGGTTTTTGAGAAGTTTGACCGGAAGTGGACTTTTTGATATCGAGGTCGGAATTCGATTCCGAAAATTGGAGTAGGTCCGTAACGTCAAATTTGACTTGTGTGCAAAATTTGGGGTGAATCAGACGTTGTTTGATATGTTTAAACATCGAGAGTAGAAGTTTGAAGTTCTAAAGTTCATAAAGCTTGGATTGGAGGTCGATTCATGATTTCAATGTTGTTTGATGTGATTTGAGACCTCGAGCGAGTCCGTAATGTGTTTTGGGACTGGTTGGCATGATTGGTCGAGGTCCCGGGTTCCTCAGGTGTGTTTCGGAGTAGTTTTGGATCATTTCGGACTGAATTGTTTCTGCAGATTTCTGTTTCTGGTTTCCTTCTTCGCGAACGTGAAGGGAGTTCCGCGTTCGCAAAGAGGAAGGTGGAAGGCTGCTTGTTTTAGCCTTCGCGAACACAAGGTGGAGGTCGCGAACGCAAAGGAGTCGAGCTAGTTACTACGCAAACGCAAGGAAGAGATCGCAAACGCGTAGAAGGAAAAGTTGGGCCTGAGGTCATTGGCCTACGCGAACGCGAGGCCTGGTGTGCGAACGCGAAGGGGCTGGGTAACTGGCCTTCGCGAACGCGGTCAACGGGCCGCGAACGCGAAGAAGGGAGGACCTGGGCTGGGCAGAATGATTAAAATCAGGGTTTGAGTTCATTTCACCCATTTTTCTCTTGGCTTGGGCGATTTTTGGAGCTTTGAAGAGGGGGTTCCGTCATTCATCATGAGGTAAGTAATTTATGCTAGTTTTTAAGTTAAGCACATGATTTAATACGAATTTGGACATGGGAATTGGTAGAAATTTGGGGGTTTGAGGAAGACCTAGAAAAATTAGTATTCTTGGGTTTTGACCACGATTTTGGGTATGGAATTAAGAGAAAATCATATATTTGAGCTCGTGAGTTCATGGGTAAACTCTATCTTCGAATAAATTCGGGATCCGGGCAAGTGGGCTCGGGGATGAATTTTAGGTAGCTTACATTTAGGGTTGGGAAGTTTGTTTAATAATTAGAATATGAACGTTTAGCATATATTGACTAGTTCTTACCCTATTTGAATAGTTTTGGATCATTCGGCTCCAAATTGGAGGTTTGAGCGCGTTCTTGAATCGGAATATAGGCTTCAGAGCGCGGTGAGTCTCTTTTCTAACATTGTAAGAGGGAATTGTCCCCATAAGTAAGTTAATTGGTTATGTGCTCCTATTTGTGGTGTCTACGTACGCACGAGGTGACGAGAGTCCGTGTGTAGCTACTATTATGCTATTGTCCGGGTAGTCTAGGACCCAAAAGCATGCTGTACTTGGAAATATTTGTAATCCTATCGACGGTTTGAATTGCTTAAATCACATCGGATTAGTAAGTGAATTTCTAAAAGATTGAGCTTCATTATTGTAAAAAGAGAATTGGATTTTCCTTTGATAGTCGTTCCCTAATGAAGTCTTGATTAACTGTTTAAACATGTGATTCTATGTGTACCTGCGTCGCATGTATGATTCGTGAGCAAGGTGTTTGTTTATTTTATGTTGACCGCGCCGCATGGATGATTCGCGAGCGGGGTAATAGATGCATCTATGGTTTGCGCCGTTCAACCCCTTAGCAGTGCACATTTTACATTTATATTGGATCGGGCCGTACGACCTCGACATGATATGCGCATGCTTGTATTGTTGCTTTGGATTTATAAATGTTCTCATTTGCCTTTCTTGGCCGGAGATAAATTGATAAAGATAATGAAAAGTAAATTCTTTGTAAATTCATTATTATTTGGGAAGTTGTTTACCTGCTATCTGGCTATATGAATTATAATTGTTGTTTTAATAAAATTTCATGATCTCCTCACAATTTTACTATATTATCGTTGGACCACTAGTAAGTGTCAAAGTCGACCTCTCGTCTCTACTTCTTTGAGACTAGACGGGATACTCATTAGGTACACGTTGTTTTCGTACTCATACTACACTTATTGTGCATTTTTGTTGCACAGGTTCATATGTGGCTAGTGGATTAGTGGCATAGCGGCATGGTTAATATGGAGACTTAGGTGAGTTGCATTTATCGAGACGTCCGCAGCCAACAGAGTCTCCTTCAGAGTATTGTATTGTATTTTCATTTCTATCCACTTGTATTCCAGACTACTGTATTTTATTTCATTCCCTAGAAATTGCTCATGTACTTGTGACACCAGGTTTTAGGATGATCATGGGATTTTTTAGTAGTTAAATTTTGTAATGAAACTCTCTTTTATCCAGCGGAGTTTATTATATATTATTTATTTGTTTAAAGGAAATGATTTCAAAATAATTTAAAATGGGCGATTGCTAGTAAATTGTAATTCGCTTGCCTGACAGAAGTGTCCGATGCCATCACGGCCCTTAGTGGAATTTGGGTCGTGACAGTGATGAGTTATGAGAGTTGTCTAATAAGGTCGTGTCTATACAAAGTGTCATTTTATTGCTCGAGGACGAGAAATGAATTAAGTGTGGGATGTTGATGGTAGACTATAATCCCGTATCTTAGTCTCTTATTACACTCCAATTTACTGCACTTTAGTTGAGTTTGAGCTTTAATCGCTAGTATTTTGCACTAATTGCAAGTTTTATGCCTTGTAGGATCGATTCCGGGTGATTTAGATGTTATGAAATGAATTCGAGCTATTTGGAGCTTTGAAGACTGAGTAAAATCCCAAGGGATTAAGTAGGGATCACGTTCGGGGGTCGAGAACCACGTCTGAACTTCAAAAATCAAAGAAAAAAAAGCTGGCTCTGAGAAAGGTCCACCGCCGCGGTGCGTGGGGCGGCGCATGGTGTGTCACAGCTATACAAATCCATTGCCTGTTGATTTTGCTAGCTCTCTAGATTTCTCCACTAATACCCTGCATGGCGCGTTGCCCCATACGGCGTGCCTGTGCAACCTTTACAAAGTGTCACGACCAAAATCTACCATGTCGTGATGGCACCTATCGTGGAACTAGGCAAGCCGACTCTTTACCAAAAAACGCGATATTTCATTTTCAAATATGATTCATGCTATTTAATATTAATTCTTCATAATGAACAGTTGGATAATAAAAATGCGGAAAGAAAAGCCCGACATCAGGGTGTCACTAGTCATGAGCATCTACTAAGAACTGTCCGATAATACTAAGACTAATACAGTGTGGAAACAACTAATAACATTTATAGGAAGATAGGAGGGAGAAGAGCAGGGCTGCGATCGACATGCAGCTACTTTGCTAACTCCGATAGATCAGTGACCGATGAAATCAACACTCGCTAGCACGTCCAGCAGCCCCTAGATCTGCACACAAGGTGCAGGGAGTAATAAAAGTAAATAAAGACTGAGCAGTAGTGACAAGCAGCTCAAGAATAGGTAGTACACACAGGAATGAAGTGCGGACTTGGTCAGCCAATCCATAATCACCCAAATAACATCGAACTTCCTCAAAGTCCGTGGGAGTCCAAGTACGAAATCCATGGTGATCCTCTCCCACTTCCATTCTAGAATATCTATCTATTAAAGCAAGACACCCGGTCTTTGATGCACATATTTCACCTGCTGACAATTGATGCATCGAGCCACAAACCCCACTATATCTTTCTTCATTCTCCTCCACCAATTCTGATTTCTCAAATCCTGGTACATATTCGTGGTACCTAGATGGATGGAATATCGCGAACTGTGGGCTTCCTCTAGAATCAACTCCCGAAGCCCATCTACATTGGGCACACATGTCCGGTGCTGCATCCTCAATAACCTATCATCACCAATAGTCACATCTCTGGCATCGCCGTGCTGAACTCTGTCCTTGAGGATAAGCAAATAAGGATCATCATACTGGCACTCTATGATACGATCGAACAAGGAAGATCGAGATACCACATATTATCATCATATTAGGATCCGACTGGGCTTCGAAATATCCAACCTCACAAATCGATTGGCCAAAGTCTGAACATCCACTACAAGAGGTGTCTCCCCAACAGGAATAAATGCAAGACTGTCCATACTCATCGCCTTCTTACTTAAGGCATCAACCACTACATTGGCTTTTCTCGGATGGTACAAAATAGTAATATCATAGTCCTTTAGCAGCTCCAACCATCTCTGCTGCCTCAAATTGAGATCCTTCTATTTCAACAAGTGCTGGAGGCTACGATGATCAATAAACACCTCACAAGACACACCACAGAGATAATGCCTCCAAATCTTCAACGCGTGAACAATGGAAGCCAACTCCAAATCATGGATAGGGTAGATCTTATCATGGGGCTTCAATGACGTGAAGCACAAGCAATCACTCAACCCTCATACATCAACACACACCTAATGCCGACCCGAGAAGCATCACAATTACCATATAAGAACTCGAAGTTGATGGAAAAACTAATACTAGAGCTGTGGTTAAGGTAGTCTTGAGCTTCTGAAAGCTGGCCTCACACTCGTCCGGCCACCTGAAAGGAGTACCCTTTTGAGTCAATTTGGTCAAGGGTGATGCAATAGATGAAAATCCTTTAATGAACCGACAGTAATAACCCGCCAAACCAAGAAAGCTACGAATCTCTATGGCTGAGGATGGTCTAGGCCAACTCTAGACCGCCTCTATCTTCTTCAGATCAACCTAAATACCCTCACTGGACACCATGTTTCCCAACAATGCCACTGAACTGAACCAAAACTCAAACTTGGAGAACTTTGCATAAAGCTTCTCCTCCCTCAACCACTGCAATACGATTCTCAAATGCTCAGCGTGATCCTTTTGGCTACGCGAGTACACCGGGATATCATTAATAAATACAAACAAACGAGTCGAGATAAGGCCGAAACACATTGTTCATCATATGCATGAACGCTACTAGGGAATTGGTCAGCCTAAAAGACATCACAAGGAAATCATAATGACCATATTGGGTCGGAAAAGTCATTTTAAGAATGTCCGAGTCCCTAATCTTCAACTGGTGATGCCCTGACTGAGATCAATCTTGGAGAACACTCTCGCTCCCTAAAGCTGGTCAAATAAATCATCAATACGAGGCAAAGGATACTTGTTCTTGATTATGACTTTGTTCTACTGCCTGTAGTCAATGCACATTCTCATAGTGCCATCCTTCTTCTTCACAAATAGGACAAGCACACCCCAAGGTGACACACTAGGCCGAATAAACCCCTTATCAAGGAGTTCCTGAACCTGCTCCTTCAATTCCTTTAACTCCGCCGGTGCCATATGATACGGTGGAATAGAAATGGACTGAGTGCTCGGCACCAAATCAATACCGAAGTCAATATCCCTATCTGGCGGCATGCCTGGTAGGTCTACAAGGAATACATCCGAAAAATCTCTCACCACCGAAACTGAATCAATAGAAGGAGTCTCTGCGCTGACATCCCTCACAAAGGCCAAAAAAGAAAGACAGCCCTTCCCAACCATTTGTTGGGCCTTCAAGAATGAAATCACCCTACTGGAAAGATAATACGTTGAACCTCGCCACTCAATCCGTGGCACCCCTAGTATAGCCAACGTCGCCATCTTAGCGTGACAGTCCAGAATAGCATGACACAGAGACAATCAATCTATACCTAATATCATATCAAAATTAATCATACTAAGAAGCAAAAGGTCCACTCAGGTCTCCAAACCCCAAATAGTCATTACACAAGACCGATATACGTGATCCACAACAATAGTATCACCCAACGGAGTAGATACACGAATAGATGAAATAAGAGACTTGCGGGGCGTATCCAAATAATGAGCAAAATGTGATGACACATATGAAAAAGTGGAGCTAAGATCAAATAATACAGAGGCATCCCTATGAAAAACTGAGACAATACCCGTGATTACAGAATTTGAAGCAATAACATCCGGTCTGGCTAGGAGTGCATAGAAACGGCACTGACCACTACATAATCGACCTCCCCCTCAAGGGCGACCCCTAGCTGACTGGGCAGGTGGTTAAGTAACTGGTGCTGATATCGATGGCTGACTCCTCTACTGAGGCGGATCCCCATGACGACAAGGACATTGCCTCTACATATGCCCCAACTCCCCACACTCATAACAACTCCCTAGTGATAGTGACGGGGACTGAAGGGAACCCCTAGCACTGGGATGACTGGTAGAAGAACCTGGTATGGAGGAGCCCAGAACTGATGGAGCATGGCACGAACTCTCGACACGGAGAGAACTAAGTGATGAATGGCCCTGATGAGAATTGTGATAACCATGGCCCGATGATGCCCAACGGTGGACTAGGCGAGCTGACTGAGCATGTTTGAATGGACGGCCTCTGCCGTGCTGAAACTGACCCCCATGAGGAGCACCACAAAAACTACCGGATCTACGAGGCCTCTTGGCCTCCCTCTCCACTCGTTCCTGATGGCGAATCGACTCTATGTCCCGAGCAATGTCAACAACCTCCTCAAATAAAGCACCAGACACCCCCTCTCTAGTCATAAGTATCTGTAGCTGATACGAGAGGCCATCAACGAACCCTCCTGATCCTCTTCCAATCTACGGGAACCAACCATATAGCATGACTGGCTAACTTAGAGAACCTTGTCTCATACTGCATCACAATCATATCATCCCGACGCAACTACACAAACTTGTCACGACCTAAACTGATGGGCCACAACGAACACCCGGTACCTTACTCAATCGAGTACCAACATAATGTATCTTTCTTATTACATCATCATATACACATGACATACGTGCCTAATAGGCCAATATGATCAATTATAAACTCAAAACATAGGCCGACAAGGTCGTACAATCTTTCACGTACACAACATATGTCTACAAGCCTCTAAGAGTACATAAATGTCATAAAGGTTGGGACAGAGTCCCGCCATACCAAATAATACACGTCTAAATCATACTAACCAAACACGCAACTCCGAAGCAAATGGAGTGCACCAACATCGTCCGATGAATTGATAGCCTACTTGGAGGGATCTCGGCCTGTCTATCTTGACCTGCGGGCATGAAACGCATCATCCCCAGGAAAAAGGGACGTCAGTACAAAAAATGTACTGACTATGTAAGGCACATAAATAAGTACATAACAGACATGGAAGAAATATAGAGTACATTACTAAACCTGTAAGTCTGAAAAACTTTGTAAATTCTAAAATAATTATAGTATCATGCATATGCATATGAATGTCATGTCGTGTATAAGTACATGTTTCATAACATCATCATCCTCTGAGGGCATCCGATCATATCATCTTGGCCATTGTGGGCAAAATTATCAACGTATACTAGCTGATGAGGTGGTGGTGCGTATATAAAGCCATAACCTTTCCCATATCCCAAATACACATATATATATACATACATATATATGCCTATATAACTCCATCTTGTCATGGGTCAATGTACATGAATGCAATGCATGAATACTACGTTAATAAAATCATTAGGAATGTCAGAAGACCATTTTGCCTTTGAGTAATATCATAAAGTAAACTCTTTTCAACTTTCGTATTTTTTTCTGAGACCCATGAACTAATGATAAAATATTATGACATATGGAAATTCAAGAATATAGATATCTCTAATACTTCTATGAATATAGTCATTTATGGAATTTGTGCATTTGCGCGTTTCGTTCGTGTCGTATGGATCATGCCAAAAGAAAGAAGGGATAGCCTTAACATACCTGGAGTAGGAAAAACTCCGTATAATATTCCGTTGGAAACCTCCGTTGATTGAACTTAGAACCTAAAAATTGGATTAAGCTTCTGTGCTTTGAAATTATGGAATTCCAATAAATCCCATGGATAAGCTTCTGTGCTTAAGAGTCATCTTTTGCCTATTGTGGCTTTATGCCACGTGGAAGGGTGGCTGAAGATTATTAATCTTTACCCACTTATTAGTTAACGGGGTAATGTCCCGTTACCTTGTAATTAACCAATTACCCGCATAATTTAAAAATTATCTCAACTTAATTAAATACTACTCTCTTTTAACATACCTTGTACACCTTATGGTCATGTAGTACCTTGTATGGCACTAGTCCAAAAATATCAGGTATTTTAGCTCGGGCCATATTTTAACCCAAAATGCCAAATTTCAACGAAATTCATTTTCTTCGACTTGCTTCCCCTCTCACCTTCACGAATTTACTAATCACTTGTGAAATAGCATAATCCTTATAATCTCCAAATAATCTTTTACTTGGACTGATGTCAATTACCTTACAACAAATTTCACGTACAATACTTTAGGGTGCAACATCGTTGTAACTTAATACTGTGAAGCGTGACATCACCGTAATGTAATACTGTTGCGTGAAACACTATCGTAACTTAATACTGCGAAGCATGGCATCACCATAATGTAATACTGTAAGGCATAACATTATTGTAATATAATATTTCAGGACGTAACATTATCGTAATATATTACTGTAGAGCATAACATCTTCGTAATATAATACTATGGAATGTGATAACGACGTAATATTGCGGGGCATAACATCATTCCCCCTTTGGAACATTCGTTCTCGAATGTTGACTAATGCTCTTATCATTTTCATAACTTATATCTTCTGAATACTTTAGAACTTCCCTTGCCATCTAGGTGAGTGTTCTATGAATAAGTCCAAAGTCCAGGGCATTCCCCCCTTAGGCCTCCTTCTCACCCCACAACTTGTAGTCGGAATCCTTCCAATCTCGTAATTGTTGCTACCTTTCATCATGCAACTTGTACGATTTTTACCTTGTAAGTATGCCCAATCTCTAGACTTCATATGTAGAGCTTGATAAGATGGACCTTTGGGCATCTATGAGTATACCGAGGTTCTTTGCTTGGTACTTTGTTGAATTCACGAATATTTATTTCATCGCATAGGTCCATTTAGCCATCCGTATGAATTTACTGCCATAACTCTTACTTTAATTTATCGTTGCTCAGGTCTGCTACCAAATCCCAGCTTACTCTCGTTGCTTATTCCATATGTATAAATTTAAGTCCTTTAATGCTTCCTCATTGCTGCTCATCTTTAGAATGACGGCCTAATCTCATCTCATACTTTGTGACTTTTGTCCATCCATTGTTGATTCACCTCAATATTGATCTACAATATACCACTGATAACTTGAAACTTCTTACGCAATACATTGCCACTAGGGCTTACGTTACATCAAGGAATATTTGAAGTAATTTTCCTGATCCAATTAGCGGCGATATTGTACTGCAATAACTGTATTTTATAGTATCCCAGGGTGATTCTCATACGTGGGTATTTTAATCCTGTACAATTCATGAATCCCTTTTCTTTTACTTTTTATTTTCCAAATCATTACTCAATCGAAGGCCCAAACATCATCCTTTATTTATCACAATTACACCCTTATTCTACTATTAGGGCAACATTCCATCTCTTCTAAATGCTACTTATGAAGAGTAACTCCTTTGAGCCCATTTTGGCTTTACTGAGCTTACTATAACATAGAAAAGCCATTAACTCTCTTGTTTTTATGGGCCTAATCCTGAGGACTAATCCATTCTCGTCACCTTCTCACTGCCCTTTCTTATTCGTATTCCTATCTTCCTAAAACCTTGTCGCATTACCATACTTTAGCTCGCAACCTATACATATCTATTTATACTACTCGTAATCTTCCTTCAACTTGCTTAAATTTCCTTTTGTTATTTTAGAACATCAAGCGAGACATCACATCATCTCTAACTCTTCTTTACTTTCTTAACTAGACCTCTCGATACCTAGAAATCATTGACTAGAAGATATGCCATTGACGATGCCACTAGCATTCTTGGATATTGAATCCTTGTGCTTCTGGCCCTTTTATCCGAAGTATGGACTATTTACGATCTTCTGCCTTTGAGTATCTCATACGTTATTCACCTTTACCTTACTTACCTTAAAATCTCGTGTCGTATCTTCTATCTCTCTCATGACCTCCCTTCCACCTAGGTGTAATTCACGCCTATAAACTTGAAGCTCCATTATAATACTTGCACCTCTGGTACATACATAATCTCGTAGGAGTTTCATACTGACTTCTTATGAGATTGGTACCCTTCAAACTGACTTTATCGTAGAGCCGTTATATAACATAGTTGTTGTGCTATCTCTCTTGCACCTCTAATATTAAGAGTGATTCTACTATGTTCTCAATCATGATCCCTATAACTTCTGGGTCCAATAATTAGATTCCTGATTTACTTTGTTGATGTAACTCTTTAGTTTCTTTCTTCTTCCGATCGGCCTTTATGCTGGCTTAAGTTATCTTCCAATCTACGGTTCATGGTATTAGTTATTACTTTATCCCTCCATGGACGCTATGGAATATACATGACATAATCTTCTAACAATCCATTCCTTTCTCAATGACCTGGGCTCAATTCTTTCTTTTAACTTATATTAGAATCTTTCACGACTGTATGATTGTCAACATATATGCTGCATGTATAAAAATCCAAACTCTTAAGTGCGTTAATAATGTCACCAACTCGGGATCATTGATCAAATAATTCCTTTCGTTCCTTCTCAGCTTTCTTTTAACGTAAGCTATTACCTTTCCTGATCTTTCTTCCCCCTTATTGCGGGCATACTTAGCTTATCTTACCTCCCACGCATGCCGGAATTTTCCGTACAACTCATATGATCTTCGAATATTTCTTTTGATTTTTACTTCACGTTCACTAGCCACGATAGATTCCTCTTTCTTATGGAGGACATACAATGTTGTTGTGAAACTGTTGTTACATGATTTTCTCTTTAGGTCACTGTGCTTAGGTTGAAGCCTTCTTCCTATTTGAACTAAAGCTCACTTATTTGAAGTCGTACGACTGCTTTTGAACTAATGTTTTGACTATCTTCCTAGTGGAACTATCTTTTATTTCTGTAACACTCATATTGTACCTTTACCTACCCTAACTCCTATTTGAATATTTCTCAAGTATTACAATGTCACAACTACGGGGCTAAATTCACTATATTGGGGGTTTTACTATCTTTATCTTGCACAACTTGATCTCTTGTCTATATCCTCTTGACTAGACATAGCTAGGCTCTTCCTGAATCAACTACTAACTACTCGTTGGCCCATCTTCATGTCAATATTCAGTGAAATCTTTCTTGGGTTATTTCCTTGGTCTTAACTTACGTCTCGCACTGGCTCCTTAATTATCAATAACATTTCGGGCAAGAACCCTTACTTGTTTTCCTTAACATCGCGTTTGCATAATATTCTGGAATCGTAGCATATATGTTGCATTTTGGGGTGTACTAAGAGTTGGAGCTACGATGACCTGCCTATAGATGTTTCACCTTTTCATCTTTGGCATCCTTTCACATCATCGATGACCTTTACTCGCCTTGTGGTAATCCTTCTGTACCAAGGATAGCAAAATTCCTCATTCACGAGGGTGAAACTTAGTATAAGTGGCACATACATCCCCTTAAGCTGAAGTTTGCTCACATTGCTTGCTGTAGGGAAGCGTCTTCTGAATGACCATTCTCTGAATTTGTCATGAATCTTCTTTTGTCGTCCATTCTATTATTGGCAGAACAAAATTTGAAATTCTTATGATGGTGACTATCATCAGCCACTCAGTCACTAATTCATGTTTAGTTTATCTTGTTCACCAATCCATACTGGTTCTATTACTCTGGGGTCTAACTTTTCCTCTTGGTAACCATGCTAGAGTTGCGAACTTATTTCTCGAAATGAGGACATGATTATATGGCCTATACTCTTTTGTTGTCCTAAGGCCTGTCACTTCTCGTTTCTTGCTTCACTTGATTATAGATTTTATAATATTGTCATATTTTGATCTATCGTTGTCATCCATGTATCACATCTTACTCATAATGCTTCATTAACTCTTTTTTATTTCCCGCTAGCATTTATGCCTATCACTTTATTCTGAAAACTTGAACAAGACATTCTTTTACTTTTATCTTCCCTTTGCTCCATCCAATGGCTCTTTAAGTTGCTTAACTTTCTCGCTTTACTAGGGACGCGAGCCATATTAAGGTAATATTTATCCCTTCAAGGCTTATAGTGCATGTCTTTGTAGTACTCATATCTGGCTGCACTATTTCAGAGTGCACCATCTGGGTGTCTCATAAAGAGATCTATTAGCATATTTGCAATATCCTTCAAAAATGTCAACTGACGCAAACAATTCATCAATCATATCTTCTTATACTAGTTATGTTAATCCCCATAGGGCATATCTGGAATGAGTGCGACCAATTGTATATACCTCTGTTACTATTGAATATACCTCAAAAATCTTTTGTTCTTCTGCCTCAATTATAAACGTTGTTAACCTTCCTTAACTGGGTGCCTCGTACCCTTCTTCATCTTGCTTCTTCTACTTGTTGAAACATGTATTTATCTTCTTAATATCTCATTGTCTTTCACCATAAAGATGGATAAACATTCTTGCCGTAAGGCTTCTTATCAGGACGCTTACACCTTTTAGTACACCCATGATCTGCTAAAGACCTCACATTTACTTATCGTAGGTATCATACAAAAATCCGATTCCTCTCACTCAGCTCTTCCACAACTATCTCTCTTCCAACCTTCTTTCTGGATGTTGGTATCGTCTTATTACAAATAATAAAAAAAAGAATCTCGGAATTTGAATTCTTATAAGTGAGCTTTACCACACGATCTAGAGTAAGAAGAAAGAGTAACAATCCTAAATGCCCTGTAACCTCCTGCTTATAAGTGTGATGCACGACACACCCATAAACAAGACTCTACTAGACACGACTTGTAGACTCCCTAGGACAGAACTTCTCTGATACCACTTTTGTCACAACCCAAACGGATGGGCCGCGACTGGCACCCGGTAGCTTACTCAACCGAGTACCAACGTAACATATCTTTCTTATTAGATCATCATATACACGTGACATACGGGCCTAATAGGCCAACATGATCATTTATAAACTCAAAACATAGGCTGACAAGGCCATACAATCTTTCACGTACACGACATATGTCTACAAGCCTATAAGAGTACATAAATGTCATAAAGGTCGGGACAAAGTCCCACCATACCAAACAATACATGTCTAAATCATACTAAGCAAACACGCAACTCCAAAGTAAATGGAGCGCACCAACATCTTCCGCTGAGCTGATAGCCTTCTTGGAGGGCTCTCGACCTATCTATCTGGACCTGCGGGCATGAAACACAGCGTCTCCAGGCAAAAGGGACGTCAGTACGAAAAATGTACCAAGTATGTAAGGCACATAAATAAGTGCATAACAGACATGGAAGAAATATAGAGTACAAGGCTCAACCTGTAAGTTTGAATAAATTTGTAAATTCTAAAATAATTATAGTATCATGTATGTGCATATGAATGTCATGTCGTGCATAGGTACATGTTTCATAACATCATCAGCCTCTGAGGGCATCCCATCATATCATCTTTGCCACTATGGGCAAAATTATCAACGTATACCAGCTGATCAGGTGGTGGTACGTATATAGCGCCATAACCTTTCCCAAATCCCATATACATATATATACATACATATATATGCGTCTATAACGTTATCTGGTCATTGGTCAATGTACATGAATGCAATTCATGAAAAGTATGTTAATAAAATCTTTTGGAATGTCATAAGACCATTTTGCCTTTGAGTAATATCATAAAGTAAACTCTTTTCAACTTTTGTATTTTTTTCTGAGACCCATGAACAAATGATAAAATATTATGACATATGGAAATTCAAGAATATATATATCTCATGGATAAGATCTACAAGTCTTGTTAAGACTTAATTCATGGTTTGGTTACCACAAAATAGCCATATGGCAAAATGACTTAATAGTCATCTTTTGCCTATTGTGGCTTTAGGCCACATGAAAGGGTGGATGAAGATTATTAATCTTTACCCACTTATTAGTTAACTGGGTAATGTCTCGTTACCCGGTAATTAACCAATTACCCGCATAATTTAAAAATTGTCTCAACTAAATTAAATACTACTCTCTTTTAATATACCTTGTACACCTTATGGTCATGTAGTACCTTGTATGGCACTAGTCCATAAATACCGTGTATTTTAGTTCGGGCCCTAATTTTATCCAAAATGCAAAATTTCAACGAATTTCATTTTCTTCGATTTGCTTCCCCTCTCTCCTTCACGAATTTATTAATCACTTATGAAATAGCATAATCCTTATAATCTCCAAATAATCTTTTACTTGGACTGATGTCAATTACCTTACGACAAATTCCACGTACAATACTTTAGGGTGCAACATTGTCGTAACTTAATACTACGGAGCATGACATCACCGGAATGTAATACTGCTGGGCGTAACACTATCGTAACTTAATACTACTAAGCGTGACATCACCATAATGTAATACTTTAAGGCATAATATCATCGTAATATAATATTGCAGGACGTAACATCATCGTAATATATTACTGCAGAGCATAACATCATCGTAATATAATACTGCGGAACTTGATATCGATGTAATATTGCGGGGCATAACAGAACTGCCTGCGCAACTCCTCTCTGCGGGACTGCAACATATACTTCTCTAGAAAGAGAACAGAGAACTACTACCAGGTGAGGGGCGCTGCACCAACATGCCCAAGCCTCTCATAAACCTCCCACCAAGTAAAGGCAGCTCTAGACAACTGAAAGGTAGTGAATGAGACCCCACTGGTCTCTAGAATACCCGCTGTACGAAGAATCCTCTGACACTTGTCCAAGAAACCCTGGGCATCCTTGCCCTCTATACCACTGAAAGTTAGAGGCTGAAGTCTACCAAACCTATACAATCTACGCTGCTCATCATCAGGCATGACTGGTACCATATAATCTTGAGCAGGTGAAATCGGTTGGGCTGGTGGTGTCTCTGGTGTCTATAATCCCCCAACAATCTACTTGGGTGTACGGGAGGAGGGAGTCTAAGTTCCTCACCCGTCTTGGGAAGTAGTTGCTATAGTAGGAACAACGACCGCCTGAACAAGACTGGTACACATGGCCAAGATCTAAGCTAAGGTCTCCTGAAGACCTAGGATAACAATAGGCACAGGCGGTGCCTGAGCTGGTCCCGCTGGAGCATCTACAATTGGGACCTGATCATCAACCTGGACGACTAGTGAATCTGTAGGTGCTGCCATAGCTATTGTGCGGGCCATACCCCTACCCCTACAATGACCTCGACCGCGACCTCGACCTCTCGCGGCCCCAACTGGTGGTACTGGTGGCCGTCCATCCTGACCGGTAGCACGTGTCCTTACCATCTGTGAGAGAATATAGTAACAGAAGTTTAGTTACCAGAATCAACAGATTCGCACGACAAGAATTCAAGAATGTGAAGTTTTCCTAAAAGGTTCTGCGGCCTCTCGAAGATAAGTACAGATGTCTCCGTAACGATCCGCAAGACTCTACTAAAACCGCTCATGACCCGTGAGACCTATGTAACCTAGGCATACCAACTTATCACGACCCAAATCTACCATGTCATGATGGCTTCTATCGTGGAAGCAAGCCGATTCTTTACCAAAAACAACGCGATATTTCATTTACAAAGATAATTCACGCTATTTAATAATAAAACATCATAATGAATATCTGAATAACAAAAGTACAGAAAGAATGCCCGACATCGGGGTGTCACTAGTCATGAGCATCTATTAAGAACTATCTGATAATAATAAAACTAATACAGTCTGGAAAACAACTAATAACATTTTTAGGGAGATACGAGGGAGAAGAGCAGGGGTGCGATCACCATGCAACTACCTTGCTAACTCCAACAGATCTGCGATGGATGAAATCAACACTCGTTAGCACGTCCAGCAATCCCTAGATCTGCACACAGGGTGCAGGGAATAATGTGATCAGTATGCCAACTCAGTAAGTAATAAAAGTAAATAAAGACTGAGTAGTAAAACACATAAAGTCCACATCATGAAATCTCAGAAATTATAACATGCTTTTAAATCACTACGTGAGTCAAATCATCTCGTTTTAAAATCCATTTTTCGTCAAAAATCATTTGAAGATATTTTTCAATAGTTTCAACAGAGGCTCAATGCAAAAGAGAGTAAAAGTGATGAAAATCGTAAACAGCCCCTCGGGCAAAACATCACTCATAAGCAGCCCTTCGGGTAGAACATCACTCATATAAAGCCCCTCGGGCAGACCTCACAGTCACTCGTATACAGTCCCTTAGGCATATCTCATATCACTCACTCAGGGTACTCACACTCACTAGGGGTGTGCAGACTCTAGAGGGGCTCCTTCAGCTCAAGCTCTATAACAAGCCACCTTGTGGCATAAATCAATTAGGCCCTCGGCCTCACATAATCATGAATCAGTAACAACATGATGCAGCACGTAACCCGATCCCATAATATCCTCACAATAATAGGCCTTCGGCCTCACTCAGTCATAAACCTCTCAAGCCACTCGGGCTATCAGTAAAAATAAGGTTTTCAACCCAAAATAACATTTTTATATGCTTCTAAATGCGTAATAAAGAATGAGTTATGAAATTTGTAAACATAGCATGAGTCAGTATAGATTTTAAATAAAGACAGTGAATGGATAATAAGAAAAGGCCCCTAAGGGTCCAAACAGCTCTGGCACAAGGCCTAAATATCGCATTCAACCCAATTTGTAGAAATTCTTTCTAAAACACATAAGTATCACTACTAGAAATTAGAGCTATGGAAACCCTTCGAAAACCATTTCCATAGATATGCTAACCGTCCCTATAGGGCTATTGGGACGAATTTCGACGCGTTCCGAGATTTAGCGTTACAATAGGTCTATTGGAATGGTTATTTGCAACGGTTTCAAAACCGACTCTATATATAGGGATATTGTAACGGTTTGGACATCCATCATTGTTCTATCTATAGGAATGGTTTTTGTTTCTATTGGGATTGTTGTAAACCATTCTAGTATCATAATACAACCTATTTTTAAGTCTATTGCAACGGTTTTCATGATATATTGCAACGGTTTTTGTGATATATTGGATCAATTATCAGTACCCTATTGCAACGGATATTATAACATATTGTAATGGTTATTAGGGGCTGCTGTAATTATTTGCTAGGTCTATTGGAACAGTTATATTTTTTATTGTAACAATTCACAATTGTAATTTCTAATATTTACGGAAGCAAAATGAGGAATATTTTCCTATTCAATGAAATGTTTTACACCATAACTTACATAAACCACGAAATAAAATTAAAATATCCAACTACCATTATCCATATAAAAAAACAAAATATGAATACATTGTTTGATCAACAATTCAAAATTCAAAATAGATGAGTTTGCATACAAAAATTTCTAAACTAAAATATCCTTAAACATAATAATAGAAAGTCTAACAACGATCAACAACACTCAAGTAAGATCTTCGTCTCTGCTTTCTTCTGCAATTGATACACCTACAAAAGATAATGAGAAATAATTAAACAAAATTTTTAGGAAGGAGTCAACCGGACAAGCATTCAGTGGGTTGATCAGAATATTGTAGCTGAGGGAAATACTGACATTTCCCTGCAGCTAAACCAGGTGATTATGACATTTAGCTCAAGGTGGCTACTAGCTCTAACTGTTTTATTCTTGTATCCCTTTTATTTACCAAGTTAATTATCCCAAATTTTATCGCACCACACATTTAATATTATGATGGTGATTTACTTTATCCCACTCTATCACACAACTATTGCTTCACTCACACAATTGCCTCCGATAAAACTAAATGAATACCAAAAACTTCACACTAGAACATATAGGAGGAGAACTGGTAATGGTCAATGTCAATCACAATGTTAGAAGAAGTAAAATTCAACTGTTCAACAATTCAAAAGCAATATAGCAACTGTAGTTTTTTACTTTCTTTATATTCACGGCTCATCTTATTAAAGACTTCCTTTGATGATAAAGGATCTGAAGCTTCCTTATCCTTTTCCTAGTTACATGAAAGTGAGTTAGCCTTCTTAGTGATCTGCCATTAACTAAACAAGAGCCAAAATTGAGAAAGTATATGTCATGAGTTGCTAGTTATATACCAACTTAGAGCGAACTAAAGCAAAACTTCTTTTTTTCTAGCAGTGTGAGGATTCTTCAACTTTTTCGGTTCTCAATATTGGTTTTGGACATTTTCTGCAGGAAGAAAGAAGCACCAAACAATAGCTTACAAATAGAACTTGAAAAGTATATAAACGGAAGTAAGAACTCTTTCCAAAGCTACATTTCAGTAAAATGTAAGAACTCACAGTAAGAAGCTACATTGTATAAAGTGTAAGAACTCACAGTAACTCTTTCCAACAGTAAAATGTAAAAACTCACATTAAACCTTGTAACACTTTCCAACAGTACTTGCAAAAACAACCAATGATAATTTTATAATGCAAATCAGCAACCAGCCAAGAACAGTGATTAACAGTTTGCAGCAATAACACAGAGAAAGATGAAAAATTGCAGCAGTAACGCAAAGAAAGAAGAAAATTGCAGCAGTAATGCAGATAAAGAAGAAAAATTGCAGCAGTAACACAGAGAAAGAATAAAAATTGCAGCAGTAACGCAGATCGAAAGAAGAAAAATATAGCAATGGCCAATAAGAAGAAGAAGAAGAAGAAAGAAGAAAGAAATATACATTATCTGGAATTTTTCAGAGTTCCAATATTTAAGGAGTTACCTCTTTTTCTTGTTTGAACAGAAGGTCCTATAGTTATACGAGCCAAAGAAAATCACCAAATTACTATTGTTGATACATTATTTATAACTGAAATAGGATGTAAACCTTTTTAGATAAAATATATAGTTGTTACCTTGTTCTTCACATTTTTCATCTGCGATAGGAGTTGTAGAATCCAATTGAACTTGTTTCTCTACTACTTGTGTTGCATGAGTACTTGATCTAGTTTGTATCTGTGTTATTACTCCTAGATATTGTGACAGTAGCAGATTCTCTTCAGTCATATTTGGGCACTCTTTATTTGATTGTCTAGCAGGAATAGTATATTTTTTTGGCTAAACGAACACCTTATTTGGTTTGCCAAAGATGTCATAGTTCCAGCTTTTATGTATGTTGTGCTTGTCTTTTTTTGGGATTTTGATGGTCTTTCTTGACTCATGATTATCAAAATTTGAAAAATAATAAAATAAATTAATATGAGTACCAAACTGATATAAATGTCAAATTGAGAAAGAAAATAAGCAAAAGCTAACTGATAGGATTTTTCATTTAGTGAACGCTAATATCTCATCACAAAAGAATGGATGTGAGTATCAAGTACTATCAATGATTTTCATTAATCAAATACTTGAACCTTGACTTCAACAGTTAATAGGGGAAAAAAGTGTCCTTTTGAGTAACATATCCTGAACTGCTTTAACACAAGCAAGTGCCTTATGATGGACTTAATGGACTTAGACAGTAAACGATCTTATGAAAATCCTAACAACAAGATTTCTAGGATGAAGCAAAGTATAATGTGTGATTTCTAAAATTACAAATACCAAGCAAAAGAAGTGTCACTTTGTTCGGATTCAACCTTGGTCATTTATTCATGATGACAAAGGTTTAACTCAAGATTCAAGTTCGAGAGCAATTCTTTCATAGAAGCAAAGAAGTCTTCTTAAGCAGGGTTCTATCCAAATAAATATTGTGCAAGATAACAGACCATCGACAACAAATGCTTAAATCATACAAGACCCACTAAAGACACTAACACTCACTAACATTTTTCATACTTCAGTTAAAGAAGGAAAAAAATCTAAGATATAATTCTTGCGACATTAAGCTCTGAAAGCGATATTTCAAACCACGTTTTTACCACCATTGAATGAAATAGATATTTAGCATATCAAATCAACAGAAAACTAAAGAACAATAAAGAACACGAAGACAGACCTCCTTCGAGGTAATGAACTGATTGATAGGTGCAGTCGGGATATTAGAGCGTGAATCACAGGAACAATTTCAAGAATTGTATTTCAAACTCTTCACAATCTGAATATGTATTTCATGCTTTTAAACCAATAATTAGAAACCAAGGCATCAAATTATGTTTACAATTGTCTTATACAACGATAAAGAGCCGAGCGATACAGAATAACAAAGAAAACATCGAGCATCGAACATCGATTGAAAACATCGAGCGTGGGTTTCTAACACGAAATAAAACCCGCTAACAAAATCCCCAATTTTACAAACAAAAAATCACAAACAAATTGGAGCAAAAAAAATAATTTTTCAGTAAAACAAATTACTAAACGTAAGTAAAATAATGGGTTTATGAAGAATATTACCAGAGAAGAAAGCAGATCGAAGAAGCATCAAACAATTTCAATGCTTAGCTAACAACCATACAAACATCGAACTAGGAAAAATACCAACAGCCTACGTCGGAATGCTTTACATTAGCCGGAGCAGGGCGTCATTCGCAGGAAATTCTCTTCATTCGCCAGAGCAGGCAATCGTCGGATTTTTAAGGTTTAAAATTGAGAGAGATTTCGTGGGTTTGAGACTTGGAGAGAGAGGCGTCTCTATTATTTTTGTGGGATTGTGGGTTTTCTATGCCTTTTTAATTTAAAATATAATTTAAACAAAGTTATTAAAATGTTGGTGGTGTCATATATTTTATTTTCCTTTTTTTAATAAATATATAGGAGGGAAAGTTAGGGGGAAAAAATAAATCATTCCACTATACTATTTTTTTACAAAACTATTCCCACAAACTACCCTATTGTGTTGCCTTTATAAACCGTCTCCATAGCTGAATTTATGGTGACAGTTATTATACTATTGGAACGGTTTTTCTTTAAAAGTGTCCCAAAATCATTTTGACTCTATGGGGACGATTAAAACCGTTTCAAAATGTTATCTACTGTGACAGTTGCATAACTGTTGCTAAATAATTGTTCCAATAGGACCATTTTCTAATAGTGTATCATATAGTTTCAGTCAAATACACAACTTTATAGTTGTTACGGGACGGACCAAGTCACAATCCCCAACGGTGCATACCCACACACCCGTCACCTAGCATGTGACTCACCTCAAAGTAGTAAAACGATGTTAAATCCGTGGTTTCATACCTTCAGGACTAGATTTACAATCATTAGTTACCCCTAACCGGTCAAATCCCTACTCCGTGATGCCCTTGCCTCTGGAATTGACCTCCTAACGTCTTGAATCTAAACAAAAGCAATACAATGCAATCAATATAGGCCAAGGAACCAATTCCATATGAAAAACTATCAATTTAGACCAAAATCCCAAAATTCACCCGAACCTGGCCCCGGGGCCCACCTCTTGGAATCTGACAAAAATCACAAAACTAGAAAGCCCTTTCACTCACGAGTCTATCCATACCAAATTTACCAAAATTCGACATCAAATGGTCTCTCAAATCCCCATATCAAACTCTCCAATTCCCAAGCCCTAACCCCTCATTTTCATCCCTAATTTCTACTAATTACAAGCTTAAACAACTGAAAATCACCATAATCACGAGTATTAGGCTCAAGTAACTTACCTTAATGAAAACCCCCTGATTCCCTCTTCAAAACTCTCCAAAAAGCTCCAAGTTCGAATAAAATTATGAAGAATGACCCAAAATTCGCAAAGGGTTCAATTTAATACTTCTGCCCAGGAATTTCCACATCTGTTGTCCAATAGTTGCATCTATGACGCCGCACCTGCGGAAAATCCATCACTGGTGTGGTTCTCACTTAAATCCCAAAATCCGCTTCTGCGATCGAATCCTCACACTTGCGGCCTCTCATGTGTGCTCCACTCTTCACACCTGCGGTTCCTGCCCTCCATAGCCTTGGGAGCTTCTGCGTGCCCTCACCTGCAGTCCCCACTTCACAGGTGCGGTTATGACAGCTGAGTGAAATCTTCAGCATTCCTCAAATTCCAACCTTGTTCCATCAACTACCCGAAATCAACCTGAGGCCCTCGGGACCTCTACCAAACATACCAGCAAGTCACATATCAATATACAAACTTCGTCGAACCTTTGGAACACTCGAAACAACATCAAAACACCAAATTACCCTCAGATTCAAGCCTAAGAACTTCTAAACTTTCGAATTCTGCAAATGATGCCAAAACCTACTAAATCACCTCCAAATGACCTGAAATTTTTCATGTATGTCACAAATGACATTACAAACCTACTCCAACTTTCTGAATTCCATTTCGACCCTAATATCAAAATTTTCTCTGTCGGCTAAAAAATGCCAAATATCTAATTTCGCAAATTCAAGCCAAATTCTACCAAACACCTCCAAATTGCATTCCGGATAGGCTCCCTAGTCAAAAATCACCTAACAAAGCTAACCGAATCATCAGAATTCACATCCGATATTGTTGACACTTAACTCAACTTCCGCTTGACTTTTCCAACTTAAACTTCTAAATAGGAGACTAAGTGTCTCATTCACACCAAAACCACTACGGACCCGAACCAACCAATACGATATGAAGAAATATAGCTGAGGAAAACATAAAGAAGTAGAAATGGGAGAAATGGGGCTATAATTCATTTAACGACCGGCCGAGTCGTTACACAGAGTCGGAATCCAATTTTGCGTATGAAAAGGTATTTTCATCTGGGTCTGACCCTACTTAGTATAAATATATGTAAACATATTTTTTTGAGGACTTTTGACACGTCTTAGACCTAAGGAAGCCAAGGAGGAGGCGGATAAGCAAAAGCACAAGGATTTCATCATACAATCCTCATCAAGACAAGAGTTTGGATCGTTTTATGTTTTCCTTTGATTTAAACATTTTTTTGATGAAGTAGTACTCCATATCTATGGAGTATTTATCTTTAGGGTTTGATGGATTTGATTTCTTGATACTTGTTTGTGGATAATTAACTCTAGTTTTATGTATTGAATCATTTTGGATGTAATAATTTTGCATCAATATTCACGTGTTCATGTAATTCTACCTTGTTGGTTGAATTCATTAATTTTTCTTAGTAATCGGAAGAGGCTAGTGCAAGTTTTGCTTAAATCTAGTTAGGAGGATAATCTAGAGAGGTTCTCCTAAGGACCAATCCACTACGAATTCGTGCATATCTTCATGAGCTTAAATTGGTTCATCTTATGAGGTTGAGACTAATTGAGAGAAAAGTTTCCACTAAACAATTGAATTAATAAGCAAGTGAATTCGAGAGACTCACTTTGACATTAGAAGTAAATTACCTAGAGTTATATCTCAAACATTTATCTCTCACATATCCTATCAACCCTATCTTCTCCAATTTGATAACCTTCTTTGCTCATTATTTTCGTTGATTGTCATTAGTCAATAGCTTTAGACTATTAGTTAAATTTAGTCTTAATCATACACATATAAATTGTTGATCATCTTGGATAGCAATTAAGTAGAAACTATGAAAACACTGTTTAAATCCAATCCCTATGGATACGATATATTACTTTACTATATTCGACTAGCGAGCATATTTAAGTGTATGTTTTGCGCTCGTATAAGGTCGGTGCCTGGGGGATATTTGTATGTTTTATGAATATTAGTCTTAGTTTTTGCTTTAGTTAGCTTGATTATTTTTTTGAGTTGTCTTAGATTGAGTAGTAGAAAAAAAATGGAAAAAGGATAAATTTTTTAAAATTTTCAACTTTTTTGGACGATGGATATGATTCGACAGTTTTCTTGAGGGATTAAAGTCGAAAGAAAAAGACCAAAAAGATTTTATTTTGTAGGTAGTGTAATAATTCCCCCTTGATTTTTCTTTGTGTCGCGGTTCTTTTCCAAGGGTTTTCGTTTGAACCGAGTGTAGTTAGTTTTTAATTTTGTTAGAAATAGGAAACCTTGTGCTATGATTTGAATTGTAGAATATCTCTTGACTTTGTTATGCCTAGAGAATAGCGAGTGCTTTAGTTGAGACTCTTAGGCTCAGTGTTTGACTCTTGTATAATAATTTGTATGATCTTAATTTTGCTTAATTGCTTTGACTAGAGTATCTTGATGAGTCCAATCTTGAGTGAGTCATGTGCCATATGTGTGTGAGGTTTGTATGATTCTGTGCATTGCATTTGATGTCTAGAACTTGCCTCGTGTGTTTACAAAGAAAAATAGTAGTTTTGTTCAGTCTTGGAAGTTGTTTACCGTAAAAATTGTAATAACAATTAAATTTGTTGATGGGACTCTAAAAATACATGATCTATTTTTATGCTAGTTGTTAAGCAGTTGATACTAGATATATGAAGATAAAAGAAGAAATGCGAGCTAAAATGGAATTATAATCGAATCAGGGGGTTTAGCTATTCGGGCCTCGGACTGATCGATGAGTGGCATCGAGGTCGATGCCTGGACTCGGACTCGAGCTATAGGGGATAATTGGGAAAGGGCTAACAGTTAGTATATAATTAAGGGAGGTTGTTTATGGCCAATGATAAGTTGTAAATGAAGAACACGTATGAACGTAATAAATGAATGTAATAATATCAAGAGAGTGTTCTTCTATATTTCTTGTGAAGCGGATGGAACAACAAGTTTTACAAAGTGCCAAGGAACCCCCTTATATAGGAGGGGAAATCCCAACATAATACAAAATACTTTAATGATAAAGAAAACGGGATGGGACAGCTGACTAACTTCATGATGCAGGCATAAACAAGCTTTTAGACAAGCATGATAGACTTAACCGGCCTCGGCTGCATTATTCGGAAATTCCCCATGCCCGTTAGGGTCTCGGCCAACATTATCCCCAGGCCAGGTGTCGATAGATCTCGAGGGGGGGTATTCTGTCCATGGTCTCGAGCCTCTGAGGTGACCTCCCGAAATGCCTTATTAACGAGAAATTGGTTCCCCTGATTTCACTGTATACAGATAGTCCCCACGTTTCTTAGAGAGAAGCAACAAGAAAATATTTTGACATTCCACTCTTCGAGCTTCCCATAATGACTTCGTGCTGACGACGCAAGCCTCCATGATTATCGAAATGTTTCATCGTGTCACTTTTCTAGGACCATTCAATGCATTGCTGTTTCTCATTCTTCAGAGCCATAATGTCCCTGTTGATTCAGCTCCCATGGACGCATTGAATGCGCCTGTCGTTACATTTTTCGAGGGTGATAATAGCGTTGTCGGTTACGTTGCCCCTTTTTCTATAAATGGGGGCCTCCTAGGATCAGTCTTTTATCCAAGTATCTTTCGATACCTATCCATTCCTTTTTTCTTGTTATCTTAACTTTTTGTGGTTCACCATGTTTGAAGCCCATGGCCTCAAGATTTTATGGCGGTATCATGCATGCTACGGCCTATCTCCTGTACCTTCTTTGGTCGAGCGAGATTATGTTGTTTTTATATTATTGTTGTTGTTGTCTCTGTTGGCTCAGGACGATGAAGCAGAGGGCCAATTTCCTCAGACCCGAGGAAATATTTGGATTACACATCGCTGCTCGAGAGGGGAATCGGATTATACACCGATGCTCACCCTCATGCCCCGGCTTGGCATATTGCACCACTTTTGGATTCCTTAGGGTATGTCAGAACTGTCTACTAACTGTTGCCTCCCATGTCGGGGCAATGTCACGAGAAGTGGCTTTATAATAGTAATATTGGTGGAGTTCATACTAGCCTGATTTTTCACCCAACCACTTCTTGTCTCCTTTCGGCTTCCCCTTCGTCATTTTGTTCTTCTCCATCGCTTCCCCTTCTACATCTTCCCTTTTGAGGATGCCATTCTAGGGGGTCGAGGTGAGGCTCCTGGGGGGGTGGCGCTTTGGAAGATATTGTCATTGAAGTCATGCACCAGAAGGGATGATATTCGAAGACGCTGCTGCAAAAGTCGCACCCTTGAGAATAGGATAGGCTCTTAGTCTTTCACTATGTGTATCCCTTCGCTTCTTCGCTTCTATGTAAGGACCCCTTGTGAGATTTTGTAATCATATGTAAGGACCCCTCGAGGGCCACTGTTAGCAATTGTTTATGAATATAAAGATATTTTCTTAACTTCTACCTTTGATGCTCGCCATATTATTTTATATTTGTGGGGATTCTGAATGTATGTCTCTGCTGATGATTTTCAACATCTAACTCAGGTGCGAGTATTCTCTCCAGTCTTTGGTTGATAGAAATGGCTCCTTTCTGAGTCCACCGTTATTCCTCGGATCAAGCCTGAATTGGTCTGATAAATTCAGGCCATCGGTATCCTCGAGTCACATGAAGATAGCATATCGAACCTTGAAATTTTTGAGAGTAGTCTTTGAGTGAAGGTCAGCTTCAGGCACCTGGAGAGTTACTTTGAACTTGATGTAGATAACCTTTTAAGGCATTGTAGATTGGTCCTTGAGAAGGGGTTACCCATATTTAGGTGATGTCTTGAGGTCGAGCCCTCATGGATGGAGCTCGAAGTGCTTTCTTTTCTTCTTGAGAGGAACCTTCAAGGTCGAATACCCTCTCGGAATCTATAACCGTGTTGAAGGTTCTCTGAAGCCCAACTTCCCTCCTTGGAGGAGGTTTGCGAGATCAAGTATCATCTTGAGATTGGAGACGATACTGATGGCTTCTTAAAGCCTAACTTCTAGTTGATGGAGGTCGTCGAGGTCAAGCACTACCTCAGGACTTGCATGGAAGTTATTGGCCTCCCGGGACCTGTCTTGGTCAGGCGGACCATTGCTGTATCCCCACATATATATGGGGTCGCTTCCGCATCTCGGGAGATCCCTTTGTTTTAGATAGCTATCCTTCCATTTCGGCATTGAGTCCTTCGTTACATTAGCATTAAAGTGTTTGTGTAGGTTCTTGTTTTAGCTCTTTAGTCTTGCCATAGCCATGACTTCTAATTCAGGGTCTGTCCGACAGATAGGGGAGAGTTCCACTCTTAGCACTCAAGATCCATGGGAGTTTACCTTGAAGACTATGTCTTTGATAAGAAAGGAGCTTCCTGAGTTGGTAAGGAGAGACTACAGATTGGGCAAGGGGTTAGCATTATAGGTGCTTCCCCCGGATGAGGGTATCTCAGACCTTGCCGATGGATTTCTGAACGTGTACTTGTACCCTTTCGTACTGAGCCCTCTTAATAGGGTCGTGCTCGATTTCTGTTTAAAGTATCAGGTTACTTTGGCGCAGAAACATCCGTCATTTTGGTGAATAGTGCTGATGATGAGATTCTTCACAGAGAAGGCAGGGCTTGAATTCACGCTTAGTCTTCTTGTCAGGATGTACCGACCCTTTAATCATCGAGGTCTGCTAACCTTGCGGTGTCATTCATCCACGCCCTTTGTTGTTAATGATGAGGAAGATAGAGATCGAGAGTGGATTAATCGGTTTGTCCGGGTCCAGACGGCTAACATTATTCCCGTGGAACTTATGCGATTCCCCGAGGAATGGAATTATACGTGTGAGTGGAGCGTCTCGTGCTTTCTATGATTTGCTCATGGTGGAAGGTAGTTTAGTAATTGTGTTTTCTCCTTTTCTGCAGCAATTTCATGGCCACCGGGCAAAGTTCCTGATCTGCTGGTTGGGTCCGGAAGCTGGCTACCCATTCGACTTGTGACGAGCGTAGGTGGCTAGCTGTGTCCTGGGGCAGATGGGAAGAAAAATATCATAGTATGTGTGTATACTGCTTTTTCCTCGTCTCTCGTACATTTGGGAAGACATTGTTCCCTTTTCATGTATTAATCTTGTCGTCTAGGTATCAGAGGGTCTCCAAGGGCGAGGCTGTGCTTCTCCGGAGAGGGGGAGGGGTTGCCACCTTCCGAGCTAAAGGACGACAATAATAAACGGGATATGCATTTGCAGTGCGATGGCGCTCATGGCAGGGCAAAACGGGGCCGAGTCATTGAGAAGAAAACATCGTCCGAGCCTGCTGCACCCGAAGTTTCTAGTTTTGGAGAGGTGGTTCCTCCGAGCGATCATGCTTTGATAGGATTTGAATATTCCAGGGCTAAGGGTACTAGATTAACAGAGGTGTGCTCGGCCTTCAAGGAAGTCCACTGACTTCACTTTGTGGTAAGCTTTGGCACAGGCCTTCCGAATCGTGCGTCTTCCCTTACTTTGACAGGCTTAGGTCTGAGTTGCTACGTCATTGGCTAGGCTCCAGAAAGATCTGGATGAGGGTAGGTCCCTTGGGCTCCTTTGTGAGGAGAAGGAAGTTGAGTTGGCACACTGGCGATATAAGGCGTACTAGAGCTCGAATTGTAAGAGCTATTTAATGGAGCAGGTAACTTCCCATCCCAAGCGAGTACACGTTACGCTTTTTAACTTCTAAGGTTAATTCTTCTCCTATCCAGTTTCAGAAAAAGGATGGAGGCCCTGGAACGCCTTAGGGGTGAAGCCGATAGAATCAGGAATGACTGTGGCGAGCTAAGAGCTCGGGCGTAGGTTCAAGCTTCAGAGGAGAAAGGCGCCTTGGCTAAAGTTCCTGCCTTCGAGGTCCAACTCCTCTTAGCTTGTGATAACGCTTCAGTTCAAGCGGATATGATCATGAAGCTTGAATCCACACTTTCGAAGGTCAGGGCTGAGATTGTTGATGCTCGAACCGAAGCAGCACTGAGTCGGACTAAGGCTGATCGGGAGATGTCAATTTATTTGAAGGACGCTACCGATGCCCAAGCTGATTTGAAGAAGGTCCTCGATCATGAAGAGAGGATCAAAGAATATGCTCGTTGCAGATCCCGAAGAAGGGTTCTCGAGGAGGTCGGTGCCAGGGGTTTTGTTCTCTTAGAAGTGTTGGCGCGAGTGAGGGCAGACGAGCGCGGTGCTCGGTCACTCCTGCTCGATGCTGAGGAAAGTGAAGATGAGGCTGATAGGCCATATACCTCAGGGACATGGCGTAGACTTTGCCATTTTGCATGAGATATCTTCAGAGCGTGTTTGTAGATGGAGAATGCACCATTTTCACGTATGTAAATAAACGAAAACTAGAGGCTTTATTTCTTCTGTACCCCTTTCTGCTTCGCTTCTGACCAGGTGGACTGGTTTCAGAGTTGGTGAGAATCCTTAGATTCGTGATATGGCCATGGGGCTCATTAGGCAGGCCCGGGAGCTCTAACGCGCTCAGTCGATGCGCCCTTTAGTGTAAGATGGTGTTAGAGCTCTTATGCTTTTGCTCAACTGTTTTGGGTTTAGTCTATGAGTCGGGCTTCGACTCGAGCTCATTCAACCTACAAGTATTTATGTTTGCATGGGCGAGCGACAATGGCTCTTACGCTTTGCCCTTAGGCATGGTTAGTTAGCTATTTTGGGTCCGGTCTCCGAATCGAGTTACGACTCGAGCTCATTTTGACCTTTAAGCTTTCAAATTTTAAGATGGCGATAGTGGCTCTTACACTTTTGGTCGATGCGACCTTTTAGTGTGTGACCCTAGGCTTATTAGGCTGGCGACAGTGGCTCTTACGCTTTGCCCTTAGGCATATGTAGGCTTTGTTTTTCTCTCGTTAAAGACATTTTGAAATGATTTTACCTGACCCGTTTTCGGTTTGGGAAGTCATTTGCAGTGATGTTTGAGCACCTCGGAGGGTTTGGTTTTAGGCTGAGTCGCTCGAAGCCTTGTGATTTGGAGCTGACATGGTCAAAGCTCTTTTGCCTGTCGAGGGTATCTTGTTTAACCGATTCTTTTTGAAGTAGATTCAAAGTAATGGCCTATGATTTTGTAGCGACGGTCTGGAATCCCCGAGTCACATTAATTCTGTTGGTACAACTGTATGTCCGTAGTCATTTGTGTTTTGGCCGGAGCCTTTTTTGGTCCCGAGTGTAGTAGTTTAGTCGTCTATATCGAGGGTATGCCCTTTTGGGAGTCTTACAAATGCGATATATTGCCTAAACTTTGGGATCGAGTTTATACCTGTATTAAGGTCTTATAAAATTTTCATGCCTTTTGATGTCTTACATTTTTCGTTGATACTTGGTACAAGTATGATTTATGCCTTGCTTGAGGTCTTACAGTTTGTGTTGTTGATACTTGATACAAGTATGATTCATGCCTTGCTTGATGTCTTACAGTTTTTTCATGCCATTGAGGTCTTACAGTTTTTTCATGCCTTTGAGGTCTTACAATTTTTTCATGCCGTTGAGGTCTTACAATTTTTTCATGCCGTTAAGGTCTTACAGTTTAGTTGTTGCCTTATATAGGTCTTACGAGACCGAGTCTGCCACTCGGGGTCTTATGGCCTCGTATTTTGATGAGTCAATGGAGGTGGCGCTTTGATGGTAGTCCCTGAGTCGTCGAGAGTTTCTTGACTCGGAAGACATTTTTTGCAAGCTTTGCATTGCCTCGTCGAGGGCTTACGATTTTAGAGATCTCGACCTTGAGGCCGTGCATTTTTCTTTTGAGTTTTTCGGGATAAAAAATCGGTCGAAGGAAAAGAGCGTAACGGATTCTTTAAAACCATAAGGTCTTCGAGTTGGGTTAGCATTCTAACCGCTTCGATTGGGCGCCTGCATAAGGGTTAGTCTGAAATACGAAATGAAAAGGGAGATGATTGTACCTTGATGTAAGACGCGCCGGCGATGTTTTGATGATCGATATGTTCCAATCACAAGAGATGAGGATGCGGTACGGTCCTTTATTTCATTCAATCGGCCTTGATCGAGGCTATGGCTCGATTACCTTTAGGCTCTTTTGCAGGCGAAGGTGTGAGCACCGGTGCCACGTCGTGCACTATGAATATTTCCCTTGCCGTATGCTATTCCCCGTAGACGGTTTTAATTCCGTCCTTTGATGGTAATTTCATCATTTGGTGAAGAGTGGATGGTATCGCTCTCATGCAGTGTATTCACGGCCGTCCGAATAAGTCATTATACCTCATGTCTCCTTCGATGACATGGAATTTGGCGTTTTGGGTCGTGCCAGTCACGGTGACCGGGAGGATGATTTCTCCTTTTTTTGTTTTACTTGCCATATTGAATCTGTTGAGGAGTCGAGTGGCAGACATGATTTGGTCGAGCAGTCCGAGGTGCTCTATCACCCTCGACCTGATAATGTTGGCCGAGCAACCTGGATACACAAGTACACTTTTTATTTGAAAAGAATTTTCAAGGAAAGAGATTACCAGTGCATCATTGTGAGGTTGAGATAAGGTCTCAGTGTCCTCTTTGGTGAATGTAAGGGCATCCTCGAGAATATATCCCCGAGTCTGCTTTCTCTGGTGATGGATATTTTTGTCCTTCTCATTACGTGTTCCTGCGGGGCATCGACGCCTCCTATGATCATGTGGATGACATGTTATGGCTCGTTTGCCTCGTTCTTTATGGTCGCCTCTCTTTCCCGAAACTGATTTTTGGCTCGATCTCTAAGGAATTCCCGGAGATGCCCTTTGTTAAGTAGTGGGGCTACCTCTTTTCGTAGTTAGTGGCAATCCTTGGTACTGTGGCCATACGTGTTGTGAAACTCGCACACTAAGTTGTGATTCCTTTGTGAAGGATCTGATTGTATAGGCCTGGGCCACTTGGCGTCTCTGATTTTACTGATGGCGAATATGATGTCCGATATATCTACATTGAAGTTGTATTCCGACAATTAAGGTGCACTCGTTGGCCCTGCGTTCCTATCGAATCTGGCTCTGTGGATGAGTCCTCGAGGATCCTGTCCTCGATCTATTCTCCGATCATTGTGAGGTGGGTTGCACCTCGGGGCGTTCCTCTTATCTTTTATATACGACTGATATCTTTCTTTGTTTGTTTTTGGTTCCTTTTCCAGGAGCCTGCTTGGGTATACTAAGCCCGAGGGGGCTCCCAACAGGTCATCCTCGGCCCTGATTTTCGAATGGTGCCGATTGTGGACGTCTGACCAAGTCACAGCTGGATACTCGATCAAATTCTATTTTAGCTATTTTGAAGCCACCGAGTTTCGTTCATTGACACATTGAGTGAAAGCCAGCACTATCCAGTCGTCGAAGACTGGCGGTAGCTCCATCTGTTCCATTTGAAAGTGAGACACGAATTCCCGCAGCATCTCGTTCTCCCTGTGCTTAATTTTGAAAATGTCGGACTTTCTCATCGCTACATTGATGGCACCGGCATGTGCCTTTACAAAGGAGTCTGCTAGCATGGCGAATGAATATATGGAGTTAGGAGCCAAGTTGTGATACCACATCATGGCCCCCTTCGAGAGTGTTTCCCCGAACTTTTTCAGCAATACGGACTCGAACTCATTGTTCTTTATATCGTTGCCCTTTACCGCGCAAGTGTAGGCGGTAACGTGTTTATTGGGGTCTGAGGTCCATTTGTACTTTGGGAGTTCCGGCATTTTGAACTTCTTAGGATTGGGTTTCGAGGAAACGTCTTCGGGGAACGCCCTTTGTATGAACTTCTTCGAATCCACACCTTTCAAGACCGGGGGTGCGCCTGGGATCTGGTCGACCCTGGAGTTGTAGGTCTCAACCTTTTTATCATTGGCTTCTATCATTTTCTTGCCCGACTTGATTCTTTTTTGTGAAGTCCTCGAGCATTTTGACCATGGCAAGATCGACTACCGATCCATTGTCGCTCGATCTCTCCGGTATGTGTTCGGCCAGGGGAATAGCTTCTGGTGCTACTGTGCTAGGAGTCTTTGGGTGGGTTTGCAGCTGAGCGATAGCCAGCTATTGTGCCTGCAACATTTCAAAAATAACATGAAGGCTAACTTCTCGTTCTTCCCGATCTAGGGTTTTTTGAGCTTCCTGTTGGTCGCCATGTTATATGCTCCTGTCGATATGTGAGGTTTTGTCGACCTGCTGTGCGTCTTCCAAACCCGCGTCTACTGGAATCGGTCCAGGTGAGTTATCGGGGTTCTGTCATGGCATGCCAACAATTGGAACAGCCACACTGTTTTCTCTGTGGTTTTCAAGGTTGTCGTTCTCAGCTATGTTCACTGAGCCAGACATTTTGACCTAAAATCGATGATCTTGGATAAGAAAAAGTGAAAAAGATAACTTGTGTTGTGTAACGGAACCAGCAAGAAAATAATCACTATTATTTTTAGCCCCACGGTGGGCGCCAAACTGTTTACCGTGAAAATGGTAATAACAATTAAATTTGTTGATGGGACACTAAAAATACGTGATCTATTTTTATACTGGTTGTTAAGCAGTTGATGCTAGATATATGAAGATAAAAGATGAAATGCGAGCTAAAATGGAATTATAATTGAACGGGTGGGTTAGCTATTCGGGCCTCGGATTGACCGATGAGGGGCCTCGAGGTCGACGTCTAGACTTGGGCTCGAGCTATCGAGGATAATCGGGAAAGGGCTAACAGTTAGGATGTAATTAAGGGAGGCTCTTTATGGCCAATGATAAGCAGTAAATGAAGAACAAGTATGAACGTAATAATATCGAGAGAGTATTCTTCTATATTTCTTGTGAAGTGGATAGAACAACATAGTTTACAAAGTGCCAAGGACCCCCCTTATATAGGAGGGGAAATCCCAACATAGTACAAGATACATTAATGTGAAAGAAAACGATATGGGACAGCTAACTAGATTCATGATGCAGGCGCAAATCAGGTTTTAGACTAGCCTGATAGACTTAACAGGCCCCGATTGCATTCTTCGGAAACTCCCCATACCCGTTGGGGTCTCAGGTAACATTATCCCCAGGCCGGGTGTCGATATATCTTTGGAGGGGGGTACTCGGTCCGTGTTCTCTAGCCTCCGAGGTGACCTCCCAAAACGCCTTATTAACGAGAAATTAGTTTCCTCGATTTTACCGTATACAGAAGTAATATAGGCGTTCTTTGTTGAGACACTGATATTTGTTTACCTGCCTAATTGTTATGTATCTTAGTTAACCCCTTTTGATCTTGTAATCTTGTTTCCTTGGCAACCATATTACAAGCCTTACCTATTTGTTTGAATTGACTATTTATTTTAACCTTTTCACCTTTCCTGAAGCACTTGATTTGTTATGAACTTTGTAAAAATTGAAGTGTGGGGTGGTTGGTTTGGCTTTTGAGTGGAACTAATAAAATAAGGAGAAAAGTGCACTAGTTTAAAAAAGTAAGAGTCACTTGAATTGAAAAAGAAAGAAAAAAATATAGTTGTATTTTTGTGGAAAATATTCTTTAATAGTGGTGACTCTTGATGTAATTGTGCTTAAATAAGTTGGGAGTTGATGTATATTTATGTGAAGGTGGAGTTTTGGTTTGACATAAGTGTGGGGTTTTGAATGTTAAAGTGTATGTGGTAAAGTTCTTAGGGAGGTGTAGTCACTCTTATATCTAAATGTATCATACCCGTTGATAAGTAGAGATTTTAACCTATTATTTGCTCTCTTTTACTTGTATTTTAGGCCAAAAATACATGAAGGTATTCCCAGAATTGATGTAATATGCTTTCTTGCAAGGATTGTTCAAAATAAGCCAAATGAGCCATAATCAACTAATAATGGAGTCAAAACTTGAACAAAAACCAAGCCTGGACCAAAAGATATGAAACGCGGGCCACGTCAGAAAAGTGCGGCCGCGAATGTATCAATGCGGTCGCAAACACTATTTCGAGGTTCGCGAAATGAAGAATTAGAGAGATGAATTGTTGGGCTATAACATGAATCCAGACCGCGTCAGAAAAGTGCAGCCGTGAAAGTATCTTCGCGGCTGCGATTGGTATTATGCGAACTGCGGTTGCTAAGGTTCAGAGAGTTCAAATTTCAAGCTAAAATAAGAAGTGCGGTCCGTGTTAGAATTATGCGGCCGCGGAAGTCTCCAATGCAATCGCAATGCAAATTATGTGATCTACGAAACCATGCTCAACTCAGATCCAGAAGTTGAAAACGCGGACCGCGGTCAAAACTACGCGGCCGCGAAAGCAATAGTGCAATCGCAGTAAAAATTACGCGGTCGCGAAACTTCCCCAGAGGTATTTGTCCGAAAATTTCAGCTTAGTATAAATAGACCTTTTTGACATTTTAGCTGAGCACATCAGACGGTTACATATTCCATTTTAGGTAATTTTGTACTAGAATTATCTCTCAACATTAGATTTTCATCTTTTTATTTAGTATTATGAATTTTATCTTCTTTTCTTCTTTAATTTCTGTTATTTCCATGAGTAGCTAAACCCATAGCTAGGGTTATGATCAAATTCTAGTGTGGGTATTTGATGAGTATTGAATTTTAGGGCTTGAATGTGTATGTGTTAGTGATATTTAGCCGAGTTCTTGCTAGAACTTTAGAATTAGTGGTTGCAAGCATGGATTCATGCCTTTATGACTTAGTCTCTACTTGAGAAAGATGGACTAAGTCTAGGAAAACTAGGCTAACAAGGAATTGTGGTGAACTCAAGAAATTGATAGCCCCAATTAAAGGGTTAAAGCTAGAGATAGTAATACTCGACTTGAGCTAACATCACTTGAATTGCATGAATACCTATTTGGACTCGAGAAAGCCAAATTGGGCAACATCACTCAAACTACTAACAGGTATAGAGTGAGTATCCGGGAGTGATACCTATATTATGATCCCAACTAATCACAAGATTGTCCTAGATTCTACTACCCGTTACATGTCCACCTAGGTGGAAGTCACTACCCTAGTCCCTTTAAACCCTTGAAAATCAACAACAAAAATATTGTACTTAGTTTCAAATATCGCATGCAATAGAATAGAGGTAGAAGTAGAAATAAAACCAAACATGTGTGGAAGTGTAATTAGATTCAAAACCCGCATTTAGCTTGGATATAAACCTAATTCCAATTATTAACTCCCTGTGAATTTGATCCCGACCTAGTTGGGTTAAAACTGCATCGACCATCCTCTCTACTCAATAGTAGTGTAGGCTTGGACCCGATAATCATGGTGCATCATATAGCCATGGTTCATATAGTGTCCGTCTGGGTTAGTCATCTCCCAATGCTTTTCCATCTTAGAGTTCATTCCATGCTCCTTCAGTTTAGGGTTCATTTGTATCGGGTTCTTCTAGCAGGTATTTCAATTCTCGGGGCCCTATCCAGTCCCTACCACCATTGTAGGATCGAGGTTGCTATGAGTGTGGGGAACTTGGTCATATCAGGAGGCAGTGTTCCCGCTTCTTGAGAGTCCTAGTTCAGCAGAGGGGTTAGACTATGACTTCAGCACCAGTTACTTCACCACCCGCCCAACCAGCTTGGGGTGAGGGGTAGGCAGCTGGGGGTCACCCTAGAGGGGGAGACTGATAAGGTGGCGGTCAGGACCGATTCTATGGTATTCCTACCAGGCCAGATGTCGTTGCTTCAAATACAGTGATTACAGGTATTTTCTCAGTATGCCACAGAGAGCTTCCATATTATTTGACCCCAGTTCCACTTATTTGTATGTATCGTCATATTTTGATCATTATCTAGATATGACCCATTAGTCCTTAGTTTCATCTATTCATGTATCTAGGCTGATGGGCGATACTATTATTGTGGACCGCATATATAGGTCATGTGTAGTGGCTATTGGGGGATTGGAGACTAGAGTTGTTCTCTTATTACTTAGTATGGTCGAGTTCGACGTGATATTGGGTATGGATTGGTTTTCTCCATGTCATACTATTTTGGATTGCCACACTAAGACCGTGACATTGGCGATGCAGGGGTTGCCAAGGATCGAGTGGAGCGGTTCTCTAGATTATGTTCCCAGCAGGGTAAATTCTTATTTGAAGGCCCAAACGGATGGTTGGGAAGGGATGTCTATTATATTTGACCTTTGTGAGGGATATTGGTGTTGATACTCCTACTATTGATTATGTTCCAGTGCTATAAGATTTTCTGGATGTGTTTCCTGCAGACCTTGCGGGGAAGCCGCTCAAAAGGGATATTGACTTTGGTATTGACTTGGTGCCAGGCACTCAGCGCATTTCTATTCCTTTGTATCGTATGGTAATAGCTGAGTTGAAGGAATTGAAAGAGCAACTTCAGGAACTTCTTGATAAGGAGTTTATTAGGCTTAGTATTTCCCTTGGGGTGCACCAGTTCTGTTTATGAAGAAAAATGATGGTACTATGAGGATATGTATCGACTATAGTCTGTTGAACAAAATTACAGTCAAGAACAAGTATCCTTTGCCGCTCATTGATGATCTATGACCAGCTTCAAAGATCAAGGGTGTTCTCTAAGATTGATTTGAGGTCTAGGTATCACCAGCTGAAGATTCGGGACTCGGATATTTTAAAGACAGAATTTAGGACCCGTTATAGTCATTATGAGTTCCTTATGATGTCTTTTGGGATGACCAACACCCCAACAACATTCATGCATTTGATGAATAATGTATTTCAGCCTTATCTCGACTCGTTTTTCATAGTATTCATTGACGATATCCTGGTATACTCTCGTAGCCAGGAGGAGCATGCCCAACATTTGAGTATATTGTTAGAGCGATTGAGGGAGGAGAAACTTTATTCCATTCTCTCCAAGTGAGAATTTTGGCTTAGTTCGGTGGCATTCTTGGGGCATCTGGTGTCTAGCGAGAGGATTAAGGTGGATCCAAAGAAGATAGAGGTAGTTTAGAGTTGGCCCAAACCCTCATTAGCCATAGAAATTCGGAGGTTTCTCGGCTTGGCCGGTTATTATCGTTGCTTCATGGAGAGTTTCTCATCTATTGCATTGCCTTTGACCAAATTGACCCAGAAGGGTGCTCCTATCAGGTGGTTAGATGAGTGTGAGTAGAGCTTTCGAAAGCTCAAGACTGCCTTGACCATAACTCCAATTCTTGTTCTACCTTCAGCTTCTTGTTTTTATACAATGAATTGTCATGCTTCACGGATTGGTATTGGGTGTGTCTTGATGCAGGGGGTAGAGTAATTCCTTATGCTTTGCACTAGTTGAAGCCCCATGAGAAGAACTACCCTATTAATGATTTGGAGTTGGTTACCATGGTTCATGCATTGAAGATTTGGAGGCAGTATCTTTATGGTGTGTCTTGTGAAGTATTTACAGATCATCGGAGTCTCCAGCACTTTTTCAAATAGAAGGATCTAAATTTCAGGTAGCGGAGATGGTTGTAGCTGCTTAAATACTGAAATTACTATTATGTATCATCCTGGGAAGACAAATGTGGTGGTCGATGCCTTGAATAGAAAGGCAGTTAGCATGGGTAGCCTTGCATTCATTCCTATTGGTAAGAAACCTCTTGCAGTTGATGTTCAGGCATTGGCCAACGTGTTCGTGAGATTAGATGTTTCAGAGCCCAACCAGGTTCTAGCTTGTGTGGTTTCTCGGTCTTCCTTATTTGATCGCATTAGAGAGCACCAGTATGATGATCCTCATTTGCTTATCCTTAAGTATATGATCCAGCACGGTGATTCCAAGGATATTACTATTGGGGATGATGGGGTGTTGAGGATTCATGGTCGGATCTGTGTGGCTAACGTAGACATGCTGCGTGAGTTTATTCTTGAGGAGGCCCACAACTCACGGTATTCTATTCCTCTAGGTGCCGTAAAGATGTACTAAGACTTGAGGCAACATTATTGGTGGAGAATAATGAAGAAGGATATAGTGGGGTTTGTAGCTTGGTGCCTAAACTGTCAGCAGGTGAAGTATGAACATCAGAGATCAGGCGGATTGCTTTAGAGGCTTGAGATTCCGGAAGAGAAGTGAGAGAGTTTCACCATGGAATTTGTAGTTGGAATCCTATAGACTTCGAGAAGTTTGATTCCATTTGGGTTATTGTGGATCGGCTGACCAAGTCTGCGCACTTCATTCCAGTTGGGACTACTTATTCTTCAAAGCAGTTGGCTGAGATTTACATCCGCGAGATTGTTTGCCTTCATGGTGTGCCAGTGTCCATCATTTCAGATCAGGGCACTCAGTTTACATCGTAGTTTTGGAGAGCTGTGCAGCGAGAGTTGGGCACTAAGGTTGAGTTAACCACAACATTTCACCATCAAACAGACGGACATTCTGAGTGCACTATTCAGATATTGGAGGATATGTTGCGCGCCTGTGTCATAGATTTAGGGGTTCTTAGGATTATTTTCTACAGCTCGCGGAGTTTTCCTACAACAACAACTACCAATCGACCATTCAGATGGCCTCGTGTGAGGCTTTGTATGGGAGACGGTGTTGATCTCCAGTGGGTTGCTTTGAGTCAGGGAGGCTAGGCTATTGGGTACTAACTTGGTTAAGGATGCTTTGGACAAGGTTAAATTGATTCAGGATCAGCTTCACACGGCGTGGTCTAGACAAAAGAGTTACGCCAATAGGAAGGTTCGTGATGTTGCTTACATGGTTGGGGAGAAGGTACTGCTCAAGATTTCACCCATGAAGGATGTTATGAGATTCGGGAAGAAGCGCAAGTTAATCCCTCGGTATATTGGTCCGTTTGAGGTTCTTTAGAGGATTGGAGAGGTGGATTATATGATTTCCTTGCCACCTAGTCTGTCGAGTGTGCATCCAGTATTCCATGTTTTTATACTCTGGAAGTATGTCAGCGATCCGTGTCATGTTTTGGACTTCAGCACGGTTCAGTTGGATGGTGATTTGACTTATGTTGTGGAGCCTGTAGCCATTTTGGGTCGGCAAGTTCTAAAGTTAAGGTCCAAAGACATAGATTCAGTGAAGGTGTAGTAGAGAGGTCAGCCAATTGAGGAGGCTACGTGGCAGACCGAGCGTTAGATGCATAGTAGATATCCACACCTATTTGAGATTCCAGGTATGTTTCTAGACTTGTTTGAGGACTAACGTCTATTTAAGAGGGGAAGGATGTAACGACTCGGCCAATCAGTTTGAGAGTTGTCACCCCGTTCCCTCATTTACTACTCATTCTTTGCTTGATTGTTGTTATCTCATTGTGAGGTTGAGATAAGGTCTCAGTGTCCTCTTTGGTGAATGTAAGGGCATCCTCGAGAATATATCCCCGAGTCTGCTTTCTCTGGTGATGGGTATTTTTTTCCTTCTCATTACGTGTTCCTGCGGGGCATCGACGCCTTCTATGATCATGTGGATGACATGTTATGGCTCGTTTGCCTCGTTCTTCTTGGTCGCCTCTCTTTCTCGAAACTGATTTTTGGCTCGATCTCTAAGGAATTCCCGGAGATGCCCTTTGTTAAGTAGTGGGGCTACCTCTTTTCGTAGTTAGTGGCAATCCTCGGTACTGTGGCCATACGTGTTGTGAAACTCGCACACTAAGTTGTGATTCCTTTGTGAAGGATCTGATTGTATAGGCCTGGGCCACTTGGCGTCTCTGATTTTACTGATGGCGAATATGATGTCCGATATATCGACATTGAAGTTGTATTCCAACAATTGAGGTGCACTCGTTGGCCCTGCGTTCCTATCGAATATGGCTCTGTGGATGAGTCCTCGAGGATTCTGTCCTCGATCTATTCTCTGATCATTGTGAGGTGGGTTGCACCTCAGGGCGTTCCTCTTATCTTTGATATACGACTGATATCTTTCTTTGTTTGTTTTTGGTTCCTTTTCCAGGAGCCTGCTTGGGTATACTAAGCCCGAGGGGGCTCCCAACTAGTCATCCTCGGCCCTGATTTTCGAATGGTACTGATTGTGGATGTCTGACCAAGTCACAGCTGGATAATCGATCAAATTCTATTTTAGCTATTTTGAAGCCACCGAGCTTCGTTCATTGACACATTGAGTGAAAGCCAGCACTACCCAGTCGTCGAAGACTGGCGGTAGCACCATCTGTTCCATTTGAAAGTGAGACACAAATTCCCGCAGCATCTCGTTCTCCCTGTGCTTAATTTTGAAAATGTCGGACTTCCTCATCGCTACATTGATGGCACCGGCATGTGCCTTTACAAAGGAGTCTGCTAGCATGGCGAATGAATATATGGAGTTAGGAGACAAGTTGTGATACCACATCATGGCCCCCTTCGAGAGTGTTTCCCCGAACGTTTTCAGCAATACGGACTCGATCTCATTGTTCTTTATATAGTTGCCCTTTACCGCGCAAGTGTAGGCGGTAACGTGTTTATTGGGGTCTGAGGTCCATTTGTACTTTGGGAGTTCCAGCATTTTGAACTTCTTAGGATTGGGTTTCGAGGAAACGTCTTCGGGGAACGGCCTTTGTATGAACTTCTTCGAATCCACACCTTTCAAGACCGGGGGTGCGCCTGGGATCTGGTCGACCCTGGAGTTGTAGGTCTCAACCTTTTTATCATTGGCTTCTATCATTTTCTTGCCCGACTTGATTCTCTTTTGTGAAGTCCTCGAGCATTTTGACCATGGCAAGATCGACTACCGATCCATTGTCGCTCGATCTCTCCGGTATGTGTTCGGCCAGGGGAATAGCTTTTGGTGCTACTGTGCTAGGAGTCTTTGGGTGGCTTTGCAGCTGAGCGATAGCCAGCTATTGTGCCTGCAACATTTCAAAAATAACATGAAGGCTAACTTCTCGTTCTTCCCGAGCTGGGGTTTTTTGGGCTTCCTGTTGGTCGCCATGTTATATGCTCCTGTCGATATGTGAGGTTTTATCGACCTGCTGTGCGTCTTCCAAACCTGCGTCTACTGGAATCGGTCCAGGTGAGTTATCGGGGTTCTGTCATGGCACGCCAACAATTGGAACAGCCACACTGTTTTCTCTGTGGTTTTCAAGGTTGTCGTTCTCAGCTCTGTTCACTGAGCCAGACATTTTGATCTAAAATCGATGATCTTGGATAAGAAAAAGTGAAAAAGATAACTTGTGTTATGTAACGAAACCCGCAAGAAAATAATCACTATTATTTTTAGCCCCACGGTGGGCGCCAAATTGTTTACCGTGAAAATGGTAATAACAATTAAATTTGTTGATGGGACACTAAAAATACGTGATCTATTTTTATACTGGTTGTTAAGCAGTTGATGCTAGATATATGAAGATAAAAGATGAAATGCGAGCTAAAATGGAATTATAATTGAACGGGTGGGTTAGCTATTCGGGCCTCGGATTGACCGATGAGGGGCCTCGAGGTCGACGTCTAGACTTGGGCTCGAGCTATCGAGGATAATCGGGAAAGGGCTAACAGTTAGGATGTAATTAAGGGAGGCTCTTTAAGGCCAATGATAAGCAGTAAATGAAGAACAAGTATGAACGTAATAAATGAAAGTAATAATATCGAGAGAGTATTCTTCTATATTTCTTGTGAAGCGGATAGAACAACATGGTTTACAAAGTGCCAAGGACCCCCCTTATATAGGAGGGGAAATCCCAACATAGTACAAGATACATTAATGTTAAAGAAAACGAGATGGGACAGCTAACTAGATTCATGATGCAGGCGCAAATCAGGTTTTAGACTAGCCTGATAGACTTAACAGGCCCCGATTGCATTCTTCAGAAACTCCCTATGCCCGTTGGGGTCTCAGGTAACATTATCCCCAGGCCGGGTGTCGATAGATCTTTGGAGGGGGGTACTCGGTCCGTGGTCTTGAGCCTCCGAGGTGACCTCGCAAAACGCCTTATTAACGAGAAATTAGTTCCCTCGATTTTACCGTATACAGAAGTAATATAGGCATTCTTTGTTGAGACACTGATATTTGTTTACCTTCCTAATTGTTATGTATCTTAGTTAACCACTTTTGATCTTGTAATCTTGTTTCCTTGGCAACCATATTACAAGCCTTACCTATTTGTTTGAATTGACTATTTATTTGAACCTTTTCACCTCTCTTGAAGCACTTGATTTGTTATGAACTTTGTAAAAGTTGAAGTGTGGGGTGGTTGGTTTGGCTTTTGAGTGGAACTAATAAAATAAGGAGAAAAGTGCACTAGTTTAAAAAAGTAAGAGTCACTTGAATTGAAAAAGAAAGAAAAAAAATATAGTTGTATTGTTGTGGAAAATATTCTTTGATAGTGGTGACTCTTGATGTAATTGTGCTTAAATAAGTTGGGAGTTGATGTATATTTATGTGAAGGTGGAGTTTTGGTTTGACATAAGTGTGGGGTTTTTGAATGTTAAAGTGTATGTGGTAAAGTTCTTAGGGAGGTGTAGTCACTCTTATATCTAAATGTATCATACCCGTTGATAAGTAGAGATTTTAACCTATTATTTGCTCTCTTTTACTTGTATTTTAGGCCAAAAATACATGAAGGTATTCCCAGAATTGATGTATTATGCTTTCTTGCAAGGATTGTTCAAAATAAGCCAAATGAGCCATAATCAACTAATAAAGGAGTCAAAACTTGAACAAAAACCAAGCCTGGACCAAAAGATATGAAACGCGGGCCACGTCAGAAAAGTGCGGCCGCGAAAGTATCAATGCGGTCGCAAACACTATTTCGAGGTTCGCGAAATGAAGAATTAGAGAGATGAATTGTTGGGCTATAACATGAATCCAGACCGCGTCAGAAAAGTGCGGCCGCGAAAGTACCGTCGTGGCTGCGATTGGTATTATGCGAACTGCGGTTGCTAAGGTTCAGAGAGTTCAAATTTCAAGCTAAAATAAGAAGTGCGGTCCGTGTTAGAATTATGCGGCCGCGGAAGTCTCCTATGCAATCGCAATGCAAATTATGCAATCTACGAAACCATGCTCAACTCAGATCCAGAAGTTGAAAACGCGGACCGCGGTCAAAACTACGCGGCCGCGAAAGCAATAGTGCAATCGCAGTAAAAATTACGCGGTCGCGAAACTTCCCCAGAGGTATTTGTCCGAAAATTTCAGCTTAGTATAAATAGACCTTTTTGACATTTTTAGGTGAAGTTATGTTTTAGCTGAGCACATGAGACGGTTACATATTCCATTTTAGGTAATTTTGTACTAGAATTATCTCTCAACATTAGATTTTCATCTTTTTATTTAGTATTATGAATTTAATCTTCTTTTCTTCTTTAATTTCTGTTATTTCCATGAGTAGCTAAACCCATAGCTAGGGTTATGATCAAATTCTAGTGTGGGTATTTGATGAGTATTGAATTTTAGGGCTTGAATGTGTATGTGTTAGTGATATTTAGCCGAGTTCTTGCTAGAACTTTAGAATTAGTGGTTGCAAGCAAGGATTCATGCCTTTATGACTTAGTCTTTACTTGAGAAAGATGGACTAAGTCTAGGAAAACTAGGCTAACAAGGAATTGGGGTGAACTCAAGAAATTGATAGCCCCAATTAAAGGGTTAAAGCTAGAGATAGTAATACTCGACTTGAGCTAACATCACTTGAATTGCATGAATACCTATTTGGACTCGAGAAAGCCAAATTGGGCAACATCACTCAAACTACTAACATGTATAGAGTGAGTACCCGGGAGTGATAACTATATTATGATCCCAACTAATCACAAGATTGTCCTAGATTCTACTACCCGTTACATATCCACCTAGGTGGAAGTCACTACCCTAGTCCCTTTAAACTATTGAAAATCAACAACAAAAATATTGTACTTAGTTTCAAATATCTCATGCAATAGAATAGAGGTAGAAGTAGAAATAAAACCAAACATGTGTGGAAGTGTAATTAGATTCAAAACCCGCATTTAGCTTGGATATAAACCTAATTCCAATTATTAACTCCCTGTGAATTTGATCCCGACCTAGTTGGGTTAAAACTGCATCGACCATCCTCTCTACTCAATAGTAGTGTAGGCTTGGACTCGATCATCATGGTGCATCATATAGCCATGGTTCATATAGTGTCCGTCTGGGTTAGTCATCTCCCAATGCTTTTCCATCTTAGAGTTCATTCCATGCTCCTTCAGTTCAGGGTTCATTTGCATCGGGTTCTTCTAGCAGGTATTTCGATTCTCGGGGCCCTATCCAGTCCCTACCACCATTGTAGGATCGAGGTTGCTATGAGTGTGGGGAACTTGGTCATATCAGGAGGCAGTGTTCCCGCTTCTTGAGAGTCCTAGTTCAGCAGAGGGGTTAAACTATGACTTCAGCACCAGTTACTTCACCACCCGCCCAAACAGCTTGGGGTGAGGGGTAGGCAGCTGGGGGTCACCCTAGAGGGGGAGACTGATAAGGTGGCGGTCAGGCCCGATTCTATGTTATTCCTACCAGGCCAGATGTCGTTGCTTCAAATACAGTGATTACAGGTATTTTCTCAGTATGCCACAGAGAGCTTCCATATTGGAAAAAACGACTAGGGAATGGAGGCCCTATGTCTAAAATTTCAACTAGGGATTGGAGTCCTATGTTAGCAAAAGGCAACGAGGGAATAGAGGCCCTATGTCTAAAAATCTCAACTAGGTATTTGAGCCATATGTTGGAGAAAGGCGACTAGAGAATAGAGGCCCTATGTCTAAAATCTCAACTAGGGATTGGAGTCCTATGTTAGCAAAAGGCGACGAGGGAATGGAGGCCCTATGTCTAAAAATCTCAACTAGGGATTTGAGCCTTATGTTGGCAAAAAGCGACTAGGGAATGGAGGCCCTATGTCGAAAAATCTCAACAAGGGATTGGAGCCCTATGTTGGCAAAAGGCGACTAGGGAATGGAGGCCCTATGTTGAAAAATCTCAACTAGGGATTGGAGCCTTATGTTGGCAAAAGGCGACTAGGAAATGGATGCCTTACATCTAAAATATCAAATAGGTATTTGAGCCCTATGTTGGCAAAAGGAGACTAGGGAATGGAGGCCCTATGTCTAAAAATCTCAACTAGGGATTGGAGCCCTATTTTGGCAAAAGGCGACTAGGGAATGGAGGCCCTATGTCTAAAATGCCAACAAGGGATTGGAGCCCTATGTTAGCAAAAGGCGACTAGGGAATAGAGGCCCTATGTCTAAACATGTCAACTAGGGATTGGAGCCCTATGTTGGCAAAAGGAAACTAGGGAATGGAGACTCTATGTCGAAAAATCTCAACTACGGATTGGAGACCTATGTTGGCAAAAGACGACTAGGGAATGGAGGCCCTATGTCTAAAATCTCAACTAGGAATTGGAGTCCTATGTTGGCAAAAGGCGACTAGGGAATGGAGGCCCTATGTCAAAAAATCTCAACTAGGGATTGGAGCCCTATGTTGGCTAAAGGTGACTAGGGAATGGAGGCCCTATGTTGAAAAATCTCAATTAGGGATTGGAGCCCTATGTTGGCAAAAGGCGACTAGGGAATGGAGGCCCTATGTCTAAAATCTCAACTAGGGATTGGAGCCGTATGTTGGCAAAAGGTGACTAGGAAATGGATGCCCTATGTCTAAAATCTCAACTAGGGATTAGAGCCATATGTTGGCAAAAAAAGACTAGGGAATGGAGGCCCTATGTCTAAAATTCTCAACTAGGGATTGGAGCCCTATGTTGGCAAAAGGCGACAAAGGAATGGAGGCCCTATGTCTAAAAATCTCAACTCGGGATTGGAGCCCTATGTTGGCAAAAGGCGACTAGGGAATGGAGGCCCTATGTCAAAAAATCTCAACTAGGGATTGGAGCCCTATGTTGGCAAAATGCGACTAGGGAATGGAAGCCATATGTCGAAAAATCTCAACTAGGGATTGGAGCCCTATGTTGGCAAAAGGCGACTAGGGAATGGAGGCCCTATGTCTAAAATCTCAAATAGGGATTGAAGTCGTATGTTGACAAAAGGCTACTAGGAAATGGATGACCTATGTCTAAAATCTCAACTAGGGATTAGAGCCATATGTTGGCAAAAAAAGACTAGGGAATGGAGGCCCTATGTCTAAAATTCTCAACTAGGGATTTAAGCCCTATGTTGGCAAAAGGAGAGTAGGGAATGGAAGCCCTATGTCTAAAATCTCAACAAGGGATTGGAGCCGTATGTTGGCAAAAGGCGACTAGGAAATGGATGTCCTCTTTCTAAAATCTCAACTAGGGATTAGAGCCATATGTTGGCAAAAAAAGACTAGGGAATGGAGGCCCTATGTCTAAAATTCTCAACTAGGGATTGGAGCCGTATGTTGGAAAAAGGAGACAAAGGAATGGAGGCCCTATGTCTAAAAATCTCAACTCGGGATTGGAGCTCTATGTTGGCAAAAGGCGACTAGGGAATGGAGGCCCTATGTCAAAAAATCTCAACTACGGATTGGAGCCCTATGTTGGCAAAATGCGACTAGGGAATGGAAGCCATATGCCGAAAAATCTCAACTAGGGATTGGAGCCCTATGTTGGCAAAAGGCGACTAGGGAATGGAGTCCCTATGTCTAAAATCTCAAATAGGGATTGGATTCGTATGGTTGCAAAAGGAGACTAGGAAATGGATGTCCTATGTCTAAAAATCTCAACTAGGGATTTGAGCCCTATGTTTGCAAAAGACGACTAGGGAATGGAGGCTCTATGTCGAAAAATCTCAACTGGGGATTGGAGCCCTATGTTGGAGAAAGGGGACTAGATAATAGAGGCCCTATGTTGAAAAATCTCAACTAGAGATTGGAGCCCTATGTTGGCAAAAGGCGACTAGGGATTGGAGGCCCTACGTCTAAAATCTCAACTAGGGATTGGAGCCCTATGATGGCAAAAGGCGACTAGGGCATGGAGACACTATGTCTAAAAATCTCAACTAGGGATTGGAGCCCTATGTTGGCAAAAGGCGACTAGGGAATGGAGGCCCTATATCTAAAATCTAAACTAGGGATTGGAGCCGTATGTTGGCAAAAGGCGACTAGGAAATGGATGACCTATGTCTAAAATCTCAACTAGGGATTGGATCCATATGTTGGAAAAATAAGACTAGGGAATGGAGGCCCTATGTCTAAAATTCTCAACGAGGGATTTGAGCCCTATGTTGGCAAAAGGAGAGTAGGGAATGGAAGCCCTATATCTAAAATCTCAACTAGAGATTGGAGCCCTATGTTGGCAAAAGGCGACTAGGGAATGGAGGCCCTACTTCTAAAATCTCAACTAGGGATTGGAGCCCTATGTTGGCAAAAGGCGACTAGGGAATGGAGGCCCTACTCTAAAATCTCAACTAGGGATTGAAGCCCTATGTTGGCAAAAGGCGACTAGGGAATGGAGGCCCTATGTCTAAAAAACTCAACTAGGGATTGGAGCCCTATGTTGGCAAAGGGCGGCTTGGGAATGGAGGCCCTATGTCTAAATTCTCAACTAGGGATTGGAGCCCTATTTTGGCAAAAGGCGACTAGGAAATGGATGCCCTATGTCTAAAATCTCAACTAGGGATTAGAGCCATATGTTGGTAAAAAAAGACTAGGGAATGGAGGCCCTATGTCTAAAATTCTCAACTAGGGATTGGAGCCCTATGTTGGCAAAAGGAGAGTAGGGAATGGAAGCCCTATATCTAAAATCTCAACTAGAGATTGGAGCCCTATGTTGGCAAAAGGCGACTAGGGAATGGAGGCCCTACTTCTAAAATCTCAACTAGGGATTGGAGCCCTATGTTGGCAAAAGGCGACTAGGGAATGGAGGCCCTACTCTAAAATCTCAACTAGGGATTGAAGCCCTATGTTGGCAAAAGGCGACTAGGGAATGGAGGCCCTATGTCTAAAAAACTCAACTAGGGATTGGAGCCCTATGTTGGCAAAGGGCGGCTTGGGAATGGAGGCCCTATGTCTAAAATCTCAACTAGGGATTGGAGCCGTATGTTGGCAAAAGGTGACTAGGAAATGGATGCCCTATGTCTAAAATCTCAACTAGGGATTAGAGCCATATGTTGGCAAAAAAAGACTAGGGAATGGAGGCCCTATGTCTAAAATTCTCAACTAGGGATTGGAGCCCTATGTTGGCAAAAGGCGACAAAGGAATGGAGGCCCTATGTCTAAAAATCTCAACTCGGGATTGGAGCCCTATGTTGGCAAAAGGCGACTAGGGAATGGAGGCCCTATGTCAAAAAATCTCAACTAGGGATTGGAGCCCTATGTTGGCAAAATGCGACTAGGGAATGGAAGCCATATGTCGAAAAATCTCAACTAGGGATTGGAGCCCTATGTTGGCAAAAGGCGACTAGGGAATGGAGGCCCTATGTCTAAAATCTCAAATAGGGATTGGAGTCGTATGTTGACAAAAGGCTACTAGGAAATGGATGACCTATGTCTAAAATCTCAACTAGGGATTAGAGCCATATGTTGGCAAAAAAAGACTAGGGAATGGAGGCCCTATGTCTAAAATTCTCAACTAGGGATTTAAGCCCTATGTTGGCAAAGGGAGAGTAGGGAATGGAAGCCCTATGTCTAAAATCTCAACAAGGGATTGGAGCCGTATGTTGGCAAAAGGCGACTAGGAAATGGATGTCCTCTTTCTAAAATCTCAACTAGGGATTAGAGCCATATGTTGGCAAAAAAAGACTAGGGAATGGAGGCCCTATGTCTAAAATTCTCAACTAGGGATTTTAGCCCTATGTTGGCAAAAGGAGAGTAGGGAATGGAAGCCCTATGTCTAAAATCTCAACAAGGGATTGGAGCCGTATGTTGGCAAAAGGCGACTAGGAAATGGATGTCCTCTTTCTAAAATCTCAACTAGGGATTAGAGCCATATGTTGGCAAAAAAAGACTAGGGAATGGAGGCCCTATGTCTAAAATTCTCAACTAGGGATTGGAGCCGTATGTTGGAAAAAGGAGACAAAGGAATGGAGGCCCTATGTCTAAAAATCTCAACTCGGGATTGGAGCTCTATGTTGGCAAAAGGCGACTAGGGAATGGAGGCCCTATGTCAAAAAATCTCAACTACGGATTGGAGCCCTATGTTGGCAAAATGCGACTAGGGAATGGAAGCCATATGCCGAAAAATCTCAACTAGGGATTGGAGCCCTATGTTGGCAAAAGGCGACTAGGGAATGGAGTCCCTATGTCTAAAATCTCAAATAGGGATTGGATTCGTATGGTTGCAAAAGGAGACTAGGAAATGGATGTCCTATGTCTAAAAATCTCAACTAGGGATTTGAGCCCTATGTTTGCAAAAGACGACTAGGGAATGGAGGCTCTATGTCGAAAAATCTCAACTGGGGATTGGAGCCCTATGTTGGAGAAAGGGGACTAGATAATAGAGGCCCTATGTTGAAAAATCTCAACTAGAGATTGGAGCCCTATGTTGGCAAAAGGCGACTAGGGATTGGAAGCCCTACGTCTAAAATCTCAACTAGGGATTGGAGCCCTATGATGGCAAAAGGCGACTAGGGCATGGAGACACTATGTCTAAAAATCTCAACTAGGGATTGGAGCCCTATGTTGGCAAAAGGCGACTAGGGAATGGAGGCCCTATATCTAAAATCTAAACTAGGGATTGGAGCCGTATGTTGGCAAAAGGCGACTAGGAAATGGATGACCTATGTCTAAAATCTCAACTAGGGATTGGATCCATATGTTGGAAAAATAAGACTAGGGAATGGAGGCCCTATGTCTAAAATTCTCAACGAGGGATTTGAGCCCTATGTTGGCAAAAGGAGAGTAGGGAATGGAAGCCCTATATCTAAAATCTCAACTAGAGATTGGAGCCCTATGTTGGCAAAAGGCGACTAGGGAATGGAGGCCCTACTTCTAAAATCTCAACTAGGGATTGGAGCCCTATGTTGGCAAAAGGCGACTAGGGAATGGAGGCCCTACTCTAAAATCTCAACTAGGGATTGAAGCCCTATGTTGGCAAAAGGCGACTAGGGAATGGAGGCCCTATGTCTAAAAAACTCAACTAGGGATTGGAGCCCTATGTTGGCAAAGGGCGGCTTGGGAATGGAGGCCCTATGTCTAAATTCTCAACTAGGGATTGGAGCCCTATTTTGGCAAAAGGCGACTAGGGAATGGAGGCCCTATGTCTAAAATGTCAACAAGGGATTGGATCCCTATGATAGCAAAAGGCGACTAGGGAATAGAGGCCCTATGTCTAAAAATCTCAACTAGGGATTGGAGCCCTATGTTGGCAAAAGGAAACTAGGGAATGGAGGCACTATGTCTAAAAATCTCAACTAGGTATTGGAGACCTATGTTGGCAAAAGGCGACTAGGGAATGGAGGCCCTATGTCTAAAATCTCAACTAGGAATTTGAGTCCTATGTTGGAAAAAGGCGACTAGGGAATAGAGACCCTATGTGGAAAAATTTCAACTAGAGATTGGAGCCCTATGTTGGCAAAAGGCGACTAGGGAATGGAGGCCCTATGTCTAAAAATCTCAACTAGGGATTTGAGCCCTATGTTGGAGAAAGGCGACTAGAGAATAGAGACCCTTTGTCTAAAATCGCAACTAGGGATTGGAGTCCTAAGTTAGCAAAAGGTGACGAGGGAATGGAGGCCCTATGTGTAAAATCTCAACTTGGGATTGGAGTTGTATGTTGTCAAAAGGCGACTAGGGAATGGATGCCCTGTGTCTATAATCTTAACTAGGGATTGGAGCCATATGTTGGTAAAAGGAGACTAGGGATTGGAGCCCTATGTTGGCAAAAGACGACAAAGGAATGGAGGCCCTATGTCTAAAAATCACAACTAGGGATTGGAACCCTATGTTGGCAAAATGCAACTAGGGAATGGAAGTCATATGTCGAAAAATCTCAACTAGGGATTGGAACCCTATGTTGGCAAAAGGCGACTAGGGAATGGAGGCCCTATGTCTAAAATCTCAACTAGGGATTGGAGCCCTATGTTGGCAAAATGCAACTAGGGAATGGAAGTCATATGTCGAAAAATCTCAACTAGGGATTGGAACCCTATGTTGGCAAAAGGCGACTAGGGAATGGAGGCCCTATGTCTAAAATCTCAACTAGGGATTTGAGCCGTATGTTGGCAAAAGGCGACTAGGAAATGGATGCCCTATGTCTAAAATCTCAACTAGGGATTAGGGCCATATGTTGGCAAAAAAGACTAGGGAATGGAGGCCCTATGTCTAAAATTCTCAACTAGGGATCGGAGCCCTATGTTGGCAAAAGGCGACAAAGGAATGAAGGCCCTATCTCTAAAAATCTCAACTAGGGATTGGAGCCCTACGTTGGCAAAAGGCAACTAGGGAATGAAGGCCATATGTCGAAAAATCTCAACTTGGGATTGGAGCTCTATGTTGGCAAAAGGCGAGTAGGGAATGGAAGCCCTATGTCTAAAATCTCAACTAGGGATTGGAGCCCTATGTTGGCAAAAGTCGACTAGGAAATGGAGAACCTACATCTAAAATCTCAACTAGGGATTTGAGCCCTATGTTGGCAAAAGGCGACAAAGGAATGAAGGCCCTATCTCTAAAAATCTCAACTAGGGATTGGAGCCCTACGTTGGCAAAAGGCAACTAGGGAATGAAGGCCATATGTCGAAAAATCTCAACTTGGGATTGGAGCTCTATGTTGGCAAAAGGCGAGTAGGGAATGGAAGCCCTATGTCTAAAATCTCAACTAGGGATTGGAGCCCTATGTTGGCAAAAGTCGACTAGGAAATGGAGAACCTACATCTAAAATCTCAACTAGGGATTTGAGCCCTATGTTGGAAAAAGGCGACTAGGGAATGGAGGCCCTATGTCTAAAAATCTCAACTAGGGATTGGAGCCCTATGTTGGCAAAAGGCGACTAGGGAATGGAGGCCCTATTTCTAAAATCTCAACTAGGGATTGGAGCCCTATTTTGGCAAAAGGCGACTAGGGACTGGAGGCCCTATGTCTAAAATGCCAATAAGGGATTGGAGCCCTATGTTAGCAAAAGGCGACTATGGAATAGAGGCCCTATGTCTAAAAATCTCAACTAGGGATTGGAGCCCTATGTTGGCAAAAGGAAACTAGGGAATGGAGGCCCTATGTCTAAAAATCTCAACTAGGGATTGGAGACCTATGTTGGCAAAAGGCGAGTAGGGAATGGAGGCCCTATGTCTAAAATCTCAATTAGGAATTGGAGTCCTATGTTGGCACAAGGCGACTAGGGAATGGAAACCCTATGTCGAAAAATCTCAACTAGGGATTGGATCCCTATGTTGGCAAAAGGCGACTAGGGAATGGAGGCCCTATGTCTAAAAATCTCAACTAGGAATTTGAGCCCTATGTTGGGGAAAGGCGACTAGGGAATGGAGGCCCTATGTCGAAAAATCTCAACTAGGGATTGGAGCCCTATGTTGGCAAAAGGCAACTAGGGAATGGAGGCCCTATGTTGAAAAATCTCAACTAGGGATTGGAGCCCTATGTTGGCAAAAGGTGACTAGGGAATGGAGGCCCTATGTCTAAAATCTCAACTTGGGATTGGAGCAGTATGTTGGCAAAAGTTGACTAGGGAATGGATACCCTATGTCTAAAATCTCAACTAGGGATTGGAGTCGTATGTTGGCAAAAAGAGACTAGGGAATGGAGGCCCTATGTCTAAAAATCTCAACTAGGTATTAGAGCCTAATGTTGGCAAAAGGCGACTAGGGAATGGAGGCCCTATGTCTAAAAATCTCAACTAGGGCTTTAAGCCCTATGTTGGAGAAAGGCGACTAGAGAATGGAGGCCCTTTGTCTAAAATCTCAACTAGGGATTGGAGACCTATGTTAATAAAAGGTGACGAGGGAATGGAGGCTCTACGTCTAAAAATTTCAACTAGGGATTTGAGCCCTATGTTGGCAAAAATCGACTAGGTAATGGAGGCCCTATGTCAAAAAATCTCAACTAGGGATTGGAGTCCTATGTTGGCAAAAGGCGACTAGGGAATGGAGGCCCTATGTCTGAAATCTCAACTTGGGATTGGATTTGTATGTTGGCAAAAGGCGACTAGGGAATAGATGCCCTGTGTCTAAAATCTTAACTAGGGATTGAAGCCATATTTTGGTAAAAGGAGACTAGGGACTGAAGGCCCTATGTCTAAAATTCTCAACTAGGGATTGGAGCCCTATGTTGGCAAAAGGCGACAAAGGAATGGAGTCTAAAAATCTCAACTAGGGATTGGAGTCGTATGTTGGCAAAAGGAGACTAGGGAATGGAGGCCCTATGTCTAAAAATCTCAACTAGGTATTAGAGCCCAATGTTGGCAAAAGGCGACTAGGGAATGGAGGCCCTATGTTTAAAAATCTCAACTAGGGCTTTGAGCCCTATGTTGGAGAAAGGCGATTAGAGAATAGAGGCCCTTTGTCTAAAATCTCAACTAGGGATTGGAGTCCTATGTTAGCAAAAGGTGACGAGGGAATGGAGGCCCTATGTCTAAAAATTTAAACTAGGGATTTGAGCCCTATGTTGGCAAAAAGCGACTAGGTAATGGAGGCCCTATGTCAAAAAATCTCAACTAGGGATTGGAGTCCTATGTTGGCAAAAGGCGACTAGGGAATGGAGGCCCTATGTCTAAAATCTCAACTTGGGATTGGAGTTGTATGTTGGCAAAAGGCGACTAGGGAATAAATGCCCTGTGTCTAAAATCTCAACTAGGGATTGGAGCCATATTTTGGTAAAAGGAGACTAGGGAATGGAGGCCCTATGTCTAAAATTCTCAACTAGGGATTGGAGCCCTATGTTGGCAAAAGGCGACAAAGGAATGGAGTCTAAAAATCTCAACTAGGGATTGGAGTCGTATGTTGGCAAAAGGAGACTAGGGAATGGAGGCCCTATGTCTAAAAATCTCAACTAGGTATTAGAGCCCAATGTTGGCAAAAGGCGACTAGGGAATGGAGGCCCTATGTCTAAAAATCTCAACTAGGGCTTTGAGCCCTATGTTGGAGAAAGGCGATTAGAGAATAGAGGCCCTTTGTCTAAAATCTCAACTAGGGATTGGAGTCCTATGTTAGCAAAAGGTGACGAGGGAATGGAGGCCCTATGTCTAAAAATTTAAACTAGGGATTTGAGCCCTATGTTGGAAAAAAGCGACTAGGTAATGGAGGCCCTATGTCAAAAAATCTCAACTAGGGATTGGAGTCCTATGTTGGCAAAAGGCGACTAGGGAATGGAGGCCCTATGTCTAAAATCTCAACTTGGGATTGGAGTTGTATGTTGGCAAAAGGCGACTAGGGAATAAATGCCCTGTGTCTAAAATCTCAACTAGGGATTGGAGCCATATTTTGGTAAAAGGAGACTAGGGAATGGAGGCCCTATGTCTAAAATTCTCAACTAGGGATTGGAGCCCTATGTTGGCAAAAGGCAACAAAGGAATGGAGGCCCTATGTCTAAAAATCTCAACTAGGGATTGGAGCTCTATCTTGGCAAAACGCGACTAGGGAATGGAGGACCTATGTCAAAAAATCTCAACTAGGGATTGGAGCCCTATATTGAAAAATGCGACGAGGGAATGGAAGCCATATGTCGAAAAATCTCAACTAGGAATTGGAGCCCTATGTTGGCGAAAGGCGACTAGGGAATGGAGGCCCTATGTCTAAAATCTCAACTAGGGATTGGAGTCGTATGTTGGCAAAAGGCGACTAGGAAATGGATGCCCTATGTCTAAAATCTCAACTAGGGATTAGAGCCATATGTTGGCAAAAAAAGACTAGGGAATGGAGGCCCTATGTCTAAAATTCTCAACTAGGGATTGGAGCCCTATGTTGGCAAAAGGCGACAAAGGAATGGAGGCCCTAAGAGTAAAAATCTCAACTAGGGATTGGAGCCCTATGTTGGAAAAAGACGACTAAGGAATGGAGGCCCTATGTCGAAAAATCTCAACTAGGATTGGTTCCCTATGTTAGCAAAAGGCAACTAAGGAATGGAGGTCATATGTCGAAAAATCTCAACTAGGGATTGGAGCCCTATGTTGGCAAAAGGCGAGTAGGGAATGGTGGCCCTATGTCTAAAAACCTCAACTAGGGATTGGAGCCCTATGTTAGCAATAGGCGACTAGGGAATGGAGGTCGTATGTCTAAAATCACAACTAGGGATTGGAGCCCTATGTTGGCAAAAGATGACTAGGGAATAGAGGCCCTATGTCTCAAAATCTCAACTAGGGATTGGAGCCCTTTGTTAGCAAAGGGCGGCTAGTGAATGGAGGCCCTATGTCTAAAATCCTCAACTAGGGATTGGAGCCCTATGTTGGAAAAAGGCGACAAAGGAATGGAGGCCCTATGTCTAAAAATCTCAACTAGGAATTGGAGCCCTATGTTGGCAAAATGCGACTAGGGAATGGAAGCCATATGTCAAAAAATCTCAACTAGGGATTGGAATCCTATTTTGGCTAAAGGCGAGTAGGGAATGAGGCCCTATGTCTAAAATCTCAACTAGGGATTGGAGCCCTATGTTGGCAAAAGGCGACTAGGGAATGGAGGCTCTACATCTAAAATCTGAACTAGAGATTGGAGCCCTATGTTGGCAAAAGGCGACTAAGTAATGGAGGCCCTATGTATAAATATCTAAATCAGGGATTGGAGCCCTATGTTGGCAAAGGGCGGCTAGGGAATGGAGGCACTATGTCTAAAATCTCAACAAGGGATTAGAGCCCTATGTTGGCAAAATGTGACTAAGGAATGAAGGCCATATGTCGAAAAATCTAAACTAGGGATTGGTGCCCTATGTTGGCAAATGGCAACTAGGGAATGGAGGCCCTATGTCTCAAATCTCAACTAGGGATTGGAGCCATATGTTGGCAAAAGGCGACTAGGGAATGGAGGCCCTATGTCAAAAAATCTCAACTAGGGATTGGAGCCCTATGTTGGCAAAATGCGACTAGGGAATGGAAGCCATATGTCGAAAAATCTCAACTAGGGATTGGAGCCCTATGTTGGCAAAAGGCGACTAGGGAATAGAGGCCCTATGTTGAAAAATCTCAACTAGGGATTGGAGCCCTATGTTGGCAAAAGGTGACTAGGGAATGGAGGCCCTATGTCTAAAATCTCAACTTCGGATTGGAGTCATATGTTGGCAAAAGATGACTTGGGAATGGATGCCCTATGTCTAAAATCTCAACTAGGTATTGGAGTCGTATGTTGGCAAAAGGAGACTAGGGAATGGAGGCCCTATGTCTAAAAATCTCAACTAGGTATTAGAGCCCAATGTTGGCAAAAGGCGACTAGGGAATGGAGGCCCTATGTCTAAAAATCTCAACTAGGGCTTTGAGCCCTATGTTGGAGAAAGGCGATTAGAGAATAGAGGCCCTTTGTCTAAAATCTCAACTAGGGATTGGAGTCCTATGTTAGCAAAAGGTGACGAGGGAATGGAGGCCCTATGTCTAAAAATTTAAACTAGGGATTTGAGCCCTATGTTGGCAAAAAGCGACTAGGTAATGGAGGCCCTATGTCAAAAAATCTCAACTAGGGATTGGAGTCCTATGTTGGCAAAAGGCGACTAGGGAATGGAGGCCCTATGTCTAAAATCTCAACTTGGGATTGGAGTTGTATGTTGGCAAAAGGCGACTAGGGAATAAATGCCCTGTGTCTAAAATCTCAACTAGGGATTGGAGCCATATTTTGGTAAAAGGAGACTAGGGAATGGAGGCCCTATGTCTAAAATTCTCAACTAGGGATTGGAGCCCTATGTTGGCAAAAGGCAACAAAGTAATGGAGGCCCTATGTCTAAAAATCTCAACTAGGGATTGGAGCTCCATCTTGGCAAAACGCGACTAGGGAATGGAGGACCTATGTCAAAAAATCTCAACTAGGGATTGGAGCCCTATATTGAAAAATGCGACGAGGGAATGGAAGCCATATGTCGAAAAATCTCAACTAGGAATTGGAGCCCTATGTTGGCGAAAGGCGACTAGGGAATGGAGGCCCTATGTCTAAAATCTCAACTAGGGATTGGAGTCGTATGTTGGCAAAAGGCGACTAGGAAATGGATGCCCTATGTCTAAAATCTCAACTAGGGATTAGAGCCATATGTTGGCAAAAAAAGACTAGGGAATGGAGGCCCTATGTCTAAAATTCTCAACTAGGGATTGGAGCCCTATGTTGGAAAAAGGCGACAAAGGAATGGAGGCCCTAAGTGTAAAAATCTCAACTAGGGATTGGAGCCCTATGTTGGAAAAAGACGACTAGGGAATGGAGGCCCTATGTCGAAAAATCTCAACTAGGGATTGGTTCCCTATGTTAGCAAAAGGCAACTAAGGAATGGAGGTCATATGTCGAAAAATCTCAACTAGGGATTGGAGCCCTATGTTGGCAAAAGGCGAGTAGGGAATGGTGGCCCTATGTCTAAAAACCTCAACTAGGGATTGGAGCCCTATGTTAGCAATAGGCGACTAGGGAATGGAGGTCGTATGTCTAAAATCACAACTAGGGATTGGAGCCCTATGTTGGCAAAAGATGACTAGGGAATAGAGGCCCTATGTCTCAAAATCTCAACTAGGGATTGGAGCCCTTTGTTAGCAAAGGGCGGCTAGTGAATGGAGGCCCTATGTCTAAAATCCTCAACTAGGGATTGGAGCCCTATGTTGGAAAAAGGCGACAAAGGAATGGAGGCCCTATGTCTAAAAATCTCAACTAGGAATTGGAGCCCTATGTTGGCAAAATGCGACTAGGGAATGGAAGCCATATGTCAAAAAATCTCAACTAGGGATTGGAATCCTATTTTGGCTAAAGGCGAGTAGGGAATGAGGCCCTATGTCTAAAATCTCAACTAGGGATTGGAGCCCTATGTTGGCAAAAGGCGACTAGGGAATGGAGGCTCTACATCTAAAATCTGAACTAGAGATTGGAGCCCTATGTTGGCAAAAGGCGACTAAGTAATGGAGGCCCTATGTATAAATATCTAAATCAGGGATTGGAGCCCTATTTTGGCAAAGGGCGGCTAGGGAATGGAGGCACTATGTCTAAAATCTCAACTAGGGATTAGAGCCCTATGTTGGCAAAATGTGACTAAGGAATGAAGGCCATATGTCGAAAAATCTAAACTAGGGATTGGTGCCCTATGTTGGCAAATGGCAACTAGGGAATGGAGGCCCTATGTCTCAAATCTCAACTAGGGATTGGAGCCATATGTTGGCAAAAGGCGACTAGGGAATGGAGGCCCTATGTCTAAAAATCTCAACTAGGGCTTTGAGCCCTATGTTGGAGAAAGGCGATTAGAGAATAGAGGCCCTTTGTCTAAAATCTCAACTAGGGATTGGAGTCCTATGTTAGCAAAAGGTGACGAGGGAATGGAGGCCCTATGTCTAAAAATTTCAACTAGGAATTTGAGCCCTATGTTGGCAAAAAGTGACTAGGTAATGGAGGCCCTATGTCAAAAAATCTCAACTAGGGATTGGAGTCCTATGTTGGCAAAAGGCGACTAGGGAATGGAGGCCCTATGTCTAAAATCTCAACTTGGGATTGGAGTTGTATGTTGGCAAAAGGCGACTAGGGAATAAATGCCCTGTGTCTAAAATCTCAACTAGGGATTGGAGCCATATTTTGGTAAAAGGAGACTAGGGAATGGAGGCCCTATGTCTAAAATTCTCAACTAGGGATTGGAGCCCTATGTTGGCAAAAGGCAACAAAGGAATGGAGGCCCTATGTCTAAAAATCTCAACTAGGGATTGGAGCTCTATCTTGGCAAAACGCGAGTAGGGAATGGAGGCCCTATGTCAAAAAATCTCAACTAGGGATTGGAGCCCTATATTGAAAAATGCGACGAGGGAATGGAAGCCATATGTCGAAAAGTCTCAACTAGGAATTGGAGCCCTATGTTGGCGAAAGGCGACTAGGGAATGGAGGCCCTATGTTTAAAATCTCAACTAGGGATTGGAGTCGTATGTTGGCAAAAGGCGACTAGGAAATGGATGCCCTATGTCTAAAATCTCAACTAGGGATTAGAGCCATATGTTGGCAAAAAAAGACTAGGGAATGGAGGCCCTATGTCTAAAATTCTCAACTAGGGATTGGAGCCCTATGTTGGCAAAAGGCGACAAAGGAATGGAGGCCCTAAGTGTAAAAATCTCAACTAGGGATTGGAGCCCTATGTTGGAAAAAGACGACTAGGGAATGGAGGCCCTATGTCGAAAAATCTCAACTAGGGATTGGTTCCCTATGTTAGCAAAAGGCAACTAAGGAATGGAGGTCATATGTCGAAAAATCTCAACTAGGGATTGGAGCCCTATGTTGGCAAAAGGCGAGTAGGGAATGGTGGCCCTATGTCTAAAAACCTCAACTAGGGAATGGAGGCCCTATGTCGAAAAATCTCAACTAGGGATTGGTTCCCTATGTTAGCAAAAGGCAACTAAGGAATGGAGGTCATATGTCGAAAAATCTCAACTAGGGATTGGAGCCCTATGTTGGCAAAAGGCGAGTAGGGAATGGTGGCCCTATGTCTAAAAACCTCAACTAGGGATTGGAGCCCTATGTTAGCAATAGGCGACTAGGGAATGGAGGTCGTATGTCTAAAATCACAACTAGGGATTGGAGCCCTATGTTGGCAAAAGATGACTAGGGAATAGAGGCCCTATGTCTCAAAATCTCAACTAGGGATTGGAGCCCTTTGTTAGCAAAGGGCGGCTAGTGAATGGAGGCCCTATGTCTAAAATCCTCAACTAGGGATTGGAGCCCTATGTTGGAAAAAGGCGACAAAGGAATGGAGGCCCTATGTCTAAAAATCTCAACTAGGGATTGGAGCCCTATGTTGGCAAAAGGCGACTAGGGAATGGAGGCCCTATGTCAAAAATCTCAACTAGGAATTGGAGCCCTATGTTGGCAAAATGCGACTAGGGAATGGAAGCCATATGTCAAAAAATCTCAACTAGGGATTGGAATCCTATTTTGGCTAAAGGCGAGTAGGGAATGAGGCCCTATGTCTAAAATCTCAACTAGGGATTGGAGCCCTATGTTGGCAAAAGGCGACTAGGGAATGGAGGCTCTACATCTAAAATCTGAACTAGAGATTGGAGCCCTATGTTGGCAAAAGGCGACTAAGTAATGGAGGCCCTATGTATAAATATCTAACCCAGGGATTGGAGCCCTATGTTGGCAAAGGGCGGCTAGGGAATGGAGGCACTATGTCTAAAATCTCAACTAGGGATTAGAGCCCTATGTTGGCAAAATGTGACTAAGGAATGAAGGCCATATGTCGAAAAATCTAAACTAGGGATTGGTGCCCTATGTTGGCAAATGGCAACTAGGGAATGGAGGCCCTATGTCTCAAATCTCAACTAGGGATTGGAGCCATATGTTGGCAAAAGGCGACTTGGAAATGGAGGCCCTATATCTAAAATCTCAACTAGAGATTTGAGCCCTATGTTGGCAAAAGGCGACTAGGGAATGGAGGCCCTATGTCTAAAAATCTCAACTAGGGATTGGAGCCCTAAGTTGGCAAAGGGCGGCTAGGGAATGGAGGCCCTATGTCTAAAATCTAAACTAGGGATTGGAGCCCTATTTTGGCAAAAGGCGACTTGGGAATGGAGGCCCTATGTCTAAAATGTCAACATGGGATTGGAGCCCTATGTTAGCAAAAGGAAACTAGGGAATAGAGGCTCTATGTCTAAAAATCTCAACTAGGGATTGGAGCCCTATGTTGGCAAAAGGAAACTAGGGAATGGAGGCCCTATGTCTAAAAATCTCAACTAGGGATTGGAGACCTATGTTGGCAAAAGTAAACTAGGGAATGGAGGCCCTATGTCTAAAATCTCAACTAGGAATTTGAATCCTATGTTGGCAAAAGACGACTAGGGAATGGAGACCCTATGTCGAAAAATCTCAACTAGGGATTGGAGCCCTATGTTGGCAAAAGGCGACTAGGAAATGGAGACCCTATGTCTAAAAATCTCAACTAGGGATTTGAGCCCTATGTTGGAGAAAGGCGACTAGAGAATGGATGCCCTATGTCTAAAATTTAAACTAGGGATTGGAGTCCTATATTAGCAAAAGGCTACGAGGGAATGGAGGCCCTATGTCTAAAAATCTCAACTAGGGATTTGAGCCCTATGTTGGAAAAAAATGACTAGGGAATGGAGGCCCTATGTCTAAAATCTCAACTAGGGATTGGAGTCCTATGTTAGCAAAACGCAACGAAGTAATGGAGGCCCTATGTCTAAAAATCTCAACTAGGGATTTGAGCCCTATGTTGGCAAAAAGCGACTAGGGAATGGAGGCCCTATGTCGAAAAATCTCAACTAGGGATTGGAGCCCTATGTTGGGAAAAGGCGACTAGGGAATGGAGGCCCTATGTTGAAAAATCTCAACTAAGGATTGGAACCCTATGTTTGCCAAAGGGAACTAGGGAATGAGGCCCTATGTCTAAAATCTCAACTAGGGATTGGAGCCCTATGTTGGCAAAAGGCGACTAGGGAATGGAGGCCCTACATCTAAAATCTCAACTAGGGATTGGAGCCCTATGTTTGCAAAAGGTGACTAAGGAATGGAGGCCCTATGTATAAATATATCAACCAGGGATTGGAGCCCTATGTTGGCAAAGTGCGGCTAGGGAATGGAGGCATTATGTCTAAAATATCAACTAGGGATTAGAGCCCTATGTTGGCAAAATGTGACTAGGGAATGAAAGCCATATGTCGAAAAATCTAAACTAGGGATTGGTGCCCTATGTTGGCAAAAGGCAACTAGGGAATGGAGGCCCTATGTCTCAAATCTCAACTAGGGATTGGAGCCCTATGTTGGCAAAAGGCGACTTGGAAATGGAGGCCCTATATCTAAAATCTCAACTAGGGATTTGAGCCCTATGTTGGCAAAAGGCGACTAGGGAATGGAGGCCCTATGTCTAAAAATCTCAACTAGGGATTGGAGCCCTATGTTGGCAAAGGGCGGCTAGGGAATGGAGGCCCTATGTCTAAAATCTCAACTAGGGATTGGAGCCCTATTTTGGTAAAAGGAGACTAGGGAAAGGAGGCCCTATGTCTAAAATGTCAACAAGGGATTGGAGCCCTATGTTAGCAAAAGGCGACTAGGGAATAGAGGCCCTATGTCTAAAAATCTCAACTAGGGATTGGAGCCCTATGTTGGCAAAAGGAAACTAGGGAATGGAGGCCCTATGTCTAAAAATCTCAACTAGGGATTGGAGACATATGTTGGCAAAAGGCAACTAGGGAATGGAAGCCCATATGTCAAAAACTCTCAACTAGGGATTGGAGCCCTATGTTGGCAAAATGCGACTAGGGAATGGAATCCATATGTCGAAAAATCTCAACTAGGGATTGGAGCCCTATGTTTGCAAAAGCCGACTAGGGAATTGAGGCCCTATGTCTAAAATCTCAACTAGGGATTGGAGCCCTATGTTGGAAAAATGAGACTAGGGAATGGAGGCCCTATGTCTAAAATCTCAACTAGGGATTGGAGTCCTATGTTAGCAAAAGGTGACGAGGGAATGGAGGCCCTATGTCTAAAAATTTCAACTAAGGATTTGATCCCTATGTTGGCAAAAAGCGACTAGGTAATGGAGGCCCTATGTCGAAAAATCTCAACTAGGGATTGGAGCCCTATGTTAGCAAAAGGCGACTAGGAAATGGAGGCCGTATGTCTAAAATCTCAACTTGAGATTGGAGTTGTATGTTGGCAAAAGGCGACTAGGGAATGGATGCCCTATGCCTAAAATCTCAACTAGGGATTGGAGCCCTATGTTGGGAAAAGCAGACTAGGGAATGGAGGCCCTATGTTGAAAAATCTCAACTAAGGATTGGAGCCCTATGTTTGCCAAAGGGGACTAGGGAATGGAGGCCCTATGTCTAAAATCTCAACTTGGGATTGGAGCCGTATGTTGGCAAAAGGCGAGTAGGGAATGGAGGCCAATATGTCTAAATATCTCAACTAGGGATTTGAGCCCTATGTTAGCAATAGGCGACTAGGGAATGGAGGCCCTATGTCTAAAATTCTCAACTTGGGATTGGAGCCCTATGTTGGCAAAAGGCGACAAAGGAATGGAGGCCCTAAGTGTAAAAATCTCAACTAGGGATTGGAGCCCTACGTTGGCAAAACACGACTAGGGAATGGAGGCCCTATGTCGAAAAATCTCAACTAGGGATTGGTTCCCTATGTTAGCAAAAGGCAACTAAGGAATGGAGGCCATATGTCGAAAAATCTCAACTAGGGATTGGAGCCCTATGTTGGCATAAGGCGAGTAAGGAATGGAGGCCCTATGTCTAAAAATCTCAACTAGGGATTGGAGCCCTATGTTAGCAATAGGCGACTAGGGAATGGAGGTCCTATGTCTAAAATCACAACTAGGTATTGGAGCCCTATGTTGGCAAAAGACGACTAGGGGATAGAGGCCCTATGTCTAAAAATCTCAACTAGGGATTGGAGACCTATGTTGGCAAAAGGCAACTAGGGAATGGAGGCCCTATGTCTAAAATCTCAACTAGGAATTGGAATCCTATGTTGGCAAAAGGCGACTAGGGAATGGAGGCCCTATGTTGAAAAATCTCAAGTAAGGATTGGAGCCCTATGTTTGCCAAAGGGGACTAGGGAATGAGGCCCTATGTCTAAAATCTCAACTAGGGATTGGAGCCCTATGTTGGCAAAAGGCGACTAGGGAATGGAGGCCCTACATCTAAAATCTCAACTGAGGATTGGAGCCCTATGTTGGCAAAAGGCGACTAAGGAATGGAGGCCCTATGTATAAATATCTCAACCAGGGATTGGAGCCCTATGTTGGCAAAGGGCGGCTAGGGAATGGAGGCACTATGTCTAAAATCTCAACTAGGGATTGAAGCCCTATGTTGGCAAAATGCGACTAGGGAATGGAAGCCATATGTCGAAAAATCTTAACTAGGGATTGGTGCCCTATGTTGGCAAAAGGCAACTAGGGAATGGAGGCCCTATGTCTCAAATCTCAACTAGGGATTGGAGCCCTATGTTGGCAAAAGGCGACTAGGAAATGGAGGCCCTACATCTAAAATCTCAACTAGGGATTTGAGCCCTATGTTGGCAAAAGGCGACTAGGGAATGGAGACCCTAGGTCTAAAAATCTCAACTAGGGATTGGAGCCCTATGTTGGCAAAGGGCGGCTAGGGAATGGAGGCCCTATGTCTAAAATCTCAACTAGGGATTGGAGCCCTATGTTGGCAAAAGGCGACTAGGGAATGGAGGCCCTATGTCTAAAAATCTCAACTAGGGATTGGAGCCCTATGTTGGCAAAGGCGGCTAGGGAATGGAGGCCCTATGTCTAAAATCTCAAATAGGGAATGGAGCCCTATTTTGGCAAAAGGCGACTAGAAAATGGAGGCCCTATGTCTAAAATGTCAACAAGGGATTGGAGTCCTATGTTGGCAAAAGGCGACTAGGGAATGGAGGCCCTATGTCGAAAAATCTCAACTAGGGATTGGAGCCCTATGTTGGCAAAAGGCGACTAGGGAATGGAGGCCCTATGTCTAAAAATCTCAACTAGGGATTTGAGCCCTATGTTAGAGAAAGGCGACTAGAGAATGGAGGCCCTATGTCTAAAATCTCAACTAGGGATTGGAGTCCTACATTAGCAAAAGGCGACGGGGGAATGGAGGCCCAATGTCTAAAAATCTCATCTAGGGATTTGAGCCCTATGTTGGAAAAAAATGACTAGGGAATGGAGGCCCTATGTCTAAAATCTCAACTAGGGATTAGAGTCCTATGTTAGCAAAAGGCAACGAGGGAATGGAGGCCCTATGTCTAAAAATCTCAACTAGGGATTTGAGCCCCATGTTGGCAAAAGGCAACTAGGGAATGGAGGCCCTATGTCTCAAATCTCAACTAGGGATTGGAGCCCTATGTTGGCAAAAGGCGACTAGGAAATGGAGGCCCTACATCTAAAATCTCAACTAGGGATTTGATCCCTATGTTGTCAAAAGGCGACTAGGGAATGGAGGCCCTATGTCTAAAAATCTCAACTAGGGATTGGAGCCCTATGTTGACAAAGGGCGGCTAGGGAATGGAGGCCCTATGTCGAAAAATCTCAACTAGGGATTGGAGCCCTATGTTGGCAAAAGGCAACTAGGGAATGGAGGCCCTATGTTAAAAAATCTCAACTAATGATTGGAGCCCTATGTTGGCAAAAGGTGACTAGGGAATTGGAGGCCCTATGTCTAAAATCTCAACTAGGAATTGGAGTTCTATGTTGGCAAAAGGCGACTATGGAATGGAGGCATTATGTAGAAAATTCTCAACTAGGGATTGGAGCCCTATGTTGGCAAAATACGACTAGTGAATGGAGGACCTATGTTTAAAATATCAACTAGGTATTGGAGCCGTATGTTGGCAAAAGGCGAGTAGGGAATGGAGGCTCTATGTCTAAAAATCTCAACTAGGGATTGGAGCCCTATGTTAGCAATAGGCGACTAGGGAATGGAGGCCCTATGTCTAAAATTCTCAACTAGGGATTGGAGCCCTATGTTGGCAAAAGGCGACAAAGGAATGGAGGCCCTAAGTGTAAAAATCTCAACTAGGGTATGGAGCCCTACATTGGCAAAAGACGACTAGGGAATGGAGGCCCTATGTCGAAAAATCTCAACTAGGGATTGGTTCCCTATGTTAGCAAAAAGGCAACTAAGGAATGGAGGCCATATGTCGAAAAATCTCAACTAGGGATTGGAGCCCTATGTTAGCAAAAGACGAGTAGGGAATGGAGGCCCTATGTCTAAAAATCTCAACTAGGGATTGGAGCCCTATGTTAGCAATAGGCGAATAGGGAATGGAGGTCCTATGTCTAAAATCACAACTAGGGATTGGAGCCCTATGTTGGCAAAAGACGACTAGGGAATAGAGGCCCTATGTCTCAAAATCTCATCTAGGGATTGGAGCCCTTTGTTAGCAAAGGGCGGCTAGTGAATGGAGGCCCTAAGTCAAAAAATCTCAACTAGGGATCGGAGCCCTATGTTGGCAAAATGCGACTAGGGAATGGAATCCATATGTCAAAAAATCTCAACTAGGGATTGGAGTCCTATTTTGGCAAAAGGCGAGTAGGGAATGAGGCCATATGTCTAAAATTTCTACTAGGGATTGGAGTCCTATGGTGACAAAAGGCGACTAGGGAATGGAGGCACTATGTCTAATATCTCAACTAGGGATTGGATCCCTATGTTGGCAAAATGTGACTAGGTAATGGAAGCCATATGTCGAAAAATCTCAACTAGGGATTGGTGCCCTATATTGGAAAAAGGTAACTAGGGAATGGAGGCCCTATGTCTCAAATCTCAACTAGGGATTGGAGCCCAATATTGGCAAAAGGCGACTAGGAAATGGAGGCCCTACATCTAAAATCTCAACTAGGGATTTGAGCCCTATGATGGCAAAAGGCGACTAGGGAATGGAGGCCCTATGTCTAAAAATCTCAACTAGGGATTAAAGCCCTATGTTGGCAAAGGGCGGCTAGGGAATGGAGGCCCTATGTCTAAAATCTCAACTAGGGATTGAAGCTCTATTTTGGCAAAAGGCGACTAGGGAATGAAGGCCCTATGTCTAAAATGTCAACAAGGTATTGGAGCCCTATGTTAGCAAAAGGCGACTTGGGAATAGAGGCCCTATGTCTAAAAATCTCAACTAGGGATTGGAGCCCTATGTTGGCAAAAGGAAACTAGGGAATGGAGGCCCTATTTCTAAAAATCTCAACTAGGGATTGGAGACATATGTTGGCAAAAGGCAACTAGGGAATGGAGGCCCTATGTCTAAAATCTCAACTAGGAATTGGAGTCCTATGTTGGCAAAAGGCGACTAGGGAATAGATGCCCTGTGTCTAAAATCTCAACTAGGGATTGGAGCCCTATGTTGGTAAAAGGCGACTAGGGAATGGAGGCCCTATGTCTAAAAATCTCAACTAGGGATTTGAGCCCTATGTTGGAGAATGGCAACTAGAGAATGGAGGCCCTATGTCTAAAATCTCAACTAGGGATTGGAGTCCTATATTAGCAAAAGGCGACGAGGGAATGGAGGCCCAATGTCTAAAAATCTCAACTAGGGATTTGAGCCCTATGTTGGAAAAAAACGACTAGGGAATTGAGGCCCTATGTCTAAAATCTCAACTAGGGATTGGAGTCCTATGTTAGCAAAAGGCAACGAGGGAATAGAGGCCCTATGTCTAAAAATCTCAACTAGGTATTTGAGCCATATGTTGGAGAAAGGCGACTAGAGAATAGAGGCCCTATGTCTAAAATCTCAACTAGGGATTGGAGTCCTATGTTAGCAAAAGGCGACGAGGGAATGGAGGCCCTATGTCTAAAAATCTCAACTAGGGATTTGAGCCTTATGTTGGCAAAAAGCGACTAGGGAATGGAGGCCCTATGTCGAAAAATCTCAACAAGGGATTGGAGCCCTATGTTGGCAAAAGGCGACTAGGGAATGGAGGCCCTTTGTTGAAAAATCTCAACTAGGGATTGGAGCCTTATGTTGGCAAAAGGCGACTAGGAAATGGAGGCCTTACATCTAAAATATCAAATAGGTATTTGAGCCCTATGTTGGCAAAATGAGACTAGGGAATGGAGGCCCTATGTCTAAAAATCTCAACTAGGGATTGGAGCCCTATTTTGGCAAAAGGCGACTAGGGAATGGAGGCCCTATGTCTAAAATGCCAACAAGGGATTGGAGCCCTATGTTAGCAAAAGGCGACTAGGGAATAGAGGCCCTATGTCTAAACATGTCAACTAGGGATTGGAGCCCTATGTTGGCAAAAGGAAACTAGGGAATGGAGACTCTATGTCGAAAAATCTCAACTACGGATTGGAGACCTATGTTGGCAAAAGACGACTAGGGAATGGAGGCCCTATGTCTAAAATCTCAACTAGGAATTGGAGTCCTATGTTGGCAAAAGGCGACTAGGGAATGGAGGCCCTATGTCAAAAAATCTCAACTAGGGATTGGAGCCCTATGTTGGCTAAAGGTGACTAGGGAATGGAGGCCCTATGTTGAAAAATCTCAATTAGGGATTGGAGCCCTATGTTGGCAAAAGGTGACTTGGGAATGGAGGCTCTATGTCTAAAATTTCTACTAAGGATTGGAGTCGTATGTTGGCAAAAGGCGACTAGGGAATGGATGTCCTATGTCTAAAATCTCAACTAGGGATTGGAGCCATATGTCGGCAAAAGGAGACTAGGGAATGGAGGCCCTATGTCTAAAATTCTCAACTAGGGATTGGTTTCCTATGTTGGCAAAAGGAGACAAAGGAATGGAGGCCCTATTTCTAAAAATCTCAACTAGGGATTGGAGACCTATGTTGGCAAAAGGCGACTAGGGAATAGAGACCCTCTTTCGAAAAATCTCAACTGGGGATAGGTGCCCTATGTTGGCAAAAGGCGACTAGGGATTGGAAGCCCTATGTCTAAAATCTCAACTTGGGATTGGAGTTGTATGTTGGTAAAAGGCGACTAGGGAATAGATGCCCTGTGTCTAAAATCTCAACTAGGGATTGGAGCCATATTTTGGTAAAAGGAGACTAGGGAATGGAGGCCCTATGTCTAAAATTCTCAACTAGGGATTGGACCCCTATGTTGGCAAAAGGCGACAAAGAAATGGAGGCCCTATGTCTAAAATCTCAAATAGGAATTGGAGTCCTATGTTGGCAAAAGGCGACTAGGGAATGGAGACTCTAAGTCGAAAAATCTCAACTAGGGATTGAAGCCCTACGTTGGCAAAAGGCGACTAGAGAATTGAGGCCCTATGTCTAAACATCTCAACTAGGGATTTGAGCCCTATGTTGGAGAAAGGCGACTAGAGAAAGGAGGCCCTATGTCTAAAATCTCAACTAGGGATTGGAGTCCTATGTTAGCAAAAGGCGACGAGGGAATGGAGGCCCTATGTCTAAAAATCTCAACTAGGGATTTGAGCCCTATGTTGGCAAAAAGCGACTAGGGAATGGAGGCCCTATGTCTAAAAATCTCAACTAGGAATTGGAGCCCTATGTTGGGAAAAGGCGACTAGGGAATGGAGGCCCTATGTTGAAAAATCTCAACTAGGGATTGGAGCCATATGTTGGCAAAAGGAGACTAGAGAATGGAGGCCCTATGTCTAAAATTCTCAACTAAGGATTGGAGCCCTATGTTGGCAAAAGGCGACAAAGGAATGGAGGCCCTATGTCTAAAAATCTCAACTAGGGATTGGAGCCCTATGTTGGAAATAGGCGACTACGGAATAGAGCCCTCTTTCGAAAAATCTCAACTAGGGATTGGTGCCCTATGTTGGCAAAAGGCGACTAGGGATTGGAGGCCCTATGTCTAAAAATATCAACTAGGGATTGGAACCCTATGTTGGCAAAAGGCAACTAAGGAATGGAGGCCCTATGCCTAAAAATATCAACTTGGGATTGGAGCCCTATGTTGGCAAAAGGCGACTAGGGAATGAAGGCCCTATGTCTAAAATCACAACTAGGGATTGGAGCCCTATGTTGGCAAAAGCCAACTAGGGAATGGAGGCCCTATGTCAAAAAATCTCAACTAGGGAGTCGAGCCCTATGTTGGCAAAAGGCGACTAGGGAATGGAGGCCCTATGTATAAAAATCTCAACTAGGGATTGGAGCCTTATGTTGGCAAAAGGCAACTTGGGAATGGAGGCCATATGTCTAAAAATCTCAACTAGGGATTGGAGCCCTATGTTGGCAAAAGGAAACTAGGGAATGGAGGCTCTATGTCGAAAAATCTCAACTAGGGATTGGAGACCTATGTTGGCAAAAGGCTACTAGGGAATGGAGGCCCTATGTCTAAAATCTCAACTAGGAATTGGAGTCCTATGTTGGCAAAAGGCGACTTGGGAATGGAGGCCCTATGTCAAAAAATCTCAACTAGGGATTGGAACCCTATGCTGGCTAAAGGTGACTAGGGAATGGAGGCCCTATGTTGAAAAATCTCAACTAGGGATTGGAGCCCTATGTTGGCAAAAGGTGACTAGGGAATGGAGGCCCTATGTCTAAAATCTCAACTAAGGATTGGAGCCGTATGTTGGAAAAAGGCGACTAGGGAATGGATGCCCTATGTCTAAAATCTCAACTAGGGATTGGAGCCATATATCGGCAAAAGGAGACTAGGGAATGGAGGCCCTATGTCTAAAATTCTCAACTAGGGATTGGAGCCCTATGTTGGCAAAAGGCGACAAAGGAATGGAGGCCCTATGTCTAAAATCTAAACTAGGGATTGGAGCCCTATGTTGGCAAAAGGCGACTATGGAATAGAGACCCTCTTTCGAAAAATCTCAACTAGGGATTGGTGCCCTATGTTGGCAAAAGGCGACATGGGATTGGAGGCCCTATGTCTAAAAATGTCAACTAGGTATTGGAGCCCTATGTTGGCAAAAGGCAACTAAGGAATGGAGGCCATATGTCTAAAAATATCAACTAGGGATTGGAGCCCTATGTTGGCAAAAGGCGACTAGAGAATGGAGGCCTTATGTCTAAAATCTCAACTAGGGATTGGAGCCCTATGTTGGCAAAAGGCAACTAGGGAATGGAGGCCCTATGTCAAAAAATCTCAACTAGGGATTGGAGCCCTATGTTGTCTAAAGGCGACTAGGGAATGGAGGTCCTATGTATAAAAATATCAACTAGGGATTGGAGCCCTATGTTGGCAAAAGGTGACTAGGGAATGGAGGCCCTATGTCTAAAATCTCAACTAATGATTGGAGCCGTATGTTGGAAAAAGGCGACTAGGGAATGGATGCCCTATGTCTAAAATCTCAACTAGGGATTGGAGCCATATATCGGCAAAAGGAGACTAGGGAATGGAGGCCATATGTCTAAAATTCTCAACTAGGGATTGGAGCCCTATGTTGGCAAAAGGCGACAAAGGAATGGAGGCCCTATGTCTAAAATCTAAACTAGGGATTGGAGCCCTATGTTGGCAAAAGGCGACTATGGAATAGAGACCCTCTTTCGAAAAATCTCAACTAGGGATTGGTGCCCTATGTTGGCAAAAGGCGACATGGGATTGGAGGCCCTATGTCTAAAAATGTCAACTAGGTATTGGAGCCCTATGTTGGCAAAAGGCAACTAAGGAATGGAGGTCCTATGTCTAAAATCTCAACTAGGGATTGGAGCCCTATGTTAGCAAAAGGCGACTAGGGAATAGAGGTCTTATGTCTAAAAATCTCAACTAGGGATTGGAGCCTTATGTTGGCAAAAGCCGACTAGGGAATGGAGGCCCTATGTCTAAAATTCTCAACTAGGGATTGGAGCCCTATGTTGGCAAAAGGCGACTAGGGAATGGAGGCCCTATGTCTAAAAATCTCAACTAGGGATTGGAGCCCTATGTTGGCAAAAGGCGACTAGGGAATGGAGGCCCTACGTCTAAAATCTTAACTTGGGATTGGAGCCCTATGTTGGCAAAAGGCGACTAGGGAATGGATGCCCTATGTCTAAAATCTCAACTAGGGATTGGAGCCCTATGTTGACAAAAGGCGACTAGGGAATGGAGGCCCTATGTCTAAAAATCTAAACTAGGGATTGGAGCCCTATGTTGGCAAAATGCGACTAGGGAATGGAAGCCATATGTCGAAAAATCTCAACTAGGGATTGGAGCCCTATGTTGGCAAAAGGCGACTAGGGAATGGAGGCCCTATGTCTAAAATCTCAACTAGGGATTGGAGTCCTATGTTAGCAAAAGGTGACGAGGGAATGGAGGCCCTATGTCTAAAAATCTCAACTAGGGATTTGAGCCCTATGTTGTCAAAAATCGACTAGGTAATGGGGGCCCTATGTAGAAAAATCTCAACTAGGGATTAGAGTCCTATGTTGGCAAAAGGCGACTAGGGAATGGAGGCCCTATGTCTAAAATCTCAGCTTGGGATTGGAGTTGTATGTTGGAAAAAGGGGACTAGGGTATGGACACCCTATGTCGAAAAATCTCAACTAGGGATTGGAGCCCTATGTTGGCAAAAGGCGACTAGGAAATGGAGGCCCTATGTCTAAAAATCTCAACTAGGTATTTGAGCCCTATGTTGGAGAAAGGCAACTAGAGAATGGAGGCCCTATGTATAAATTCTCAACTTGGGATTGGAGTCCTATTTTAGCAAAAGGCGACGAGGGAATGGAGGCCCTATGTCTAAAAATCTCAACTAGGGATTTGAGCCTTATGTTGGCAAAAAGCAACCAGGGAATGGAGGCCCTATGTCGAAAAATCTCAACTAGGGATTGGATCCCTATGTTGTCAAAAGGCGACTAGGGAATGGAGGCCCTATGTTGAAAAATCTCAACTGGGGATTGGAGCCTTATGTTGGCGAAAGGCGACTAGGAAATGGAGGCCTTACAACTAAAATCTCAACCAGGGATTTGAGCCCTATGTTGGCAAAAGGACACTAGGGATTGGAGGCCCTATGTCTAAAAATCTCAACTAGGGATTGGAGACCTATGTTGGCAAAGGGCGGCTAGGGAATGGAGGTCCTATGTCTAAAATCTCAACTAGGGATTGGAGCCCTATTTTGGCAAAAGGTAACTAGGTAATGGATGCCCTATGTCTAAAATCTCAACTTGGGATTGGAGTTGTATGTTGGCAAAAGGCGACTAGGGAATAGATGCCCAGTGTCTAAAATCTCAACTAGGGATTGGAGCCATATTTTGGTAAAAGGAGACTAGGGAATGAAGGCCCTATGTCTAAAATTCTCAACTAGGGATTGGAGCCCTATGTTGGCGAAAGGCGACAAAGGAATGGAGGCCCTATGTCTAAAATCTTAACTTGGAATTGGAGTCCTATGTTGGCAAAAGGCGATTAGGGAATGGAGACTCTATGTCAAAAAATCTCAACTAGGGATTGGAGCCCTACGTTGGAAAAAGGCGACTAGGGAATGGAGGCCCTATGTCTAAAAATCTCAACTAGGGATTTGAGCCCTATGTTGGAGAAAGGCGACTAGAGAATGGAGGCCCTATGTCTAAAATCTCAACTAGGGATTGGAGTCCTATGTTAGCAAAAGGCGACGAGGGAATGGAGGCCCTATGTCTAAAATCTCAACTAGGGATTTGAGCCCTATGTTGGCAAAAAGCGACTAGGGAATGGAGGCCCTATGTCTAAAATCTCAACTAAGGATTGGAGTCATATGTTGGCAAAAGGCGACTAGGGAATGGATGCCCTATGTCTAAAATCTCAACTGGGGATTGGAGCCATATGTTGGCAAAAGGAGACTAGGGAATGGAGGCCCTATGTCTAAAATTCTCAACTAGGGATTGGTGCCCTATGTTGGCAAAAGGCGACAAAAGAATGGAGGCCCTATGTCTAAAAATCTCAACTATGGATTGGAGCCCTATGTTGGAAAAAGGCGACTAGGAATAGAGGCCCTCTTTTGAAAAATCTCAACTAGGGATTGGTGCCCTATGTTGGCAAAAGGTGACTAGGGATTGGAGACCCTATGTCTAAAAATCTCAACTAGGGATTGGAGCCTTATGTTGGCAAAAGGCAACTAAGGAATGGAGGCCCTATGTCTAAAAGTCATAACTTGGGATTGGAGCCCTATGTTGGCAAAAGGCGACTAGAGAATGGAGGCCCTATGTCTAAAATCTCAACTAGGGATTGGAGCCCTATGATGACAAAAGCCAACTAGGGAATGGAGGCCCTATGTCAAAAAATCTCAACTAGGGAGTGGAGCCCTATGTTGGCAAAAGGCGACTAGGGAATGGAGGCCCTATGTATAAAATCTCAACTAGGGATTGTAGCCCTATGTTGGCAAAAGGCAACTTGGGAATGGAGGCCCTATGTCTAAAATCTCAATTAGGGATTGGAGCCCTATGTTGTCAATAGGCGACTAGGGAATAGAGGCCTTATGTCTAAAAATCTCAACTAGGGATTGGAGCCCTATGTTGGAAAAAGCCGACTAGGGAATGGAGACCCTATGTCTAAAATTCTCAACTAGGGATTGGAGACCTATGTTGGGAAAAGGCGACTAGGGAATGGAGGCCCTATGTCTAAAAATCTCAACTAGGGCTTGGAGCCCTATGTTGGAAAAAGGTGACTAGGGAATGGAGGCCCTACGTCTAAAATCTCAACTAGAGATTGGAGCCCTATGTTGGCAAAAGGCGCCTAGGGGATGGAGTCCCTATGTCTAAAAATAATCTGAACTAAGGGTTGGAGACCTTTTGTTGGCAATAGGCGACTAGGGGTTGGAGACCCTATGTCTAAAAATCTCAACTAGGGGTTGGAGACACTATTTTGGCAAAAGGCGGCTAGGGGATTGAGACCCTATGTCTAAAATTCTCAAATAGGGGTTGGAGACCCTATGTTGGCAAATGGCGACTAGGGGATGGAGACTCTACATCCAAAAATATCTTAACTAGGGGTTGGAGACCCTATGTTGGCAAAAGGCGCCTAGGGGATGGAGTCCCTATGTCTAAAAATAATCTGAACTAAGGGTTGGAGACCTTTTGTTGGCAATAGGCGACTAGGGGTTGGAGACCCTATGTCTAAAAATCTCAACTAGGGGTTGGAGACACTATTTTGGCAAAAGGCGGCTAGGGGATTGAGACCCTATATCTAAAAATATCTCAACTACGGGCTGGAGACCTTATGTTGGCAAAAGGCAACTAGGGGATGGAGACCTTATGTCTAAAAATCTCAACTAGGTCTTGGAGACCCTATATTGGCAAAAGGCTACTAGCGGATGGAGACCCTATGTCTAAAAATCTCAACTAGGGGTTGGAGACCCTATGTTGGCAAAAGGCGACTAGGGGATGTAGACCCTATATCTAAAAATCTCAACTAGGGGTTGGAGACCCTATGTTGGCAAAAGGCGACTAGGGTATGGAGACCCTATGTCTAAAATTCTCAAATAGGGGTTGGAGACCCTATGTTGGCAAATGGCGACTAGGGGATGGAGACTCTACATCCAAAAATATCTTAACTAGGGGTTGGAGACCCTATGTTGGCAAAAGGCGACTAGGGGATGGAGACCCTATGTCTAAAAATCTAAATAGGGGTTGGAGACCTTATGTTGGCAAAAGGCGACTATGGGATAGAGACCCTATATCTAAAAATAATCTCATCTAGGGAGTGGAGACTCTATGTTGGAAAAACATAATAGATTGAGATTGGGGATCCTAAGCTACCATTTTTTGAGTTTTCTTCTTATCTCTTTTCTTCTTCTTCTTCTTTTCTTTTTTTTTGTTTCTTCCTTTATTTTATGGATTGAGTAAATACGGGAAAGAATTTGGAGGGGACTTCCCTTTTTGATTTATTATTTCTGCAAAGCTGTTTCTAGCCCTTGCGCAGTTTCTCTTTGGTTGCACCTGCTTCTCGCAAGGTTGCTTTGGATTGCACTTGTTTCATGTTTTTAAACAAAGAACAATTGTAGTTTGAAATGGTGGTTGGTTTTGTGGCCTTGATTGTTTTGATCACTTGATCTCGGCCTTTTAAACTGCAACTGGTTGCTTCCTGAATACTGATTGCCTTTCTGACTCTAGAAAAACTCTGGCTTTTCCAGACTTTATCATGATGATTGGTTGGTGGAACTCAACCTTTTCGACTTTATCTTGCCTTCATAGGCCTTTCCCTTCTGATTTCTCTCTTTTTTTTCTTTTTTTCTTCTTTTCTCTTTTTTTATTCTTTTTTCATCATTTTTTTTCTTTTCTTTTCTTCGGAGCATTGGGGAACTTTCGGCTCCTCAAACTTTGCTGCAACAGCTAGTCGCGTGGGACTTAACCTTTTCCAACTTTATTTCGCCTTCGTAGGCCTTTCTTTTCTGGCTTCTTTCTCTCAATTTCAAATTCAGAGCATTTGGGGTACCTTGACTTTTTTCAACTCTTTGCCGAGACGGTTAGCCACGTGGGGCTCAACCTTTTCAACTTCATTTGCCTTTATAGGCGCTCCATTTGATTTTCTCTTTCCAAGAGTTTTGATTTTGAATCATCAGCTGCTATGACTAGTCGGGGTCGACTTGATGCTCATGAAGAGGTTGGGTGCCTTTCTGCACATTAACTTGCGCCAAATGAGAACCCTGTAAATCAGTCTTGCCATCCTTTCTTTGTCTTAGTTTCATAACAGTGTTAGACCGAAAGGGATTCAAAAAAAAAACAATGGAATGGAGAATGAGTTTAAAACAAGAAGTGTCCCTTTCGGGGAAAGGAAAGAATGACTTATCTAGAGTACATGTGAACTTCAATGAACATGACATGCCTTTTGGACTGGATGCCTGATCTGTGTAAACCATCTAACTCTCATAAATTCATCACAATTTTTGCCTCCAAATCGAGAAACCCTGCTAGGACTCTGTCAGTGTCGATGGTTGTGAGGATCCTCTTTTCGATCAGGGGCGCCCTTTGCGGGTTTTCATGAGCTGACCTCTCTTATTTCCCTTCTCGCCTTATAGTGCTCTTTACAAGTTTTCACTAACACGACTCTCTCGTTTTTCGTTTCTCTGCTTACCATCGCCTCATGGTGCCCATAGGTTTTCACCAATAAGACTCTCTCATTTTATTTCTCTCATCTTGATTGTGTCGAATCCAAACAACTGCGTCCTCCGGTTTTGAACACCTTTCACCGATTGATCGAAAGGACTTGAACAAGGTTTGGGTAAAAAGAATTTGGATCAAATTACAACTTTCGAACCATTCAGGCGGGATCATCGCCGAAACATTATAACATCTTCCCTAGTTTCACTTTTGGGGGAATTTGAATTTTTGTTTTGGTGTGACTGAACCCCAGAGAAAGGCTGCCTATGTATCCGTTCGGAATCAAGTCAAACGTAGTCCAGGGAAAACATTTTTGTTTTTGTTTTTGTTTTTTCTTTTTCTTTTTCATTTTCTTTTTTTTTTATCATTGTTTTTCTTCTCTTTTTTTTGTTTACAAACGTCTTCGAGTTCCAAAGAGGGTAATGAAAGAAAAGTAACCGGCTCAAAGGGTTAGCAAAGGATTGGAGTGTTTGGGGTAGCAAGAATAAAAGCCTTCGTCATCCCAATCGGATAATGTTATTGCTACAGAAGGGTTAAACATAGTACCTTTTCACTACGTCTGCATTTACAGTTGTTTCGGGGTCATTCCCTTCGATGTCTCCCAGGTATAACGCCCCTTTTGGCAACAATTTTCTGATAATGTATGGTCCTTTCCAGTTAGGAGCAAACTTTCCTTTTGCTTCCAGATGATGGGGGAGAATACGCCTTAAAATGAGTTGACCCACTTCAAAGTTTCTAGGCTGCACTTTCTTGTTGTAGGCACGAGCCATTCATTGTTGATACAACTGCCCGTGGCAGACTGCGGCCATTAGCTTTTCATCGATTAGCGTTAACTATTCCAAATGAGTTTTGACCCACTCACTGTCTTCAATTTCAGCTTCAACAATGATCTGGAGGGAAGGGATTTCAACTTCCACAGGTATTACGGCTTCAGTGCCATAAACCAAAAGGTACGGGGATGCTCCGACCAATGTGCGCACAGTAGTGCGATACCCCAACAATGCAAACGAAAACTTTTCATGCCACTGCCTGGAACTTTGAATCATCTTTCTCAAAATCTTTTTGATGTCCTTATTTGCTGCTTCGACGGCACCATTGGCTTTGGGCCGATAAGGAGTAGAGTTCCAATGCGTTATCTTGAATTATTCGCATATTTCCCTCATCAAATGACTATTCAAATTTGCAACATTATCTGTAATGATAGTTGCGGGGATACCGAAACGGCAGATGAGATTGGAGTACACAAAGTCTACCACAGCTTTCTTGGTGACAGATTTAAGAGTAATTGCTTCAACCCACTTTGTGAAGTAGTCAATGGCGACCAATATGAACCTATGCCCATTTGAAGCTTTCGGCTCAATCGGCCCAATGAAATCCATTCCCCAGGCAACAAATGGCCAAGGTGCTGACATGAGATGCAGTTCTGTAGGCGGTGCATGAATCAAATCACCATGCACCTGACACTGATGAAATTTCCGGACGAAACTGAACTCTTTTGGTCTCCACTGGCTTGCTCAGGGTATTCTTTAGTTTCCAAAAATCTTTTGATATCATGATACCATGGATGAATATTTGGTTTTGCCTCAACCGTATTGCAATAACCGTGCCTTTCCCGGATTTAGATTTCCAAGGGATCAAATGTGGGCATTGCCTGGGGATGGCAGGATCGAGGCCAAAGTAGCAAGTGCATCGGCCAGTTCATTGTGACAACGAGGAATGTACCTGAACTCTATTGACTTGAATCGCCTGATAAGATATTCCACATGTTGCATGTAGGGAATAAGCTTGACATCCCGGGTCTCCCATTCTCCCTAAGCTTGTCGGATAATCAAATCTGAATCTCCCATAATTAATAATTCCTCGACATCTTGGTCAATTGCCATATTCATACCCATAATGCAGGCTTCATACTCGATAGTGTTGTTTGTGCAGAAAAACCGAAGTCGAGCTGTGGCTGGATAATGCTGACCAGTGGGTGAGATCAAGATTGCCCCAATTCCAACACCTTTTGCGTTTATCTCTCCATCAAAGAAGATTTTCCAAGCATTGGTGTCTTCTGATGCTATCTCAACTGAATTTACCTCTTCATCCGGGAAGTAGGTGCTCAAAGGCTAGTATTCATCATCAACAGGGTTTTCAGCCAGGTGATCTGCCAAAGCTTGGGCTTTCATTGCCGTGCGGGTGACATAGACTATATTGAATTCAGTGAGCAGGATCTGCCACTTTGATAACCTCCCTGTAGGCATTGGCTTCTGGAATATATACTTTAAAGGATCCAACCTAGTGATAAAGTAAGTAGTGTAGGCCAACAAGTAATGCATAAGCTTCTGAGCGACCCAAGTCAGGGCACATCAAGTCCTTTACAACAAGGTATATTTAGCTTCATAACTTGTGAACTTTTTGCTCAAATAGTAGATTGCCTGCTCTCTTTTCCCGGTCACGTCATGTTGTCTGAGAACACATACAAAAGAATTCTACAAGACTGTCAAATACAAAAACAAAGGTCTTCCAAGTTCGGGTGGGACTAAGACCGGCGGATTCGACATATATTCTTTGATTTTCTTAAAGACCTCTTGACACTCATCTGTCCATTTAATTGCTGCATCTTTCTTCAACAGATTGAAGATGGGCTCACATGTGGAAGTCAACTAGGCAATGAATCGACTAATGTAGTTCAACCTTCCCAGCAGGCTCATAACCTCTTTTTTGGTTCTTGTGGGAGGCAAATCCCGAATAGACTTTATCTTTGTTGGATCTAACTCGATGCCCCTCCGACTGACTATGAATCCCAATAGTTTCCTAGACGGAACCCCAAATGCACATTTGGCTGGGTTTAGCTTCAGATTATATTTACATAGCCGCTCAAAGAATTTTCTCAAGTCCTGAACATGGTAGTCCTAGATCCTGGATTTGATGATCACGTCATACACATACACCTCTATCTCTTGGTGCATCATGTCATGAAAAATGGCAGTCATGGCCCTCATGTAGGTTGCCCCGGCGTTCTTCAGACCAAAAGGCATGACCCTGTAATAGTATGTGCCCCAGGGTGTGGTAAAAACTGTCTTTTCTGCATCCTCTTCATCCATAAACACCTGGTGATATCCTGCATAACAATCCATGAAGGACTGTATCTCATTTTTGGTGCAGTTATCAACAAAGATGTGGATGTTCGGCAAAGGGAAATTATCCTTTGGACTTGATTTGTTCAGGTCTCTGTAATCCACACACACTCGAGTTTTCCCACCTTTCTTCGGAACTGGAACTACATTGGCTAACCATCTGGTGTATCGAACTATTCGGATCACCCCCGCTTTCAACTATTTTGTGACCTCTTCTTTAATCTTATCACTGATATCAGTTTTAAACTTTCTTTGCTTTTGCTGGACAGGGGGATAATCGGGGTAAGTTGGCAACTTGTGAACCACCAAATCGACACTCAGTCCTGGCATGTCATCGTATAACCAAGCAAACACATCTTTGAATTCAAACAAGAGTTGGATCAATGCGTCCCGGGTTTTCTCATATGTATGAATGCTTATCTTGTTTTCCCAGACTTCTTCAGAACTACCCAAATTAACCGGCTCAGTATCATTTAAGTTCAGCTTAGGTTTATTCTCAAATTGTTCCAATTCTCAATTTATTTCCTAAAAGCCTCTTCTTCATCATATTCCGGTTCTTGGTTCATTATTTCACAGTTAGACAGCGTTTTTGGATCCAGGCATGAAGTCCTCAAGCATGTCATGTTATTTAAAGCCGCATTATTAGAACTGAAAGAAGAAATAAGAGAGGAAAATAACAAAAATCAGAAAGAATGAAGAGAGATGAAAGATGAAATATTGATTTCATTTCATTGAACTTGATGATAAAAGGGTTTACATTGGAAATTAAAGACAAGAAACTAAAGAAAAACATCTGAGTTACACCCTGAAATAACTCATGATGCAGAAAAGGTGGTAGGACTGGACTACTGGGATTCCCGCCTGATTGGGAACGGAGTAGCCTTTCAATTTTGCAGTTTGGCATTGGGTCCCATATATAGCACCTCAGCGGTGCTTGAACCTTCCCCTGGTTGGACCATGTGGGTTTTATACAGCATCTGCCTCATAGCCCCACAGATTTCTTCAGCCGTGAAGGCCTCATCTTCCTCTTCCTCATTGTATTTAGGCCTGACAAATGTTCTACAAAGATGCAGCATCGGCTGAGGCAAGACCCAACCATTATTCTTTCTTTCATCTGCCCATTTTCTATCAGCTGACGTGGGATGGAAACCTACCCCAAAGAACTTCTCACTAGCAGCCAGGGTGATAGGTTCAGTAATTCCTTGCAATGAAGTCCCGAGCACCTTCCCGGGATTGTAACCGTGCCTGATTATCTCCTTGGCAACCATAATTGATGTGTTTGAGAGAAAGGGTTGAGGACATGGGTTCCCTTCTTCACATTAGTCCGCGACCACAACCTCAAAAGATTGATAGACTATATGTTCACTTCCTTCTCTAGCTTCAAGACAAGGGACTGACGGGTCCCGGTAAATCGATTGCTCATCTTTCCCGTGAACTACAATCTCCGGATCTTCGTGTTCGAATTTCACAATCCGGTGGAGAGTAGAAGGCACAGCCCCTGCTACGTGAATCCATGGTCTTCCCAAGAGGAAATTATAGGAAGTATCCATGTCCAAGACCTAAAAGGTCACCTCAAAGTCCATCGGGCCGATAGTCAGAATCAAATCAATCTCGCCTATTGTATCTCTCTTTATGCCGTCAAAGGCACGCACACAGACGTTGTTGGGTCTGATTCTCTCACAGCGATTTCCATGTGTTGCAGAGTTGAGAGAGGGCAAATACCTACCCCAGAACCACCATCTAGCATGACCCTTTTCACATAATACCCCTCGCATTTAACTATCAAGTTAAAGGCTTTGTTATGTGCGGCCCCTTCCGGGGGCAAATCATTCTTGTTTAAAGAGATTTGATTGACTGCAAAAAACCTCTCTACCATCCTCTCCAACTGTTCTACAGTGGTTTCAATGGGTACGTATGTTTCATTAAGAGTTTTGATCAACACTTTTTGATGTTCAGTTGAATTCATTAGCAAAGACAACAAAGAGACTTAAGCAAGAGACTTTCGGAGTTGGTCAATTATCTCATAGTCCGCCATTTTCATTTTCCGGAAGAACTCTTCTGCTTCTTCAGTACTCACTGGCTTCTTGGGTGGGAAACGCTTCTTTGTGGCATTATTCACTTCCTCCAGATTAAGGTATTACTCAGCCGGGTTATTTTCCTGAACTTCTTTCGAGATCTCTTTACATTTGTAAGTTACTACCGCTTTGTTGTAGTTCCATGGAACGGCAGTGGGATCTGTCATGGGCATTTGCGGTGCACGGCTAATAACCACGGGCTCATTCAGCCTTGGTGGAATTATTGGCCCCCGCATCACGTAGGTCCCTTTGGGCACATACATTTTAGCTCCCTTGTTTAACTCAAACCTTATAGGAGGACTCAATGACATCTGTTCTTTCTTGTGGCCTCGGGGAACATAGAGGATGACATCTTTTTTAGGGCGTTGCCCCGGTTTCAATTCACACTTTCTTTTCTATATTCTGGGGGTAGGTTTGCTCTTCTTCTCCCCTTTGTCTTGTTTCGCGATAGCTTTTGGCTTCTTTTCTACATCGGCTATGGCAATGATGGCTTTTAGAGCGGGGTCAAACTCTCTGTCTACATACATCATTCCAATAACCGTCTCATTGTTGTGAGCCGGTAATGGATTGTTAGTTACATTAGGAACGTCTTCGTCATTTAGCACTATTCTCTTCTGTTCTATCAGATTTTCCACAGCCCTCTTTAGGGTCTAACAGTCATCTGTATCATGCCTTTCAGCCCCTAAATGGTAGGCACATCGAGTACCAGCTCTGTAAGCGGGCGACGGTGGGTTCTGCCTGGTTTAGGGTACAGGCTACAACAAACCCATCTAAACAAGTTTGGGGAATAGGCTGGAATAAGACTCACTGATGGGTGTGAAGTTTGGTATCTTGGGTGGTGCCCAGGCACAGAAGTTATTCTGTGGAGGTCGGGGATTATAGTATGCCCGTCATATTTTTCAAACTTCGGGGTTTTGAAACCCAAGGGTAAATGTACGTGCAGGAACATGCACAGGTCAGCGTAAGATAAGCTCTTTTGCCCACTCAGACCCTGTATATTTTTGAGACTTTGCTCTATACACCTTATCTTTCTGGTAATCTCCTCTTGTTCAGGGGTTTTTGTGGTTTTCTCCTGCCCCACAGTAACCTCGTACCGAGGCGGCTGAGGGTAAGCATTGGTAGTAAACTGGGTTGGATCCATTGGGAAAGATAGTGCTTGAAATGTGAAGGAAGATGGATCAAAGCTAGGCCTGGGTAAAGCAGGTTGTGCCGTAGCTGAACAAGGTGGCGCGGTGAATATGTTTGAAGCCTCAACTGAATTTAACACCTAGGGGTGAGCCTCAGAAGGTGTTCCAATAAAGTGGGATGAAATGGTAGGGTATCCCAGTGGGGTATTTGGATAACTTATGGGGATGTTAGAGGTCCCACTTGCCCTGGGAAACAGCTCAGGGAATCCGGGTATCGCACTTGGTGGTTCTTTTCCGTTTGCCCAGGCGTCCCACATTTCCATCATACAAAGACGCATAATTCTATTTTCCTCAGCAGTTGCTGACTCAGAAGTTGGGATGGTCGAGATCGGACTATCCTTCGGAATAGGAACTGTTGGCAGAGGAATTTCCGAAGACATTCCAATGCTTCCTTTCGAACTCGTGAAGTATGGATGTGAAGCCAGACTACCACAAAGCCAACCACCTTACTATAGAACCTGAACTTAACAGTAGACAACAAACCGGTCAGTTTGAAGCAAATAACACATAGGTAATCGCACGTTGGGGTCTGATGCACCTATATAGTTAAATGTGTTTCTACGTGTTTCACAACAGTTGCATGTTTCATCCCGACTTTGTTTACTTTCCCCAATTTTCTTTTCTTTCCACTTAGGCTTTTTGTGCTTCTCCTCTTATTCCTATTTTCCTCTCTTTACTTGCTCTCTTTTTTCGTTTTTCTTTTGGTTTTTCTTTGGCTCTCTTTTCTTTCTTTTTGGTTTTTCTTTCGGCTTTTTTTCTTCCACATCCCTCTTTTATTTGGGTTATTTACAAAAATCATGACTAGATCCGATGAGGATTGTCTACGTATCACGACATCGCGTGAATCAGATCGTTACGTAGTTCAAGAAATAAGTACGAAAAATAAGGAAATAATGTTTTGGAATTTTCAATTTCATTAATAAAACTCCTAAACTTTCTATTACAAAAGACTCCAACATACTCATTTCTTGAAATTTTAAAGACTGCAAACAGACTCAAAAGAAGATTTTAAACTAAAAACTGACATACAAACTCGATAAATGGAAAATCAAAAGTACATAAGTGCTTCAACTCCTGGGGCCCGTGGGACATCATCCGGTCTTGCCACGGGCCTATGTGCAAGATCCCCTTGAAGCCGCTCCAAATCACCCATTATATGGCGTACAAATGTCATTACTGCAGCAAAGAAAGTGGTTTGAGCCATGTCCTCACATGTGGCATTTCATGACGATGTAGTCGGCAATTGCTCTAACCCTCTCCCGGATAATACCTTTTTCTTGAAGTAACCACCCGATTTGCTGAGTTCGAGCTTCTAGCACCTGAATGTCGTGATGGTTTTGATTCTGCAACTGTTGCATATCTTCTTCCATCTGGGCCATCAAAGCATTACAATGTTCTCTTTCGGCTTTAAAGTTCCTAGCCTATTTGGCCGCCTCATTTTCAAGGGTAGTTAGCTTTCTCTTCAAATCTATGACTGTTCCCTCATATTTTTTTTTCATCTGTCGCACAAACTCTGCCCACCCTTCTGCTTTCTTTGCCAGTTGTGCTCGAACTCTTGCTAGACTAGCCTCAGACTTTTATAAGTCATCTTGACACTCGAGTATTTTCTTTCTAAGACCACTTATAAGCTTTTCATCTACTCGGCTTCTTTCCTGGTTCTTAACAGCTATTCTCATTTTCTGGATTTAAGCTTTGAGGGCTTTATTTTCCTGAGCCAACTTCTTCTTTTCCCCTTCATCGGCAGCAGCTTGGATACTATGGTCAAATTTGAGGTCCCCGATTTGTCCCTCTAATTTACTTATATTGGCCCTATAGCTTGCTTCTTTCGTCAACCAGTCCCACTGCTCCCGTGAGTCGTCAGTGAATTGCTGGATGTGAGGTCTTTTAGCAGGCCTTTCGGGCTCTCAAGGGATTTGAAACCTTTTACTGAACCAAATCATGTAATTGGGGTCTACCTCACCATTAGCTAAATCCCGCACCATAGTCTTAGGTTCGAGAAATCTGCACTCATTCCAAAATTGGCGAACTCTTCCTTCTGGGAACATAGCCTTTGGGCCCAATTTGACGACTTGTCCACTCAGATCTTCGTCACGGGGGACTGTTTGAAACCTGCCCAGTTGGCGCAAAACCCTGTGAGGAGCATATGGCTGAATGCTCCGGATACCCATTAGGAGAAGGTAGCACACTTTGACTGACATGTATACGACTTCGGTGACAGGGAGCCATCCGAAAGTCCACTTAATTTTATCCAAAGTTAAAGAACTCAAGTGTGCAAACCAAGCCTCTGTACACTCTGGAAATTCAACACCCACCACTCGGCTTTCAAATTCTTCAATGCAATCCAAACCAGTCATGTTGTAGTTTATATACCCGACACGGTGGCAAAGATGTTTCTGTATCCACAGTTGTAGTAGTAAGTTACAGCCTTGGAAAAATTTTGCCCTTTCTCGGCAGATGGTCAAAGCTCGGTAAATCTCAGACAAGATCATTGGAACTAGGGTGCCATTATCTTTATTGATCGCGACATCAACCATTCCCACAAGGCCCAATTCTATGTTGCCGTCTTTTCGCGGGCAGATTATAACACCCAAGAATGCTACTATAAAAACTAAACCCTGTCGTGCCTCCCATTTATCTTTATTTTCGGCATGGGTCAGACCAGTATTCGGTGCTTCAAAACCTTGGGGATTGCCATAGCGTTGGTACAAGAACTGAAAAGTGCAAAACCCTTTAGATAAATTCCCATCCTGAATATCCCGGCTAATACTCAACTTATCCAGAAACTTGTGAGGAGATATTGTTCTCGGTGACACCGGGTACCGACTTCTAAGATTTCTGCTAAGGCCGGCGTAACCCGCAATTTCCTCTAGCGTGGGTGTGAGCTCAAAATCAGAAAAGCGGAACACATTGCGAGTCGGATCCCAAAAAGTTATCACGACTTCAATCACGTCCAATCTTGGCTTGGTGTTCAAAAGTCCGACAAGACCACCCAAAACTTTTACCACGGTTCTCTCGGCTGACTTTTCCTAAGTTGTTCCACCACATATGGAGCTGTAATGGGATTTCCTTAAGAACTGCGAAGGATTCATTTTCATTTGTGCTCATCCTGCACATTTACTAGGGTGATTCAATTTAAAATATCACGATTCCTTTTGACTCAAGAAAAGTTATCACCATTTTTCAGAACAATTTTTTTTTTAAAAAAAATAAATACCCGGCTTTGCAAATACGGCCTTTCAGCACTTTGGGGAAGAAGATTTTAAGGTTGTGTTTGCTAACCGACCAAAGCTTTGAAAAAGAGACCACAGGTGGTTGTTCTTGCAAAAACAGCCTTCTGGCGCCCTTTTGGAGACATTCGGCTATTTTAGATAAGAATGGCATCACCTTACTTATTTACAATAAAACAAAAAAAAAATTGTTCTTTTTGGGCTATTTTTGCAAAAAATGAATTTGGACCCGATGGGGATTGCTATCCCACATCTGGTGAGAATCAAACTGGCGTAGTTCGGGAAGATTTGACAAAATAAAACTAACTATTTCAAAACAAGATTTTCCTCTTCTTTTTTAAAAAAAAAAATCGGCAGAGTTTCTGTATTTTTTGGACATTGTTTTTTTTTTCAAAAACAGGTAATTATCTCTCTTAACCCTCAAATTGATTTTTCTTTTTTCCAACTTTTCTCCTATTATTCATAAGCCGGTCAACATGCAAATTCGAAGCAAATAAATGCACAAGTAGCAAGTAGAATGCACCAGGATAGTCTTTTCATTTCGGGTATACCTATCCTAGACAAACCCAACCCCTGTGTTGAGTCTCCAAAGTCAGATGCATGTGATGCAAACAAACGTTCCTACTAGAGATCCAACATGAGGTTTTGTTATACTAGGTTTAAAAACCTGGGTGTATTGTTCTAAACATGGCTTACCCGAGCGGACAGCTCGAGCTGGGGTGGCCGCATACCGGGAATACAGAAGCTTCACCGGCTTTGCAACTTGTCCGAACCTCGTTCTAAAATTGGGATAATGACTCTAACAGAAAAGAAGTCACATGAAGTGCACACTTCCCAGATGATTTAGAAGACTCAGGGAGAAGAGGGGTTTCGTAACAGTTTATATATACAATACAAGAAATATCAAAGCGGTAAAAAGCGGCAATTAGCACATTAGGCCCAACATGTAAAAATCAGATAAAACAAGCCAACTACAAGAGTTATTCTAAGCTCGAATTCTTAAACCCTGAACCAAAGTTCTGGGTTTGGATCCCCAGCAGAGTCGCCAGAACTGTCACACCTCCTTTTTACACACCCCGAGGGGGTATATGGGAGTTTTTCCAATTAAAGTTACATTATTCAAAATGGAATTATTTTATTTAATTTCTCATAGTCGCCACTTGGAATATTTTAATTGGTGTCCCAAGTCACCGGTTTATTTTAAATCCCAAATTGAGGAAATTCGACTTTCCTTTTGAAGTCTGCGACCCAGAAATTCTAAGTAAGGAATTTTGTTAACCGGAGAGAAGGTGTTAGGCATTCCTGGATTATGTGATTCTAGCACGGTCGCTTAAACTATTATAATTGGTCTATTATCTAATTTATTACTCGTTTTAACCTATGGTGCATTTTAACATATTAATCACTTTTAATTATTTTAGGAAGATTCAACGTTATCTAAAACACGTCTTGAACCACGCCACATGAAATGCACTTGCGGTCCGCCGATACATTTTATTTAACGTTGTTGTGATTTGGATTTGGGTCACATGAAATGCACACCTGAGTTCAAGGAAATTAAATTAAATTACGCGCCAAAAGCAACTACGCATTTTCACGTTTGCGAGGGCCATGGAAAATTCAACTAAATGGCACACCTCAATTTCTAAAGGATTAAAATTAATTAAGTGAGGGTCATGCGTTTGAGATTTTATTTGGCATGGCACACCTCGAATCCGATTTTAAAGGAAACTCAAACTAAGCTTTGAGGGCCATAAACTATATCTTGCTTAATATGGCGCCTCAAATCTAATTTAAAGAAAGCTAAATAATTGAGCACTAAGGGAATTTGGTCTCTGATTTTCAAGAGAATGGAAAGGGGCCTGAACCAACAGCATGCCCAGTTGCTTATTTGGAGCATTTATGCGTCCAACCACAAAGAAAGGAGTGGGCTCACATAAAGCCCAAACCATGCAACGACAAACAGAACAGCATTTTATAATTGGGCCAAACGCTGCAGCCCAGTTACATGGATCAAAGCCAATGAATGGGTCCAAACTACATTTCTTCATGCAACTCTGAAGATCAAAATACTTACTGATGAAATTATAGCTTTAGACAAACACAAGGCGCATTCATGATGTTAAATTTCATTCCATAACTAAATGTAACCCTGATGCTACAACAATGTTGACACAATAAACTTAGCTCATGAAATCTGTCACGACCCAAACTGGAGGGCCATGACTAGCACCCGACCACACTTGCCGAGCACCAACGTACATTTCATCTAACCTTCATTATTATCTTTTAGGGCTGACGAGATCAATATAAATGGTAGACTTGGATCATGGACAACCAGCAATAAAATATGACGGCATGAACATACATAGCAGGGGATGACCAGACAATCAAGAAACTACATATAAGGTATGAGCTACCACGCTACTATGAAAGACTATACAACAAAAACTAGCTGACAAGGCATACCAAACTATACATGAGTCGACACCTGTCTATGAGCCTCTAAAGGAACATAAGTGCTGCAACATAGCCGGAACAAGGCCCCGACATACCCATAATGTCTATAAAAAAAATGCATACCAAGACCAAGGCAAGTCCGGAGAAGGGATCTCGCCAATCACCGTTGAACTGGACAGCCTACTATGGTGGGGGAGTTGCACCTGCCTGTCTATCAGGACCTGCAGCACGTCATGCAGCGTCCACAAATAAAAGGACGTCAGTACGAATAAAGTACTGAGTATGTAAGGCAGGGAACCATAAATACGATCAGTAATGTAAGCAAGGATAGAGAATATACAACCTGTAACATCTTAGTACCTCTGAGGGCTACTTACATGAAATGAATGATACATATGTATAAATACATAAACCCTTAAAACATTCGCCTCTGTGGGAATCATCATCATCATATCGTACCCGGCCATAATAGGCTCGGTAAAAAAACGTACCCGGCCATCATAAGGCTCGGTAGAATCGTACCCGGCCACGTGGAGCTCGGTAAAACCCAACTGATCAGTGGTTGCACAATAGGTGCCGTACCCGGCCAACTATAGCGTGGCTCGGTAGAGTAAAATAGATACATATATATAATGCATGCTCGACTCATGGAATCACATTCTAAACCTTTCGGAGTGACGTAAGGTCGGTATCCTTTGTACACGTTATTAGGACTAACTCTTCACTATGAACCTTATAAGAATCAGGAAGTACCAACAACATTGATAACATAAGAATAAGAGAAGCAACATTAACATCAATCGTTCCATAAGAGGGAAAACAATATAAGTATTGCTAGCTTCTAAGAGTAGAGTATCTTGGAAGCTCGTTCATTACATTATGTACAATCGGAGTCGTGCAAAAGAAGGAAAGGGATAGCCTCACATACCTTGTATATACTACCCCAATCTCAAGCTATGCAATTGTCAAAACTCCTTAGTCTACAATAAGAGAAACGATACTATCGTTATCATTTAAGCGTCATAACTATTATGTATCGACCACAACCTATTTTACGATGAAACGGACAGCACCTCCCCTATATATATGACCTCACACCATTCAAAAAAGTCACCAAACAGCCCAAACAACATCAATAATAAACATATTGAGCCTCCCAAAATAGTCCACACACAGCCTAATCACTCCATACGTACGACGACCACCGTAGTCGTGTCAAACAACCTGGAAATGTTACGAATAACTATCAGCCCATAACCCTACATATATATGGTGTTTCTCCACACCCTTCCTCCTCCAAAACTTCACAAAACAGTAGTAAAATACGCAGCCCAACAACAACACAAAACAGTCCACAAAACAATAACATTACTACCAAGCCTTTCGATATATATTTCACAAGTTCTAGCTTCAATGGCTTAGCCGCAACTTGGATAATCTTAAATACATATAGAGTAAGAGGTTCCTTACCTTTATAAAGAAATAACAACTCCAATTTGACCTTAAATTTCCATGAAATATCCCTCCAATGCTGCCACAACAACAAAAAAGCGAAACTAGCGATCAATTAGTGTTTTTCGGCACTAGAAACACTTTAGAAGGCTTGAAATCACTAGGATAGATATTAAGAACATGAGGGAGTATTTACAGAACATAAACCCTTTAAAACAACCTCCCACATGAGCTGGAACGACATAAAAATGAGCAACAACAAGAAGAACAAGAGACTTACTAGCACCACGGAATTCCCGACACTTGATTTGTGTTGTTTGCCCCTTTTTGGGTCTTGAATCTTGAGATAACCTTGAGAGGATGTTCCTAGGGTTCTAAGGTCTGAAAATAGTGAGAAAAAATGACTTAAAACGGGTTGGAGGCATCCTATATAGGTCCAAATATCTTAAACCGCCTTAGTGGGCCCCATAGAGAGGTGCTTGGCGCAGTCTCGCGAAAACGCGAATATCTCTCTACTCTAAGATCATATCGATGAACGGTTTAATGAGTTGGAAACTAGACTCATAGATCTTTAATTTGGTTGGTATATAACCCCGTAATTCCTTGTAAATTAGGAGAAAAGATTAGAAACATTTGACCTAATGTTTAAGTAAAATTATGAACCTAAGTTGCGACAACTTTTGTCGACTTTTGTTTCATAACTCGTTTGACTTCAAGACTTATGATATGGATATTATATGATTAAAATACCTTAATAAATGAACTCTTGAGTGTATTAAGCACCGCTAGATTACTTGAAAATACGAGTTACAACATCCTTGATTCATTTAACTTCTAATACTTGTTAATCACCCTTATACACTCTTGTATCACTTAAGACCAATAGGATTGACTTATTATCATCTCAAAGATAATTCCTTCTTGGATTTATGTTAACTAATATATGGCATGAACTAACACATGTGTATATGGGTTGTAACAAGATCTAACAAAATCCATAACAGTAAACATGATTCCCAAGCAAAGAAAAAGCTACAAGACAATTCTAATTTCATGCTTAATCATATCACTTTAACGAATTCAACACAGTCCCTAAAATACAAACACTGATTCTCAAAACTTGAACAGATATGAAGAAAAAGTATGTAGCTTAGCCTAGAACTTCTGTTACAGTGATCTCATGATCCATACATGTCCAGATAACCATTTCAATGACTTTGCAAACCATAAGAACAGAACTCAATTCATTTGAACCATAGTTCAGTTAACTCCTTTCTCATTTCTCATATTAACATAGTCCAGAAATTTGCACACTGCCTACTTAAATCTAGAAAGCATACCAATACTCTCAACAACATGAATCCATTTTCACAACAAATTAATAATAGGAGAAAGGCTGAACTAAACATGCATGATATAGGGTTTACGTACAGCATATTATAGAAATGAAAGATTCAGAAGAAATAAACTCAAAACAACTTGTATTCAATTGGATTTCCACTCGAAGTATATATTCACATTCACTTGTTGTTCATGGGTTTGAGAAGTACCTGGAATTCAAAAGAGAACCAAAAGGAATGAAGAATTAGCAAAAGTAGCAACAGAATCAGCCTAAACCAGCAATAAAACAGTACCCAAAACCAAGCAGCTCAAAACCAAACTTTTAAATCCCAAAACTCAAACCATTTTTTACCCAGGTGCAAGACTTTGAAGCTTCTCAGAATTTTAGCTAACAAAGAGGATTAGAAAACCAAAACCAAGCAGAATTTTGAGCAGTTTTTCCAAAGAAATGCAGGCATTTCAGAGCTTATCTCAGGACTCAGCCGTTTCAATTTTTCATGATTTTTTTAGTCTCCCCATTCTCACTTGTGAGTGAAGAAAAAATGCCTTTATAGGCAAGCCTTAGGACAGCAAGAATAAATTCAGTTTTTGCACTTTAATCCTTATGGAATTTTTATATTTGCTCTTATGTCCTTAGCTTGAAAATCAGTTTTTCAGAGTTAGTCTCCATCCCACCTTCTAGGCAGTTTCCCAATTTAGTTACAAAAGATTCCCTAACCTAGAATTCCTAAACTAACCTTTAAATCCCCTGTTTTTACCCCTAAAACCAAACTGGTCAAATGGAGAAGAAGGTCAGCCGGACATGGGCTCAATTTTGACCCAAGAACTTAAACCAATCTCCTGAAGTAGGGTCTAAAATGGCCTCAAAGCCCAAAGAGCAAGAATGATCCAGACCAGATCAGTAATTTATGCCAAGCAGAAGAAAACACTAAAAATATTTCCAAAACTAAAACCTAAACTAAGTGACTGATTAAAAACACAAATAGGCATGGAATTAACTAAGTTATTAAATCAAAATAACCTAATTAAATTAAACTATGTAACTAGAGCAAAATGCAAAATCAGAGGTTTAAGCATGACATTAATAAAACCAAAATAGACCACTGAAAATCAGAAAACAAACTTTTAAGATTTGAAAAAGAAAATTGAACACAAAATTAATCTAAAGGGAACCTGGGTTCAAGACCATGCTCAAATTCCATTCAAAGTAGTAAAAAACTAACTAAAGAAAGGGAGAGGAAAAGAAGAGGAATAAGACGGTGAAACAACAAGAACGGATAAAGATATGAAGAAAAACTCACCGATTAATCTCGAAATAAACTGGAGACATTCTAATTTAACCCAAAATAATGTCAATCGCTTGTTCTTTGTCAAGAACAAGCGAACATCATTATTCTATGATTAACCAAGCCTTGAACACTCAGTAAATTCGGAGAAATAGCCTTGCATGTGCAGATTTAATTTTGGCTTTTAGGGCTTGAACTCATATTTAAGATTCGACAAAGATTAGGGTGATTTAAAGGAAATCAGTTAAAGATTGGGAGAGAGGGAGACATGGGGATTTCATGGTATTGATTTGGGACAGGTTAGAGGCGGCGCCGCCAGCTTGAGGTGGTGGAGAATTGAGGCCATGCTAGGGTTTAAGCTAATCTCTGAAGATGGGAAATGAGGAGTGAGGATGTAACGGGGGGAGCGGATTGGACAGTTATATATTGTCACACACCCTAGTTCTCGACCGTTCGATTGAGGGAGATCAAAGGCTGGTATTGGGGATCAAAAAACGGGGTTGTTTGGTCCTTGGTGGGGTTTGGACCGGTATCACGTGGGTTTTGAGCCAATTTTGACCGGCTAAAGGGGGTTTGAACACTTGGGCTAGGGAATTGAAATAAAAGAGCCCAAAATCCTATTCTTTGTTTCCTTCTTCTTTTCTTTTTCAATTTCTAATTTTTTTCCTTTTCAAAAATAAAAATAAAACCTAAATTAATTCTTAAAACTAAATTAACCTATCAAAAATATTAATTACTCAAGCATAGTATTTACAAAAATTAATTAACTCCTAATTTAAAAAGAAAAGGCTATAAAATTCAAAATTAAAGAGTGAAAATGCAACATGAACTATTTTTTTGTGATTTTTTCATTTTTGTAAAACAAACTAATTTACTAATTAATCTAAAATATGTAAAATTAAATCCTAAATGCAAATGCAATGTATTGTTTTGGTATTTTTATGAATTAAAAAGATTAAACATGCACACAAAAATGCAAACAATCAGAAAAATTCTACAATAATTTCTAAAATAACAAATAATTAAAAGGAAAGATCTAATTTTTGGAATTCTTTAGGATTAATTCAGACGAAGCAAAAATCACGTGCTCACATTGAGAATTGTGCTTCACCGCCAGTATGTAGAAATAAGAGGGGGAATCCCGCAATTTGTATCTTCTGTACTCTTGTTTGTCAAGATCTCAATCGAGTCGATTCGACCTTTGGATCGGTAGAAATCTCCGAACCCGTAATATGGCCCTGATGTTCGTTAGGCCGACGACAACGGCTTTTATTTTTTGCCCTTGGGTGTATGCACTTTAACCATTTTGGGGTTTAGTCTCCGACTCGAGCTCAATTCACCCTGAAGTTTTATGTCTACACGGGCTGGCAACAATGGCTCTTATGCCTTGGGTCGGAGCGACCTTTTATGTATGTGGCTCTGAGGCTTGTGGAGCTGGCGACGATGGCACTTATGTTGTGCTCTTAGGCATGTGTAGTTAACTATTTTGGATTCGGTCTCCTAATCGGGTTACGACTCGAGCTCATTTTAATCCTCAAGTTTTCAATCTTCAAGCTAGCGATAGTGGCTCTTACGTTGTTGGTCGTTGCGACCTTTTGGTGTGCGGCCCTGAGGCTAGTTTGGCTAAAGACAATGGCTCTTACACTTTTGCCCGTGGGCATATTATAGGCTTTGTTTTCCTCTTATTAAAGTTTTTTTGAAACAATTTTTCCTGACCCATCGTCGGTTCGGGAAGAACCTCGATTTCAAGTCATTAGCGGCGATGTTCGAGCACCTCGGAAGGTTTAGCTCGTAGGCTGAGTAGCTCGAAGCCTTGTGATTTGGAGCTGACATGGTCGAAGCTCATTTGCCTGTTGAGGGTAGCCTATTTTAACTGGTTCTTTTCAAAGTAGATTCTAAGTAATGGCCTGCAATTTTGTTAGCAACGGTTAGGCGTCCCCGAATCGCGTTAATTTGGCTGGTTCGGTCGTTTTGACCATAGTCATATGTGTTTGGCCGGAGCCATTTTTTGATCCAGAGTAATAGTTTAGGAGTCTACATTGATGGTATGCTATTTCGGGAGTCTTACAAATGCGACATATAGCTAAACTTCAGGATTGAGTTTCATTCCTATTGACATCTTACAGTTTGTCATGCATGTTGAGGTCTTACAGTTTTTGTTGCTATGTAAAATAGATCTAGCTAGACCGAGTCTGCCCGCTCGGGGTCTTACAGCCTCGGGTTTTTCAGTGTATGGCGATTGACGACAGTCTCTGAGTCGTCAAGTTTGTTTAAGCTCGAAGGCCGTTATTCGTGAGCTCAAAATTGCCTCATTGGCCTTATGAGCCCGGAGTTCCGACCCTGAGGTCGTGTGAGTGCCAAATTATTGAGGCTAAGTCTCCGAGTATTTTGGGACGTATCAGGTAGAGTGAATCATCATCGTGAGCATGCCGAAATATTCTTCTTTTGAGTACGAGATGCTGAAAGATATTCTTTAATTTATTGGCATAAATACATGTTGTTTCATTGTCATGATCTTGGCCCGCGCGGGCATGGTTCCTTTGACCGTTTGAACCGGTACATGATTTCCTATTGGGTATCCTTTCCCTGTACGGGGTTGATTGCAAAGAAAGTCTGGTGGGCCCATCAAATCCTTCTCGGTAAGTGCGTGGACATTGCCTCGTTAAAAACCTTGTCGGCAAAAACCCATTTTAGGGTAAAAAAACCAATCAAGGGAAAAGAGTGCAACGGACGCTTTGAAACCTCAGGGTCCTCGAGCCGGAGCGGCGTCCCGATTGCCTTGGTTGCTGGCCTATGCAAGAGTTATCATGAAGTAAAAGATAGAAAAAGAGAGAGGTGATTATACCTTGGTGGAGATGGTGCTTTTGGGTTATGGTGTTCATTTGGCGGTTTCCATATGGTCCTCCATTTGAATGCGTCTGGGGCGAGCATCAAAAAATTGTATGGACAACGTGTTGGGGCTTGTCTGCGTTGTTCTTTTTGGTTGTTTCTCTTTCTCGGGACTGGTTATTAGCCTGGTTGCTGAGAAATTACCGAAGGTTCCCCTTATCGAGTAGTCAGGCCACTTCCTCTCGGAGCTGCCTGCAATCCTCTGTTCGGTGCCTGTGTGAGTTGTGAAACTCGCAAATCAAGTTGTAGTTCCTTTGAGAAGGATCTGAGTGTACAGGTTTGGGCCATCTAGCGTCCCTGATTTTTCTAATGGCGAACACGATGTCTGATACATCAACATTGAAGTTGTACTCCGATAGGTGGGGCGCCCCCGTTGGCCCCATGTCCCCGTCGAAGCCACCTCTTTTGAGGGGCCCCTAAGGGTTCTATCCTCGAATTACCAATCGGTCATTGCAAGGCGGATTGTGCTTCGGAGCGTTTCTCCTATCATCGGGGTATGGGTGGTACCTCTCTTTATTTGATTTTGACTCCTTCGCTAAGAGTCTGCTCAGGTATACTGAGCCCGAAGGAGATCCTAGCTGGTCGTCTTCGACCCTAATCTTTGACAGGTATCGATTGTGGACGTCTGACCAGGTAACGGCGGGGTACTCGATCAGGTTCTCTTTCAGCTGCCTTGAGGCCACCGAGCTTCATTCATTCAGGCCTTAAGTGAAGGCCTACACTGCCTAGTCATCGGAGACCGGGGGTAGTTCCATTAGTTCTGTCTGGAAATAAGACACGAATTCTCGCAGCATTTCGTTCTTCCTCTGCTTAACCTTGAATACGTCGGACTTCCTTGTTGCTACCTTGATGGCACCGGCGTGCGCCCTTACGAAGGAGTCTGCTAGCATGGAGAATAAATCTATGGAATTGGGATCTAGATTGTGGTACCATATCATGGCCACCTTTGAGAGTATTTCTCCAAATTTCTTCAGCAAGACGGACTCAATCTCATCGTTTTTTATGTCGTTGCCTTTCACCGCGCATGTATAGGCAGTGACATGTTCGTTGGGATCCAAGGTACCGTTGTATTTTGGGAGTTCTAGTATTTTGAACTTCTTTGCAATGGCTTTCAGAGCCGCTTCCTCTAAGAACGGTCGTTGCACAAACTTCCTCGAATCTACACCTTTCAGAACCGGAGGCGCACCTGGGATTTGGTCGACTCTGAAGTTGTAAGTTTCGACCTTCTTATCGTTGGCTGCTATCATTTTCTCACTTGACTCGATCATTTTGGTGAGGTCCTCCAACATTTTCACGATGGCAGGATCGGCCACTGATCCGTCGTTGCTGACCTCTCCGGTACCCGTTCCGCTGGGGGAGTAGTTTTCGGTGCTACTTCTGGGAGTTTTCGGGTGTCTTTACAACTGAGTGATAGCCAACTGTTGTGCCTGCAACATTTCAAGAATATAGTGAAGACTGACTTCCTGTGCTTCCCGAGCTAGGGCCTTTTGAGCTTCCTGTTGGTCGCCATGTTGTGTGCTTCCGTCGGTGTATGAAGTTTCATCGACCAGCTGCGTGTCTTGTGAACCCGCATCTGCTGGAATTGGTCCAGGTGTGTTATCGGGGTTCTGCGGTGGCGCACTAATGAGTGGAATAGCCACACCGTTTTCGCCATGATTTTTGAGGTAGTCATTCTCAACCCTATTTACCGGGCCAGACATTTCGACCTAAAATCAAGAGATCTTAGACAAGAAAAAGTGTTAAAGATAGCTTGTGTTTGTGTAATGAAACCAGCAAGAAAACAATCACTATTAATTTTAGCCTCATGGTGGGCGCCAAACTATTTACCGTGAAAATGATAACAACAATTAAATTTGTAAGTGGGACTATAAAAATATGTGATCTACTTTTATGCTAGTTGTTAGAGCAGTTGGTGCTAAGAATATGAAGTTTAACAAAGAGATACAAGCTAAAACGGGACAGCAATCAAACCAAGGGGCTTGCCGCCCGGGCTTCGGTCTGGTCGATGAGGGGCCTCGGGGTCGATATCCGGCTCGAGCTATCGGGGGTAATCGGGAGTGGGATAAAAGTTAGAATACAATTAAAGAAGACTCTTTATGGCCAATATCAAGCAATAAATGAAGAACAAGTATGAAAGCAATAAATGCTAAGAATGGCCTCGAGCGAGTAAGAACGAGTAAGTTAGAAAGAAGAAAGAGAGAGATATATTATTGATCTTGTGGAAAATAGTTAAAGCAACATCATCCCCTTATAAGATGGTGTGGATTCCCTTTATATAGGAGAGGGAATACAGTATAGTACCGGATGCATTAAATGTAAAGGTGCGGGGATGGGATGGCTAGACGCGATACTAGACTCTGTTGATGCTAGTTGCTCGCCTCGGGAGTTCCCTACCCACAGAATCTTTGTTGGGTCATGGGCGAACCTCGGGGGAGGGAGCTTGATCGTAATCTTGCAGCCTCGAGATACCGATATGACTCCCCGAACGCACCTCAGTGGCGAGAAATCGATCCTTCTGATTTCACCATATATATTTTTACTAATAAGACTCTCTCATTTTAGTTTCTTTAATCACCGTCGCCTTACGGTGCCCGTGAGGGTTTTCACCAATAAGACTCTCTCATTTTATTTCTCTCATTTTGGTTGCATCAGATCCAAGTAACTGTATCCTCCAATTTTGAACATCTTTGTCGATTGATCGGAAGGACTTAAACGGGATTTGTGTAAAATGAATTTGGACTGAATTACAACATTGGAATCTTTCAGGCGAAACCATCACCGAACCATTATAACATCTGCCCTAGTTTCAACTTTTGGGGGGAATATGGATTTTTTGCTTTGGTGTGACTGAACCGTAGAGAGAGGTTCGGAATCAAGTCAAACGTAGTTCAATCAAGATGAATTAATTTTGACTTTTTGTTATATTTTTCTTCTGTTTTGTTTTCTTTTTGCTTCTTCTTTTTTCCTTTTTTGTTTTTCTTTCTTTCTTTCTTTTTTTGTTTTGTTTTTCTCTCTCTTTTTTTCTTTTTTTTCGATAACACCTTCAGCTTCCAAAGAGGGTAATCAAATAAAGGTAACCGGCTCAAAGGGTTGGCAAAAAGGATTTACGGTGTTTAGGTAGCGAGAATAAAAAGCCTTCGTCATCATAATCAGAGAACATTAATGCTACATAGAGGGTCAAACATAGTACATTTTGACTGCATCCGCGTTGACAGTTGTTTCAGGGACATTTTCTTCAATGCTTCCCCGGTACAATACTATCTATTGGCAGTACCCTCGCTACAATATGTAGACCTTTCCAATTTGGAGCCAATTTTGTTTTAGCTTCTACATGAGGTGGGAGGATACGTCTCAGAATAAGTTGTCCTATTTCAAATTTCCTATGCCGCACTTTCTTGTTGTAGACACGAGCCATCTTTGTTGGTGCAACTGCTCGTAGCAAACTGCGGCCAATCATTTTTCATCAATCAGCGTCAATTGTTCCAATCGGTTCTTGACCCAATCTATATCCTCAATCTCGGCTTCAACAATGATCCGAAGAGAGGGAATCTCAACTTTGTTCCAGTTTTTTTATTTCTTTTATTAAAAGCCTTGTCTTCATTACATTATATTTCTTGATTCATTATTTCGGGGTCTGACAGCATTAGGATCTGAGCATGAAGTCCTCAAGCATGTCATGTTATTAAAATCTGCATTTAACATAACTTAAAAAAAGAATAAAAGAAATGACAAAGTCAAGAAAAGAGACATGGACGATGAAATATTGATCTCATTTATTTGAATTTTAAATATAGAAGAGTTTACATCGGAAAGTAAGACAATAAAAGTAAAACATCTGGATTAAATCCTGAAATAATCCAGGCGCAGAAAGGACATCAAGACCGACTACCGAGACTCCCATCTGACAGGGAACTCTTCATGGTTTGGGGATCGTTCTGCCACGACAATGGCTATTATGGCTTTCAGTGCTGGATCAAATTCCCCATCATCACAGATCATTGCAATAACTGGCTAGTTGTTATGATTAGGCAAAGGATTGTTTGTTACATTAGGAGCCTCTTCATCCCTAAGAATGATTATTTTAGCTTCAATCAAGTCTTCAATTTCCCTTTTGAGGGTCCACCAGTCCTCTGTATCATGTCCCATTGCTCCAGAGTGGCATTCATATCTAGCATCACCTCAGTGCAAGGAGGACTCAGGGTTCGGCTGGTCGGGGCCACTGGCTACAGTAGATCTAGCTTGATTAGCTTTTGAAACAAACTTGAATATGATTCACCAATAGGAGTGAACTGATTCCTTCTAAGGGGCTCTATTGGGGAGAATTGTATTGGGGAACATTTGGTTGGGGATTATATGGTTCTTGGTAGGGACGGGCATTTCTAGGACGTAAAGCTCAGTTTTGTGTATAATGTTATGGCCACGTGTAAGATTGCGCGTTCATCACCGCATAAGCAGGCGGTTCCACAACATAAGGAGCATCTAGATAGGGATAATAATGTTGTGGGACCTTAGGAAGCATATATGATTGGCTGAATGACCTACGGGTCCCCCTTGAGCTAGAAACCATCATGGCTCCCTCTTTTCTCCCATTTCTATTCATCAAACCCCTCGAACCATTCTAAATGGCATGTTATGTGGCCTTAAAGGCAGCATGACCCAAGATTTGGCCCATTTTTAAATCACTTTCGACCATCTCCCCAATTTTGATAGCCTCACCGAACGGCTTACCCATAGCGGACATCATGTACTGGAAGTAGTCCGCCTCCTAGGCCTGTAGGAAGACTATAACAATTTTTGCTTTGTCCATTGGAGGATTTACCATGGCGGCTTGCTCGCGCCATTTGACAGCATATTCACGGAAACCTTTCGCATTTTTTTTCAAATTGGACAAAGAGATTCTGTCAAGAACGATGTCCACATTATACTGGAACTGGCGGACAAAGTCTCGGGTTAGATCAGCCCACACTGCTAATGGGCGATTTCTTGATTCATGTACCATTCAGAAGCATTTCCGGTGAGGCTTTCTCCAAAATAGGCCATTGATAGCTCCTCTTTTCCACCAATGCCCCTCAGCTGGTTACAGTATCTTTTCAGGTTAGAGATCGGGTCTCCGTGCCCGTTATAATTTTCAAATTTCGGCATCTTGAAGCCAGCTGGCAAGTGGACATGGGGAAAATGCACAAGTCGGTGTAAGAGACGCTCTTTTGCTCGTTCAGGACCTGCATACTCTTTAAGCTCTATCCAAGCTTTTCATCTTCCGAGTCATTCCTCTTGCTCGGGATTCTTGACAACCTTTTCTTGCTCAACCGAGAAGTAACATTGTGGAGGTTGAGTAAATGCGTATGGGGTCACATATGTTATTTCTGGTTGAAACTTTAGATCCTGAAAGGTGAATGTTGGAGAATCAACATACGGCAGTGGTATAGTTGGTTGTGTTGTGGTGCAGACTGGTGCTACAGAGAACATTGCTGGTGGTGCCCTTGAAACTGGTGTCTATGGGTGAATCACAGAAGGCATGTCAGGACCGTTAGACGACATTGGAGGGTACCCACACGGGATGAGTGGGTTGGGCACAGGGACGTTGGTAGCCTCACCTGACCTAGGGATCAACTTAGGGATTACACTCCGCAGTTCCCTACCATTAGACCAGGTGTTTCACATTTCCAACATATGGAGACGCAACATCCTATTTTCTTTTGCAGTTGCTGATTCTGGCTGTGGAATAGCTGATGTCGGGCTATCCTCGGGGTTGATAATTGGTAGATTTCTTTCGGAGGCCATCAAAACCTTTTCTTTAGATCTTGTGAAGTATGGATGAGAATCTAGACTACCAACAAAACCAACCACCTGAACAAAACCTGGCTAATTTTCATACACAACAACCTTGTTAGTTTGAGACATTAATAGATAGGAAATCGCACGTTGGGATGCAATACACCTAACAGTTAAACGCTTCTACCATGTATTTAAATGGTTGCGCGTTTCATCCCTGTCCTTAAATGTCCCTTTCACTCTGTAACTCTTGTTTTCCATTTCTGCCCCCCCCCCCCCCTTTTGTTTTATGCTCTCTTTTTTTTCTCTTTTTGCTTTGGTCACCCTTTTATTTTTCTCTTTTGTTTTGTCGCTCCTGATTTTTCTCTTTTGTCTTTTGTCTTTTGTCTTTTGTCGCTCTTTTTTTTCACTCAATTTTTCTTTGTTTCTTTCTTTTTTTTTCTTTTTTTGGTTTATTTAATGGCTATGATCAAACCCAATGGATATTGTCTACGTATCATGATGTCGCATGAATCATATCATTACGTAGTTCAGAAAATAAATGGCTCCTCATCATGAAAGAATATTTTGAATTTTTGAGTTTTCTTTTCAATTTCTGAAAGCAAACTTCTGAAGAAAAGCGAAAATACTTTTTTGGACTTTTAAATTCTTATGAAATTTACAAAAGAAATACTTCTAATGAAGAAAGAGAATATTTTTTTTTGAATTTTTTTTATTTTTGAGAGAAAGACATCTAAAAAAGGAAAATATATTTTTTTGATTTTGGTTTGATTTGTTTTTTTTTTAAGAAAGAAAGAATTTTATTTCTTTGGGTTTAAATTTCTTTTATTTGGGGATTTTCTAAGGAACTACTTCTAATAAAGAAAAACTATTTTTTTTATTTTTGAAAATTAGGGGTTGAAACCGATGAAATTTGCCTACTTATCTCACATCCGGTGAGAATCAGACCCGCATAGTTTGGTAAGTGTTGACACAAAAAAATATGAATTTTTGAAAATATTGGCTTATTTTGAAATGAATTTTTTCTTTTTCTTTTTTCAAAATTTTTGTAGAGTTTCGGGGTTTTTAAAATACCTAGATTTTTCAGGAACCGGGTAAAATTTCTCTCTCCTACCACACACTTGATTTTTCTTTCCCTATTCTAGAAGTCGGTCAACATGCAAGACGAAACAAACATATGCACAAGTAACACATAAAATGCATCAGGATAGTCTTTTATATTGGGTACACATATCCTAGACGGACCCAACTCCTGTGTTTAGTCCCCAAAGCCAAATGCACGTGACGCAAACAAACGTTCCTACTAGGGATCTGGCATGAGGCTATGTTATTCTAGGCTTAAAATATTGCGGTATGTTGTTCTAGATCTGGCTTACCGAGCGGACAACTCGAGCCAAGGGGAGCAGCGTATCGGGAATATAGAAATTTCACCGGTTTTGTAACTTGTCCGATCCTCGTTCTAAAATTAGGGGTATGACTCTAACAGAAAAGAAGTCACGTGAAGCGCACGCTTCCCAAAATATTAGAAGTCTCAGAGAAAAGAAGGGTGTCGTAACAGTTTATATACAATTCATACAATATTAAAGCGGTAAAGAGCAGCAATTAGCACATTAGGTCCAAACACATAAAAATAAAAGCCAAGTATAACAATCATCTAAGCTCGAATTCTGAACCCTGAACCAAAGATTCTGGGTTCGATCCCCAACAGAGTCGCCAGAGCTGTCACACCTCCTTTTTATGAAGAATAAGGGAATTTTTCCAATTAAGGTGACATTATTCGAAATGTGATTATTTATTTAATTTAGAGTCGCCACTTGGAATAATTATTATGGTGTCCCAAGTCACCGGTTTTATTTTAAAATTCCAAATCGAGGAAATTGGCTCTATTTATGGTCCGCGAATACAAAAGACCGAGTAAGGAATTTTGTTAACCCAGGAGAAGGTGTGAGGCACTCCCGAGTTTTGTTGTTTTAGCATGGTCGCTTAACAATTAATATTTGGCATAATTATTTGACTTATTACATATTTTAGACCTATTGTGCATTTTACTCTTTACCGCTTTTAGTTATTTACTTAACCGCTTTTTAGCATATATGGAGTTATTTTTTGAACAAGCTACGATGTCGTACACTTGTCGTTTTGGTACATACTTCAAACCGCTCCATGTAAAACGCACCCACGATTTACAACATGTTTAATATTATTATTATTATTTGAATTTGTGGTCAAGTCGCGTGAAACGCGCACTCAAATTGGAATTTACGTATCGTGACTTTACCACAAAAATCGTATCCATAGACACGATGATTTATTCCTAAAGCAAGATACGATATTCAAGTTATTTATTCTATACTAATTTGAGATTATTTGTAAAGGCCCAAAGTTATGGAAACTAGAATTATTTCAATAGTTATCTGTGGCCACCCTTGGTTTTTCATATTCATTTAACTATAACTCACTGAATTTAATGATGTAGGAAAATTAAAGTAATACCAGTAGTTACAGTAAACTAAAGGAAACAAATACTTATGAACTACTAAATCGAATCTAACTGCATTATCAGTTCTTCTTAGCACAAAAAAAAGTAATATGGAATAGTTCAATGACTTTATCTTGGAGCATGTTGATTGAAGCCAACTCTGCACTACTACAAAGTAGCAAGAGTGGTCGAAGCAATTTTTACCGAGAAGGTCGGGATCGATTTCCACAGGGATCCAGAAATGGGAATTGAGTTTTCTATCTAAATTGGAGTTGCTTAATTGTTCCTAATTGCACTTCTAAACATAGTTGGTTTGATATTACTTCTAGATTTATATTACTAAGATGCTAAATTAAACTAAGTTAAGCTAAGAGTAAACTATTGAAGGTCTAAATAGTTAAGAAGGCTCTAGGGAAGTGACTTTCTCCTAGGTGGATACTTGAGGGTTCTCGAGTCTAAAGCTAGGTTGTCATATTTGAGGATTACGATATAACCATTGCACGATACTTCTCGCTCCATACCTCTCGGCAGTTTGAGTAATTTTGCCCTAATTGACTTTCTCAAGACCAATTGGGTATGATAATTTGTGCAAGAAATTGAGGTTCAAGTCGGGTATTACTATCTCTAGATTTAACCCTTTAATTGGGGCTATCAATCTCTTGAATACGCCTCAATTCCTTGTTGGCCTAATTTTCCTAGACTTAGGCTCTCTTTCTCAAGAAGAGCCCAAGTCAAATAGGCATAAACTAGTGTTTGCAACCACTAATTCAACATTAAAACCATAAATTAGTCCAAATATCAAACACCCATAGACATTCAAGCCTTAAAACACAAGACCCATCAATTAACCACACTAGGGTTGAGCCACAACCCTAGCTAATGGGTCTAGCTACTCATGATAATAGAAGAAAATAAAGAAATAGATGAAGAAAAGCCCATAATATTTAATCACTAGCTAAAACTTGAAGATTCAATGATAAAACTATTGTAAAATTACTCAAAATAGTAAAAGAACACTATTCACGAGCGCAGCTGCTGTCTAGAATCCAACTGATGATCTAAAAATAAAAAAAGAAACTATTTATACTTGGCCGAATTTTCTAGACAAAAATACCCCTGCGGGGCTAGTGCGGACCGCACAAAATCAAGTGCGGCCGCACTAAGGCTCTTGGATTGAAACTTCAGTTCTCTGAACTTGACCACCGCGGGCCGCACAAAATGCACCGAGACTGCAGTGGCTTCTATTACAGTCCACACAAAAAGGACAGCGGACCGCATTGAAAATATTCCCAAAATCAGCAACTCTCTGAACTCCAGCTTTGCGGACCGTACAAAATCGAGTGCGGCCGCAATGAAGCCAATGCGGTCTGCATGAAATGCTTTGCGGCCACATTGCTTGAATGTCTGAATTGATCACTCTTTGAACCTCCTCGTTGCGGACCGCACATAATGGAGTGTGGCCGCATTGGTCCTGTTACACTGTGCTTGGACTTGTTCTTGGTACTTGTGCATGTTTCACTCCTTTTTGAGCTGGTTTTGACGAATTGTCATCTTGTTGACCAAACCCTGCAATCAAGTACAACATGTAAGCCTTTGGGACTATTTTGTACACATTTCTAATCAAAACTCAAGTAAGAAGGAGTATAAAATGCATCATAATCCCTAGTTATCAACTCCCCCAAACTTAAGCTTTTGCTTGTCCTCAAGCAAATAAATAAGACCCACCCCTTAAGAGTAAATCCAAGAAAATTCAGTTGACCTAAAGTGACCTCATCTAGCATCAGTTGGGACTAACAATTGCCCTCAATTCAAATGATTCATTAACAACCTTCACTCTTTTATACACCATGGATTTAGTGCGACACAAGAGCATCAAGAGTTGACTCAACACATCAAAGAAATTTTTCTATTACTTTGATCATTGTGGAACCCAAACTCACACATCCTCAACTCTTCCTAAGCAAACCTCACCTTTAGGATTGTAGCACTCAGAACAAGGTTAATGGAAATACACTCATATCTCTCAATGAAAATTCGCAAGTCCGACTCTAAGTACCATATGCTTGACCCTTATATGAGTCACCACTAATGTAAGCCTCATTCAACTCAAGATCATATAGGACTTTTGTGGAGACATAGTGAAGGTTGTTGGTTCAGGGTAGGAAATGTTTGGTCTAAGTAGGTTCCATCTTTCTTTTAGCACTTCTTTTGTTTCATTTTGGCTCACATTCACTTGACTTTTTAAGTCATATCACTTCTTTCTAAGGGGTTAGAGAGACACGCTGTCACTCTGTATTGTTCATTTCAGTTCTTTTTTTTTCTCGTTTCTCAACTTTCCACACCTTTCATTCTTTACTTTTATTGAATCCCTTCATTCTTTTTGTCTTTTTGATTTTCTTCCTTTTTTCATTGCCTTTCCTTTTCTTCATTTGTACCTTTTACCACTTTGTTGCAATCCTCGTCTCTCCCCCCCAAACTTATGCTTTTGCCATGTGCTAAGGAAAGATCTGGTACCAAGAGAGGGTATTTTTAGAACGGTAAAGGCTTGTGTTGTGGTTCTTGAAAGAAAAAGGTCTATGGCTCAAAAGGGTTGACTAGGGATTTTATCATTGGTAGGCTATGGAAATGTACTAGGGATTTTATCATTGGTAGGCTATGGAAGTGTTCAAGATATTATTTGGATCAAGGAGAGCCTATAATCACTTCTCAAGTCAAATTACACTTAGTATTTTTCCTAGACAAACATTCAAGGCAAGTTCTAGACCAATGGCTTGGGACTTGGACTTGCAATTCAAATTCTCACCACACAAGCTATAGGATTGCTAAAGACACAGAGTCGGGGGTCCATTAGATAAGATTTGAGCAACACAATGGTCCCGAAAAACCACTTGATGATTATCGGCCAACACAAAAGTCTCAAGATCACAACTATAACCATCCAATACACAACGATTTGTTTTTGACCATAGGATCAAAGGCAAATGCGTTAGGCCCAAGTGAAGCTTTGCTTGAGGCACCCTTACCAACTAACTATTAAAATGCAAAAAGAAAAATAGACTCAAGCCCTTAAGAAGGTTGTCACACCATCCATCATCGAGAAGAGCCACCCGGTTCACACAAATTCCACCTTTGGAAAGAATCGTGGCATTAAGAAAACCAAAGGCTTATTGCAAAAACTCAAAACAAGAAGCTACGAACACAAAATAAGAAGCTAAGAAAGGAACAACGCGGAAAGTAAGATTAATATGTACAAGAGGGGATTTATATACTATAGGCAGAATGAATATATACATAAGAACGTAACTTTATATACAGACCCAAAGTAAAAAGTACGAAAAGTGCAATGAAATGATAAAATTATATATATACCAAAGATAAAAAAAAGCATAAAATATTATCATATATACAGTCATCCAAATATCCAAATAGGGCTACCCCCTCAAATAAAATCTGGCATTGTCCTCAAAGCCAACTAACCAAAATAAGCAAAAAAATAGAGAAGAGAGGAAAAAGAAACTCCTTATGGGCCCTCCGTCTGCATAGGATCCTGAGTTTGGGTCCCTGGGTCCTATGTCTGCTCGGGAACCTATGACGGGCTCCCTGTGATCTATGGCTCTGCTAGGACCTGGGCCTGGACTAAGTCCTGGATCTGGGTGGAGGAACCGCCCTACGGGTCCGCCAACTCTATAACTGCATCATCAGAATAGGGGATCACCATCTTCCTCTTGGGTGGCCTCTCGGACTCCTGCTCTAGCTGGGGATGGGATGTTGGCGCCGGGTCATGCAATAACAAATCTAAAGGCAGGTGCTCCGCCTTCAATTTCTCTACCTCGACCCTTAGCTCTTTTACCAACTCTTTCGAGGCCCGAGTCTTCCTCATTTTATTCGCCTCCCTAGCAAGATCCTTTGATGCCTTTCCATGAGAGTCAATGGCATCTATGAGGTTTTTTTGGTTGTCCAGAATTTCCTTTAGAGTGTCCTCAACGAACTGTGGGACCTGTGGTGGAGGGGGTGATGACTGGGTTGCCACCGTGGTAGATAGTACAGACAGCTTAGAAGTAGCTGTCTGCATCCAATTATTGGTGCTGGTGAGGGTCTAGCTCAGGTGGTGGGCAGTCAAGGGGTATGCAGTGGAGGAGGGGATCTCTGGAGCTGTAGAAGTGGATGGTCCTGGGACCATGTCTGCTGAGGTGGAAGGAGGCTGAGTAGGATCCACTACCACTACTGGCTCTTCAGGCTGGCCAGTTGAAGTAGTGGTTTTGCCCTTATAGTGCTTGCCTTTAGGGTTATTATCACCCTGTAGGCTGTACCATGAGAACGGTGCCTTCACCTTCACTTTCATATCAAATTTACGCTTCTCCACATCTAAGTCCTCCAGGTACATGGTCAAGATTTTGGGGAAGGGATAAGATCTGTCACCTTCGTTCACCACACGTGTCATAACCCGGGACATCACATTCTCGATGTTAATCGGGTACCCCGTCATGATCGATGCTACCAATATATCCCAGTGAATAGGGAATTAGTTGTCATGGGTGGTGGGGTCTAGTCTGCTATACACAAATGTTTCCCACCCTTTAGCTTCAAAGTTTAAAGTTCTCCTCAAGATCTTCACTCCCGCAGTCAACCACTTTGAGGTGGTACCTGGGATTGCCAAGTACTCTGCCAGCTAAGGACGAGCAGCCTCACCCAATGCCATCTTCTCCAAATACAATGCCTCATCCTCCTTTGGGAAGCCCAAGTAATTATTTATGGTCTTACCATCAAATTTCACCTTCAAGTTCCGCACTTTGGTCACTGTAGTGCCTTTTTTGATGTGGGCAACATTTGTGTAGAACTCTTTTACCAAGTGCTTATTAGCATCCTCCACATGGCCTATGAAGTAGTCTCATCCAGCTCTCTCTCTGAACTGCCTCAACACATTGGGGGTGTGAGGCAAAAGGTCTCGGGTGATAAATATATGCTCATGTATCAATTTTCTCTCGGGCCACCACTCTTTAAACTTGTGATAGGCAACCTCACTCACAAACCGGTCCCGCCATGCCTCCTAATTTCAGGTCCTTTCTACCCTATCCACTTGGGGATCACCCCCTTCTACTTCTTCCCATTCTTCTTCTACGAGCCCCTCCGCGGATAGTGAAGCTATAGGAAAGGTGGAATATTGATTGCCACTTCCTACAGCTGAGCCCTCAGATGACTCAGAAGATACGCGCACTGATGTTTGGGCAGTGGGAGAGGCTAGAGGTGTATCCATCAACCTATTTCTCTCCGGCCAGTCAGGAACATACTTTGGCACGGAGTCTGACGATACCTCCCGGGAAGGCTCATATTCACTCCCCGATTGGTCAATGGCTTTGTCAGTAGCCTTTATGAACTTTCTAGTGTTTTTTGATGTTTTTTCAGACTTGCGGGATCAATTTGATCATACCTTTTCCTCTACCCTGGGAGGTTCACCTTTGCCCTGTTGTTTTCTACCACCGCCTCGTGATTGAACCATTGTCTGCAAGCAACATTCAATTGTGCCTTGTTAGTATCAGTAAAAACAATTGAATTCAGAATTGTAGGAAAATTGTTACAGACAATCAAAAGTTGCAGAATGCGGACTGCACAAAATGATGTGCGGCCGCAAAGAGGCTACCGCGGACCGCACAAAATCCATTGCGGTCCGCACAGAGGTGGGGTTCAGACACTCTCTGAATCTATGCACCGCGGACTGCACAAAATCCATTGCGGCCGCGGTCCTCAAGTGTCAGCTTTTAGAACCTAACCCATCGCGGTCCGCACAAAATAGTATTGCGAACCGCATAGAAGCACCACGGACCGCACAAAATCCATTGTGGTCCGCATTGAGTGCCTAGCAGCAACACCAACCTAGGGTTCAAGTTTTGTCCATTTTAGTCCAAATTTTAACCTATTGATGATTCCCTAGGTGTTGCCTCAGTTTTGTAACTAACTATTCCTAATTAAAACAGGATTAACTAACCTATGCTACTAAATTAAAAGAAAAAAACGGGAAGAAAAAAAAAAGAAAAACTAAGAGAAAAATGAAAGTCAAAAGCAAATAGCAAAATTAAACAACTAAAAAGAAATTAAAATTACCATAAATGAGATGCACTGAAGATTAATCGAGACTAAGCAGTTGAATGCATGCAATTTAGAGAGTGAACAGTAATATTTAGGCTTCTGAGAGTAAAAAGATCGAAAAGTTCAAATGGAGGGCCTCAGGTCCTATTTATAGAAAAAGGTCCTGGGCCCCAGTTCACCTACCCACCGCAGACCGCACAAAATGGCACGCGGTCCACGGTGCTCAAAAACATGAAGCACTTGGAGATTGGTCACTGCGGACCGCAAGAAATCCAGTGCGACCGTAGTGGTCCACCGCGGACCGCACAAAATGCAATGCAGCCGCGGTGGAGAACTTCGGAGACTATCTACTTTTGACAAATCACTCTACGGTCCGCATTGATTTCTTGCCCCCGCACAAAGGGCACAAAATAAAGTGCGGTCCGCATTGCAAGCTTCAGAGAGTGATCATTTTTCAACTTGTTCTTGCACTGCATTAACACAATCCTACAGCATCTCACGACCAGTCAGTCCAAAAATAAATCCTACACTACAAAGAAAATCAAAGAAAAATAAAAAGAAATACACATGGGTTGCCTCCCAAGAAGCGTCTGATTTAATATCGCGGCACAACGCAGGTTACCATTAAATCACTTTAAATGAAGAATTGCCACCACGTGGCTGTCATCAATCTTTCCCAGGTAGTGCTTGACCTTGTGCCCATTCACTCTGAAAACCTCCCCATTTTTGTTCTTCAAGTCTAGTGCACCAAACGAAGTCACAAACATCACTTCATAAGGTCCACTCCATTTCGACTTAAGCTTTCCCAGAAACAGACGTAACCGAGAATTGAACAAGAGAACCAAATCACCCACTTTGAAATCCTTTCCACGAGCATATTTCTCATGAAGGTACTTCATCTTGTCCTTGTACAAGGACGAACTGGAGTAGGCATGGAATTGGAATTCATCAAGTTCATTAAGTTTTCCACATGAAGATTTGATGCCACATCCCATTCAAGATTCAGCTTCCTCAAAGCCCACATGGCCTTGTGCTCTAACTCAACCGGTAGATGGCAAGCTTTCCCAAATACCAACCGATACAGAGACATGCTAATCGAAGTCTTGTAAGCAGTTCTGTAAGCCCATAGAGCATCATCCAACTTCTTTGACCAATCGATCATATTTGCATTAACCGTCTTTGACAATATACTCTTGATTTCCCTATTTGAGACTTCAACTTGACCACTCGCTTGAGGATGATAAGGAGTAGAAACTTTGTGGTTGACACCATACTTTGCAAGCAAAGTGTTAAAAGCTCTATTACAAAAATGAGACCCCTCATCACTTATGATTGCATGAGGAGTGCCAAACCTTGTAAAAATGCTCTTCTTGAGAAACACAACAACAATCTGGGCCTCATTGTTGGGTAAAGCCACGGCTTTAACCCACTTTGAAACATAGTCAACCGCCACAAGAATGTATGTGTTCCCACACGAGCTAACAAATGGGCCCATAAAATCAATGCCCCATACATCAAAAATATCAACTTCAAGAATGGTATATTGAGAGTCATCACATCTTTCTTCGAAATTCCACCCGCTCTTTGGCATTCGTCATACCTCTTCACAAGTTCACTTGCATCTTTGTACAGAGTTGGCCAATAAAACAAACAACTAAGAACTTTGGAAGACGTCCTCGCCCGCCATGATAGCCACCATAAGGAGAGGGATCACAAGCCTCTAAGATACTCAGTTGCTCCTCCTCCGGGACACCTTCGGATCACACCATCCGTGAAAATCTTGAACAAGTACGGCTCATTCCAATAGAAATCCAAACTATCCCATTTGAGCTTCTTCCTTTGGTTAGAAGAGAGCTCACACGGGATTATACCAGTCACAAGGATATTAGAAATGTCCGCAAACCATGGCATACCATTCACCGACACCGAAAGGAGTTGTTCATTGGGAAATGAATCATTGATCTCTAGGCCATCACGAGGCCTCCCCTCCTCCTCCAAGCGTGACAAGTAGTCCGCCACTTGGTTTTCACTACCCTTCCGGTCCACAATCTCCAAATCAAACTCTTGAAATATCAAGACCCATCGCATCAGTCTAGCTTTGGAATCCTTCTTCATCATCAAGTACCGGAATGCGGCATGATCGGTATGGATTATGACCTTGGCACCCATAAGATACGACCGAAATTTTTTCATTGCGAACACAATAGCCAAAAGTTCTTTCTCGGTCACCATGTAGTTCACTTGAGCATCATTCATTGTCTTACTCGCATAGTACACCGGATGAAACATTTTGTTCATTCTTTGACCCAAAACTGCCCCAACCGCAACATCGCTCGCATCACACATGCTCTCAAAAGGCAAGGTCCAATTAGGTGCGGTAATGATAGGAGTGTTGGTCAACTTGTGCTTGAGAAGTTCAAAGGTTTGCATACATCTCTCATCGTACACAAACTTGGCATCTTTTTCCAATAACTTGCATAAGGGATTCACTACCTTCGAAAAGTCTTTGATAAATCTTCGGTAGAACCCAGCATGCCCAAAAAAACTTCTAACTCCCTTGACAGAGGTAGGGGAAGGAGCCTTGAAATCACATCAATTTTTGCTTTGTCCACCTTGATACCATGCTTTGAAATTTTATGCCCAAGAACTATGCCCTCTTCCACCATGAAGTGGCATTTCTCTGAATTAAAACAAGATTGGTTACTTCACAACGAGCCAACATTCTATCAAGATTTTTCAAACATTTATCAAACGAATCACCCACAACACTAAAGTCGTCCATGAACACCTCCAAAATATCTTCCACCACTATTGGTGAAAATGGCCATCATACACCGCTGGAATGTAGCTGGTGCATTACACAACCCAAAAGGCATCCTAGAAAAGGCAAAGGTGCCATATGGACAAGTGAATGTGGTCTTCTCCTGATCTTCCGGAGCAATCAAGATTTGGTTGTATCCAGAATACACATCCAAGAAACAGTAAAAGGCACGCCCAGCAAGTCGGTCTAACATCTGATCAAGAAAAGGCAATGGAAAGTGATCCTTGCGGATCACTTTATTCAACTTGCGGTAGTCCATGCATACTCTCCAACCGGTGACTGTTCTAGTAGGAATCAACTCATTTTGTGAATTTGCAACCACGGTCATGCCACCTTTCTTCGGTACACATTGCACCGGCGAAGTCCAAGAGCTATCAGAGATGGGGTACACAACCCTGGCATCCAACCACTTGATCACCTTCTTTTTCACAACTTCTTACATTGCTTCATGCAACCTCCTTTGATGTTCCAAGGAGGGCTTTGCATCATCTTCCAGAATAATCTTGTTCATACAGAATGCGGGGCTTATCCCCCGAATATCAGCTAAAGTCCATCCAATTGTCTTCTTCCTCTTTTGAAGCACCGCCAATGTGGCATCAACCTACATGTTAGTGAGACAAGAGGAAAGAATAACTGGCAAAGTAGACCTAGGGCCTAAGAACTCATACTTGAGGTGTGAAGGCAGCGACTTCAATTCTAACACCGGAGGTTCTCAATTGAAGGTTTTGTTGGTGGAGTCTTCCTATTCTCAAAGTCCAAAGATAGTTTCCTAGGCTCATAAGAGTAAGAGCACATCCCATGTAAAGCATTCACACATTCCACTCGGCCTTCATCATCATTGACATCAAGATTCAACAATACGGCCTCTAGAGGGTCCTCCACATTGATCATTGCACTTGTATCATCAACTATCACTGCCATAACAAGGTCCACAAAAGACACACCTCAGAACTGCTGGGCTGTTTCATTGACTTGCACACATGCAAGACCACTTTCTCATCACCCATACGGAAGGTGAGTTTCCCTGCTTCCACATCAACTAAGGCCTTCCCCGTAGCAAGGAAAGGTCTTCCCAATATGATTGGAACTTCATTATCTACCTCACAATCCAAGATCACAAAATCAGCTAGCAAGATAAATTTGTCCACCCGGACAAGGACATCATCAATAATACCCAATGGTCTCTTTATAGTTCTATCCGCCATTTGCAATCTCATGAAAGTCGGCCTCGGTTGCCCAATACCCAAAGTCTTGAAAACTGAGTAGGGCATCAAGTTGATACTTTCCCCCAAATCACATAGAGCCTTGGCAAAGTCCGCACTCCCAATGATGCAAGGAATGGTGAAAGCATCGGGATCTTCAAGCTTTGGTGCCATTGAATGCACTATTGCAGTAACTTGGTGAGTCATCTTTATAGTTTCACAATCCATGGATCTTTTCTTTGTCACCAAGTCCTTCATGAATTTAGCATAGCCCGGCATTTGTTCTAAAGCCTCTACCAAAGGTACATTAAAGGATAAGCTCTTCATCATGTCAATAAACTTTTAAAACTGATTCTCATTTTTCTGCTTTGCGAGCCTTTGAGGATAAGGTGGAGGTGGCCTTGGCAAAAGAGCCTTGGCTTTAGGCACAAACAGCTCTGGCATGTCTATTACGTGTTCCCTAGACGGGTTCACGTCATTCTGAGTTTCCACCTCGGCATCTTGAATATCAATCCTCACTTCTTCACCCACATTCTCATCAATCACATTTTCAACCACCAAAGGTATTTCATCTTCTTGCAACTCAACTTTATCGCTCAAAACTGCATTTTGCTTGGAGGCATTCACATCACCGCCTCTTCCACTTCTCGTAGTCACCGCCATCACATGATTGTTCCCACCCTTTGGGTTAACTGCCGTATCACTTGGTAGTGCCCCCTTAGGGCGAGTATTCAAGGATTGTGAAATTTGGCCTAATTGAACCTCCAAGTTTCTGATTGAAGTATTGTGGGAAGACAACTGAGCATCAGAGTCCGCATTCTTTTTCATCATTTGTTCAAATATCATTTCAATTCTCCCCAATTCGTTGTTAGAGGAACTAGGACCTTGGGATGGAAATGAGGGTGGATTGTTCAGTTGTTGGTACTGTAAGCACGTGATTTTTGCTTCACGAGCAATCACTCCAAAAGGAAAACAAAAAATAGTGATAAATGGGCTCACTGTACAATTTGTCGTTTTTCCGTGACATGTGTTATTAGTCATGTGTGGGTCTGCCCATTTTGCATTTAATCTTACCAATCAAAATACAAAAACATGTCTGTCAGGGTAGTCAAAATCGTAATTCGGTCGTTAAAAAAGAACGAAAATTCAAAATATATAGGCGTCATTCGTCCTAGGTTGCAATTTAACTTGCTTAAATATTTTAATTTGGTGTGATAATTGTGTTGAAGCGTCACATGGTTTTTTGTTTTCTTTTCATTTTTTGTTTCATTATTTATTTTTGTTATTTTCATTTTTTTTTTAAAAAAAATAAGAAAAAACAAAGAAAGGGTTGATTTGGGCCAAAAATGAATTAAAATCAGGCCCAAAACCAGGACACAGGTCCAGTCCAAACAAGCTGCCCGGGTACGTCCCAAAACGACGCCGTATCAGCGTCCCTGTGCTGAGCCGTTGATCTGACTCAAACAAACGGTCCTGATCAGGCCACTCATTTAACCCCAAACGACGTCGTCTTAGGCAATTGATCTGAGCCGTCCAACCCCTTGATCCAACGGACCCAGGTTTTCCCCTTAAACCCGTCCAATTTTTGACCCGATCCAGCCTTACCCGGTCTTACCCACTACCAAAACCCAAACGGCACCGTTTCCCCTAAGTGAATGGATCCTGACCGTTGAGATCATCTGATCCAACGGCTCAGATCTAAACCCCTAGACCATATATAAGCCTTCCCTTACACCCCACGCCCCCTATACGAACACCCCATCCCGTCGTCCCCAAAGCTCAAACCCAGACCTCCCATTAGAAACCCTAGCCGCCCCATCTCCCTCGCCCTAATTAAAGTTTGTTTGGCCTCAAATGGTCAAAGCTAAGTCGGACTTGGGTCGTTTCGGTTTAAACTTCCCCAGTAAGTGTCCTCTTTTCCTTTTAGTTTTGATTGAGTTGTCAGCATGATTTGTTGTTTGTTATTATCTGTTATTTTTCCTGATTTCTTCCATCTCTAGCAAAAACCTTTTATTTGGTCGGTTGATTTTCTATGTGTGTTTTGAATGTATTCTGTGATATACATGTTCGATTAGATTAGTCGTCAAACGAGTTAATTCATATAGGTTCCCAGTGATTGAACAAAGTTGTCTGAAGTCATTCGGGACTCAGTACGTGTTGTTTATATGAACGTTTGATTGTTATGTGTTACGATTAATATAGTCGAGTCGATATATGTCGTCAATTAGTTTCATTCATTAATGGTAACAACTTGATTCATGTTGTTTATTTCTGCTGTGATCGTATTTGAATCCCATTAGGAACTGAATTGTATTGCCTATTGATTTTGTTCAAATTGAATTAAAGAACATCTAGGGGAAGGTTATAATGGCAGTTCAAACTTTGATTTTAAATATGATGCCATGTTTATTTGGTTTAGACCGTGGGCAGCCTGTGTATGGTTAGCTTTAAGGAATTAAAATAATGGGATAGCATGTGCTGTCAGATTATATTCCTGCTGCCCATATTTTGGTTAAATAAACAAGAGATTAAGACACTTTAACAACAAAAAGAGAGAGGGGATGTCAGGGATTTCATGGGAGTTTTGTTATTTAAAATAAGTGAGTGGAAAAACAACAGGGAGGGGGAATTTTGAGTTGTCAAACAGATTGTATAGTGTTAAGGTTAGGCTATAAAAGAGGCAGACCTTCCATTAGAAAGGGAGTTCATTTTTTTGGAGTCTTGAGAGATTCTGTGAGTAAGAAAACTGAAAAAGGAAAAACAGAAATAAATTTCAGAACACTGTGAATGAGTATTGTCTAAAAGAAACTGTGTAAAAGTCCAGTTTGATCAGGTTGTCTTTGTGGTTTTGCTTTTCTGTCGTTTGCCAAGCTTTCTTGTGGTCATTGGATTTCTGTTGCTGTTACATTCAACATTCTGGGTTGTTGTTTCCTACTCTGTTTTTCTGGGATTGTTTATTTGTTGCTCGACTCCTTGCTGAGCTTCATCATTGTTGGTTGGTTGTTGTTGTTGTGTTGTTGCTTTGAATCTGATGTTGTTGTTGTTTGCTGTGTATTACTCAGCTGATCCTTTTCCTTCTTCTTTTGTTCCTCTATACCAGGTACACAACTAATATTGTCCATGTAATTTGAAAGTCGAGCATGAATACAAAAGGGAAGATTTGAAGACATCTATGTCCACATGTAGTTGCTATATAGATGATCATGTAGTGTGTAATGGTTTACAATCTTGTTTGGGTATTGGAGTTGGTCCTTTCATATAGTGAATACAAAAAATGTAGTATGGTTTAATATCATATGTTGGTTAGGTTGACAGACAAAAGGATTGGCAGTATACTAGGCTATGTCTTGGAAATTAGTTGTGTTTTGTAATTAGCATTCTCTTTTAATGCATGTCAATGAATAAAACTATCCGCCTCAGTTAGTTTTCATTCCCTTTTGATAAACTGCCTCGTTATAATTATCAAGCCACACCCTTATGACAATTAGCACAAGTCCGCGCCCCTCAACCTTATGAAGGTCGAGCCCAGGTCAAAACAGACCAAACAGACCCACCTCGGATAAACAGTGGCCCAGGTCTGGCCCATTCCGCATGAGCTGGATTTGGGCCCATAATGTTCGATCAGTTGTCCGTATGCATGGTCACGTTTCCTTATTCTGTAAAAGCATTTCGGATCCTGCTATAAATAATCTGCAAGCATGTAAATAATTAAGAGATTTTCTTTTATTTTAGAGACGAACTTAATAGGAAATATAGTCATTATAGGTTTATACTTTAAAATAAAAATGAGACGAGCCTCGACAAACAAAAATGTAGAAGCTGCGGGGCCCTCTAAATGTATATATTAAATACTTAGATTCCGGGATGGGCAGTTTAGCAAATTTCACGGCCCTTCCCAAAATAATAACACGATAGTCTCTTTAGGTGCGCGTTTAATAATCTACTTTCTTAAAACTTGGGGTGTGCATTTCATGCGACCCAGATCCAAATCCCAAAACATCAAATAAAATATGTTCCAGATTGTGGGTGCATTTCATGTGACGCAGTCCAAAGACATGTTTTAAGCGATGTTCACATCCTTTTGAAATAATAACAATAAAGCGGTAAAAAGTTAAAATTGGCACATTGGTTCATAATGGTATTTAAAATCAGATAAATAAGCTGAATATGACAGTTGAGCGACCGTGCTAGAACCACGGAACTCGGGAGTGCCTAACACCTTCTCCCGGGTTAACAGAATTTCTTATCCGGATTTCTGGTGCGCAGACTGTAATATGGAGTCATTCTTTTCCTCGATTCGGGATTAAAATTGGTGACTTGGGACACCCTAAATCTCCCAAGTGGCGACTCTGAAATTAATAAACCAATCCCGTTTCGATTGTCCTTTAATTGGAAAAACTCCCTCGTACCCTCTCGGGTATGTAAAAAGGAGGTGTGACAGCTCTGGCGACTCTGCTAGGGATCTATTTACTTACCAGAACCACTGGTTCAGGGTTAAGAATACGAGCTTAGAGTAATTGTTATTATTTGGCTTTATTTATTATCTGATTTTTACATGATGTATGCCTAATGTGCTAAATGATGCTTTTTCCGCTTTAATATTATTTGAATTGTGAATATATACAACTGTTACGAAACCCCCTTTTTTCTGAGTCTTCTGAATTTATGGTGTACACGTGCGCGTGACCCACCTTTCTGTTAAAGTCATACCAAATAAGACAGAGTTGGGACAAGTAACTAGGCCTGGCAGACTTTCGTGCTCCCGGTACGTTGCCCCCGCTTCGGCTCAAACTGTCTGTTTGGGTAAGCCAGGTTTAGAACAATCAACCTCAGGTTTTACACTTAGAATAACTCAGCCATGTACCGGATCCCTAGTAGGAACGTTTATTTGCATCACGTGCATTTGACTTAGGGGACTCAACACAGGGGTTGGGTCTGTCTAAGACAGGTGAACCCGAAATAAAAAGACCATCCTGATGCATCCTACTTGCTATATGTGCATTCATTTGCCTCGAACATGCTTGCTGACCGGCTTAAATGAAATCATGGTAAGAGCTGAGGAATAAAATGGGTTTTTTTTTTAAAAGTAAAATATAGTTTTCAAATCTTGAAATAAAGGTATTTAATAAAAATAAAATATAGTTTTCAAATCTTGAAATAAAGGTATTTAATCTTGAAAATAGTTTGAAAAATTCCCAAAAATAGTTTTAAATCTTGAAAATAGTTTTGACTGAAAATGATTAGAGTATGTTTTCAAAATGAGTCTTGACTTTATTAAATTAAATTTCAGATACAAAATGAGCACCACACAAAACCCCTCCTCCGCAAATACAGAAGAGTTTCTATTCCAGCTTCAAATGTGGTGGTGTGAATTAGGCGAAGATGGTCAAAAGTGGGTCATCAAGCATTTGGGAAATCTCCCGGACATTATGAAAGTTAAACCCCGTGATGATCTGATTGCGGCATTAGTAACTTTTTGGGACCCTGTTCACAATGTCTTTCGTTTCTCTGACTTCGAGCTCACTCCTACATTAGAGGAGGTAGCTGGATATGTTGGTTTTGACGGAAGTTTAAGGAATCAAAGCTTGATATTCACGAAGGCTCCCTCGGTACATCGATTCTTCGGTCTTCTGAACATCAGCAGTCAAATCAGGAAAAGCAATGTCGTTAACGGATGTTGTTCTTTCAACTTTTTGTATTCAAGGTTCGGAAAGTCAGATGGGTTCGAAATTCATGAGAAAGGCCTTACTAACAAACAAGACAAAGACACATGGCAGGTTCACCGTCGCTTCGCCTTCATGGTGGCTTTTCTAGGAATCATGGTCTTCCCGAACAAAGAGCGAACAATCGATATTCGCACCACAAAAGTTGTGCAAATCCTCACCACCAAGGAAAACCACACCCTTGTCCCCATCATTCTCTCAGACATTTATCGGGCTTTGACTTTATGTAAAGAAGGAGCGAAAGTCTTCGAAGGATGCAAAATTTTGTTGCAAATGTGGCTGATTGAACATCTCCAACAACAGCCCAAGATCATACAGTATGGGCCAAGCAACGATAATTACATCGAGGGTTATGAGGAAAGAGTGAAAAGTTATCAGGTTCCAGAAGGGATAGAAGCATGGGTATCTCGGCTAAGGGCTCTAACGGCAAATCAAATTGAATGGACTCTGGGATGGCTCCCGATGAGGGAAGTGATACATATGTCAAACTCAAAAAGTTATCTGCTACTATTGGGATTGAGAAGCATCCAGCCGTATGCGCCATTGAGAGTCCTAAGACAACTAGGAAGATATCAAGTAGTTCCTGATGATGAAGATTTGAGTACGCAAGAAATCGAATTACACCCAGAGGCCACTATTCCTGAGGCGTTACTTCAGCAGATGTGGAATGGATGTCGATACTTGAAAAGCGATACTCAAGTCCCAGACACTACAAAGGGTGAGATAAATCCTGGATATGCAAGGTGGTTCGAGAAACGGTCTCGCGTGGATGATGTACCAGAACCTGAGCTAAGAAGGCCAACTAAAAGACCCCATATTCAAAACTTTAATGATAAAATCCAAGAGCGGTTGATCTGGGGAGAAAAAGAGAAGGGGTACAAAGCAACTATCCATGCCCTAAAGGAAAATCTAAGGAACCTCAGTCTGGAGAAGGATTTGCAAGCACAAGAAGCTGAAGGCGAGAAGAAGAGTCTAGCCTGCGAGAATGAAAGTCTTCATGCTCGATTTCTGAGAATGAAAAAGGCTTCTGAAACGCCAATGAGGAATTGGAAGGATCAAAAAACCATCGCCAATCTTTTTGAAAGAATGCAAGATTATGATTCCGTTCTTGCTGCAAAAGAAAGGGCGTTGAGCAAAGCGAAAGAAAGGATCCAACAGTTAAACGAAGAAGCCAGATCTGATAAGGAACGCCAGGATAGGCAATCCGAGAAAGACAGGGCACAATTCAAGAAGGAAAAAGACCATTGGATACGATCAGAAGACCAACTTCGTGCACAACTAGAAGAGGCAAGAAGGTACAGAGAGCATCAACAAGCGGACACTGATAGAGAAAGAGCGCAGATGAGATTAGAGCAGGCCAGACTCCGAGCTCTATTAGAGTCAGCCCTAGATCGTGAAGGCCGTATCCGAGATATAGCCACCACTCGCCAGCAGCAGTTACAGAATCAAGGCCAACATCTCCAAGATTTCAGGGCACAGATCCACGACCTGGCGGTCTACACCTCTTAAAGTTATGTAAACTGCCAAGGAATGGATTATGAAAGGTTTACAGAGCATGCACCCACCTTTGCCCGTCATCTAGCAGTGGAGTTGGAAAGGATGTATCGAACATTGGGAGGTCATCCGGGTCAAGCCCCGCCTTGAGCAAATGATCTAATAATTTACAACACAAGTGGAAAGTGGGGCACGTTACGAGATGTTAAGAATTGTATCTTTTATTTCAATTTGAATGTGTGTATTGCAAGACATTGTTTTTACAAAGTTTTCAAATGTAATGTTTGTTCATCTTCTTTTATAAATGTTAGCCTCATGGCAGAACTACGCCTGGTCTGATTCGCGCGGGGACGTGATACGTAGGCAATCCCCATAAGATTCGACCGCTTTTAATAAAGAAAGAAAAGAAAATACAATTAAATAAAAAAGGGGCAAATGAGCAAACCGGAATGACGCATGTTGTTCGAAGCAAAGCATGTAGAAACAGTTAACTGCCTAGGAGCATTGCATCCTCTATGTGTTATGATCAAATCTGTTAAACTCTAACGCTAACAAAGTTTGTTGTTGTCTGATCCAGACAAGTTAGTTGTTAAAGAACTCTGGCAACACACTCATACCAAACCAGATCCAAAGGACTGGTAGCAACAAGCATGACTACTTCAGAGAATAGCAATGAGGAAGAAAGGCCGATGAGCCAGTTGTTAAAAGAAGCGATGGAAAAGATTGAAAGGATGGGACTAGAGATGAATGCAATGCAGCTAGCCATAGCCAAAACACAAAAGAGCCCTGAAACACTGGGACACATGCCAGAATACCCTCACTCCGACCCTTCCACAAGCCGCCCAAATCCCCTTTATCATCAAGAAAGAAGTCCTCATGATTCCCAAGCTCCACCACCCCATCAACCTCTCCCAACACCCAATATTCCCATTTTTGTGGGACCCACATCAGCCCCTTTGCAAAGAACAACCAGTGAGCCATTGTTTCAGGCTCACGATACACAATACTATCCCCCTGAGCCTACATTCCATGCACCCGAGCCTCAAGCTTACAATCCACATTTGGAAGTGCCGGCAGAGATTAAAAAGCCGGCTAAGGCCCCTGAACAGGATGAAGTGCTGAGAAAGTTCAAAATCCTGGAGCAGTCCTTCAGGAACTTACACGGGCTGGGCAACCAAGTCAGCGTAGCATACAAAGATCTGTGCCCTTTTCCAGACGTCCAACTCCCGGCTGGGTTCAAGATGCCTAAGTTTGATTTATATGAAGGACACGGTGATCCCATGGCACATTTGCGGGGATTCTGTAGCAAGATGAGACGGGCAGGCGGCAAGGATGAGCTGTTAATAGCTTATTTTGGCCAGAGTCTGAGCGGATCTGCACTAGAATGGTACACCAGGCAGGATTCCAGTAGGTGGTATACTTGGGATGATCTGGCCCAGGCTTTCGCAGGTCATTTCCAGTACAACCTCGAGATAGTCCCTGACCGTCTCACATTATTAAGAACTGGGAAGAAACCCGGGGAAAGTTTCCGCGAGTTCGGGTTCCGCTGGAGAGAACAGGCAGCTAGAGTCGATCCTCCCATGAGAGAGGGAGAGATGGTGGATTATTTCTTGCAAACATTGGACCCAACCTACTTTGGTCACTTGGTGACAACGGTTGGAAAATCTTTCAACGAGGTGGTCAAGATATGGGTCATGATAGAAGAAGGTCTGAGGTTTGACAAAATCTTAAACTATTCCGCACTCAAGGCCACAACCCAGGCTATTCAAAGCGGCATGGGAGGTGTGCTGAGAAGAAAGAAAGAAGAGGTTGCCACGATCGAGGCAGGCAGCTGGTCCAGGGCTGGCAGGCCACACTACAACCAACCCAGACCTCACAGGTCAAACTACCCATACAACCCACCACAAAATTTCTATCCACTTCAAGAACCACATTGTTTCGTACACCAGGCCCAGGCATACACCCAGCCTCCGGTTCGCCCGCAATGGCGCGCGCCGGTTCCCCAGAACGTATATACGCCACCACAAAACACCTACCCTCCACCAAGGGCGTATAGAAACCCTCCAGGGGCAGGCTTTCGGGGAAATCCAGATGCTAGGAATGATAGGTTGCGGAAACAGAGAACTTTCACGGAGTTGGGAGAAACCTACACCGCCTTGTTCCACAAGTTGAGGCAATTGGGTTTGGTTAGTCCTGTCCAGACTCGAGAACCAAATCCCCCACCTCAGAATTTAGATCGATCAATCAGTTGTGAATACTGCTCAGGGATGCTCGGGCATGACACCGAGAAATGTTGGAAGTTAAGGCATGCCATACAGGATCTTATTGACACCAATAAGATCGAGGTTCAGACACCAGAAGCTCCTAACATCAACCAAAACCCACTGCCAGCGCACCACGAAACTCACATGATTGAGTTAGTGTATGAGGGAGGAGAGTTGAGAAAACCCTCACAAACAGTGATGATGATTCAAGCCGCCCCAAAGGAAGTTTCAACCAGTGGGGGAACGAGGGTACAGTCACAGGGAGAAAGCGTCAAGCCAGTAGTGATATTGGGAAAGAGTTCGTCTGCCATAACAAGCAAACCCAAGCCAAACAAGTTGGTAATATCAGGGGTTCCACCCGCACCTGCCGTTGTGGTAAAGGGGGCATATAAAGAACTGGTCACCATAAAGCCTGTAGTCCAGCTGCCAATGATTGATAGCAAGGCGGTGCCTTGGAAATATGAAAAGGCAGTGGTGATGTACAAAGGAAAACAGGTGGAAGAAGTCAGTTGTGAAGAGCAAGGGCTGACTCGATCAGGTCGATGTTTTGCTCCGGTGGAGCTAAGAAGAACCAACCCAGCTGCAACCAAGAAACATGTGTCCGAAGAAGAGGCTGAAGAGTTCCTGAGGAAGATGAAAGTACAAGACTATTCTGTGGTCGAACAGATGAGAAAAACATCGGCCCAGATTTCACTGTTGTCATTACTGATCCATTCTGAGGAGCATCGTCGGGCCCTGATGAAGATATTGAACGAAGCTCATGTACCCAGTGAGATTTCTGTAAACCACCTGGAAACCATCGCCAGCAAGATTTTCGAGGTGAACAGGGTAACATTCTCAGATGATGACCTACCGGTGGAAGGTACGGAGCATAATAAAGCTCTATACCTAGCTGTCAAATGTGAAAACTCGGTGGTAACTCGAGTATTGGTGGATAACGGCTCAAGCGCCAATATTTGCCCACTATCTACCTTGAACCAGTTAAAGATCGACCACGGAAGGATCCACAAGAACAGTATCTGTGTCCGAGGGTTTGACGGAAACGGAACAGCCACTGTAGGGGATGTTGTACTTGAACTGACCATTGGTCCAGTCCTGTTTACCATGGAATTCCAGGTGTTAGACGCCACAGTATCTTACAACATGCTGTTAGGACGACCATGGATTCATGCAGCAAAAGCAGTGCCCTCCACCCTACATCAGATGGTGAAGTTCGAGTGGGAAAGACAAGAGGTCGTGTTACACGGCGAGGATACAACGTGCACCATGGGCGGAACCATTGTACCTTTCATAGAGACCGCTGATGACAAAGGTCCTTGGGTCTACCAGATTTTCGATACAGGGTCGGCCAACAAAATTCCTGAAGGAGAAATCATCCCGCACCCTAGGGTAGCTGCCGCAACAGTTATGATGGTCTCAGAAATGCTGGGTAATGGATTTGTGCCGGGAAAAGGCCTAGGAGTCGAGCTTCAAGGGATTGTCCAACCTGTCTCCCTTCCTAAAAATCTGGAAACTTTCGGATTGGGGTTCAAACCAACCGCAGCAGATAGGAAGCAAGCGCGAAAAATGAAGAAGAGTGTCTGGTTTCTGCCTAAACCAGTGCCACACCTCTCAAGGTCTTTTGTTAAAGCAAGTGCCAAGGGGTCACCAGTCCCAAAGATTCTAGGACCTTTGATCGGTATAAATGAAACCTGATTCAGAGTTTTGAGAGGCTATTCGCGGATGTCAGTATGGTGGAAGCTGGAGAAGGTTCCAGCAGAGCAGAGATACAGTTTGTGGGGCCTGAGGCCAGACTAACAATTGGACAGTTACTCCTCTTCCTGTCCGAGGGGAGTCTTGGTAGTAGGCTTTGATTTATGTTTTGTGTGTTTTATTTTGTCCGGATTATTCAAGGGTGTAATCCAAATTTTACTTTAGTTTTTTGTAAAAGTGTGAACCCTTTTATCCTGCAAGTTTAATAAAGTTTTTTTCTTTTGTCCCATTTTAATTTTGTTTTGTTCTTTTCCTTTCTGAACAGTTCTCTTTTTACTGGTTCTAATGACATGGCATGCACAGCGGATCTTCGACCTAGTCTAATAAATCAATCTGAATCCGACTCAATGATGCAAGAGGTCGTTTGTGATGATGAATCTGAATGTGACGAAGGTGAAGCCTTCGAAGAGATAAACCGAGAACTGTGCCAATTTGAAGAGAAACCCAAGCCTAACCTAAATGACACTGAGGCTGTGAATCTAGGAGACGCTGATAACGTCCAAGAGACCAAAATTAGCATCCACATTGAGCCGAATGTCAGAGAAGAATTGATCAAAACCCTCATGGAATTCAAAGATGTTTTTGCATGGTGTCATATGACGATATGCCTGGATTAAGCACCAATTTAGTGGTTCACAAATTGCCCACTGACCCGGCATACCCTCCCGTCAAGCAAAACTTAAGGAAATTTAAAACAGAGATGAGTGTAAAGATCAAAGAGGAAGTGATTAAGCAGTTGAAGGCGAAGGTCATTCGGGTCACTCGATATCCCGAGTGGTTGGCCAATGTGGTACCAGTCCCAAAGAAGGATGGAAAAATCAGGGTGTGCGTCGACTACCACAACCTCAACAAAGCAAGTCCCAAGGACAATTTTCCATTGCCCAACATCCATATCTTGATCGATAATTGCGCGGGGCGCGAGATCGGATCCTTTGTAGATTGCTATGCGGGTTATCATCAGATCCTAATGGACGAGGAAGATGCGGAAAAGACAGCGTTTATTACGCCATGGGGAACTTACTGCTATCGGGTAATGCCGTTCGGACTGAAGAACGCCGGGGCAACATACATGCGAGCAATGACTGCTGTGTTTCATGACATGATACACAAAGAAATCGAGGTGTACGTCGATGATGTGATCATCAAATCTTAGCGTCAGGAAGACCATGTAGCAGACCTAAGGAGATTTTTCCAAAGACTCCGAAGGTATGATATCAAGCTCAACCCGGCCAAATGCGCATTCGGGGTTCCATCAGGAAAACTGCTAGGATTCATCGTCAGTCGACGGGGGATTGAGTTAGACCCATCCAAAATTGAATCCATCCGAGATTTGCCACCGCCAAAGAACAAAACAGAGGTAATGAGTTTGCTGGGTAGACTCAATTACATCAGCAGGTTCATCGCTCAACTCACAGCGACTTGTGAGCCCATATTTCGGCTGCTGAGAAAGGATGCTGCGGTAGGTTGGACGGCAGAGTGTCAGGAGGCTTTCGACCAAATCAAAGGGTATCTGTCTAATCCACCCGTATTGGTCCCGCCTAAGCCCGGGAAGCCCCTAATTCTTTACCTGACGGTCTTGGAAAATTCATTTGGTTGTGTATTGGGGCAACATGATGACACAGGAAGGAAGGAGCAAGCCATCTACTATCTTAGCAAGAAATTCACAGTACATGAGGTCAAGTACACTCAACTCGAGAAAACATGTTGCGCCCTAACTTGGGTAGCTCAGAAGTTGAAGCACTACCTGTCTTCATATACTACTTATCTCATATCCCGTTTGGACCCATTGAAGTATATCTTTCAGAAACCTATGCCCACGGGAAGGTTAGCAAAATGGCAAATTCTGCTCACAGAGTTTGATATCGTCTATGTGACTAGGACAGCCGTGAAAGCCCAGGCGCTGGCCGATCATCTGGCGGATAATCCCGTTGATGAAAAATACGAGCCCTTAAGAACGTATTTTCCTGACGAAGAGGTAATGCATACAAACGAGTTGGAATTACCCGAGGAACCAGGTTGGAAGCTTTTCTTCGATGGAGCTGCAAACGCAAAAGGGGTTGGAATAGGAGCAGTGCTCATTTCTGAAACAGGACGCCATTATCCTGTTACGGCTCAACTACGCTTCTATTGCACCAACAATATGGCCGAGTATGAGGCTTGCATTCTGGGTCTGCGCTTGCCTGCTGACATGGATGTCCAAGACGTTTTGGTTTTGGGAGACTCGGACCTCTTGGTACACCAGATTCAGGGTGAATGGGAAATGCGAGATCTAAAACTCATACCATACTGACAATGCTTGCATGATCTGAGCAAGCAATTTCGAACGGTAAAGTTCAAACACATCCCGAGAGTTCACAACGAGGTTGCGGATGCCTTAGCCACCTTAGCATCAATGCTGCACCACCCTGACAAGATGTATGTTGATCCTCTGCACATCCAGGTCCGTGATCAACACGCCTACTGCAATGCCATAGAAGAGGAAGTAGATGGCGAACCCTGGTTTCATGATATCAAGGAATACCTCAGAATCGGGATATATCCAGAACATGCTTCTGGAGACCAAAAAAGAGCCCTTCGGCGTTTGTCGAATGGTTTCTTCCTCAGCGGAGGAGTATTGTACAAAAGAACCCCAGATTTGGGACTATTGAGATGCATAGATGCCAATCAAGCAACGACGGTTATGGCAGAGGTACATGCTGGAGTTTGTGGGCCACACATGAGCGGATGTGTATTGGCAAGAAAGATCCTTCGAACAGGGTGTTACTGGCTCACCATGGAACACGACTGTATCACTTTCGTGAGGAAATGCCATCAGTGCCAGATACATGGAGATTTGATTCACCGCCAACGGAGTTACATAAGATGTCAGCACCCTGGCCGTTTGTGGCATGGGGCATGGATGTCATTGGGCCCATCGAGCCGGCAGCATCCAACGGTTATAGGTTCATTCTAGTGACCATTGACTACTTCACCAAATGGGTTGAGGCTAAAACCTTCAAATCAGTAACCAAAAAGGCAGTGGTGGACTTTGTCCATTCTCATATCATCTGCAGATTTGGGATCCCAAAAGTGATCATCACGGATAACGGTGCGAATCTTAATAGCAGCCTGATGAGAGAGGTATGCCAACAATTCAAGATTACACACCGCAACTCCACCCCATATCGTCCCAAGGCGAATGGAGCGGTCGAAGCAGCCAATAAGAATATCAAAAAGATACTGCGAAAGATGGTGGAAGGATCTAGACAATGGCACGAGAGATTACCCTTCGCTTTGTTGGGTTACCGCACTACTGTCCGGACTTCCATAGGTACAACTCCTTATTTGTTGGTGTACGGAACTGATGCCGTAATACCGACGGAGGTCGAAATTCCGTCCCTCCGAATTGTTGCTGAAGCCGGGATTAATGATGATGAATAGGTCAAAGCTCGATTGGAACAGTTGAGCCTGATAGATGAGAAAAGATTGGCAGCAGTGTGCCATGGTCAGTTGTACCAGAAGAGAATGGCAATAACATATAATAAGAAGGTGCGCCCCAGGAAGTTTGAAGTAGGGCAGCAGGTATTGAAGAAGATCCTCCCACATCAGGTCAAGGCAAAAGGCAAATTCGCCCCAAATTGGCAAGGGACTTATATCGTAACCAGAGTATTGTCCAACGGTGCTTTGTGTTTGACAGATGTCGAAGGTAGATGTGTCGACATGGCTATCAATTCAGATGCGGTCAAGAGATATTATGCGTAATTTCTTTAATTATGGCAATTTTTGGTTTATTTGTTTGTATTTGGCATTTATTGGATAATGAGATGACGGAGGCAATTCTTTCTTCTATCCAAACACTTTTAACCCCTGCTTTCCCCTTTGAGCCTTAAGTTATTCTTTCATACCCCTCTTTTGGAATCACTAATGGAAAAAAACATGAAAAAAAAGAAGAAAAAAAAGAAAAAAAAAGAAAAAAAAAAGAAAAAGAAAATGAAAAGAAGGAAAAGAAAAAGGAAGATAAAATCATAAGAAATACAAAACCGTGGGAACTACGTTTGACCTGATTCCTCAAAGAGGATACGTAGGCGCCTCACGGCTCGGTCATAGTGTGCATCATAGTGAATATAGGATGCATAATGTACATAGTGTGCATAATAGGCACAATGTGCGTAACGCACATAGCTCAACATAAGTGTAAAAAATAAAATTCCCCAAGCAAGAAAACTGGGGCAGAGGTTATGTTTTAAGTTCCAACAAAGGTTTGATTCCAAAAGTTGTAGCACATCACCCATCAAATTATTTTCATTTTTATAGCCTTTCTTTAACTCCACACCAAAACCAACATCAACGTCCAAAAGACCTCCCGATCAATGTTTAAGAGATGTCGAGTCAGGCAAATAAGGCCGAGAATAATACGCCGATCCCCAGCAAAGAAGAGGATCGTAAGACTGGGAATGAATTGATGGTCAAAGGAATCTCCAGAAGATAGGGCCGTATCTACAAACGCCCCGATTCCTCGAAAGAAATAAAATGAGAGAGTCTTATCGGTGAAAACCTTCACAGGCACCGAGAGGCGATGTAAGAGGAGGGATATGAAATGAGAGAGTCTTATTGGTGAAAACCTTCACAGACACCATAAGGTGCCGGGAGATGAGAGAAAAGAGAGAGTCTCATTAGTGAAAACCCCTCGAAGGGCACTATGAGGCGACAAGACAGATCAACAAAAAGCGACCACATTTGCAACGAAATGGACAGTCATTTATCATCCCCAGCAAGTCAGACCATCGGGCAAATCGATTGATACAAATAGACTGGGTCGGGAATCTATGGTGCACGTCATGATCACGGGGACCAGTCATGTCCTCCAGATAAGTTCTTCTGAGTTTCTTCTCCACACCAAATATGGGTTCAGAAAGATTTTCTCCTTTTCTAGCTTTTATTTCTCTTCCTAAAATTTGTCTTGAAAAGGATTTTTCAAAGCTTACTACCAGAGACCGAAGGGGAATTCATCCAATACAGGATAACACAAACAGTTTTAAAGGCCGACCCCAGGCAACGCAATGATCGTGTCTCGCAGTTTTGGAGGAAGTAAGCTCCCAAAGGGAATGGTTTCGGGAGTAAAAGCAGATTCCCACAGCATGTGCTTAAAGAGAAAGTAGAAAAGGGAACAAATCGAAAACCAACCCCAGCAGGCTAGAGACCCCCGGCAGGCAATTTCGTCCACTAACCAATTATGGGGACATAGAGCAAGAAAAAGGGAAGAGAGGAAAAATCATCCGCCGGAAAGGCACTCCCTACCACCACGATTAAAACTAATTAGATCCTTTTGTTTGCTACAGGACCACCAGTATAATGCGGGAATACATTTAAGTTCTAGGTCGCCCACCAGTATAATGCGGGAATACATTTAAGTTCTAGGTCGCCCACCAGTATAATGCGGGAATACATTTAAGTTCTAGGTTGCCCACCAGTATAATGCGGGAATACATTTAAGTTCTAGGTCGCCCACCAGTATAATGCGGGAATACATTTAAGTTCTAGGTCGCCCACCAGTATAATGCGGGAATACATTTAAGTTCTAGGTCGCCCACCAGTATAATGCGGGAATACATTTAAGTTCTAGGTCGCCCACCAGTATAATGCGGGAATACATTTAAGTTCTAGGTCACCCACCAGTATAATGCGGGAATACATTTAAGTTCTAGGTCGCCCACCAGTATAATGCGGGAATACATTTAAGTTCTAGGTCGCCCACCAGTATAATGCGGGAATACATTTAAGTTCTAGGTCGCCCACCAGTATAATGCGGGAATACATTTAAGTTCTAGGTCTCCCACCAGTATAATGCGGGAATACATTTAAGTTCTAGGTCGCCCACCAGTATAATGCGGGAATACATTCAAGTTCTAGGTCGCCCACCAGTATAATGCGGGAATACATTCAAGTTCTAGGTCGCCCACCAGTATAATGCGGGAATACATTCAAGTTCTAGGTCGCCCACCAGTATAATGCGGGAATACATTCAAGTTCTAGGTCGCCCACCAGTATAATGCGGGAATACATTCAAGTTCTAGGTCGCCCACCAGTATAATGCGGGAATACATTCAAGTTCTAGGTCGCCCACCAGTATAATGCGGGAATACATTTAAGTTCTAGGTCGCCCACCAGTATAATGCGGGAATACATTTAAGTTCTAGGTCGCCCACCAGTATAATGCGGGAATACATTTAAGTTCTAGGTCGCCCACCAGTATAATGCGGGAATACATTTAAGTTCTAGGTCGCCCACCAGTATAATGCGGGAATACATTTAAGTTCTAGGTCGCCCACCAGTATAATGCGGGAATACATTTAAGTTCTAGGTCGCCCACCAGTATAATGCGGGAATACATTTAAGTTCTAGGTCGCCCACCAGTATAATGCGGGAATACATTTAAGTTCTAGGTCGCCCACCAGTATAATGCGGGAATACATTTAAGTTCTAGGTCGCCCACCAGTATAATGCGGGAATACATTTAAGTTCTAGGTCGCCCACCAGTATAATGCGGGAATACATTTAAGTTCTAGGTCGCCCACCAGTATAATGCGGGAATACATTTAAGTTCTAGGTCGCCCACCAGTATAATGCGGGAATACATTTAAGTTCTAGGTTGCCCACCAGTATAATGCGGGAATACATTTAAGTTCTAGGTCGCCCACCAGTATAATGCGGGAATACATTTAAGTTCTAGGTCGCCCACCAGTATAATGCGGGAATACATTTAAGTTCTAGGTCGCCCACCAGTATAATGCGGGAATACATTTAAGTTCTAGGTCGCCCACCAGTATAATACGGGAATACATTTAAGTTCTAGGTCGCCCACCAGTATAATGCGGGAATACATTTAAGTCCTAGGTCGCCCACCAGTAACATGCGGGAATACTTTTTAGCTCTAGATTTTGGAATCAGCAACCCCACCTGAAGGCGGAAGGTTACAACAGAGATCCCCAAGCAGGAAACAATAAAATCCCCAGCACCGAGAAGTAGAAGGCTGCAAAAGCAAGCGCGCGATTCAAAAGGAAGAAGGAACGCGTCTCAAAAGGAGCAGTTTGGGAATGTTATAGCATGCTCAACATAACAATTTTGATGAAGAAAGCCATACCACTGGAGAAACCATTGAAAGGCTTAAAGAAGAGGGCCATGTTCCCAGCAGATCAAGCGAAGTGATGAAAACTGGCATTCAGAAAAGGCGAAGGACCAGTATCATCCCCCAAGTTCACAAAATAAAGGCATCAGAGGAAAGCGTTAGCCGACAAGAAAGCAAGGCAACAAGAACAAGTTGAAGATAGATGAAACCTCATGATCCATAGTCTAGCTTAGCTTCTTGTTTTTCCTTTCAGAACAATGTAACAGGGAGATCGGTTGAGCGGTAGCATCCTACGGCAGCATGCAACAGCGCACAACAGCAGCAAGCACTACAATCGCACGGTAGTCCCAGCTACCAAAATTTCCCGAACTACATTGACCTGATTCCTGTTCAGCCTAGGATATGTAGGAAACCTCTGAAGCAAAGGTTCGGTCAAATCTTTTTCAAAAATGCTTCACACGGAGTATTCGGACGAGCAAAAATCGCTTGCTTTATCTTTGCGCGAAAACCCTTCGTGTCTTCGGGCAATGAGGGGCAGCTGTAAGCACGTGATTTTTGCTTCACGAGCAATCACTCCAAAAGGAAAACAAAAAATAGTGATAAATGGCCTCACTGTACAATTTGTCGTTTTTCCGTGACATGTGTTATTAGTCATGTGTGGGTCTGCCCATTTTGCATTTAATCTTACCAATCAAAATACAAAAACATGTCTGTCAGGGTAGTCAAAATCGTAATTCAGTCGTTAAAAAAGAACGAAAATTCAAAATATATAGGCGTCGTTTGTCCTAGGTTGCGATTTAACTTGCTTAAATATTTTAATTTGGTGTGATAATTGTGTTGAAGCGTCACATGGTTGTTTGTTTTCTTTTCATTTTTTGTTTCATTATTTATTTTTGTTATTTTCATTTTTTTTTAAAAAAAAATAAGAAAAAACAAAGAAAGGGTTGATTTGGGCCAAAAATGAATTAAAATCAGGCCCAAAACCAGGACACAGGTCCAGTCCAAACAAGCTGCCCGGGTACGTCCCAAAACGACGCCGTATCAGCGTCCCTGTGCTGAGCCGTTGATCTGACTCAAACAAACGGTCCTGATCAGGCCACTCATTTAACCCCAAACGACGTCGTCTTAGGCAATTGATCTGAGCCGTCCAACCCCTTGATCCAACGGACCCAGGTTTTCCCCCTAAACCCGTCCAATTTTTTACCCGATCCAGCCTTACCCGGTCTTACCCACTACCAAAACCCAAACGGCACCGTTTCCCCTAAGTGAATGGATCCTGACCGTTAAGATCATCTGATCCAACGGCTCAGATCTAAACCCCTAGACCATATATAAGCCTTCCCTTACACCCCACGCCCCCTATACAAACACCCCATCCCGTCGTCCCCAAAGCTCAAACCCAGACCTCCCATTAGAAACCCTAGCCGCCCCATCTCCCTCGCCATTAAAGTCGGCGGCATGGACGCCGGTGGCCACCTCTTGAACACCCTAGGACCACCTCACTGTCCTAAACATGGATCTGCTATCCATTTGCCTCGAATCACCTTCCTTCGTCTCGAATCTTCATTTGAAGATTTGAGTCGAACTCTAATCTATACCAAACCACCCCATCTTCATACCAGACTCTCCCCTGACCCTCCTCGTGACCAAACCAAACTTGGTTTGGTCTGAATCTACCCGCAACTCCTAAAAAACCAGATCTGAAAATCCAAAACCTTGAACACGGATAGCCTTGGAATCCAGCCGACCTTAACAAAGGTTCGAGGTCTAATAGACCTTAATCAAGGTGTTCTCATGTGAGAACACCCTGATTAAAGTTTGGTTGGCCTCAAATGGTCAAAGCTAAGTCGGACTTGGGTCGTTTCGGTTTAAACTTCCCCAGTAAGTGTCCTCTTTTCCTTTTAGTTTTGATTGAGTTGTCAGCATGATTTGTTGTTTGTTATTATCTGTTATTTTTCCTGATTTCTTCCATCTCTAGCAAAAACCTTTTATTTGGTCGGTTGATTTTCTATGTGTATTTTGAATGTATTCTGTGATATACATGTTCGATTAGATTAGTCGTCAAACGAGTTAATTCATATAGGTTCCCAGTGATTGAACAAAGTTGTCTGAAGTCATTCGGGACTCTGTACGTGTTGTTTATATGAACGATTGATTGTTATGTGTTACGATTAATATAGTCGAGTCGATATATGTCGTCAATTAGTTTCAGTCATTAATGGTAACAACTTGATTCATGTTGTTTATTTCTGCTGTGATCGTATTTGAATCCCATTAGGAACTGAATTGTATTGCCTATTGATTTTGTTCAAATTGAATTAAAGAACATCTAGGGGAAGGTTATAATGGCAGTTCAGACTTTGATTTTAAATATGATGCCATGTTTATTTGGTTTAGACCGTGGGCAGCCTGTGTATGGTTAGCTTTAAGGAATTAAAATAATGGGACAGTATGTGCTGTCAGATTATTGGTTAAATAAACAAGAGATTAAGACACTTTAACAACAAAAAGAGAGAGGGGATGTCAGGGATTTCATGGGAGTTTTGTTATTTAAAATAAGTGAGTGGAAAAACAACAGGGAGGGGGAATTTTGAGTTGTCAAACAGATTGTATAGTGTTAAGGTTAGGCTATAAAAGAGGCAGACCTTCCATTAGAAAGGGAGTTCATTTTTTTGGAGTCTTGAGAGATTCTGTGAGTAAGAAAACTGAAAAAGGAAAAACAGAAATAAATTTCAGAACACTGTGAATGAGTATTGTCTAAAAGAAACTGTGTAAAAGTCCAGTTTGATCAGGTTGTCTTTGTGGTTTTGCTTTTCTGTCGTTTGCCAAGCTTTCTTGTGGTCATTGGATTTCTGTTGCTGTTACATTCAACATTCTGGGCTGTTGTTTCCTACTCTGTTTTTCTGGGATTGTTTATTTGTTGCTCGACTCCTTGCTGAGCTTCATCATTGTTGGTTGGTTGTTGTTGCTGTGTTGTTGCTGTGAATCTGCTGTTGCTGTTGTTTGCTGTGTACTACTCAGCTGATCCTTTTCCTTCTTCTTTTGTTCCTCTATACCAGGTACACAACTAATACTGTCCATGTAATTTGAAAGTCGAGCATGAATACAAAAGGGAAGATTTGAAGACATCTATGTCCACATGTAGTTGCTATATAGATGATCATGTAGTGTGTAATGGTTTACAATCTTGTTTGGGTATTGGAGTTGGTCCTTTCATATAGTGAATACAAAAAATGTAGTATGGTTTAATATCATATGTTGGTTAGGTTGACAGACAAAAGGACTGGCAGTATACTAGGCTATGTCTTGGAAATTAGTTGTGTTTTGTAATTAGCATTCTCTTTTAATGCATGTCAAAGAATAAAACTATCCGCCTCAGTTAGTTTTCATTCTCTTTTGATAAACTGCCTTGTTATAATTATCAAGCCACACCCTTATGACAATTAGCACAAGTCCGCGCCCCTCAACCTTATGAAGGTCGAGCCCAGGTCAAAACAGATCAAACAGACCCGCCTCGGATAAACAGTGGCCCAGGTCTGGCCCATTCCGCATGAGCTGGATTTGGGCCCATAATGTTCGATCAGCTGTGTATGCATGGTCACGTTTCCTTATTCTGTAAAAGCATTTCGGATCCTGCTATAAATAATCTGCAAGCATGTAAATAATTAAGAGATTTTCTTTTATTTTAGAGACGAACTTAATAGGAAATATAGTCATTATAGGTTTATCCTTTAAAATAAAAATGAGACGAGCCTCGACAAACAAAAATGTAGAAGCTGCGGGGCCCTCTAAATGTATATATTAAATACTTAGATTCCGAGACGGGCCGTTTAGCAAATTTCACGGCCCTTCCCAAAATAATAACACGATAGTCTCTTTAGGTGCGCGTTTAATAATCTACTTTCTTAAAACTTGGGGTGTGCATTTCATGCGACCCAGATCCAAATCCCAAAACATCAAATAAAATATGTTCCAGATTGTGGGTGCATTTCATGTGACGCAGTCCAAAGACATGTTTTAAGCGATGTTCACATCCTTTTGAAATAATAACAATAAAGCGGTAAAAAGTTAAAATTGGCACATTGGTTCATAATGGTATTTAAAATCAGATAAATAAGCCGAATATGACAGTTGAGCGACCGTGCTAGAACCACGGAACTCGGGAGTGCCTAACACCTTCTCCCGGGTTAACAGAATTCCTTATCCGGATTTCTGGTGCGCAGACTGTAATATGGAGTCATTCTTTTCCTCGATTCGGGATTAAAATTGGTGACTTGGGACACCCTAAATCTCCCAAGTGGCGACTCTGAAATTAATAAACCAATCCCGTTTCGATTGTCCTTTAATTGGAAAAACTCCCTCGTACCCTCTCGGGTATGTAAAAAGGAGGTGTGACAGCTCTGGCGACTCTGCTGGGGATCTCTGAATTCCTTGATTGTCATTGTTCCAACCTCCCTGATTGTTGTTATCACCCCAGTTGTTGTTGTTGCCATTCCAATTACCCTGATTGTTCTGATTGCCCCAATTTGAATTTTGGTTGTTGTTCCTCCAATTACCATTGCCTTGTTGTTGTTGATTGCCCCAATTTCCTTGGGGTCTCCATTGTTGTTGGTTGGAAGAATTTCCCCTTTGGCTTTGATAATTATTCATGTATTGCACCTCTTTATTCTGCCCATCATAATCATTATCTTGGAATCCACCACAATCATTGTCAAATTGCTCTGAACTCTCTTGGTTCTGTTGACCTCTTTGTCTTCTTTTGTTCACTAGCATGTTGACACCGTTCATGGCATTCACTTGGTGAGGATTTTGAACTTGTTGCAACTGTGCCTTTGCGAGTTGGTTCATTATTGTTGTTAGTTCTGCTATAGCTTGCCCATGATCATGTAACTCTTTGTGCAAATGAATGACCGTGGGGTCACCCTAGGGCACATTGGCTCTACTTTGCCAAGCGGAGGAAGTGTCAGCCATCTCGTCAAGAATGTCACAAGCCTCATCATAAGACATCTTCATGAAGTTGTCCCCAGCAAGTTGGTTCACTATGCACTGGTTTTTTTGTGTTAATACCCCGGTAAAAAGTCTGTTGGATCATCACCTCAGTCATATCACTGTTGGGGCATTCCTTTACCATTGTTCTATAGCTCTCCGAAATCTCATGTAATGGTTTGGTGGGCTCCTGCTTGAAGGCTAAGATCTTATCTCTCAATGTTTCCATAAGCCCCGGTGAGAAAAACTTTGCAATGAACTTGTCCGCCAACTCATCCCAAGTAGTGATGGAATGGTTGGGAAGTCGCTCAAGCCAATCCAATGCCTTCCCTCTAAGTGAAAATGGGAAGAATCTCAACCGAAGTGCATCCTCGGACACATTAGTTTGCTTGCTCCCCCAACAGGTATCCACGAAACCCTTAAGATGTTTGTAAGTATTTTGATTGGCAGCGCCTGTGAAATGACCATGTTGCTCAAGCAATGTCAGCATCATATTGGTAATTTGAAAATTGCCCGCCCGAATCCGGGGTGGGACAATCGTGTTTTCATAGCTTTGGTTTGGAAGCACTCGAGAAGCCACTCTTGGAGATGGCGGGGGAGGGTATGGAATATTATCATTGGCCTGCCGGCCTCTCCTTTGAGCTTGAGGTACTACAGGGACCTCATCATCAATATTTCCATGTACCTCCTCCCCCGGAGGAATATCTCCAAGAGGTGCGTTGTTTAAATTTGCTGCCATTTTGTACCTGAAGTTGTGACACAAAAATTAGTAACACAGAAGGAATGAAGAACAATACACAAAACTATTTAGATAGATAGCCAAAACTGTTAGCTCCACAGCAACGACGCCAAAAAGTGATCGAGGCAACCCTGCACTACTACAAAGTAGCAAGAGTGGTCGAAGCAGCTTTTACCCTAGAAGGTCGGGATCGATTTCCACAGGGAGCCAGAAATGGGAATTGAGTTTTCTATCTAAGTTAGAGTTGCGTAATTGTTCCTAATTGCACTTCTAAACGTAGTTGGTTTGATATTACTTCTAGATTTATACTACTAAGATGCTAAATTAAACTAAGTTAAGCTAAGAGTAAACTATTGAAGGTCTAAAGAGTTAAGAAGGCACTAGGGAAGTAACTTTCTTCTAGGTGGATACTTTACGGGTTCTCGAGTCTAAGGCTAGGTTATCATATTTGGGGATTATGATATAACCATTGCATGATACTTTCGCTCTATACCTCTCGGCAGTTTGAGTGATTTTGTCCTAATTGCCTTTCTCAAGATCAATTGGGTATGATAATTTGTGCAAGCAATTGAGGTTCAAGTCGGGTATTACTATCTCTAGATTTAATCCTTTAATTGGGGATATCAATCTCTTGAATACGCCCGAATTCCTTGTTAGACTAATTTTCCTAGACTTAGGCTCTCTTTCTCAAGAAGAGCCCAAGTCAAATAGGCATAAACTAGTGTTTGCAACCACTAATTCAATATTAAAATAATAAACTAGTCCAAATATCAAAAACTCATAGACATTCAAGCCTTAAAATACAAGACCCATCAATTAACCACACTAGGGTTGAGCCACAACCCTAGCTAATGGGTCTAGCTACTCATGATAATAGAAAAAACAAAGAAATAGATGAAGAAAAACCCATAATATTTAATTACTAGCTAAAACTTGAAGATTCAATGATAAAACTATTGTAAAATTACTCAAAATAGTAATAGAACATTGTTCACGAGCGCAGCTGCTGTCTACAATCCAACTGATTACCTAAAAATGGGAAAAGAAACTATTTATACTATGCCAAATTTTCTGGACAAAAATACTCCTGCGGGGCTAGTGCGAACCGCAAAAAATCGAGTGCGGTCGCACTAAGGCTCTTAGCTTGAAACTTTTATTCTCAGAACTTGGCCACCGCGGGCCGCACAAAATACACCACGGCCGCGGTGGCTTCTATTGCGGTCCGCACAAAAAGGACCGCGGACCGCATTGGAAATATTCTCAAAATTAGCAACTCTCTGAACTCTAGCTTTGTGAACCGCACAAAATCGAGTGCGGCCGCAATGAAGCCAATGCGGTCTGCATGAAATGCTTTGCGGCCGCATTGCTTGAATGTCTGAATTGAGAAATCTCTGAACCTCCTCTTTGCGGACCGCACAGAATGGAGTGCGACCGCATCAGGTTATACTGTGCTTGGATTTGTTCTTGGTACTTGTGCATGTTTCACTCCTTTTTGAGCTGGTTTTGACGAATTGTCACCTTGTTGACCAAACCCTGCAATCAAGTACAACATGTAAGCCTTTGGGACTATTTTGTACACATTTCTAATCAAAACTCATGTAAGGAGTATAAAATGCATCATAATCCCTAGTTATCACATGTCAGTCTGAATTAACTCGACCTTAGCGTTCATTTGCAAATACACAACTTCAGTAGCCCGATTATTGCCTCAACAATCTATATTCCAGATTTACTCTATTCCTATTGTTTCCATATTTTACAGTCATACTTTTAACATGATATGTCAGGACAACATAATAATTCATATAAGCAGAAACACTACCATGACTTTATAAAATAAAATCTCATGTATTAACCAAAAACAAGATAAGCCACATATATAACCACTGTATCAATCAATAATAACTAACTTTGAAGTCCCTTGCTCTGAATTCCATTTTTTGATCTAATGCATACTAGTTTTAAAACGAAATGAGCAATGGAGGTTTAATTCCATCAAAATAATTCAGCTAACCCTGTAATTTGGCATATGAGATGAATAGATCTGACCACTTTAAAGTCAACTCTATATACTTCAAACCACATGAATCAACTACAGTAACAACGAAATCAATTTGAGCAAACAAATATCAATGTTCATAGATAAGCCACAGAAGAGTCATAGACTGTTTTAGGCAAAATTGCATTGCGAGTCTAAATTCTAAAAAGGTTTAAACACGAGAAAGCTTGACATGAACTTTAAACAATAAAGTATCACTAATAATGTCAACATAAATCTCATTTAAAATAGCATATCTACATTGGAGAAAACAGTACCTTGATGGACAAAGAAAAAATAACTGACTTCAACAAAACTGTGGAGGAAGGGAATGGGGCGAAGCTCAGCCAACAATCACGGCCAGTAATCAGCAGTAAATCGCGAGGATTTTAACCTGTTAGAACCAAGAATATGAGAGCAAATAAACTGCAATTCCACAGCGACAGAAATCCCTCTTTTACGCTGTTTTGTTTTTGTTTTCTCTCTTTGTTTTTTGATATTTTTCCTATTTCAGATCTGAGCTTCAATTTCAATTCAAAAACTTTTGTTTTAGCTATTTGGACTGTGAGTTCTACGTGTGTGAGAGTGAAAGTGATGTTAAAATCCTGTGTGAGAAGAGTCTGGGGGAATTTGTATGTGTGAGTAGAGGAGAATGAATATATGTGAGAGTGAGGTGAGAGATGGGGGGATAGGGTTTTCCTTTTGAGGGAAGGGGTCTGTTAATCATAAGGGATTGGAAGATAGTGTGTTTTAGTAGGTGAGGGCAAGGGGAAACGACGTCGCTCCTGGACTGAACGGCGTCGTTTGGGAACTGAGCTAGGTGGGTCGGATAGACAGGGGAATGGGCTGAGGCGGATTTGGCAAAGACTGGGCGTAAGTGTTGGCCCAGTTCCCATTTTGAGCTCAATCAAACCTTCTCCTTTCTCTTTTCTTTTTTACATTTTAGCCACTAATTAACTAATATAATATTAAGAATTTGAATTGCATAATTAACCTATTACATGAATTATCTAACAGCTAATTAATTTGCAGATTAACCAACTTAATTATTAATTTGAACCTAACATACAAAACAATCTAAAGTATTTTTATATTTTAATAAGGTATTTATGTAATTATGTTCTTAAACTACGAAAAAAAATCTAAAAAGGCAAAGATAAATAATAAATAAAAAAATTGATGGTTTTAAAATATTCCTAATGAGGCAAATGATCTATTAATAAAATAAAATGCAATCAAGCACACAAATAAACTTCTTAAAATTCTATAAGAGCAATAAAAAAAATTATTTTGAATATATTTTAGGAATAATTACATATATGGGCAAAAATTACGTGCTCACAAAAATAGTTAAGCAAAGGATCAAGCAATGTATAGGAATTCAGGTTGCCACGACCCTAAACCCGAACCCGGTCATGATGGCGCCTCTCGTGAAGACAAGGCCAACCGACACTTCTCATTTCAGTTTTAAGCAATTAAACAATAAGAATCAATTCTAAAACATGATAAATAATCCAAAAGTGAACAGTGAACATTACAGTTGCGGAAAATAAACCCAACACAGCCCGATACTGGGGTATCACTAGTCATGAGCAACTACCAAATCCGGATAAATACAAGAAAGGTCTACAAAACTACTACAGAGTCACTAATCAGAGAAAGGAAATGAGATAAAGGGGGAGAAACACGGGGTTGTGGACGCTGAACAGCTACCTCGTGAACTCTGAATTCTGCCGGGAGCTCTCAACCCTCGCAAGCAGGATCAGCAACGCCTGAATCTGCACACGGGTGCAGGGAGTAAAGTGAATACTCCAACTCAGTGAGTAATAATCATAAATAAAGATTGAAAGTAAGAAAACACGTAAGGCACATTATAGGATATAAGGAAGCAGTAAAAACCAGTAAAACAGTGAAGCAGTAAAGATGCGTAAAATTACTGAGTTCAGTTTAAACTTCATAAAATGCCTTTTTCAATAATTTAAGCAATAAAATGACAGGCAAATAGGAAAAATAAATAACATAAACGATCGCCCCTTGGGAACAATGTCAACAAATCCGCCCCTCGGGTAATATCTCAGAACGATACCAGCCCCTCGGGCTATATCTCACATCACAATGGGTACCCGCGCTCACTGGGGGTGTGAAGACTCCTGGAGGGGACCCTTACGGCCCAAGCGCAATATCGAGCTATCTCGTGGCATCATCACTAGGCTCTCGGCCTCATATCAACAAGCTACCTCGTGGCGTACATATCTCAGGCCCTCGGCCTCATAATCTTAAACAATGTTTCCTCACAATATAGGCCTTCGGCCTTACTCAGTCAGAATCCTCACAAGTCACTCGGGTAATAGTAAAACATGATTCTCAGCCCAAAATATCATTTAAAGATCATTTAAGTGTTAAAACAGAGTAAACATGGCTGAGTTATGAAAACAGTGAAATATAGCATGACTGAGTTCAAATATAAAGTCAAAACAGTGAGGAAATATCAATAAAAATCCCCTAAGGGTTCAAATAGTTAGCACGAGGCCCAAATACGACATTCCGCCCAAAACATGATGATAGCAAATAGATTTCAGTCAAATACGCGGTAAAATAGTCATTCGGGACGAACTAAGTCACAATCCCCAAAAGTGCATGACGCCACGCTCGTCATCAAGCGTGTGCGTCATCTCAATATAGCACAACGATATGCAATCCGGGGTTTCATACCCTCAGGACATCATTTACAATCATTACTCACCTCAAACCGGTCCAAACTCTAGCCTACGACGCCTTTGCCCTCAAATCGGCCTCCACTCACGTCGAATCTATCCAAAATCAGAATCACGGCGTCAAAATATGCTAAGGAAACGAAGCTCAAGCGAAAATATTTAATTTATAACATAAATCCCGAAATTACAAAGCCCGACCCCTGGGCCCACGTCTCGAAATTCGATAAAACTCACATCAATAGGTTCATTATCTCCCCACGAGTTCATCCATATCAAAAGTACCAAAATCCGGCCACAATAGGTCCCTCAAATCCTCAAGTCTAGGTCTCCAATACCAAGCTCTAGTTTCCCCAATTTTAACTCTTAAATTTCATTAATTATAGCTCTAATCCATGAAATAATACCATAGGAATGAGTTTTAGGTCCAAAATCCTTAAATTACTGAAGTTCCCTTGAAACCCTTCTTCAAAATCATCCAAAAAGCTCCAAAGCCGACTTAGAAATGGTGGAATAACTCAAAAATCGTGAAGGAAACAATTTATATATTATGGCCTAGGGATTTCGCATCTGCGGCCAAATTCCCGCTTCTGTGGTACCGCTTCTGTTGTCAAGACCTCACTTAAGTCCTCATTTTCGCATCTGCAATTAACTATCCGCACCTGCGCCATCGTAGGTGCGGTTCTCCAACCGCTTCTGCGGTTTCTGCCTCCCTTACCTTCTTCTGCTTCTGCGGCCTTCTTCCTTGCATCTGCGGCATCGCACCTGCAGTCCCCAACCGCAGGTGCGGAAATACCAGAAGCAGAAAATCTGCAGCTTCACCAAAAATTCCAAACTCTCCGTCAACAATCCAAATTATCCTGCGGCCCCCGAGACCTCAACCAAAAGCACAAAAATAACCCATAACCTTATTCAAACTTATACCAATCTTCAAAACACCTCAAACAACATCGAAACAACCAAAACATATCGGATTCAAACCTAAGTTTTCCAAAATCTTTCGAATTCCGCTTTTGATCAAAAACCCAACCAAACCACGTCCGAATGACCTGAGATTTTACACACGCATCCCAAATAACACAACGGAACTACTGCAACTCTCGGAATTCCATTTCGACCCCTATATCAAAATCTCACCTATCCACCGAAAATCGCCAAAATACCAACTTCGCCAATTCAAGCCTAAATCTACTCCGAACCTCCAAAACTCATTCTGATCACACTCCTAAGTCCCAAATCACCTCCTGAAACTATCTGAACCATCGAAACTCACATCCGATCCCTCTAACACATAAGTCAACATCTGGTTGACTTTTCCAACTTAAGCTTCCTCAAAAGAGACTAAGTGTCTCAAACCTTACCAAATCCTTTCCGAACCCGAGCCAACCAACCCGATCACATATAGAACTGATAAACAAGGCAATACGAAGCAGAAATGGGAGAAACGGAGAGGTAACTCATGAGACGACTGGCCGTGAGGTATAGTTGGGAGAGGCAAAACAAGTTCCGGAATGGATTAAGAGAAGACATTAGAAGAAATTCAAAAAGGAAATAGTGACACAGGGGTGGCTCTAAGGATAAGCCACTCGTTGCCTTAGCTAGTGGCGGATCCAGGATTTTAAAGCAATGGGTGCTCCATTGTCCTTAAGTTAACTTGACGCATCGTATCACTATTTGAAATTAAAATGAGACAATTCACTGCAAAAATATACGAAAAATAACACGGCATAACTGCTCTCAAAATAATAAGTGGATATATATATATATATATATACACACACACACACATTTATGTATGTTATATACAAGAAGTACATAAATGTTATACACTTTTGTGGCAACCGAATATAAATACTTTTGGCTGCGGGCAAAAAGTAATCTTTGCTCAAAAGCATATTATTACGAACATTACAACAAAATTAAATGGATTACTATTTTTGGACAATTAAAGTATTTCATTAATCTCCACATTTGAAATATGTTTAAGTGATAGTAGCAGATAAAAGAAAGAAAAGCGAATTTGAAGGGGAAAAAAGAAAGAAAGGGAAAAGGTAACAAGAAATATGGAAAAATAGCTTAAAAGGGGCAACCGGAAAATAGAAAAGAATGGAAAATATCAAACAAGGAAAGGTCTTCCCCATTCCAAAACATACAAAAAAGCTCTTGCGCCTCACACCAGTTTCGATCCCTCAAACAAACAAAATAAAAGCCTACAATGTAATCTCTAAACCAAAGCACCCAACCCAGCTTTTAGTTTGTGGGTGCTCATTGTTCTTGTATTTGAGTTTTCCATTAATTTCTCATAAAATACACAGATCCTACCCCAAATGAATTAGTCGAGTCAGTGGCAAGGGCGACTCTAAGGCTTTGGGCAGTGAAGTTGTTGCCCCTAAAATTTAAAGGCCCCAAATTTATTTTAAACTCTTATTATTATTATTATTATTATTATTATTATATACTATTTATTTTATACAATAAATTTATAAATTATGATAATTTTCTTCTCTATATTTTTTGTTATTTGATTGAGGTTATTTTATATCAATAAATTCATAAATTATGATAATTTTTTTTACTCATTGATTAATATATTTATTTCATTCTTCAATTTTAATTTATCCTTTTTGTAGATAAGAATTGAGTTATATACATAGACAACATAATGAATTTCTTTAATAATCTTCTCTATTACTGCATGAATGCAAAAGCTTTTATGCACCGGTTTTCTTTTAGTGTAATTCAATATATTAATTTAGGTTATTTATAATTTATTTAGATATTCACCAGCGAGTGCTACTTAATAGAATAAACTACAATTATCGTTTGAACTGATCAGAAGGTATAAATATTTTTTATACCGTCAATGCTCAAAACTTAAACTATTACGCTATGTACATTCATTTCTTCTTCTTCTTCTTCTTCTTCTTCTTCTTCTTCTTCTTCTTCTTCTTCTTCTTCTTCTTCTTCTTTTCTTGTGATGATACCCAAATCAAAATTTCACTTTAGCTCTGGACCTCAACATTCGATAATCCACCACTTTATTTTGTATGCTCTTTTTCCAAGATGTTTTTATTTTAAATTCTCTATTTTTTGTCTTAAATGATTAATTTGTCATTTAGAAAGATTTTTTTCGTTAGTGTACAAATGTTATAAAATAAATTTAAGGGTCTCTTAATATGATTTTGCCTTAGGTCACGAGATCCATTGAGCCGACTAATGGAGGGCAAGGAATTGGAAGATTTTCAAGGGAACAAATGTAAATACGAAGATAGCAGTTACACAAATAAAGATGGAAACAATAGAGAAACTATAGTTAGTTAAACTGTCCAGGAAAGCTCGTATATGTCAAGGATTAATTCAGCAGCTTATATATAATTAGTTATCTGTTGGAGGCCTAGCATATGGAATACTCTTCCTAGAAGATGGTTGTAGAACTAGTTGCTCTTTAGGTATATTAATTATTTTGTTTGTTACGGTAATATTCACAATTGTTACCGGAAAAAAACTTTTGCAGATGAAGTGGGAGATTGATTTTACTGCTAATAAGGCATAAATTATATCATTGAATAATATACTATATTAGCTACTTAATAAGGCAATTAAGGCAGTGAATGGAAAAGAATCTCAAAAAAAAAAAAAAAAAAAAAGGAATCACAACCACACAAATGAATGAATAACATCAATCAATTTGAAATTTCTAAATGATAGGAGTATATTTTGCTAGAAAAAGGGCCCTGGTAAACGGGCCTTTGTGAAGTATCCAACTGAGTAGGTCCTTAGGTGCTTGTTTCTTCTTTGATAAAAGACTTTTGAAAGTTCTTTCTTCAAACTACTAAAAAAATCCGCAATGAAATTCTTCTTACCAATTTTCAACTCAATTATCTGCTATATTAATGAAATTTTCTGTTGCATTTTCTCTAAGAGGGAGGTTCTCTCTTGTCAAGTAAACTATCTTCAGTAGTCTGGAACATTTACAAGGAGTTCAGTTTGAGAGGAAGCACCACTTCTTATCGAATTAACATTTTACAACATTTTTTTTGTAACAATGACTCTATTCTATCTTTATCATTTATCAATGCGTGCAAGTTTTGTTATTTTTTAAATGAATCATTAGGAGTTTCCAGCTGCATAACAAGTGTTCAAATTTAGCAACTTTAAAGATTATATTTGATCAGAGTAATATAATATAAATGAAAATAAACTTTCTTCCAAACTTAATTTGAGATTGAACCAGTTAATTTGTTGTCGGGCAAGTCAACACGGTAATTCTCTTATCCCAGCTCTGAGGCCTAGCAAAACTGTTCTCATTACTTTAACATAACAGTCAAATTCCCAATTTTATTTGGAATTACCCCGGTCAACAGATTTGACGTGGCAATTTTAACTCAAACCTATTTGACCAGTTAAAGGTTGGGTTAGTCATTGACCCGCCAATTTGTTGAACTCAATACATCTTAAGTAAAAATTGTATGGGGTAACCATTTTTTAAAGTGGTATTTACTTTTATCTAACATTTTTCAATGCTTAGTAATAATAGTCACTAGTCTATTAAAATTAATATGAAAAGACTGTGTTACCTTTCTTCTATGTCTTTCATGTTAGAGAGAAGAACTGTGAATGGCGGCACCCTTTCTTCAGACAGAATGTAATACATATTACAAGATGCAGTATTCACCAGCAACGGATCTCACAAAAATCTGTCAAACACTCAAACCATTACAGCTTGCCACCCAAATGTAAAGCGCATAGCATATGATAGAAATTCAGAAAAGTACAGTCCCTAAGGTGTACTCCATGTCTGGAAAAAAAAATGCACTCAAACTGGTCATGCAATCTTCTCTGCAAATTTTGATACATATGTATATTTTACTTGAAATACATAATTTTGTTAACTCTTGTAAAAACTTATTATTTCTCTTATGAAATGTTTACTATTCGTTGATGGACTTAAAGCTTATGCTATAGAATGTTTGGTTTTCTTCTACGTTATGGATCCTGAACTTGCAGTTACAACTTCAAAAGTTAAGGACACTTGGTCCTGAACTTCGAGTTCCAAGTTCAAAAGTTAAGGACACTTGGTCCTGAACATAGAATTACAAGTTCAAAAGTTAAGGACACTTGGTCCTGAACTTAGACTAACAAGCTCAAAAGTTAAGGACAATAGGTCCTGAACTTACAGTTACAAGTTCAAAAGTTAAGGACAATAGGTCCTGAACTTAGGCTAAGAAGCCAGAAAGTTAAGGATAATAGGTCCTGAACATAGACTAACAAGCTCAAAAGTTAAGCACAATAGGTCCTGAACTTAGACTAACAAGCTCAAAAGTTAAGGACACTTGGTCCTGAACTTAGAATTACAAGTTCAAAAGTTAAGGACACTTGGTCCTGAACTTAGACTAACAAGCTCAAAAGTTAAGGACAATAGGTCCTAAACTTACAGTTACAAGTTCAAAAGTTAAGGAAAATAGGTCCTGAAGTCCTGAACTTAGACTAACAAGCTCAAAAGTTAAGGACAATAGGTCCTGAACTTAGGCTAATATGCCAAAATGTTAAGTACAATAGGTCCTGAACTTAGACTAATAAGCACAAAGTTAAGCACAAAAGTTCCTAAACTTAGACTTAGACTAACAAGCTCAAAAGTTAAGGACACTTGGCCATGAACTTACAGTTACAAGTTCAAAAGTTAAGGACAATAGGTCCTGAACTTAGACTTACATGTTTAAAAGTTAAGGACAAGTAGTCCTTAACTTACAGTTACAAGCACAGAACTTAAGGACAGGTGGTCCTGAACTTCGAGTTCCAAATTCAAAAGTTAAGGACATGTAGTCCTGAACTTCGAGTTGCAAATTCAAAAGTTAAGGACATGTAGTCCTGAAATACTGAACTTAGAGTTGCAAGTTCAAAAGTTAAGGACACTTGGTCCTGAACTTTTATGAGCAGAAGGGTGTTTTCGTCCGAGCAGGTAAAGTTTATTAAAGCAGTGGAACAGTGGCTTTAAAATAAATACATATGTTATTAGTGGCTAAATGTACACTTCCCCTTAAATCTTGACGCAAACCATTCCAGCTCATCTAAAGTTGGGCTGATTTTTAGCCCAAATTGATTCATGAGCAATTTTGCTAAAATATCTTTCAAATAAATTTTTTAGTTTGATATGCTATATATTGCCATAACAAAAGATAAAAAGTCTTATTTGATTGTTAAACAATTTATAAGAAAATAATACACATTAATTAAAGCTTGATAAGAGTTGGACGGGTTTGGCTATGATTCAAATTTTAATCTAACTAGGCCGAACCCATTTCAACCCAAGTTACTTTTAGGTGGGTCAATGATTCACATATTTCTTGACTCAGCCCATTTTGACTCATCCAAGATGTAATGACCCGATAGGTCATTTTGAATTTTAGCCTTCATTTTCGTGTTTCGAGACCTCGATTAGCTCCGTTTAGTATTTTTCTATTTACATGTGTAGTCCGTATCTTATTTCGAAAGATTTTATGTGAAATGATTTAAGTTGACTATGGCCAATATTTTATATAAACGGACCCAGATCGGTATTTTGACGAATCCGGTGTGTCCGTATCGTGATTTCGGACTTGGGCGTATGCTCAAAATTGAATTTGGAAGTCCCTGACTTGTTTTGACGTGATTTGTTGAAAACTAATAATTTGAAGGTTTAAGGAATTCTGAAGTTTGACCATATGTTGATTTTATTGCTACCAGGTTCGAATTTTGGTTCTGGAACTTGGTATAGTATCATTTTACTATTTAAGACTTGTCTGCAAAACTTGATGCAAAACGGAGTTAATTTGATATGATTTGGACGCTCGGTTGTGAATTTAAAAGTTCTTGAGTTTATTTGAAAATTTCATGCATTTTGATATCTGATTCGTAATTCTAGGTGTTATTTTGGTGTTTTGATCACGCGAGTTAGTTCGTATGATGTTATTATATTTATGTGTATGTTTGGTTTGGAGCTCGAGGGGTTCAAGTGAGTTTCGGATAAGCTATAGATCAATTTTGGACTTAGAGGATTTGCTGGTAAAGCTGTTCCTGCTGTTTGAGGACGAGGAATTCATTTTTCGCGAACGCGAAGTAGTGGGGGTTAACCCTTTGCGAACACGGTCTCCATCTTGTGAATGCGTAGTGGAGGGAGGGACCTGGGGGAAGTTAGTCAGTTGTTCTAAGCGAACGCGAGCCTAGGCTCGCGAACGCGAAGGCCGGGGGGGACAGACCATCACGAATGCGTATAACATCTCGCGAACGCATACAAAATCTCGCGAACGCGAAGGTCAGTAAGCCGTAATGATTTGCGAACGCATCAGATTTCTCACAACCGCGATGAACACCTGACGCCCAATCTTTAAAACTTCTGAATACCGGGAATCATCCTCTTTTTCACCATTTTCAAGTTTGAGCTCGTCCTAGGGGTGATTTTGAAGAGGTTTTTCAGCACAACTTCATAGATTAGTATATTTTAACTTGTTCCTTACATTTTCATAAACACCCATTGATCTTAACCTTTAATCTATGTTTCTCCATGGTAGAAATTAGGGACTTAGGTAGAAATTGGAGATTTTGAGATATTGAGGTCGGATTTCAAAACTAATCACATAACCGGGCTCGGGGGTGAATGAGTAATTGGATTTTGGTGCGAATATCGGGTTTTGACCAAGCGGGCCTAGGGTTGACTTTTGTTGACTTTTTTCAAAAATATTAATGATTGAATCTTTTTCACTCGTGGGTAGTTTCTAAAGCTTATTTTGAATTATTTGAAATATATTTTGTTAGATGTGATTGGTTTGGAGGTTAATTCTAGGGGGAAATCCGCGATTGAGTATTGATTTGGTTGCGAAGTGAGATAAATATCGTGGTTAACTTTGACTTGAGGGATTAGAACTTGTTGGTCTATTTGCTATGTGTTTTACGTGGAGGGACAACTTATATGTGAGGTGACGAGTATCTATGCATTGTCATTTGGTTAAAACATGCAGGTGGAAATTATTTCTTTGTATTATATTGTTTTGTTAATTATGATTACATGCTTAGGTTAGATTATTACTTCTTTGATTGTTCGTTTCGTATTTATTGCTTATTTCAAAGCTGTTGAATATTCTTTTGGAATTTGAAGTTTGATATCATGACACCATATTTGAAGTTAAATTATTCTCCGTATGGGTTATTATTCGAATTCATCTTATTATTGTTATTATTTGGTGAGGAGGAGAGTAAATACACGAACGGTGATGCCGTGCCATTTCATTTATATTATCATTATTAAATGGTGAGTAAGAGCGCAAAGGGTGATATCGTACCATTTCATTTATATTATCACTATTATATGGCGAGGAAGAGAATAAAAGTACAACGAGTGATGTCGTGCCATTATATTCATCATATTATTATTGCATGGTGAGGATGAGAGTAAAAGCACAAAGGGTGATGCCGTGCCATTTTCGTATCATTGATTTGACTGATTTCCAGTTTTGGTGATTTACTTGGTTATTTTGTGATTTCATACTTGCCGTATTTATTATATCTTCCTATTTTCGCATGTTCCCTCCCAATTAGTATGTTATCATTCTTTGTTATTATTGATGCTTTATTTACACTTGTACAAGTTTATTTACGTAGATGTTTTGTCATGGTCTCGTCATTACCTCGTCGAGGTTAGGCTCGACACTTACGGAGTATATTGGATCGGTTATACTCATACTACACTTCTGCACTTGTTGTGCAGATACTGGTATTGGTCCCAGCGCTTCATGAGGTGCATCAGCTCGGATCATTTCATATGGAGACTCGAGGTAGATCTGCTGGCATCCGCAGACCTTGAAGTCCCCTTCCATTTCCCGCTTTTACTGTTTATTTCCTTCGAAACAATTGTATTTATTTCAGACCTTGGTTGTAGACTTCTAGTTGCATGTGAACTCATGACTCAGGATTTTTGGGAGTAGATGTCATCACATGGTTTATATCAGTACTGTGTTAGACTTGGCTTTTATTTCTCGTTGAATATCATTATTGTGTTTTTAACTGTTAAAACTGGTTTATTGATTATTTCATGTCAGCTTGCCTAGCAAGTGGATGTTAGGCGTCATCACGACCCCGAAGTTGAGACTCCGGATCGTGATACACAATCAGTCTAACCTGCCCATTTGACAACAAGTTACAATGGTTCTGAACTTTCCCAATTCCTAAAGGGTTATCCATAGAATTTACTATGAAATCCATAAGGAGAAACTTCGGGTATGGTGACACATACAAGAAAAATATTTCCAGTCAATTGGTTAAAACTCAAATCAAGATGCGTAATTCTAAAGGCCCTGAGATTAAAACTCTATATTTGTAAAGTGATTTCAATTCTCCTATTTCTTCTTTGTTGAGCCGTTTGATGGGTTTTGGAACAATAAAGATTTGTCAAAACACTAAATTCTGGTGGAATTGAATTCCAAGACTAATTAACTAAAATGACAGTATTCTTTTCTTATAACAAGCACAACTGCTGCTGCCTCTTTTACAGAAGCAACTAAAGCACTAGATAAACATACTAAGAGTATCCATGGTTTTCCATTACTATCTATCATTTTATTCTGCGTGTTAATTAAATCCGTTATCACTGATTTTATCCATGAAATTAGGCATAGATGATGGAGATATGTTATGATGGATAATCTCTAATTGCAAACTCATTCCATTTTAGGAGGACTTGTTCCTAGATTGGATTGATAGTAACAGGATAAGAATCCTTGTTTTTATGAAAAAACACAAAATAAAAGGAGTCTTAGCCCCTCAAAACAGACACAATTGAGCAGATTTTTTGAGCACTATAACAACAACAACAACCCAGTATAATCCCACTTAGTGGGATCTGGGGAGGGTAGTGTGTACGCATATCTTACCCCTATCCTGGGGTAGAGAGGCTGTTTCCAAATAGACCCCGGCATCCTTCCCTCCAAGAACTTCCCACCTTACTCGAACTCATAACCTCTTGGTTGGAAGTAGAAGTTGCTTACCACCAGAGCAACCCCTTTTGTCTTTTTTTGAGCACTAATTAACTGGAAAAAACACTGGTAGAACGGATTTAGCCGCAACAATTGAGACTTTCACACTTAGCTTGAAGCAATTCTTCTTTCTCTTAAGTCATCAAAACTCGTGCAACTCAAGTAAGATATTTACTACTGCAAGGCTGGAATCCTGTTACATTACCACAAAGACCTTTATTACCTTCTAATGAGGCATTCATAAAAGCTTTATTATTTGGTATTGGACCTTCCAACTCATTGTATGACAATATGACATCCTGCAAACCACTCAAACTTATAAATTCTTTAGGAATGCGGCCAGAGAGGTGATTGTGGGAAAGATTGATGATTTCCAAGTCCTGCAAATGGTACAACTGAGGGGGTATTTCTCCATCATGAAGATTATGGCTCAAATCAAGCACATTAAGGTGAGTTATCCTTCCTATCTCCATCGGAATGTTCTGGCCAAATCTGTTGTTGCTCAGGTTCAAGTGAATCAGTTTCATGTAATCTCCTATAAACATCGGGATTGACCCATTAAATACATTGCCTGACAAATCAAGGGTTTCTAACTTTGTTAGTGACCCAATTTCCCCAGGTATACTGCCAGAAATTTTGTTGTTTTGCACAAAAAGATTAACTAGAGAGGTCAATTTTCTAAATTCCTTGGGAATCTGCCCAACCAAATGATTTGATGAAAGATCAAGTCCTAGTAGCCCTCTCAGGTTTCCAATCTCTGGCGGTATGTTGCCACTAATGTTATTTCTGGCTATCCGCAGATCAGTCAAATTCTCGCATTTTCCCCAGTTGCTGCTGAGTTCACCATGAAAATCATTTTCACTCAAATTAATTAATTGAAGCTCTGGATAGATACCAAAAGCTTCAGATAAGTTCCCGGTGAAACTGTTGTTATCAAAGTGAACCCTTTTGAAACTCGAGCACTTGCTCAAGCTTCTTGGAATTGGCCCTGACAGCTTGTTACTATTCACCGTGAAGTTCTCAAGTTTCTCACCTTGGCAAAGATTCTCAGGCAAATGGCCTGAAAATTGGTTTTCATCCATTTCCAGCACAACCAAGTTATCCAAATAGGCAAGTTCTGGTGGAATGGAACCTGAAAGTTTATTGTCCCGGAGATACAGAGTTTGTAAATTTCTCAGATTGCCCAAGGAAGCTGGAATTGACCCAGTAAGTTGATTACCGGATAATTGCAGATCAGTGAGGTTTTTCAAATTCCCCAACTTACTAGGAATGGAACCAAAAAGTTGGTTATTGTAAAAGTGCAAGAGTTGGAGCTCAGTTAAGTCACCTATTGTTTTGGGAATTGGACCAGAAAGATTGTTTGTGTGGAAGCTTAAACTATGAAGTGACTTCATCTTTCCAATTTCAACAGGAATGGGACCAGACAATTCATTAGAGAAAGCATTTCACGCTTTTGCTTTGATCAAGTTACCTATTTCTGGAGGAATATGACCTGTTAACTGGTTTGTATCGAGATAGGCTTCAACAAGGTTAACGAGTTTCCCTATTGCTGCTGGAATGGAGCCAGAAAGCTGATTCTCATAAAGTGACAAAGAAGACAGGTTGTTCAAATTCCCCAATGAAGCAGGAATTGAACCATTAAGAGAGTTAGTATATAAAGCTAGCTCAGTAAGAGACCTTAGGTTGCCTATTTCTTCCGGAATGGAACCATTTAACTGGTTGTCAAAGATATGAAGGGTCTCAAGCTTTCTTAGTGACCCGATTTGTGGAGGGATTGTGCCTGAAATCTGATTGATGGACAAGTCAAGATAAACTAGATTAGTGAGTTTACCTATTTCAGGGGGATTGTGCCAGAGAGTTGGTTCATGCTAAGATCAACATATTCAAGAAAAGGGAGAGATGAAAATGGAAAATCATAGAGTACGCCAACAACACTAGCATTTGTAATATTCAACCTGTTGACCCTACCATTTAAGCATGTAACTCCATACCAACCCCTGCATGCATCAGAACCTGTCGCTCCTACGCTGGAAGAATTCTTGGAACCAACAGGACCTAGTTTCCATGAAGACAATAAGGTATTATTCTGGTTTTGGAAAGTTGCTTTCCATTTTAGGAGAGCAGTTACTTCCCCGGTGGAAGCAAAAGAAACTGTGAAGAGATATAAGAGAGTAAAAAGGAAAGAAAATATTCTGTGAACCTTCATTATGACTAAAGGATTAATTTAAGTTGATTGTCTTGGTTATTGATGAACTTGTGCAGGGGTAGAGTTTTATAGTGTAGTGAATCATTACAAGTCTTGCGAGTCAATGGTCATTTATTTTCTCAGCTTGTGAAATACGGGTAGAAGGACTTCAAGTCAATGAGTCAATGTCTCACTAAATCCATAGAAGGAAAAAGGAAATTGCATTCCAATTGGCCAAGCTTTAATTTGTGGAAATATAGAGAGATTCTTCTCCAGAACTATTCAGAAGTCTTTTGCATTGACGAACTAATGGACATGCCTGTCAATACTTGTATCATCTTCGTGGGCCACGTAATGTGGAATTATTGCAAGTTTTTCTCACACACAGCACATCTGACGGGCGTACGCAGAAATTTTTATAAGTAGTGTCGAAATTTATAAAAGAACGAGAATAATAACTTTAATTATCATATTTCTAAGTAAGAAATAGCTTTAATATATTGGTTTTGTTGAGTCTTAAGTTAGAAAAGGTCTCGAGTTCAATTCTAATTCATCACAATTTTTAATCACAGAGGCTCTCTCAAATATTTACAAAAAAATTATGCTAAAAATTATCATATTTCTAGGTAAGAAATAGCTTTAATTTATTGATTTTGTTGAGTCTTAAGTTAGAAAAGGTCTCGAGTTTAAAGAGGAAGGCTGTAGACTGAATGAAAGGGAGTTGATTTTATTAATGAAGTAGTAGCTCTTTATATAGAGCAAAATTACAACAATAAATCTTCTGGAAGATACAGATACATACAACCTAACAAACTCCTAAAGAAAAGGCTAACAAAAAGATACAGAAAAGATACAAATAAGGGCTATGTTAATGGATAAGGTTGAATCAATTAAGAGTCCTTTACACGCCCCCCGCAAGGTGGGGCTGGTGTCATTAGACCCAACTTGGGATACATACATACAAATGCAGAGCTGGGCAGCGGTTTCGTAAGAATATCTGCTACTTGATCTACAGCATGAAGGTGATGGACCTCGAGAGCCTTAGACTGCACAAGCTGACGAACAAAGTGAAAATCTATCTCAACATGTTTCATACGGCTATGAACAGACGGATTGGCACAAATGTAAGTAGTGTTCATGTTGTCGCAGAGAATGCGAGGAGAACTGGACAGTGGAAAGTGAAGCTCATGAAGCAAGTTTTTGAGCCAGACAACTTCAGAGGTTGTAGCTGCAACAACTTTGTATTCAGTCTCAGTAGACAATCAAGAAACAGAACGTTGCTTCTTAGAAGACCATGAGATAGGAGAATTACCAAGATATACAACATATCTTGTTATAGAGGTTCGATCAAGTGGGTCACCAGCCCAATCCGAATCAAAATAGGCAACTAATTGAGTGGCAGATTTTTTAGCAAGCGTAATACCAAGATAAGTAGTGTGACAAAGATATCTCAGAAGACGCTTGACAGCTTTCCAGTGAGAAACACCTGGTTGATGCATAAATTGAGATAATTTGCTTACTGTCACACCTCCTTTTTCCGCACCCGCGAGGGTGCAGGGGAGTTTTCCAATTTAAGGACGATCGAAAACGGGATTTATTTGTTTATTTCAGAGTCGCCACTTGGGAGATTTAGGGTGTCCCAAGTCACCAATTTTAATCCCAAATCGAGGAAAATAATGACTCCATATTACAGTCTGCGTACCAGAAATCCGGATAAGGAATGTTGTTAACCCGGGAGAAGGTGTTGGGCACTCCCGAGTTCCGTGGTTCTAGCACGGTCGCTCAACTGTTATATTCGGCTTGATTAATCTGATTTTATACAAATATGAACTGATGTGCAAATTTTAACTTTTAAACCGCTTTTATCATTTACTGTTATTTTTATCAAGAATTACAACGTTGTGAAAATGTATCTCAAATCGCGTTACAATCAATGTACACGTGGTCGTCGACACACTTTGACTCCGTTGAGATTTGGATTTGGGTCACATCAATGTGCACCCGAGTTTAAGGAGATAAAATTATTAAATGCGCGCCTAAAGCAACTAGCGTATCATAACGGCCCGTCCCGGAGTCTAAGCAAGTTTAAAACAGATATTTACTGAGGGCCCCGCGATCTTGCATTTTTCGGCGAGGCTCGTCTCATTTACTTTTAAGGATAAACCTACAGCAACTACATTCTTCTATTAAGTTTGTCTCTAAAAAAACACAAGAAAATACCTTGATTTATTACATGCTGAGAAAATGCAACTTATTAGCTATTAGCGTACGACTGACACAAATGAGAAATTGCAGCAGAATTTGTACAAAGAGGGGTGACCTTCATTCTATATTCTATTATTCAAAAAAACTGAAACATGGGATTGACGCACAACAGTATCGAAGCAGATTATCCTTAGGCGAAGAAATTAGACGCATTCGACCTTATTTGTTGACGGGCATACGTATGAGGTTCAGTTAATTATTCCTCACATGCTTGACACTAACAAAATGAAACGACTGTATGACGATCCTATCTAACTCAAGTGGTGTTATCACGTGTTTAGCTATGCGATTTTTATCTTTTGGCTATAATCCAGATTGCCTAGTGTGCCTTCAAGATACACATATCTACTGACGAATTAAGGCGAAACAAGTGTGATTACTGCGTTCATTTTTACAGACGCGATGCCATTGTTGGCCGAGTATTACTACTATCCAGCTAACTTCTTACTGATTTACATACAACAATGGACTGCCAGACCAAACTCCTTATGGACTGAGAAACTATCTTATTACATAGTTTGAAGGTTAAACTTTACATGTTAAATACACCAACATTCTAAAATATAAGCAGCAGAATAAAGGTAATCATACTCATGTTTGGACTGCCATAACCTTGTGCTTTTTATTCAGCCCCAAACGTATCATTACATCAGTGAATTTAGAACGTGTACCTGGATGTTTGGACAATAAGAAAGAGAAGAAGAAAAGTATCAGCAGCAAGCCACTCGAACAGCAAACACACAGCAACAACCAGCAACAGTACCCAACAACAATTGTGAAACCCACAAATGGTCGAGCAACAAGCAATAATCCCAGAAACAGGGTAGTGAAAACAGCTGAAAACCCAGAATGTTCAGTGCAAATAGCCACATCAATACAGTAGTCACAAACAGCTCGACAAATAACCAACAACAATTGGCAAAGACAGCTTGACCAGTTTAAATTCTTAGACAGTTTTCAGACAATAGTTGGTTCAATATCCTGAAATTTCTTCTGTTATTCTTCTTTTCAGTTTTTCTCACTCACAGAATCTCTCTGAAGACTAAAAAATCTCCCAGCCCCTTCTTAACTAAAAACAGCTCTATTTATAACTGAATCAAAGACCCTAAGGGCTGTCTAGAACTTCACAGCCTCAGTGACTGCCCATCCCCCTCATTTCCCATGCCTAAGCATCTTCTTGATGCAAGTCATTTTGTTCCCCACGCCTGACCTATTGCTCTATTCAAGGGTCATGGGTTTAGTTAAGTATTAAACTCCCATACTCTCATGTTTTGTCCCCACTAATACTAGATTAATAGTATTTCTGATTAAACAATTGATGGCCCATTAATCCTGAATTTTTAATCAGTCTTTGCCCATTAAGATTACCCAGCAGACCCTTGATCAATGTTGTTTTGCCCCACTCTTTCATTCTATTGGATCTGCTAGTTATGACCCTTTTGAGAACTAGTTCGAACCCACCCCCCACAGTTAACAAACCAACCTATAATCAGTCCACACAACCATTCAACAAAATCAGCCAGTAAGAGTTAGGTCGTTTGTTATTTAATACTGTGAAACTAACGTCGAACATGTGTCGAGTCGACTTTGCGAGTTATAACGTATACTAATTAGTCGCCAATCAACTAAACTTAAAACAGAAACAAACTGAGTGTTTCAGGCCCTTTTCGGACAACAATGGAACTTTACAACACTTAATTATTTGACGACGTTACTCAGGTCGACTATACGAACTATCATACGTAACAATTAAACGACTAACAACATAGACTAAACAGGGTACCAATTTATTTCAAAACTCGGGACATTTAATTATGTAGTTTATGAAACTTAACTAATTGACAACATCAATCGAAGCGACTAAACATATTATAACACTCAATTAATATTCGAGAAAAGAAATCGACCAAACAAAAGGGTCTTTGAAGATGGACAAAAAATAATAAAAAAAAACAATCTAAAACAAATCTACAACCATATGCATAACATCTAAACCAAAAGCAAGAAAAGACGATTACATCGAAAACTTACCTTAAACGAAAACAGGTTTGGTTTTTCTAGGGTTCTTGAACTCAGATTTGGGATTCGACAAGTTCTGCTTGTATTCGACCGGAACCAAAGCTGATTAAGGCCTGAGGGACGTTAGGGGAGTGACTAGGGTGAATATGGGGTGGTTTGGTGTAGATCTAGGTTTGGTCTCGGATCTTCGAATGAAGATTCGAGACGTTCGGGGAAGATTCGAGGTAAGCTGAGTGTGGATTTGGAGAGGGGGGTCATGGTGGTTCAGGGGTGTTAGACTCATGGCCAACGGAACCGTTGCCGCCGGCTTTCAGGCGAAGGGGTGGGGTGGTGGCTAGGGTTTGGGTGTTAGGGTTGGTCAGGGAGACGATGAAGCCGGGGGGTGTTTTAGATAGGGGCGGGGTAACCAAGTTGGGCTTTATATATGATTTTGAGGTTTAGATCCTGGCCGTCGGATCATGTGAGATCAAGGGCCAGGATCTACTCATTGAAGAGAGACGACGTCGTTTGGGGCTGATAGTGGGTTGAGACCGGGTAGGGGATTGGATCGGGTCAAAATTGACGGGCCCTAGGGGAAGGCCTGGATCCGTTGGATCAAAGGGTTGGATGGCTCAGATCAATTGCCTAAGAAGGCGTCGTTTGGGTTAAATGAGTGGCCTGATCGGGACCGTTCATTTGAATCAAATCAACGGCTCAGCACAGGGATGCTGATACGGCGTCGTTTGGGACGTACCCGGGCAGCCTATGTTTGGACCGGACCTGTGTCCTGGTTTTGGGCTTGATTTTAATTCCTTTTTTGGACCAAACCAATTTCATTACTCTTTTCTTTTTGTTTTCTAATTTTAAAACACAATAAAAAAAATGAATTTAAACAACCATTAATTTAACACTTAACACCATTGTCACACACATATTAAAATATTTAAATAGGTTAAATCACAACCTAGAATAAAAGATGCATATATATTTTGAATTTTCTTTTAATGACCGAATTACGGTTTAATTACATATGACATTCATATTTCGTATTTTGTTTGGTAAGATTAAACGAAAAATGGACAGAACCACAAATGACTACCAACACGTGTCACGCAAAAATCGAAAAATTGTACAGCAAGGCCATTTGCCATTATTTTTGATTTCTTTTTGGAGTGATTGTCCGCGAAGCAAAAATCACGTGCTTACAGCTGCCCCTCTTTGCCCGAAGACACGAAGGGTTTTCGCGCAAAGATAAAGCGAGCGATTTTTGCTCGTCCGAGTACTCCGTGTGAAGCATTTTTTGAAAAAGATTTGACCGAACCTTTGCTTCATAGGTTTCCTACATATCCTGGGCTGAACAGGAATCAGGTCAATGTAGTTCGGGAAATTTTGGTAGCTGGGACTACCGTGTGACTGTAGTGTTTGCCGCTGTTGTGTGCTGCTTACATGCTGTTGTAGGATGTTACCGCTTACCGATATCCTTGTTACATTGTTCTAAAAGGAAAAACAAGAAGCTAAGCTAGACTGTGGATCATAAGATCTCATCTATCTTCAACTTGTTCTTGTCGCCTTGCTTTCTTGTCGGCTTGCGTTTTCCTCCGATACTTTTATTTTGTGAACTTGAGGGATGGTACTGGCCTTTTGCTCTTTTGAGTACCAGTTTTCATCATTTTTCTTGGTCCGCTGGGGACATGGACTTCTTCATTAAGCTTTTCAATGATTCCTTCGGTGGTACGGCTTTCTTCGTCAGATTTGTTATGCTGGGCATGGTCTAATGTTCACAAGCCGCGTCCTTTTGACTCGTGCGCCTGAGTTTGCAACCTTCTGCTTCCCGGTGCTGGGGATTTTTGTTGTTTCCTGCTGGATATTCCTGCTATAACTTTCGGCCTTCCGGTGGGGTTACTGCTCTCAAATTCTGAAATATTTAAACTAAAACATGAAAAGTATTCCCCTCGTTATACAGGTGGGCGTCTATTTAAACTAAGACATGACATTATTCCTCTCGTTATACAGGTGGGCGCCTATTTAAACTAAAACATGAAAATTATTCCTCTCGTTATACAGGTGGGCGCCTATTTAAACTAAGACTGAAAAGTATTCCTCTCGTTATACAGGTGGGCGCCTATTTAAACTAAGACATGAAAATTATTCCTCTCGTTATACAGGTGGGCGCCTATTTAAACTAAGACTGAAAAGTATTCCTCTCGTTATACAGGTGGGCGCCTATTTAAACTAAGACTGAAAAGTATTCCTCTCGTTATACAGGTGGGCGCCTATTTAAACTAAGACTGAAAAGTATTCCTCTCGTTATACAGGTGGGCGCCTATTTAAACTAAGACATGAAAATTATTCCTCTCGTTATACAGGTGGGCGCCTATTTAAACTAAGACATGAAAATTATTCCTCTCGTTATACAGGTGGGCGCCTATTTAAACTAAGACTGAAAAGTATTCCTCTCGTTATACAGGTGGGCGCCTATTTAAACTAAGACTGAAAAGTATTCCTCTCGTTATACAGGTGGGCGCCTATTTAAACTAAGACTGAAAATTATTCCTCTCGTTATACAGGTGGGCGCCTATTTAAACTAAGACTGAAAAGTATTCCTCTCGTTATACAGGTGGGCGCCTATTTAAACTAAGACTGAAAAGTATTCCTCTCGTTATACAGGTGGGCGCCTATTTAAACTAAGACTGAAAATTATTCCTCTCGTTATACAGGTGGGCGCCTGGTATCGCGTCCGTCTGCCATCATCAACCTTTATTTTCCTGCAAGCAGACAAAAGGATTTAGTTAGTTTTAATCATGGTGGGGCAACGTGACCTTTCCGATGGGAGATGATTTTTCCCTTTTCTTTTCCTTGCTCTATGCTCCAACAACTGGTTGGTGGACGACGCTGCTTGCTGGGGGTGGTTTTCCCTTTATCCCCCTTTCTGCTTTCTCTTTTCAAGACATGCTGTGGGAGTCTGCTTTTAATCCCGAAACTACTCCCTTCGAGAGTTTACTTCCTCCCGGAACTGCAAAGGCATAGAATTGCATTGCCCGGGGATATCTTGCACCGGATTGATTTCCCTTTCTTGTGGCGTCTGACCACTTCGGATTCGGGTCCAGGATTTATCAACATTCTGCGGGGAAACCTTTTCGGAACTTGGTCCACAAGTCCTTCACCCGTCATTTTCCGCTCTCTTTACGTCACCTTTCTTTCTACACAATTCATCCTTTGGTTTCACAGCCGATACCTTTTGTCTTATTGCCTCGGCTCTTGGCCTACCCTTTTCGTATTTTGCTTTCGTACCCCTTCGGCCTCTGGTAGTAAACTTTGAAAAATCTTTTCCAAAACGAATTCTTAGAAAGAAAAATGAAAAAGATAGAAAAGGAGGAAAAATTTTCTGAACCAATACTTGGTGGAAAAAGGAAAAGAGAAGAACTTATCTGGATAACATGACTGGTCCTTGTGATCATGACGTGCACCATAGATTCCCGACCCAGTCTATTTGTATCAATCAACTTGCCAGATGACCTTACTTGCTGGGGATAAATGGGCGTCCATTTCTTTGTGAACGTGGATCCTTTTGTTGATCTGTCTTGTCGCCTCATAGTGCCCTTCGAGGGGTTTTCACTAATGAGACTCTCTCTTTTCTCTCAGCTCCCGGCGCCTTATGGTGCCTGTGAAGGTTTTCACCAATAAGACTCTCTCGTTTTATATCCTTCATCTTTCGTCGTCTTGTGGTGCCTGCGAAGGTTTTCACCGCCAAGACTCTCCCATTTTATTTTTCAACGGAGGATTGGAGTGCTGTCGATATGACCCTCTCTTCTGGAGATTCCTTTGGAATATCAATTCATTTCCCGTTTTATTGCTCCTCTTCTTTGCCGAGGATCAGTGTATTACTCTCGGCTTTATTTGCCTGACTTGGCACCTCTTGGATATTGATCGGGAGGTCTTTTGGACGTCGATGTTGGTTTCGGTGTGGGGCTAAAAGAAAGGCTATCAGAATGAAATAACTTGATGGGTGATACGCTACAACTTTTGGAATCAAACCTTTGTTGGAACCTTAAAACATAACCTCTGCCCCAGTTTTCTTGCTTGGGGATTTTTATTTTTACACTATGTTGAGCTACGTGCGTTATGCACACTATGCCTATTATGCACACTTATGGATATTATGCACACTATGACCGAGCCGTGAGACGCCTACGTATCCTCTTTGAGGAATCAGGTCAAACGTAGTTCCCATAGTTTTGTATTTCTTGTGATTTTTATCTTCTTCTTTTTTTCTCTTTTTTTTTCTTTTTTTTTTAAAAAAAAAATTTCTTCTTCTTCTTTCTCTTTTTCATATCTTTTCCGTTAGTGATTCCAAAAGAGGGATATAAAAGAATAACTTAAGGCTCAAAAAGGGGAAACAAGGGTAAAAAGTGTTTGGATAGAAGAAAGAATTGCCTCCGTCATTTCATTATCCAATAAGTACCAAGTACAAACAAACGAACCAATAATTGCCATAATCAAAGAAATTACGCATAGTATCTTTTGACTGCATCTGAATTGATAGCCATGGCAACACATCTTCCCTCGATATCCGTCAAACACAACGCACCGTTGGTCAATACTCTTGTCACGATATAAGGACCTTGCCAATTTGGGGCGAACTTGCCTTTTGCTTCGACCTGATGCGGGAGGATCTTCTTCAATACCTGCTTCCCTACTTCAAACTTCCTGGGGCGTACCTTCTTATTATATGTTCTCGCCATTCTCTTCTGATACAGCTGACCATGGCACACTGCTGCCAATCGTTTCTCGTCTATCAAGCTCAACTGTTCCAATCGAGCTTTGACCCATTCATCATCATCAATCTCGGCTTTAGCGACAATCCGGAGGGACGGAATCTCGACCTCCGCCGGTATTACGGCCTCCGTTCCGTACACCAATAAATAAGGAGTTGCACCTATGGAAGTCCGGACGGTAGTGCGATAACCCAACAAAGCAAAGGGTAATGTCTCGTGTCATTGCCTGGATCCTTCCACCATTTTTCGCAGTATCTTCTTGATGTTCTTATTGGCTGCTTCGACCGCTCCATTCGCCTTGGGACGGTATGGGGTGGAATTGCGGTGTGTAACCTTGAATTGTTGGCATACCTCTCATCAGGCTGCTGTTAAGATTCGCACCGTTATCCGTGATGATTACTTTCGGGATCCCAAATCTGCAGATGATATGGGAGTGCACAAAATCCACCACTGCCTTTTTAGTCACCGACTTGAAGGTTTTAGCCTCAACCCATTTGGTGAAGTAGTCAATGGTTACTAGAATGAACCTATGACCGTTGGATGCTGCTGGCTCGATAGGTCCAATGACATCCATGCCCCATGCAACAAACGGCCAGGGTGCTGACATCGTATGTAACTCTGTTGGCGGAGAATGAATCAGATCTCCATGTATCTGACACTGATGGCATTTCCTCACGAAAGTGATACAGTCATGTTCCATGGTGAGCCAATAATACCCTGCTCGAAGGATCTTCCTTGCCAGTACATATCCGCTCATATGTGGCCCACAAACTCCGGCATGTACTTCTACCATAACCGTCGTGGCTTGACCGACATCTATGCATCTCAACAATCCCAAATCCGGGGTTCTTTTATACAAAACTCCTCCGCTGAGGAAGAAACCATTTGACAAACGCCGAAGGGCTCTTTTTTGGTCTCCAGTGGCCTGTTCCGGATATATCCCCATTCTGAGGTATTCCTTGATATCATGAAACCAGGGCTCGCCATCTGCTTCCTCTTCTACGGCGTTGCAATAAGCGTGCTGATCACGGACCTGGATGTGCAGAGGGTCAACATACATTTTGTCAGGGTGGTGCAACATTGATGCTAAGGTGGCCAATGCATCCGCAACCTCGTTATGAACTCTCGGGATATGTTTGAACTTCACTGACCGAAATTGCTTGCTCAGATCGTGCAAGCATTGTCGATATGGTATGAGTTTTAGATCCCGCATTTCCCATTCACCCTGAATCTGATGTACCAAGAGGTCCGAGTCTCCCAAGACCAAGACGTCTTGGACATCCATGTCCGCAGCCAATCGCAGACCCAAAATGCAAGCTTCATACTCGGCCATATTGTTGGTGCAATAGAAGCGTAGTTGAGCCGTAACAGGATAATGGCGTCCTGTTTCAGAAATGAGTACTGCTCCTATTCCAGCCCCTTTCGCGTTTGCAGCTCCATCGAAGAAAAGCTTCCAACCCGGTTCCTCGGGTAACTCCAACTCATTTGTATGCATTACCTCTTCGTCGGGAAAATACGTTCTTAAGGGCTCGTATTTTTCATCAACGGGATTCTCTGCCAAATGGTCGGTCAGCGCCTGGGCTTTCATAGCTGTCCTCGTCACATAGACGATATCAAACTCTGTGAGCAGAATTTGCCATTTTGCCAACCTTCCTGTGGGCATAGGTTTCTGAAAGATATACTTCAATGGGTCTAAACGGGATATGAGATAAGTAGTATACGAGGACAGGTAGTGCTTCAACTTCTGAGCTACCCAAGTTAGGGCGCAGCATGTTTTCTCGAGTTGAGTGTACTTGACCTCATATACTGTGAATTTCTTGCTAAGATAATAAATGGCCTGCTCCTTCCTCCCTGTGTCATCGTGTTGCCCCAGTATACAACCAAATGAATTTTCCAGGACCGTCAGATAAAGAATTAAGGGCTTTCCTGGCTTAGGCGGGACCAACACGGGTGGATTAGACAGATACCCTTTGATTTGGTCGAAAGCCTCTTGACACTCTGCCGTCCAACTTACCGCAGCATCCTTTTTCAGCAACCGAAATATGGGCTCACAAATCGCCGTGAGTTGAGCGATGAACCTGATGATGTAATTGAGTCTACCCAACAAACTCATTACCTCTGTTTTGTTCTTGGGCGGTGGCAAATCTCGGATGGATTCGATCTTGGATGGATCTAACTCAATCCCCCGTCGACTGACGATGAATCCTAACAGCTTTCCTGATGGAACCCCGAATGCGCATTTGGCCGGGTTGAGCTTGATATCATACCTTCGGAGTCTTTGGAAGAATCTCCTTAGGTCTGCTACATGGTCCTCTTGACGCCAAGATTTTATGATCATATCGTCCAAGTACACCACAATTTCTTTGTGTATCATGTCGTGAAACACATCAGTCATTGCTTGCATGTACGTTGCCCCGGCGTTGTTCAATCCGAACGGCATTACCCGATAGCAGTAAGTTCCCCATGGCGTAATAAATGCTGTCTTTTCCGCATAGAAATCCACAAAGGATCCGATCTCGCGCCCAGCGCAATTATCGATCAGGATATGGATGTTGGGCAATGGAAAATTGTCCTTGGGACTTGCTTTGTTGAGATTGCGGTAGTCGACGCACACCCTGATTTTCCCATCCTTCTTCGGAACTGGTACCACATTGGCCAACCACTCGGGATATCGAGTGACCCGAATGACCTTCGCCTTCAACTGCTTAATCACCTCTTCTTTGATCTTTACACTCATTTCTGTTTTGATTCCTTAGCTTTTGCTTGACTGGAGGGTATGCCGGGTCAGTGGGCAATTTGTGAACCACTAAATTGGTGCTTAATCCTGGCATATCATCATATGACCATGCAAAAACATCTTTGAATTCCACGAGGGTTTTGATCAATTCTTCCCTGACATTCGGCTCAATATGGATGCTGATCTTGGTTTCTCGGACATTATCAGCGTCTCCTAGATTCACAGCCTCAGTGTCATTTAGGTTAGGTTTGGGTTTTTCTTCAAATTGGCACAGTTCTCGGTTTATCTCTTCGAAGGCTTTATCTTCGTCATATTCAGATTCATCGTCACAAACGACCTCTTGTATCATTAAGTCGGATTCAGATTGATTTATTAGACTAGGTCGAAGATCCGCTGTGCATGCCATGTCATTAGAACCAGTAAAAAGAGAACTGTTCAGAAAGAAAAAGAACAAAACAAAATTAAAATGAGACAAAAGAAGAAAACTTTATTAAACTTGCAGGATAAAAAAAAGGTTCACACTTTTACGAAACAAAAGTAAAATTTGGATTACACCCTGGAATAATCCGAACAAAACAAAGCAAACAAAAACATAAATCAAAGCCTACTACCAAGACTCCCCTCGTACAGGAAGAGGAGTAATTGTCCAATTGCTGGTTTTGGCCTCAGGCGCCACAAACTGTATCTCTGCTCTGCTGGAACCTTCTCCAGCTTCTACCATACTGACATCAGCGAATAGCCTCTCGAAACTCTGATTCAGGTCCCCATTCATACCAATCAATGGTCCTAGAATCTTTGGGACTGGTGGCCCTTTGGCGCTTGCTCTGACAAAAGATCTTGAGAGATGTGGCACGGGTTTGGGAAGATACCAGACTTTCTTCTTCATTTTCCGCGCTTGTTTTACATCTGCTGCGGTTGGTTTGAACCCCAAACCGAAGTTTTCCAAGTTCTTGGGCAGGGAGACAGGTTGGACAATCCCCTGAAGCTCGACTCCCAGGCCCTTTCCCGGCACAAATCCATTACCCAGCATTTCCGAGACCATCATGACTGTCGTGGCAGCTACCCTAGGGTGCGGGATGATTTCTCCTTCAGCAATTTTGTTTGCCGATCCTGTATCGAAAATCTGGTAGACCCAAGGACCTTTGTCATCATCGGTCTCTATGAAAGGTACAATGGCGCCACCCATGGTGCATGCCGTGTCCTCGCCGTGCAGTACGACCTTTTGTTTATCCCACTCGAACTTCACCATCTGATGTAAGGTGGAGGGGACTGCCTTGGCTGCATGAATCCATGGTCGTCCTAACAGAAGGTTATAAGATACTGTGGCATCTAACACCTGGAACTCCATGGTGAACAGGACTGGACCGATGGTCAATTCAAGTACAACATCCCTTATAGTGGTTGTTCCATTTCCGTCAAATCCTCGAACACAGATGCTATTCTTGCGGATTTTTCTGTGGTCGATCTTTAACTGGTTCAGAGTGGATAATGGGCAGATATTGGCACTTGAACCGTTATCCACCAATACCCGAGTAACTACCGAGTTTTCACATTTGACAGTCAGGTAGAGAGCTTTATTATGCTCTGTACCTTCCGTCGGCAGGTCATCATCTGAGAATGTTACCTTATTCACCTCGAAAATCTTGTTGGCAATGGTTTCCAGGTGGTTTACAGAAATCTCGTTGGGCACATGAGCTTCGTTCAATATCTTCATCAAGGCCCGACGATGCTCTTCAGAATGGATCAGTAATGACAGCAGCGAGATCTGGGCCGGTGTTTTCCTCAGCTGTTCGACCACGGAGTAGTCCTGCACTTTCATCTTTCTCAGGAACTCCTCAGCCTTTTCTTCGGAAACAGGTTTCTTGGTTGTAGCTAGGTTGGTTCTTCTTAACTCCACCGGAGCAAAACACCGACCTGATCGAGTCAGCCCTTGCGCTTCGCAACTAACTTCTTCCACCTATTTTCCTTTGTACATCACCGCTGCCTTCTCGTATTTCCAAGGCACAGCCTTGCTATCAATCATTGGCAGCTGGATTACGGGCTTTATGGTGACCAGTTCTCTGTATACCCCCTTCAGCACAACTGCGGGTGTGGGCGGAGTCCCCAACTTGTTTGGCTCAGGTTTGCTTGTTTTGGCAGACGGGCTCTTTTCCAATATTACTACTGGCTTGATGCCTTCTCCCTGCAACTGTACCCCCACTCCTCCACTGGTCGATCCTTCTCTCGGAGCGGCCTGAATCATCATCACTGTTTGCGAGGGCTTTCTCAACTCTCCTCCCTCATACACCAACTCGATCATGTGCGTCTCGTGGTGCGCTGGCAGTGGGTTCTGATTGATGTTAGGTACCTCCGGTGTCTGGACCTCGATTTTGTTAGTATCGATGAGGTCTTGTATTGCGTGCTTCAGTCTCCAACATTTTTCAGTTTCATGTCCCAGCATCCCTGAGCAATATTCGCAGCTTATCGTCCTGTTCACATTTTGAGGCGGGGGTTTTTGCTCCCCGGGTTCGATAGGACTTACCAAACCCAACTGTCTCAATTTGTGGAATACGGCGGTATAGGACTCTCCCAGCTCAGTAAAGGCTCTATGTTTCTGTAGCCTATCATTTTTAGCAGCTTGACTCCCTCGAAAACCTGTCCCTGGAGGGTTCCTGTATGCTCTGGGTGGAGGGTAGGTATTTTGTGGTGGTGGGTAGGTATTATGTGGAGCTGGGTATGTATTATGTGGAGCTGGGTATGTATTGTGGGGAGCTGGCGCACGCCATTGTGGGCGAACCGGAGGTTGGGTGTATGTCTGGGCTTGATGGACGGTGAAATGCGGTTCTTGGGGTGGATAGTAGTGATGTGGTGGGTTGTATGGGTAGTTTGTCCTGTGAGGTCTGGGTTGATTGTAGTGTGGCCTGCCAGATCCGGACCAACTGCCTGCCTCGATCGAGGCAACTTCTTCTTTCTTTCTTCTCAGCGCACCTCCCGTGCCGTTCTGAATAGCCTGGGTCGTTGCCTTGAGTGCCGAGTAGTTCAGGATTTTGTCAGACCTCAGACCCTCTTCTATCATGACCCCTATCTTGACCACCTCGTTGAAGGATTTTCCAACCGTTGTCACCAAGTGACCAAAGTAGGTTGGATCCAATGTTTGTAAGAAATAGTCCACCATCTCTCCCTCTCTCATGGGAGGATCGACTCTGGCCGCTTGCTCTCTCCAGCGGAACCCGAATTCGCGAAAACTTTCCCCGGGTTTCTTCCCAGTTCTCAATAATGTGATACGGTCAGGGACTATCTCGAGATTGTACTGGAAATGAACTGCGAAAGCCTGCGCCAGATCATCCCAAGTGTACCACCTACTGGAATCCTGCCTGGTATACCATTCTAGTGCAGATCTGCTCAGACTTTGGCCGAAATAAGCTATTAGCAGCTCATCTTTGCCGCCTTCCCCTCTCATTTTGCTACAGAATCCCCGCAAATGTGCCATGGGATCACCGTGCCCTTCATATAAATCGAACTTAGGCATTTTGAACCCAGCCGGGAGTTGGACGTCCGGGAAAAGGGCATAGATCTTTGTAAGCCACGCTGACTTGGTTGCCCAATCCGTGCAGGTTCCTGAAGGACTGCTCCAGGCTTTTGAACTTTCTCAATACCTCATCCTGTTCAGGGGCTTTAACTGGCTTTTCAATCTCTGCCGGTACCTCCAAGTGCAGATTGTAGGCCTGTGGTTCGGGGGCATGGAATGTAGGCTCAAGGGGATAGTATTGCGTATCGTGAGCCTGAAACAATGGCTCACTGGTCGTTCTTTGCAAGGTGGCTGATGCGGGTCCCACAAAAGTGGGAATATTTGTTGCTGGGAGAGGTTGATGGGGTGGTGGAGCTTGGGAATCATGAGGGCTTCTTTCTTGATGATAACGGGGATTCGGGAGGCTTGTGGAAGGGCCGGAATGAGGGTATTCTGGTTTGTGCCCCAGTGGCTCAGGGCTCTTTTGTGCTTTTGCTAGAGCCAGATGCATTGCATTCATCTCTAATCCCATCTTTTCAATCTTTTCCATCGCTTCTTTTAACAACTGGCTCATCGGCCTTTCTTCCTCATTACTATTCTCTGAAGTAGTCATGCTTGTTGCTACCGGTCCTTTGGATCTGATTTGGTAAGAATGTGTTGCCAGAGTTCTTTAACAACTAACTGTCTGGATCAGACAACAACAAACTTTGTTAGCGTTAGACTTTAACAGATTTGATCTCAACACATAGAGGATGCAATGCTCCTAGGCAGTTAACCGTTTCTACATGCTTCGCTTCATGCGTCATCCCGGTTTGATCATTTGTCCCCTTTTCTGTTATTTTATTTTATTTTTGTATTTTCTTTCCTTTCTTTATTAAAAGCGGTCGAATCTTATGGGGATTGCCTACGTATCACGTCCCCGCGCGAATCAGACCAAGCGTAGTTCTGCCACAAAGTAAAGATACATAAAAATTCTTCTGGAGTCACTTAATTTCATTATCAAAATTTGCTATTACACATTACTTCAAACAAAATAGCAACAGTACAGACTCCATAGTTTTTAACTTGATTTGACTAAAAGAAAAGAAAACAAACATATGGAAAAGCAACAAAGCCAAATAAACAAGACTCGATCAAAGATAAATTTTCCAACTTAGGGGCCCGCGAGGCATCATTCGGCCTTTCCGCGGCCCTTGGTGTGAGGTCCCTCTGCAGGCTTTTCAATTCATTCATAATTCGGTGGACGCAGCCCATGATGGAAACAAGGAGGGTCTTCCGAGGCAATTTCTCGCATGCCAGGCATCTCATGTAGATGTAATGCCCAATCTCGTCGATCCTTCCTCGAATGTTGTCCCTTTCTGTGAACAACTGCCTTATCTGTCGGTTCTTTAATCCTAGTGTTTGCCCATTGTTGGCAAGTTGATCCTGGAACATTTCCATTTGTCTTTCCATTCTGGTCATTGCATCGTAACAGCGCCTTCTGTCAGCTTGGACATCTCGTGTTTGCTTGAAGATCCGCTCTTGAAGAGTGGAATTTGTTTCCCTTAATGTCCCGATGCTCAGTTCATAATCCCTTATGACTTGTTGCAGGCGCTGCCTCCAGGCCATTGTACCTTTTGCCCACTTGGTCCGCAATCTTGCTGTGCTGGCCTTGGATCTTTCCAAATCTTCCTGGCATTCCGCAACCTGATCCTTTAACCCTGCTATCAATCTTTTATCCGCCCGACTTCTCAGCTGGTTATCGGCCTCCCTTTTCATCTTCCGGATCTGAGCTTTGAGGATCTCGCCTTCTCTGATTAATCTGTTCTTTTCTCCCTTGTGGGCAGCAGACTGTAATTGGCATTCAAACTTCATATTTTGAACTTGTTGCTTCAGTTTGCCTGTTTCGGCAAGATATTCCCGCTCTTTGGCCAACCAGCCCCACTGCTCTTGTGAAGATTTGGCAAATTCTTGCAGGTGAGGTCTTTTGGTTGGCCTTCCAGATGATGTCTCCCCTTTGTACCAGGCCTGATACCCGGGTGAAACTTCCCCTTTTGCCGGATTCACTACACAAGTATTCGCTTCTAAGTATTGACATTGGCTCCAAATTTGGCGAACCCTTGCTTTAGGAAACTGGCCATCGGGACTGATCTCAATCACCTGGGTACTTAGATCCTCGTCTTTCGGCACTATCTGACACCTCCCAAGTTTCCTTAAAACCCGATGCGGCGCATATGGTTGAATGCTCTTAAGTCCCATTAAGAGAAAATGGGGCCTGGCTGCTGGCATGTATATGACTTCGTCGATCGGTAACCATCCTAGCGTCCACTGTATTTGACTGGCGTCGAGGGTACGGAAATATGAGGTCCATGTCGTGACTCCTTCAGGTAGGTAGGTCTCATTAACTCTGGTATAGAACTCCTCTATGCAGGTCTTTTCAATGGATCCATGGCTCAGAAAATGAGCTCGGTGACATAGGTGTTCGGTCATCCACATTTGCAACAACAAGTTGCAACCTTCGAAAAAGTTTCCTCCGGCCTTGCAGGATGTGAGAGCCCGGAATATATCGGATACAATCATGGGCGCCAGCGTGCTATCTTTCTGTGTGAGCAAAGTACTGACGACCCCCGCTATCTTTATGTCGATATTCCCGTCTTTTCTTGGGAACACTAAGAGCCCTAAGAAAGTTATCATAAAAGCAACCCGTCTATGTTCATCCCACTTTCGACGGTTACTTTTGCTGCACAACTGGTTTTCTGGTTTGTCGAATCCTCCTATGTGACCATATCTTTGGTATATGAAACTCATAGTGCAAAAACCTTTTGCCAAATCAGGGTTATGAATCGTTCTGACTATCTTTAACGAGTCCAGAAACCGGTGTACTGCCACAGCTCTTGGAGCAACCAGGTATTTATGCCTCAATGGAGCCTCAACATTGCCGATATACCCTGCTATTTCTTCTAAAGTTGGGGTAAGTTCAAAGTCCGAGAAATGGAAGACATTGTGCGCAGGATCCCAGTGGGTGACCAGTGCCCTTATGACATCTCCCCGTGGCCTGATATCCAACAAACTCGTGAGGCCTTTCAGATACTTCTTGATTTCGTCATGCCCTTCTTTGCCTAAATCATTCCACCAGAGCCGCAATTGGAGGGGAATTTTATTCATGAGTGAAAAGGGTTCATTTGGAGTCGTGCTCATTCTGTACATTTATTAATAAAATTTTAACAAACGAAACTTATTCTGATAAAAACAAAAACATACGCTATTTTTCTCAAAAGGATTTCTGAACACAACCTCTCAGCACTTCATGAGCGAAGATTTTTAAGGTTGTGTGATAAAAAAAGAGGTGGCCGTTGTCACACCTCCGTTTTCCGCACCCGAAGGGCGCAGGGGGAGTTTTTTCCAATTAAAGGACAACCGAAACGGGATTGGTTTAATTATTTCAGAGTCGCCACTTGGGAGATTTAGGGTGTCCCAAGTCACCAATTTTAATCCCGAATCGAGGAAAATAATGACTCTATATTACAGTCTGCGTACCAGAAATCTAGATAAGGAATTCTGTTAACCCGGGAGAAGGTGTTAGGCATTCCCGAGTTCCGTGGTTCTAGCACGGTCGCTCAACTGTTATATTTGGCTTATTTATCTGATTTTTAATACAATTATGAACCATGTGCAAATTTTAACCTTTAACCGCTTTATTAATTATTATTATTAAGAAATGTAAACATCGCTTAAAAACACGTCTTTGGACTGCGTCACATGAAATGTACCCACAATCCGAAACGCATTTTTATTTGATGTTTTGAGATTTGGATTTGGGTCATATGAAATGCACACCCAAGTTTAAGAAAATAGATTATTAAACACGCGCCTAAAGAGACTATCGTGTTATTATTTTGGGAAGGCCGTGAAATTCGCTAAACGGCCCATCCCGAAATCTAAGTATTTAATACATATATTTTGTGAGGGCCCCGCAATTTGTCCCTTTTACTCGGCGAGGCTCGTCTCATTTTTATTTTTTATTATTATTATTTTTTTTTATATTTTAAGGGATGCCATTTTTACGCTTTTAACCATACTAAACCTTACAACTTCTTTACAACTAAAATCTCATAACTTGTTAGAAGTTTAATAAAAAGATATTTAGCGAATGAGTATTTCGGGAGTAGTAATAACATGTACTAATAATAATTTTTTTGAATGAACTAAGCGAAGGAAAGGACGAACAAATTAACGGCAAACTTGTGTCATAGAACAACTAGTCAAACTTAATTAAATGACATCAAATAAACAAGAATCACATAACGCAAAATGAGCAAAAATGCATACGATGAAAACATAAGCAGAAAATTATCATACCAATTTCTATATTGCATTTTTTGAACTTTTGACATAACATTTCCTTATTTAATGCTCGAGGTTTACTAACCTTTGAACCTCGGCAAACTTAGGACGCCAAACACGATTCCGACGGAACTCAAGCCGGACCTCTCTGAATGAAGAACAACGACGGAACCTCGGACAGCGCCTCGACGTACCGGACCTCGACGAACCAAAGTCGACCTCGACGGAAAAACAGAAAACTCGGCCAAGCAAGATCGCAGCAACCCACCGCTGCTTGGAAACGCAGCTACGACTGCCTGGCATGCAGCGATAGCTGCTCGTTGGACTGAAAATGGCGGACTGGTTCGTTAGAGCTAGGAGGAGGAGGGGTGGTTGCCGGTGTTTGGTGGTCGAAGGGACTGGGGCTGCGACGGGGTGGGTTGTTGACGTTGGTCGTGGTGCTGGGGTGACAGTGACGGGGGGGGGGGGGGGGGGGTCAGCTGGGTAGGTTTTGGAAGTGGTTTTGAGGCGTCAATGGTGGTTTTGGTCGGTGTCGTTTGGGTGTGTTCGTTGGTGGTGTCGGACGGTGGTGATGGGGTGGTGTTTGGTCGTTGGTTATGGTGGCTGTGGGTGGAGGTGACGGGGAGGGGTCAGCTTGGCCGGGACGGGGTGGTGGTGTCCGGTGGTAATTTTGAGACGGAGAGGGTGGTTGGGTAACGCAGCAGCAGCTGCCGCTGCTTGACCTGGAACGAGGGTGGCGTTGGAGGAGTGGTTTCACGGTGAAAGGGGGCTGTTCGTTGATGGAGGGGGGCTCCTTTTGTTCTTTTTTTTTTGTCCGTCGGGTTCTTTCTGCTTCTTCTTCTTAAGAAGAAGATAAACAGTACATGTTTTCTTTTTTTTTTTTTTTTTCCAAATTTTCCAAAGTTTTTCCTCCCTCTATCAAATGTGTAGTCCGTGTATTTGACATGGTTTGCCCAGAAAAATGAGCCCACGCGTGGTGGGGTTCAAGGCATATGTTCCCCACGCGTGGTGGGGTTCCCCACGTGTTCTGGACACGGTTATTATGGGCTAGGTCCGAAAATTAGGCCTAAACCGGGTAGTTTGAACCCGAATATTATTCTTTTGCCCGGACCCGAGAAATAGGAGCACGTTGCTTAACTAGTCCTATGTAAGCAAAATAACTACCAAAAATAAGACTAGTATTTAAACAAAACTATATATTTTTAAATATTTTTCAAGATTTTAAAATAGCTACAAAAATATTAATAAAACTATTTTTTTTGTAATTTTCGTTTTTAAATATTAAGATAAAATATGAGGTAATATTTTTGTATTTTTCAAAGTTAAAAATGACTATAGAATATTAATAAAACTATTTTTTTGTAATTTTCGTTTTTAAATATTAAGATAAAATATGAGGTAATATTTTTGTATTTTTCAAAGTTAAAAATGACTATAGAACATTAATAAAACTATTTTTTTTTGTAATTTTCGTTCTTTAATAAAGACAAAAATATGACGCAATTTTTTTTGTATTTTTCAAAATTATAATGACTGCAAACATTAATAGAACTATATTTTTTTGTAATTTTCGAATTTATATAAAGTACCAAAATAAAGTATAATTTTTGTATTTTTTCAAGTTTATGAGAGATACATAAACTAAAATTTATATATATATATTTTTTGAAATTTCCTTTTTGCAACAAAATAAAGTAAAAATAGTTAAAATAGCTATACTAGACCCAATTTCACATATTCATGCTAAAAAATGTGAAAATTCTCGGGGAGGGTCAAAAATCACGTGCTTACAACTGCCCCTCTTTGACTGGAAACACGAAGAGTTTTCCGACAAAGAACGACTAGACGTGTTTTTGACCCGACCATTACTTGGACGGACTACACTTAAGGAAAGGGAGGGAATGTGACCGAGCCCTGGTATCTGAGCTGCCTACATATCCTTGGTTATACAGGAATCAGGCCACGTGTAGTTCGGGAATGAGAGAGATAGTGAAGTGTACCGAGGTGGAGAGCCGATCGAGGTGCCGTTCCGTTGAGGTTCCGGTCCGCGGTCCTGTCGTTACAACAAAAATGAAAACTGAAAAAGACTAACTAAGCCTATCAGCTACTAGTTACAAGGATTCCTATCTCTTAAGTCTTCTGAAACTTGGTCTTGAGTCTTGAATGGTGCTTCATACAGACTTTGGATTTGAACCTTGATACTTGCTAGTTGTAGGAGCTAGTTCTTGAGCAGATCACATCCGTTCTCCACTTCCGTGCTTCGGATTCATTCATTTTTTCTTTTTTTTCTTTTTTGTTTTTGTTTTTGTGACTAGCTTTTGTTGACCCTCTCAGACTGTTGACTCGCATTCTTGGGGCGAGATTCTTGTTGCTTATATCTTGGATTGAGTGCTGGGATTTTTGTTGTGGCTTCCTGCCTTCCAATGGGTTATGGCTTGACTTTGAACGATCCCGCTGTTCTACAGGCGGACCCCTAACTTCTTCAATCTTTGACATATAACAATCTTCTACTCTACAGGCAGGCCCCTGACAATCAAAACAAACAAAACAAACAAAATTTCCTAACCCAGTTTGCACTGGGAAGGTTTGTGAGTCGTTAGCAAAATCGTAGCCCACTGATACTACTGGTGCAGTGCTGAGAGTGAACTAAACACTAGATTAGGATGTATTCCCTTGTTATGCAGGTGGGCGCCTAACTTCAATGCTTGAAATGTAAGGACTGAAATGTATTCCTCCGTTCTATGGGCGGGCTCCCAACTTCAACACTTGTAATGAAAAAGACTGAAATGTATTCCTCTCGTTATACAGGTGGGTGCCTGGATTTAGGAAAATGACTCTTTTTTTTCAAAATGTTGTTTTTTTTAGCATCTTAGGAGAAAGATTCATCGGACTAAGATTTTTATCCTAGGAGAAGGTTCATCAGACTAGGTCATTTTTTGTTTTTTTTTGGTTATCTTAGGAGAAAGATTCATCAGACTAAGATTTTGATCCTAGGAGAAGGTTCGTCAGACTAGGTCTCTATCTCAGGAGAAAAATTCATCGGACTAAGATTTTGATCCTAGGAGAAGGTTCATCAGACTAGGTCATTTTTTTTTTGTTTTCTTAGAAGAAAGATTCATCAGACTAAGATTTTGATCCTAGGAGAAGGTTCGTCAGACTAGGTCTCTATCTTAGGAGAAAAATTCATCGGACTAAGATTTTGATCCTAGGAGAAAGTTCATCAGACTAGGTCTCTATCTTAGGAGAAAAATTCATCGGACTAAGATTTTGATCCTAGGAGAAAGTTCATCAGACTAGGTCATTCTTTTTTTTTTTTTTTTTTTTTTTTGGTTAAAAACAACTTGGGAGGAAATGCATCTCCTATGGGTAAACTTAACTTTGAGGAAGTGCGTCTCCTGTGGGTACAATAAACTTAGGAAGTGCGTCTCCTATTGGGGATAACTGTTCTTAGGAAGTGCGTCTCCTACTGGGTGAAACTAAACTTTAGGAAGTGCGTCTCCTATGGTGAAACTCGCTTAGGAAGTGCGTCTCCTATTGGTGAAACTTGCTTTAGGACGTGCGTCTCCTATTGGGTGCAATAAACTTAGGAAGTGCGTCTCCTATTGGTAGAACTGAACTTAGGAAGTGCGTCTCCTATGGGTGAAATGAACTTAGGAAGTGCGTCTCCTATGGTGAAACTCGCTTAGGAAGTGCGTCTCCTATTGGTGAAACTTGCTTTAGGAAGTGCGTCTCCTATGGTGAAACTGAACTTTAGGAAGTGCGTCTCCTATGGTGAAACTGACTTAGGAAGTGCGTCTCCTATTGGTGAAACTTGCTTTAGGAAGTGCGTCTCCTATGGGTAGAACTGAACTTAGGAAGTGCGTCTCCTATGGTAAAACTGAACTTAGGAGGAAATGCATCTCCTATGGGTGAAACTGAAACAAACCTAGGAGGAAATGCATCTCCTATGGGTAAAACTAAAACTTAGGAGGAAATGCATCTCCTATGGGTAAGACGTGGAATGTATGCCTCTATTATCTGGGCGGGCTCCCAATTTCAACACTTGAAATAAAAAGACTGAATGTATGCCTCTGTTATCTGGGCGGGCTCCCAATTTCAACACTTAAAATAAAAGACTGAATTTATGCCTCTGTTATCTGGGCGGGCTCCCAATTTCAACACTTAAAAGTAAAGACTGAAACCAACATATCCTATTTGAGGGCGGATGAACCCAACATATCCTATTTGAGGGCGGATGAACCCAACAGATCCTATTTGAGGGCGGATGAACCCGACAGATCCTATTTGAGGGCGGATGAACCCGACAGATCCTATTTGAGGGCGGATTAACCCGACAGATCCTATTTGAGGGCGGATGAACCCAACAGATCCTATTTGAGGGCGGATGAACCCGACAGATCCTATTTGAGGGCGGATGAACCCGACAGATCCTATTTGAGGGCGGATTAACCCGACAGATCCTATTTGAGGGCGGATTAACCCAACATATCCTATTTGAGGGCGGATGAACCCAACATATCCTATTTGAGGGCGGATGAACCCGACATATCCTATTTGAGGGCGGATTAACCCGACAGATCCTATTTGAGGGCGGATTAACCCGACAGATCCTATTTGAGGGCGGATTAACCCGACAGATCCTATTTGAGGGCGGATGAACCCGACAGATCCTATTTGAGGGCGGATTAACCCGACAGATCCTATTTGAGGGCGGATTAACCCGACAGATCCTATTTGAGGGCGGATTAACCCGACAGATCCTATTTGAGGGCGGATTAACCCGACAGATCCTATTTGAGGGCGGATGAACCCGACAGATCCTATTTGAGGGCGGATTAACCCGACAGATCCTATTTGAGGGCGGATTAACCCAACAGATCCTATTTGAGGGTGGATGAACCCAACAGATCCTATTTGAGGGCGGATGAACCCGACAGATCCTATTTGAGGGCGGATTAACCCGACAGATCCTATTTGAGGGCGGATGAACCCGACATATCCTATTTGAGGGCGGATGAACCCAAAAATATCCTTAAGACTTGAAATGTCTTACCTCGAATACTTGCTGGGGATTGGGATGAATTTTCATTTTCTACCTTCCCCATTTTTATTATTATTCTTTTTTTTATTTATTTATTATTGTTATTATTATTATTATTAGCTTCCTCCTTTGAAGTCTAACCGCTGAGGATACCGACTTTCCAACCTTGTGTTGGACCCCTCGCAACTGCTAGGGATAACACTGTTGAGGAATTATTTACTTACCTGTTGGGGGTAAAATGTTATCAGCTGGGGGTACCTGACTTCCAGAAAAATTTCTAAATGGAAGGAAAATTTTCTGCCCCAGTTTGATAATATCCCTTGTGGCATGCGTTTCTGCATTAATGCCATTTCCTTTACCTGTTTCAAATCAAACAAAATTTGTTAGTTTAAAACATGGTGGCTGGCTGTGATACTCCTATTGGGATTGCTTTCCCTTTCTCCTTCATTGCGCTGTGCTCCACGACTTGTTGGGGATGATATTATGTGCTGGGGATAATCCCTTCCTGCTGGGGATATCCCTCTTCTTTTGTGGCATAGCTTGGAAACTGGCATTTCCCCGACCTTTTAGTCTAGTATGGATTTCGCCAAATCATGCTCACTGCTCTCCTTGCTTTGTTCACGGGCCTTGTCTTTGAGGTTTATAACCTTGGTTTTGGCAAGGATATCCCTCTTGACGCTCGTCAATCCTTTTGTCAATTCCCTTTTCTGGGGACATCTTTTTTGACACTGACCTCACGCTTGTTCCTTGCTGACTATACCATTCGGATATACTAGTCAGATCTCATCTTGGAAAGCTGATGGCATATTTTGAAGTCATTTCATACTTATTCTGACCGGACAGACTCTATTGGGGAAAATTTTTTATGAAAGGAGAAAGATAACAGAAACAAAATAAAAGACAAAGGAAACGATGACTCTTTTACAAAAGAAACTATAAATAAAAATCTATCAAACGCAGATACCGACTCTAATGGCCATGACATGCGTATGTGGCCTATCCTCTGCCGTCAATCATCTTTTAAGATCTTCCATTGGCGATTCCCCCTCTGATTCTCAATCTTATTCGACTTGTAGTGCCCGAAGGGTTTTCACTATCAAGTCTCTCTCATTTTGGTTTTCTCTCAGCTTTCATCGCCTTATGGTGCCTGTGAAGGTTTTCACCGATAAGACTCTCTCATTTGTATCACTTTCCAGCTGGGGATTTGGAGTGTCGCCGGTATGACTCTTTCCGCTGGGGATCAGAGTCCTTTCTGCTGTGGAACAGAATGTTATGTTTGCCGGTAAGACTCTTATTTGTCTGACTTGGCATCTTTTAAAGACTGATCAGAAGGTCTTTCTTTGGACCGTAATGTGGTTTTTTGGATAGGGCTAGAAAGAAAGGGTATTAAAGGCTCAAAAATGCATCGATTTTGGGTTATTAGTTACAACCTTCGGAATTAGATTTATTTACATCAAACGCAACTTTTGCCCCAGTTTCCTGCTTGGGGATATTTTAATTGTTTTTTTTTTCATTTTTCAAAACTATGACCAAGCCGTGAAGCGCCTACGTATCCTCTTTGAGGAATCAGGTCAAACGTAGTTCCCAATTCCTCTTTTCATTTGACTTTCCCTTTTTTGCTTTTTGTTATCATTTTTCTTTTCTCTTTTTCTTTTCTCATTTTCTATTGTCGTTTTTTTTCTCTCTTTTTCTTTCATTCTTCTTTTCCCATTTTGTTGTTTTCTTTTCTTTCTTTTCTCTTACCCTCCATGCTTGCATATTTTATTCGTTGCTACTAATTCCGAACGAGGGGTACGAAAGAAAATAAATAAGGCTCCAAAGGGGTTAACGAAGGATAAAGTGTTTGGGTAGTAGAACAAAATGCCTTCGTCATTCCAGTCTTCAACACATGCCAAGTGCAAACAACACAATTAAACAATAGATTTATAGTCTTTTCCGATGGTGCCGGACTTGACAATTATATTTAACCTCTGTTTGTTCCTTTGTCACTTCTAAAACACCGTTGGGCGCCACTCTCATTCTCATTATTATGAACGACCCTCATGCCAATTTAGGCGAATCTTTCTTTAATGGATTTCTTTGCGTTTAACTTGCCCCAGTTCCACATGACTCGAGCTCTGTATGATCTCAACCGTTCTTATTTTCCTTTAACTATTCTGATCACCTCTCCAGGGTTTGGATTAACTTTTAAGATTAGGCCCAAACTGGGTGCGCATGTTATGTCCCTAGAATCGGCATCGAACAAAAGATGGTAAAAGGACTAAACAAAAATATGACTGGAAATAATAAAAGACCGGACTTGGTATTAGACTACCGGTGAAATGGTTTAAATAACAAAACAAACAAAACAATCCAGAACAAAATCCTAAAAACCAACTGGACAAGACATCATCCGACTCATCACCCTAATAATCCGCACAACAGAAATGACAACAAAATGAGCCACCACAAGCTTCTCTCTTGCTGACCCAGGAACAAAAACGTCCTCCCACTTTATCAGAATTGGCATTTTAGCCACTGAGCTTTGCATCAATACTGCCGAGACCATTACCAGCTTCAACCTCATCAACCTCCGTCGGCAAATTCTCGAGGAGGTTCGAGTGCCCTATGTCACTGTTATTAATTGCAACCCGCCCTTCTCGGATCATTTTCTCTACTTCCTTTCTCCAGCTATGACAGCTCTCAATGTTGTGCCCTATGACATTGGAGTGGTAGGCGCATCGTGCTGCCGGATCAAAGCTCCTTGCAAGCGGATTTATAGTACATGCGGGGAGTGGCTCAATCGAACCAGCATGCCTTAGCCTTTCAAACAGACTGGCATAAGATACCCCGATGGGGGCGAGAGCATTTCCTCGTTTCAGCAACCTCTTCATTCTTGCATGTTGACAGGGCCGGAAACCTGATCCAGGTGGCTTTTGGTAGGTTTGTGTAGGTGGGTAGGCATTATGTGGAGCCGGGTGCCTGGAAAGTGAAGTATGGCGGGGAAAGAAGTGGTGTTGGGGAGTGGAGAAGCATTGGGGAGCGATGGAGCTACTCGGGTAGCTGGGAAGGCTGCCATAAGTGGGTTGGGATGGAGAGTATGGGGGATCTTCCATTATGGTGTTGGGTGCTTGGGAATTGACCGAGTTCAAGAGACTTGGCGGTGGAGGGGGTGGTGCTTTTCCTGTTATCCATGCCTGATACATGTCTGCCACATGCTGTCTCAGCATTTTCACTTCTTCTACCAACCCGTTGTTCAGTTCGACCAATTGTTGTCGGTCATCAGTACTGACCCACTCGGTTCTGCGGTTCTGAGCCATTGTCCTTTGATTTTGCTTTGCAAGGAGGAGTTACCACAACCAACCACTCTCTTTATATGGACACATCAAAGGGAAGTCATCACGTTAGTGTTAGGGCATTGGACAGACAATCATATATCAGAGATACAATGTACCTAAGCAGTTAGACAATTGTGCCCCCTGAAAATCTTCCACACTCTCTTTTATTTATTTATTATTATTATATATATTTTTTTATTTTTTATTTTAGTGGTGGTCGAATCTTATGGAGATTGCCTACGTATCATATCCCTGCATGAATCAGACCTTGCGTAGTTCGGACCAATAAAAGATAAACAATACTAATCATTTTTTCAATTTATATATTAAAATAAACTGAAAAATAATCAAACAAACCACAGATTCTAATTAAAGATTTATAAACTCAAAAATAAAATGCTAGCTCCCTTTCTCTGTTCGACAAATGCAACCAAATGGTTATTTTTTGCAAATGTGGCCCCTTCCAATTTTCTCATGAATTTTGAGGCCGGGGAGGATTATTTTGACACTTTGAAACTTGTCCATTCTTTTACGAAAATAACCTTTCGACAACTGAAGGATACTCTAAGGCTATTTCGGCAAGAACGGTTTAAGACGCGGCCGAAGCTGGCTCGGCTTATTATGACAAAAGACGGTATTCACATGACCGCTGACTCTTTGATTTTTTTTTCTTTTAAAAATTACAATGAAAGACTTGGCGTTGTAAACACGGCCCTTCAGCGCCTCGGGGACGAAGATTTATAAGGCTGTGTGGGTCCATATCTCAAAATGACCCAAAGGTGGCTGTTTATGCCAAGTCAGCCTTCCGGCGTCCCTTTCGGGAACATTCGGCCCTTTTTATGACAAAACAGCATCACCTGACTTATTTATAACTCTTTTTATCATTTTTCAAAAATGAGAAAAGTCAATATTGCAAACACGGCCTTTCAACGTCTCGGGGACGAAGATTTTTAGGCTGTGGGGGTCAACTGGACCAAGTCTTAAAAATGACCCCAAAAGTGGCTGTTTATGCAAAGTCAGCCTTCCGGCGTCCCTTTCGGGGACATTCGGCTATGTCTTGATAAAACAGCGTCACCCGACTTCTTTATGACAAAATTAAAATTTGACATATATTTTTTATTTATTTGTTTTTGGCTATTTTAGCAAAGGGTGGGTTGGACATCACCCGACTTATTTATGACAAGATTAAAATTTTTGATTTTTAGCTATTTTAGCAAAAGGTGGGGTTGGACCCGATGAGGGTTGCCTACGTATCTCACATCCGGTGAGAATCAAACCCGCGTAGTTCGGGCAAATAAACTGTTTTTGAGAGGACCCTTTTCCATTTTCTATATTTATTTATTTTTTATTATTATTTTCACAACAATCAAATAGACTATTATTCTATTATTTTCATTTATAACAAACAAACGAATTAACGAAAAACATAAAACATTCCTTCTTTTTTGAGAAGGTGGGGTTGGACCCGATGAGGGTTGCCTACGTATCTCACATCCGGTGAGAATCAAACCCGCGTAGTTCGGTCAAAAGAACTACTTTAAAAGAAGAAAGGAAGCATTTTTTTTGATTGATTTTCTTTTTAAAAGAAACACTTCTAAGATATATTTTTTGAATTTTCATTTGCTCTTTTTTTTTCTTTATTTTAAAGAAGAAGAAGAAAATATTTTCGGAATTTTGCTTTTAATAAAAGAAATGCTTCTCAAAATGTTTTTTTTTTGAATTTTGAATTTTCTTTCCAACTTTGAAAAAAGAATCAAAATATTTTCGGATTTGTTTTTTTTTTTATATATTATATTATTTTTTGAAAACAATTAGAAAGACTTTCTAAAGAAGTCAATAATGGAAAAAAAATATTTTGGATTATTTTAATTTTGTCATTTTCATAAACAAATAAATAAAAACTATTTTAAAAACAAGATTCTTTGATTTTTAAACACGAGACTCTTTTGGATTATTTTGATTTTTCTGCTTTTCCTTTGCTTTAATAAAACAAACTAATAATACATATTTTTTTTTTATTTTCTCAAAATTTCGGCAGAGTTTCGCCACTACTTGGACATTTGTTTTTTCTCTAAAAATAAGTAGTTACATCTCTACACTGTCATTTTTCTCCTCTTTTCACGATTTATTTTTTTAATCTGTGGAAAATAATGAAAACATACAAAATCTTTTTGAATTTTCATGCTTTGTTTTATTTGTAATTTTATTTTTATATTTATTATTTCTTTCAAAAATGTGGCATGGGAGACATAACGATTTCCGAGACTTCTTGGATTCCGCAAATGCTCCCCATGCGCTTTTCCCAACATATGAAGCGTGGGGGACATATGGAATTCCAAGACTTCTTGGATTCCGCAAATGTTCCCCATGTGCTTTCCCAAAAAGCAAGCGTGGGGGACATAGGGAATTCCAAGGCTTCTTGGATTCCACAAATGTTCCCCATGCTTTGATTAAAATAACATCATGCTGGAAATGACCAAATGACTCATACGCCCTTGACTAAATACAACATGTAGCACATAGGATGCCGAAAGATTGTCTATTATTTTCAGGTTGCTTGTCCTAGACGGACCCAACCCCTATGTTGAGTCCCCTAAGTCAAATGCATATGATGCAAATAAACGTTCCTACTAGGGATCCGGCATGTGGCTTTGTTATACTAGGTTCAAAAACCTGGGTGTTTGTTCTAGACCTAGCTTACCCGAGCGGACAGCTCGAGCCGAGGGGGGGCAGCGTACCGGGAATACAGAAGCTTCACCGGCTTAGCAACTTATCCGAACCTCGTTCTAAATTAGGATTTGACACTATACAGAAAAGAAGTCGTACGAAGTACGCCCTTCTTCATGATTTAGAAAATTCAGAAAGGATATGGGTTTCGGCACAGTTTATATACAGTTCAAATAATATCAAAGCGGTAAAAGCAGCATTTAACACATTAGGCTCAAACATGTAAAAATCAGATAATAAATAAAGCCAAATAATAACAATTATTTCAAGCTCGAATTCTTAACCCTGAACCAGTGGTTCTGGGTCCTAGTCCCCAGCAGAGTCGCCAGAGCTGTCACACCTCCGTTTTCCGCACCCGAAGGGCGCAGGGGGAGTTTTTTCCAATTAAAGGACAACCGAAACGGGATTGGTTTAATTATTTCAGAGTCGCCACTTGGGAGATTTAGGGTGTCTCAAGTCACCAATTTTAATCCCGAATCAAGGAAAATAATGACTCTATATTACAGTCTGCGTACCAGAAATCTAGATAAGGAATTCTGTTAACCCGGGAGAAGGTGTTAGGCATTCCCGAGTTCCGTGGTTCTAGCACGGTCGCTCAACTGTTATATTTGGCTTATTTATCTGATTTTTAATACAATTATGAACCATGTGCAAATTTTAACCTTTAACCGCTTTATTAATTATTATTATTAAGAAATGTAAACATCGCTTAAAAACACGTCTTTGGACTGCGTCACATGAAATGCACCCACAATCCGGAACGCATTTTTATTTGATGTTTTGAGATTTGGATTTGGGTCACATGAAATGCACACCCAAGTTTAAGAAAATAGATTATTAAACACGCGCCTAAAGAGACTATCGTGTTATTATTTTGGGAAGGCCGTGAAATTCGCTAAACAGCCCATCCCGAAATCTAAGTATTTAATACATATTTTTGTGAGGGCCCCGCAATTTGTCCCTTTTACTCGGCGAGGCTCGTCTCATTTTTATTTTTTATTATTATTATTTTTTTTTATATTTTAAGGGATGCCATTTTTACGCTTTTAACCATACTAAACCTTACAACTTCTTTACAACTAAAATCTCATAACTTGTTAGAAGTTTAATAAAAAGATTTTTGGCGAATGAGTATTTCGGGAGTAGTAATAACATGTACTAATAATAATTTTTTTTTGAACTAAGCGAAGGAAAGGACGAACAAATTAAAGGCAAACTTGTGTCATAGAACAACTAGTCAAACTTAATTAAATGACATCAAATAAACAAGAATCACATAACGCAAAATGAGCAAAAATGCATACGATGAAAACATAAGCAGAAAATTATCATACCAATTTCTATATTGCATTTTTGAACTTTTGACATAACATTTCCTTATTTAATGCTCGAGGTTTACTAACCTTTGAACCTCGGCAAACTTAGGACGACAAACACGATTCCGACGGAACTCAAGCCGGACCTCTCTGAATGAAGAACAACGACGGAACCTCGGACAGCGCCTCGACGTACCGGACCTCGACGAACCAAAGTCGACCTCGACGGAAAAACAGAAAACTCGGCCAAGCAAGATTGCAGCAACCCACCGCTGCTTGGAAACGCAGCTACGACTGCCTGGCATGCAGCGATAGCTGCTCGTTGGACTGAAAATGGCGGACTGGTTCGTTAGAGCTAGGAGGAGGAGGGGTGGTTGCCGGTGTTTGGTGGTCGAAGGGACTGGGGCTGCGACGGGGTGGGTTGTTGACGTTGGTCGTGGTGCTGGGGTGACAGTGACGGGGGGGGGGGGGGGGGTCAGCTGGGTAGGTTTTGGAAGTGGTTTTGAGGCGTCAATGGTGGTTTTGGTCGGTGTCGTTTGGGTGTGTTCGTTGGTGGTGTCGGACGGTGGTGATGGGGTGGTGTTTGGTCGTTGGTTATGGTGGCTGTGGGTGGAGGTGACGGGGAGGGGTCAGCTTGGCCGGGACGGGGTGGTGGTGTCTGGTGGTAATTTTGAGACGGAGAGGGTGGTTGGGTAACGCAGCAGCAGCTGCCGCTGCTTGACCTGGAACGAGGGTGGCGTTGGAGGAGTGGTTTCACGGTGAAAGGGGGCTGTTCGTTGATGGAGGGGGGCTCCTTTTGTTCTTTTTTTTTGTCCGTCGGGTTCTTTCTGCTTCTTCTTCTTAAGAAGAAGATAAACAGCACATGTTTTCTTTTTTTTTTTTTCTTTTTTTTCCAAATTTTCCAAAGTTTTTCCTCCCTCTGTCAAATGTGTAGTCCGTGTATTTGACATGGTTTGCCCAGAAAAATGAGCCCACGCGTGGTGGGGTTCAAGGCATATGTTCCCCACGCGTGGTGGGGTTCCCCACGTGTTCTGGACACGGTTATTATGGGCTAGGTCCGAAAATTAGGCCTAAAACCGGGTAGTTTGAACCCGAATATTATTCTTTTGCCCGGACCCGAGAAATAGGAACACGTTGCTTAACTAGTCCTATGTAAGCAAAATAACTACCAAAAATAAGACTAGTATTTAAACAAAACTATATATTTTTAAATATTTTTCAAGATTTTAAAATAGCTACAAAAATATTAATAAAACTATTTTTTTTGTAATTTTCGTTTTTAAATATTAAGATAAAATATGAGGTAATATTTTTGTATTTTTCAAAGTTAAAAATGACTATAGAATATTAATAAAACTATTTTTTTTGTAATTTTCGTTTTTAAATATTAAGATAAAATATGAGGTAATATTTTTGTATTTTTCAAAGTTAAAAATGACTATAGAACATTAATAAAACTATTTTTTTTTGTAATTTTCGTTCTTTAATAAAGACAAAAATATGACGCAATTTTTTTTGTATTTTTCAAAATTATAATGACTGCAAACATTAATAGAACTATATTTTTTTGTAATTTTCGAATTTATATAAAGTACCAAAATAAAGTATAATTTTTGTATTTTTTCAAGTTTATGAGAGATACATAAACTAAAATTTATATATATATATTTTTTGAAATTTCCTTTTTGCAACAAAATAAAGTAAAAATAGTTAAAATAGCTATACTAGACCCAATTTCACATATTCATGCTAAAAAATGTGAAAATTCTCGGGGAGGGTCAAAAATCACGTGCTTACAGCCGTCTGTACAAAGGCAGCCTTCCGGAGTTCCTTTTGGGAACATTTGGCTACTTTTGATATAAGCGGCGTCACCCGACCTTGTGGCAAAAATGTACTTGGTGTTTCTGCTACTTTTATTGATTTTTTTTAAAAAAAAATGGGAGGTTGGACCCGGCGGAGGTTGCCTACGTATCTCACACCCTATGAGAATCAAACCTGCGTAGTTCGGGCAAATTAACCGAACAAGTATCTTTTTTACTTTCATTTTTCATTGCAAGACAAACCATTTTCCTTTCCTATTTTTGAAAACAAGACAAAATAACTCTTCATTTTTCAAAAAGATAAAACAACCTATTTTTCCAAACTAAAATAAAGACTCTTTTTTTCATTTTCTTTTCAACAAACGATTTTCCAAAAAATAAAAGACTTTTTTTTTCTATTTTTCATCTTCTAAAATAATCAATTAATACCTTAACTGTTATGTCTCTTTTTGTTTCCTCTTTTCTCCTTTTTTCAACATTTCCGAGATTCAGAAACCGGTCAACATGCAGGTTTGAAACAAATATATGTACATAGCAAGTAAGATGCATCACGATGGTCTTCTCTGTTTCAGGTTGCTATTCCTAGACGGACCCAACCCCTATGTTGAGTCCCCTAAGTCAAAATGCACATGATGCAGACAAGCGTTCCTACTAGGGATCCGGCATGAAGTCACGTTATTTTATGTTCAAAACCTGGGTCGGTGTTCGAGACAGTGTACCCGAGCGGACAACTCGAGTTGAGGAAGGAGCTCCTTTCCGGGAACCAAAAGGCCAGCCGGCTTAGAAACTTTCCGAGCCTCTTTTATTTCAAGGTATGACACTAACAGAATAGGGAGTCTCAACCAGTAAGCACATCCCCGGAGGTAAGAAGAGAAAGGTTTCGGCATAGTTTATATACAGTTCAAATAGTATCAAAGAGGTAAGAGCAACATTTTGCACATTTAGGCTAAAACATATAATAAAATCAGATAATAAATAAAGCCAAATAGTAACAATTATTCTAAGCTCGAATTCTTAACTCTGAACCAGTGGTTCTGGGTCATTGTTCCCCAGCAGAGTCGCCAGAGCTGTCACACCTCCTTTTTCCGCACCCGCGAGGGTGCAGGGGAGTTTTCCAATTTAAGGACGATAGAAAACGGGATTTATTTGTTTATTTCAGAGTCGCCACTTGGGAGATTTAGGGTGTCCCAAGTCACCAATTTTAATCCCGAATCGAGGAAAATAATGACTCCATATTACAGTCTGCGTACCAGAAATCCGGATAAGGAATTCTGTTAACCCGGGAGAAGGTGTTAGGCATTCCCGAGTTCCGTGGTTCTAGCACGGTCGCTCAACTGTTATATTCGGCTTGATTAATCTGATTTTTTACAAATATGAACTGATGTGCAAATTTTAACTTTTAAACCGCTTTTATCATTTACTGTTATTTTTATCAAGAATTACAACGTTGTGAAAATGTATCTCAAACCGCGTTACAATCAATGTACCCGTGGTCGTCGACACACTTTGACTCCGTTGAGATTTGGATTTGGGTCACATCAATGTGCACCCGAGTTTAAGGAGATAAAATTATTAAATGCGCGCCTAAAGCAACTAGCGTATCATTATTTTGGGTAGGGCCGGGAAATTTGCTAAACGGCCCGTCCCGGAGTCTAAGCAAGTTTAAAATAGATATTTACTGAGGGCCCCGCGATCTTGCATTTTTCGGCGAGGCTCGTCTCATTTACTTTTAAGGATAAACCTACAGCAACTACATTCTTCTATTAAGTTTGTCTCTAAAAAAACACAAGAAAATACCTTGATTGATTACATGCTGAGAAAATGCAACTTATTAGCTATTAGCATACGACTGACACAAATGAGAAATTGCAGCAGAATTTGTACAAAGAGGGGTGGCCTTCATTCTATATTCTATTATTCAAAAAAACTGAAACATGGGATTGACGCACAACAGTATCGAAGCAGATTATCCTTAGGCGAAGAAATTAGACGCATTCGACCTTATTTGTTGACGGGCATACGTATGAGGTTCAGTTAATTATTCCTCACATGTTTGACACTAACAAAACGAAACGACTGTATGACGATCCTATCTGACTCAAGTGGTGTTATCACGTGTTTAGCTATGCGATTTTTATATTTTTGCTATAATCCAGATTGCCTAGTGTGCCTTCAAGATACACATATCTACTGACGAATTAAGGCGAAACAAGTGTGATTACTGCGTTCATTTTTACAGACGCGATGCCATTGTTGGCCGAGTATTACTACTATCCAGCTAACTTCTTACTGATTTACATACAACAATGGACTGCCAGACCAAACTCCTTATGGACTGAGAAACTATCTTATTACATAGTTTGAAGGTTAAACTTTACATGTTAAATACACCAACATTCTAAAATATAAGCAGCAGAATAAAGGTAATCATGCTCATGTTTGGACTGCCATAACCTTGTGCTTTTTATTCAGCCCCAAACGTATCATTACATCAGTGAATTTAGAACGTGTACCTGGATGTTTGGACAATAAGAAAGAGAAGAAGAAAAGTATCAGCAGCAAGCCACTCGAACAGCAAACACACAGCAACAACCAGCAACAGTACCCAACAACAATTGTGAAACCCACAAATGGTCGAGCAACAAGCAATAATCCCAGAAACAGGGTAGTGAAAACAGCTGAAAACCCAGAATGTTCAGTGCAAATAGCCACATCAATACAGTAGTCACAAACAGCTCGACAAATAACCAACAACAATTGGCAAAGACAGCTTGACCAGTTTAAATTCTTAGACAGTTTTCAGACAATAGTTGGTTCAATATCCTGAAATTTCTTCTGTTATTCTTCTTTTCAGTTTTTCTCACTCACAGAATCTCTCTGAAGACTAAAAAATCTCCCAGCCCCTTCTTAACTAAAAACAGCTCTATTTATAACTGAATCAAAGACCCTAAGGGCTGCCTAGAACTTCACAACCTCAGTGACTGCCCATCCCCCTCATTTCCCATGCCTAAGCATCTTCTTGATGCAAGTCATTTTGTTCCCCACGCCTGACCTATTGCTCTATTCAAGGGTCATGGGTTTATTTAAGTATTAAACTCCCATACTCTCATGTTTTGTCCCCACTAATACTAGATTAATAGTATTTCTGATTAAAAAATTGATGGCCCATTAATCCTAAATTTTTAATCAGTCTTTGCCCATTAAGATTACCCAGCTGACCCTTGATCAATGTTGCTTTGCCCCACTCTTTCATTCTATTGGATCTGCTAGTTATGACCCTTTTGAGAACTAGTTCGAACCCCCCCCCCCCACAGTTAACAAACCAACCTATAATCAGTCCACACAACCATTCAACAAAATCAGCCAGTAAGAGTTAGGTCGTTTGTTATTTAATACTGTGAAACTAACGTCGAACATGTGTCGAGTCGACTTTGCGAGTTATAACGTATACTAATTAGTCGCTAATCAACTTAACTTAAAACAGAAACAAACTGAGTGTTTCAGGCCCTTTTCGGACAACAATGGAACTTTACAACACTTAATTATTTGACGACGTTACTCAGGTCGACTATACAAACTATCATACGTAACAATTAAACGACTAACAACATAGACTAAACAGGGTACCAATTTATTTCAAAACTCGGGACATTTAATTATGCAGTTTATGAAACTTAACTAATTGACAACATCAATCGAAGCGACTAAACATCTTATAACACTCAATTAATATTCGAGAAAAGAAATCGACCAAACAAAAGGGTCTTTGAAGATGGACAGAAAATAATAAAAAAACAATCTAAAACAAATCTACAACCATATGCATAACATCTAAACCAAAAGCAAGAAAAGACGATTACATCGAAAACTTACCTCAAACGAAAACAGGTTTGGTTTTTCTAGGGTTCTTGAACACATATTTGGGATTCGACAAGTTCTGCTTGTATTCGACCGGAACCAAAGCTGATTAAGGCCTGAGGGACGTTAGGGTAGTTACTAGGGTGAATATGGGGTGGTTTGGTGTAGATCCAGGTTTGGTCTCGGATCTTCGAATGAAGATTCGACACGTTCAGGGAAGATTCGAGGCAAGCTGAGTGTGGATTTGGAGAGGGGGGGTCATGGTGGTTCAGTGGTGTTAGACTCATGGCCAACGACACTGTTGCCGCCGGCTTTCAGGCGAAGGGGTGGGGTGGCAGCTAGGGTTTGGGTGTTAGGGTTGGTCAGGGAGACGATGAAGTCGGGGGGGTGTTTTGGATAGGGGGCGGGGTAACCAAGTTGGGCTTTATATATGATTTCGAGGTTTAGATCCTGGCCGTCGGATCATGTGAGATAAAGGGCCAGGATCTACTCATTGAAGAGAGACGACGTCGTTTGGGGCTGATAGTGGGTTGAGACCGGGTAGGGGATTGGATCGGGTCAAATTTGACGGGCCTAGGGGAAGGCCTGGATCCGTTGGATCAAAGGGTTGGACGACTCAGATCAATTGCCTAAGACGGCGTCGTTTGGGTTAAATGAGTGGCCTGATCGGGGCCGTTCATTTGAATCAAATCAACGGCTCAGCACAGGGATGCTGATACGGCGTCGTTTGGGACGTACCCGGGCAGCCTATGTTTGGACCGGACCTGTGTCCTGGTTTTGGGCCTGATTTTAATTCCTTTTTTGGCCCAAACCAATTTCATTACTCTTTTCTTTTTGTTTTCTAATTTTAAAACACAATAAAAAAAATGAATTTAAACAACCATTAATTTAACACTTAACACCATTGTCACACACATATTAAAATATTTAAATAGGTTAAATCACAACCTAGAATAAAAGATGCATATATATTTTGAATTTTCTTTTAATGACCGAATTACGGTTTAATTACACATGACATTCATATTTCGTATTTTGTTTGGTAAGATTAAACGAAAAATGGACAGAACCACAAATGACTGCCAACACGTGTCACGCAAAAATCGAAAAATTATACAGCGAGGCCATTTGTCATTATTTTTGATTTCTTTTTGGAGTGATTGTCCGCGAAGCAAAAATCACGTGCTTACACTTACTGCAAAGGCAATGTCAGAACGAGTAAAGGACAAATAATGTAGTTTTCCAATAACTCGGCGATAAAGAGTGCCATCCACTTTGGAATTCTCATGAGATGTTTCAAAGGTACATGTAAAGGTCATGGTTGTGGGAGCGCCTTTGCATTCAGCTATGTTAACATCTTGGAGAAGATCTTTAACATATTTATGCTGAGATAAGAGCAAACCTCTGATTTGTGCGTAACCTCAATGCCAAGAAAGTAATGAATCAACCCAAGATCTTTAAGAGAAAACCGTGAAGACAGAGCATTAATAATAGATTTCATAGCAGGTGGATGGTTACCAGTCACAATGATATCATCCACGTAAACTAGGATGTACACAATAACTCCAAGCTTATGAAGAATAAAAAGAGATGCATCAGATTCGCACTTGATAAAACCAAGGGTAAGAATATAATTTTTTAGCTCAGTGTACCAAGCTCGTGGAGCTTGTTTCAAACCATACATAGCTTTATTAAGTTTACATACATGAGTAGGATATTGGCTAGATTCAAAACCTGTAGGCTGCTTCATGTATACCTCTTCTCAAGCCTTCCCTGTAAAAAGGCATTATTAACATCCAACTGGTGAATGAGATAGGATAGTTAAGTTGCAATAGTAAGAACTAAACGAACAGTTGTAGGTTTAAACACCAGGCTAAAAGTTGAGTGATCGTCTAAGTCAGGTCGCTGTGTGAAGCCTTTCACAACAAGTCTTGCTTTATACGTGTCAATTGAACCATCAGGCTTATGCTTAAGCCTAAACTACCACCTGCAATCAACCACATTCCTTGAGGGTCGTTAGGTATTAAGTCTCAAGTCCTGTTTATAACTAAAGCATCAAATTCAAACTGCATAACAGTCCGCCAGTGAGGGTAAGATTGTGCTTGTTTAAAGGTCTTTGGTATAGGTTTAGGCATGAGTGTGGATTGAACTGATAGGTGAAATTGCTTAGGTTTTAGACTGTTACTCTGAGACCTTGTGGTCATTGGGAAACGAAGTTGAGGTTGGGTAAGGGAAGGTTTAATAAAGGAGCTTTTCAGCCTTTTTGCTGGATTGTTGGTCCGCAGTCGTAAAAAGTGGGGGTTGATTGGTGTGTGGTACAGGCTGTTGGGAAAGTGTGTTTCGGCGTTGGTAGGTTATGATGATAGGTTGTGTGGTTCTTGGAAGAGATGCTAAGGTGGGCTGGTTCGAAATTGGAGATGAGTTTTGGTTATCTTGGTTAGAGGAGTTAGATTTAGGCTGTGAAGATTGTTTATGATTATCTTGCACAGAGAAATTAGAGGAAGAGGGATCATTACCTGAACTTGAAGAGGCACGCATAGGAAGAGGAGAAGCAATTGGTGACTGTATATGCCTGGAAATTGGAGGTGGCAATTCAGAATTTGCAATTAAAGAAAATATATCAATATTTTCCTTTTTAAAGTCTTTATCTAATGTATCCCATGCTGGGAGTTTATTAATTTTCCTATATTTTTGAAAGATATTTGCAAAGGGATAATTATTTTCAAAAAATACCACATCTCTAGAAAGATAATTTTAGAGGTGACGGGATCAAAACACTGATGAGAATAATATTTATTCGAAAAACCTAAATAAACACAGGACACTGACTTGGGTTCTAGTTTATTTTTGGCATATGGTCTGAGCCATGGATAACATAAACAACCAAAGATTTTAATAGACTCATAATTGGTGCTTCTTGAAATAAATTTCATACGCACACCAATTATTTAAACTGGTATAGTGAATCTATTTATAAGATAAACAGCTTGGTGACAGGCAAAACTCCAAAAATTAGGGGGTAACGAGGCTTGGTGTAAAAGTGTTTTTGCAGTTTCAATAACATGTTGGTGACGACATTCTACCAACGCAACTCGTTGAAGAGTGTATGGTAGGGAAACCAAGTGCTCAATACCCTGTGATTTTAAATAGGAAGTTAAGCTTTGAAATTCACCTCCTCCATCAGTATAAAAAGAAGAAATTTTTGTCTAAAATTTCCTGTTTAGATTTCAAGGTGTATAGCCACATATATTTTGAAGAGTGATCCACAAATATAACATAGTATCTTTTTTGATTGATGGATAAAATTGGTGCAGGCCCCTATTAATAGCTGTAAATTGTTTGTAAGGGTCGTTGACTCTTCAGGGAGTTAACTGAGAAAGGTAACCTGTGGCTTTTGTTAGAATTGCAGGAATTACAATCAGAATTAACTCTCAAAGAACTAACAAGAATTGAAAACTTATGCAAAATATTATTTAAAGTGCGACGATTTGGATTACCTCAACGTCGGTGCCACAGTTGAATTGGAACAGCCACGCTGCATTGGGGATGCCTATCTAGTGGCTGGGTGTACAGTCGCCCATTACTCCGCCCTCGAACTAGCGTCACCCCCGTATTCAGATTCATCACAAGATAAGAAAATGGAACAAATTCCATGGATGTGTTATTATCACGATAAAATTGAGACAGATATGAGATTATTTTTTATGGCAGGAGAACAAAGAGTTTTAGATAGGGTAAAGCGATAATTTGATGCTTTAAGTTCAGTGTTACCAGTTTGGGAGATAGGCATGGTAGTACCATTATCCATAGCGATTTACTCGAGTCCGTGGTCGTCTTGAGCAGTTGCTAGGCTTTAAGCATCTGAGGTGATATGATGTGTGGCCCCCATGTTCATGATGATTGTTGTTGTAATTGACGTCCAATAAAGTTGGTTCTAGCCTGAAAATGATTGTGGGACTGACTGCGACAAACTCGGGCAGAGTGGCCAGGACGATCACATAACTGGCAAACCAAATGGTTGTTAGATTGAGCAAAGTTCTTACGAGGCTTCCATGGTTGGCCTCAATTGGGTTGATTGTTGTTTGCATTATTGTAACGCTTGTTGTTGGTATTGTTGCGAGGTTGAGCGGTAGATCGTTGTGCAATAGCAGTAGTAGTGAAATTTGAGAGAGAAGCATGATTATCATGATGCTTCAGGAAGAGTTCATGGTCAAGTAACTTCTCATACAACTCTTCATATGAGATGGTAGTATCTCGTGCCCGAATAGCTGCTGAAAATTCTTTGAAATTTGATCCAAAACCAATATCTTCACAATGAGTTCTTCGTTGGATACAAGAGCACCAGCTGTAGCAAGCTCATCACAGAGAGAACGAACCTGATGCATATAGTCAACGACAGGTAAAGCGTTCTTTGCAAGACGAGCTAAGCGATCTCGTGGACCAAAAATTCGTGTTTGAGATTTATTGGCATACGCTATGTGAAGTGCATCCCAGGAGCCTTTGAAGAGGTTGCTCCATAGCCACAGTAGGAGAAATAAGAAACATTATATTTTGCTCCGTTTTCATAAATTTCAAGAATTGAATCCATAAACATTTAACAGTTGTATTCAATTTCCAAAAAGAACTTACTAGTTCTATAATAACAAGGTAACTGGAGTAGCTAGCAAGAGTTCTATCCACATGTCGGCCTCTTTTACTTTGCAGATTTTACAGCTAAAATGTCTACACCTTTACTTTCAATATCTGCTTAATTTCTTATCACTTGTGATGTATTATAAGACAATATCCACATACGGAAAAGAAAGTATTATCGTGGTTAAATCCAATAGATGTGCAATTAAACAATTTGTGGTTTCTTCATTTTCTGTTAAAATATACTCCCTCAGTTCAAACATCCAATTTAGATGACACACTTTCCTTATTAGTTCATCCAAAAAGAATGACACATTTCTATAATTGTAAAATAATTCAATTTTAAACCCTCCATTTTACCAATTTTACCTTTAATGAAAAGCTTTTATACTCACACAAATGTCATGGCCCTACAAAACCTTTACCCTTAAACTTTTAAGACCACAAGTTTCAAAAGTTTTTTCTTCTTTTTTTCTTCCTAAAATTCGTATTGATTCAAACTACCTCATCTAAATTGAAACGAAAGAAGTAATATCTACTGGCAAATTATACTTCAATTGGCTTTTATGGATGATGTGTGCTGAATAAATGCATTAAGTATCCAACTGCGAAGCAACGCAAGAAGTTGCTTATTACTAAGATTTGGAGGGTGTCTGGATTGGCTTTTAAGCTGGTCAAAGCAGTTTTTAAGCTTTTTTAGTTATTTACCCGTAAAATGGTGTAGTTGAATTTATACGTAGTGTATAGACAACACTACTAAAAAACTGCCAAAAAGTGTCCAGAAAAACCGATCGAAATCGATCGAAATTAAACAAAAACTGATCGATTTCCGACCTTTTTCAATTAGTCGGTAAAATAATGGTTGCAAACGGGGAGCGACCGCATTCGATCACTATTTTCCGACCAAGTCGATCGGTAACTGTCAACGCAGTTTGACCAACTTGTCTAACACAAATTAATTTTTCCGACCGAATTCGATCGGTATTGTTAAAAATAATTTTTTAATTATTTTTATATTAGCCACCGAATTCGGTCGGAATTTTTATTATTAATTTTTTTAAAAATTGTTAATTTCTGACAAAAATCGGTCGGTATTGTTAAAATATATAATTATTCATTTTTATTTAAAATTGTTAATTCCGACCGAAATCGGTCGGTTTCATTTAAATAATTAAAATTTAAAATCAAAATTTTTGACTGAAGTTGGTCGATAAATTTGATTATCTAGGAAATAATATGAACATTTTCGACCGAAATCAATCGGTTTTCTAGGTATTGTTTGGCAGCAAGCGACTGTTTTATAGCTGCACCACCTGCCAACAACCAATCTCCACAAAACATTGTTTGGTAGCATTATATTGTTGTCATTCAACCAATAACAACAACAAGAACAACAATAACAACAACAATACTAACTATCAAAACTATATTAACAAAACATTATCACCATCTCCATCTCCACTAAACTATATTAACAAGACATCATACCCAACAACAAAATGTTTCACAAGTTAAAAGTTCAAACATTATTTAATGAGCGTTTTGTACTACATCATCTTCATCTTCACTACTATAGCATTCATCGTCGTCATGGGTCAAATGATTAGCATCTGGGGAAGGCTCACAAGACCGGGGAATCGGGAAAACACTACTAGCAAGAAGATTGGCTAGTTGACCTTGAAGGGTATTAAATTGTTGGCCCCTCTTTTCTAGTTGAACTTGAACAGTATCTAATTGTTTATCTCTGTTTTGTTCTCTAGTCTTTGTCTCTTCAAGCTCTGCTGTCAGCTTTGCGATCTTCTTCTCCATAGAAGAGAGAGTCGACCGATCAATTGTCTCGCCCTGGGCAGAAGTCTCTATACCTTGCGATCCAACTCTGTAACACCAAAATGATCTCTCTGGAAGGCCTTATGCTATCCCCTTTTTAGGACCACCGACAACATCCAACAATATATTTTGCACTTCTTTGACTGAAATGGGTGGTCGCTCGCCTTGCTCATTCGGTGGCAAGGTCTGAGTGTACTCCTGCATATTAGCCTTGTAGCGACCCTTTATTTAGAAGATAGAAAATTATTAACTATATAATATTATAAACATTATTTTCAAGTTATAGTAGTTATGAAACTTACATATTGTAACGACCCGGCCGGTCATTTCATGAGTTACCGCTCCGTTTCCCCCATTTCTGCTTATTATTGCCTAGTTTAGTTGTATTATGTGTTATCGGTTGGTTGGCTCGGGTTCGAAGAGGTTTTGATAAGGTTTGAGACACTTAGTCTCTTTTGAGTAAGCTTAAGTTTAAAAGTCAACCGGATATTGACTTATGTGAAAAAGGGCTTGAATGTGAGTTTCGATAGTTTGGATAGCTTCAGGAAGTGATTTGGGACTTAGGAACATGATCGGAATGTGTTTTGGAGGTATGGAGTAGATTTAGGCTTGAATTGGCGAAATTGAAGTTTTGGCGTTTTCCGGTTGATAGGTGAGATTTTGATATAGGGGTCAGAATGGAATTCCGAGAGTTGCAATAGGTCTGTTGTGTCATTTGGGATGTGTGTGCAAAATATTAGGTCATTCGGACATGGTTTGATAGACTTTTTGATCGAACGCAAAATTTGGAAGATCTTGGAATTCTTAGGCTTGAATCCGATGCAAATTTGTTGTTTTGATGTTGTTTCGAGTGTTCCAAAGGTTGGAACAAGTTTGAATGATGTGATGGGATAGGTTGGCACGTTGTTTTGAGGTCCCGATGGCCTCGAGTGAGTTTCGGGTAGTTGAACGGATCATTTCAAGTTGAAAAGATTGCAGAAAAATCTGATGTTAGTGTTGCAGGTTTTTGGCCTTTGCGTTCGCGAGTGGGCCCTCGCATTCGTGAACGGTTGGGATGTGAGGCAGGATTGTTGGCCTTACCATTCGCGACGAGGGTTCCGCATTCGTGAAGGAATGGGTCTATGTTTAACGCGTTCGTGATGGGGATGTCGCGTCCGCGAAGGTTTGAGTTGCTGAAGAATCACGTTCGCGAGGGGTCATCGCATTCGCGTAAGAGGATTTCTGGTCAACTTAAGTTTGTGCTTTGCGAACGCGAGGCGTTGACCGCGTTCGCAAAGAAAGATTTGAAATAGCGAGGCAGAATGATTTAAAAGACCAATTCCGCGATTTTTAGCCTAAGTTCCACCATTTTTGGGCGATTTTAGAGCTTTTTGAAGAGGATTGAAGAGGGAATCAAGGGGGAACACTTGGAGGTAAGATTTATGGACTTAATACTCAATCCTAATGTGATTTCTACCTAATTAATCATGGAATTTGTAGAATTTAAGCCTAAATATTGAAGAATTAGGGCTTGTAATTGGAGACCTAAAATTAGGGATTTGAGGGGTCGTTTGTGGTTGGATTTTGGTGCTTTTGATATGAATAAACTCGGGGAGTGATAAGGAGTCTATTGATGTAATTTTTACCGGATTCCGAAATGTGGGCCCGTCGGTCGGGTTTTGGCCATTTTTGGGATTTCTGTTGTAATTTGATTACTTTCGAATGGGCTTTGTTCCCTTAGCATATTTTGATGGTTTTGCACTGATTTTGGTTAGATTTGGAGCATCCGGAGGCCGATTCGAGAGGCAAAGGCATCACGGGATAGAGCTTGGACCGAATAGAGATGAGTAATGATTGTAAATATTGTCCTAAGGGTATGAAACCCCAAATTTCACATCGTTGTATTATTTTGAGGTGACACACACACTAGATGATGAGAGTGGGGTCGATTACCGTTGGGGATTGTGACTTAGTCCATCCTGTATGATTGTTTTACTGCGTATTTGATTGAAAACTGTTTGCTATCATCATGTCTTGGGCTGAATGCCATATTTGGGCCTTGTGCCAACTGTTTTGGACCCTTAGGGGATTGTTACTACTATTCCTTAGTATTTTGACTTTATACTTGCACTCAGTCATGCTATATTCTACTATTTTCATAACTCAACCATGTTTACTCTGTTTTTGACATCTTAAATGATAATTTGGGTTGAGCATCATATTTTACTGTGCTCGAGGAGCTTTTAGAGATTTCTGACTGAGTAGGGCCGAGGGCCTGTGTTGTGAGGCTATTATGGGATCGGGCTGCACACCGCAATAGTGTTGCACTAATTTATGATTATGAGGCCGAGGGCTTGAGTTGTTATGCCACGAGGTGGCTTGATATGAGGTCAAGAGCCTATTAATTATGCCACAAGATGGCTTGATATTGCGCTTAGGCCGTAAGGGGCCCCTCCCAGAGTCTGTACACCCCTAGTGAGCGCGGGTACCTAGTGTGATATGTGATATAGCCCGAGGGGATGTTGTTGTTCCAAGTAATTTCCCGAGGGGCTGATTCTGTTGATATTGTACCCGAGGGGCTGATTTTATATGTTTATCTATTCTCGCTGCTTTCATTCACTTGTTAAAATGTTAAAGGATGTTTTAAAGAGGTTTTTATTGAACTGAGGTATTTTTACAAGTTTTCACTATTCTATTACATTGTATTGATTTTATACTGCCTATTTGTAGCATTTTGCTATGTTTTATGTGTTTTCTTATCGCTCAGTTGCCTTTACTTTTATTACTCACTGAGTTGGCATACTCACATTACTCTTCGCACCCTATGTGCAGATACAGGAGCCTCGGGTCCTGCTAGCGAGGGTTGATTTCTTCCAGTGGGCTAGTTGGAGTTCACTAGGTAGCTGCTCGGCGTTCGCAACCCAGTGCTTCTCCCTCTTATCTTTATTTTCCCTTGTACTGGATTCTGTAATAGACTGTGTAGTTCTTTTTCATACTCTTAGACTTATGTTAGATAATCATGACTGGTGACACCCCGATGTCGGGCTGTGTTTATTTCCGCATTTTATCTATTTCACCTTGTTTTGGGATTTATCATATGTTAATGATTTAAATTTAATTATTATAGCTGTTAAAATGGATTGGCAGTTTGTATCGGCTGGCCTTATTTCACGATAGGCGCCATCAAGACCGGGTTCGATTTGGGGTCGTGACAAATTGGTATAAGAGCTTAGGTTACATAGGTCTCACGAGTCATGAGCAGGTTTAGTAGAGTCTTACGGATTGGTACAGAGACGTCTGTATTTATCCTCGAGAGGCTGCAGAACCTTAAGGAAAAACTTCATATTCTTGAAATTCTTATCGTGCAAATCTGTTGATCCGAGTACTAAACCTTTGTCATTCTATTCTCTCACAGATGGTAAGGACACGAGCAGGCGGTCAGGATGGACGACCACCAGTACCACTAGCTGTGGCCACTAGAGGCCGAAGACGCGGTCGAGGTAGCGGTAGGGGCAGGGGTGTATCCCGCACAGCAGCTAGGGCAGCACCTGCAGATCCACCAGCAGCCCCAGTTTAGGATCAGGTCCTAGTTGTGGATGCTCCAGCAGTACCAGCTCAGGCACCAGCTATGCCCATTGTGATTCCAGGTCTTCAGGAGGCCCTGACTCAGATTCTATCAGTATGCACTAGACTAGCTCAGGCGGTCTCAGTTACTACAGCCGCAACTACTTCTCAGGTCGGGGGAGGCACTCAGACTCCCGCCGCTCGCACACCTGAGTAGGTCGTGCAGGGACTTCAGACACCGGGGGCACCTCCAGCCCAGCCGGTTGCAGTAGTTCAGGACTATGTAGCCCCTACTATGCCAGAGGATGAGCAACACAGGTTGGAAAGGTTTGGTAGACTTCAGCCTCCGACTTTTAGTGGTGCAGACGGTGAGGATGCCCAGGGTTTCTTGGACAAGTGTCAGAGAATTCTTCGTATAGCGGGTATTTTGGAGACCAGCGGGGTTGCTTTCACTACTTTTCAGTTTTTTGGAGTTGTCTTCACTTGGTGGGAGGCTTATGAGAGGCGTAGGCCTGTTAATGTGGCACCCCTTACCTGGCATCAGTTCTCCATTCTCTTTTTGGAGAAGTATGTGCCACAGTCTCACAAAGAGAAGCTGCGCAGGTAGTTTGAGTCGTTGTGTTAGGGAGAGTTGACTGTGACACAGTATGAGATGAGGTTCTCGGAGTTAGCTCGTCATGTTGTTTGGTTGGTTCCTACGGAGAGAGAAAGGATTTAGGAGGTTCGTTGATGGCCTCACGTGTCAGCTTCGTATTCTCATGACCAGGGAGAGGGTGTCTGGTGCTACTTTTGAGGAGGTTGTAGACATTGCTCGCGAGATTGAGTCAGTTCGTCGCTAGGAGCGAGATGAGAGGGAGGCCAAAAGGCCTCGGGGATCTGGTAGTTATGGTGGTTCTCCTTCGAGGGGTCAGTTTTAGCACACAGAGGTCGTCCATTCAGGCATGCTCAGCCAGCTCGCCCAGGTTATCGTGGGGCGTCATCGGGTCATGGTTCTCACAGTTCTCATCAGGGCCAGTCATCACTCAATGCCCTTCCACCTAGAGTTCGTCCTATGCTCCATCAGTCCAGGGCTTGTCTGTGCCAGGTGCATTTGCAAATCATTCTAGCTAGGGTTACCTTCATTCCCCGTCTCTAGAACCCGGGAGTTATTACGAGTGTGGAGAGTTGGGTCATATATGGAGACAATGTCCTCATTGTCTTGCGGGTTCATCCTAGCAGAGGGGTCAGCCATCGGCTTCAGCGCCAGTTACTTCACCACCACTACCCACCCAGCTAGGGATGGAGGTCAGTCAGCTAGGGGTCGCTCTAGAGGGGGCGGTCGATCAGGTGGCGGTCAGGCCCTTTTCTATGCATTCCCAGCTAAACCCGATGCTATTGCTTCAGATGCCATGATCACAAATATCATCTCAGTTTGTTGCAAAGATGCCTCTGTATTATTTGATTCCGGATTCACTTATTCTTATGTGTCATCGTACTGTACTTGTTATTTGGATACACTCCGTGAGTTTCTTGTTTCATCTGTTCATGTATCTACTCTGGTAGATGATATTATTATTGTGGACCGTGTGTACCGGTCATGTGTTGTGACTATTGGGGGTCTGGAGACCTGGGTGGATTTGTTGTTGTTATGTGTGGTAGATTTTTATGTTATATTGGCCATGGATTGGTTATCTCTGTGTTGTGCTATTTTAGACTGTCATGCTAAGACAGTGACATTGGCTATGCTGGGTGTGCTAGATTGAGTGGCGAGGTTTGACTGATTATGTTGCCAGTAGGGTAATTTCATTCTTGAAGGTCCAACGTATGGTTGGGAAGGGTTGTCTTTCTTACTTTGCCTTTGTGAGGGATGTCGGTGGAGAGACTCCTAGTATTGATTTGGTTCTTGTTGTGAGAGATTTTCCCGATGTGTTTCCTGCAGACCTGTCGGGCATGCCACCGGACAGGGATATTAATTTTGGTATTGATCTGGTGCTGGGCACTCAGCCCATTTCTATTCCACCGTATCGTATGGCACCAGCGGAGTTGAAGGAGTTAAAGGAGCAGCTTTAAGAACTCCTTGATAAGGGGTTCATTCGGCCTAGTGTGTCGCCTTGGGGTGCGCCTGTTCTATTTGTGAAGAAGAAGGATGGCACTATGAGGATGTGCATTGATTATAGGTAGTTGAACAAAGTGACAATCAAGAACAAGTATCCTTTGCCTCGCATTGATGATTTATTTGACCAGCTTCAGGGAGCTAGGGTCTTCTCCAAGATTGATCTTCGCTCAGGTTATCACCAATTGAAGATCAAGGACTCGGATATTCTTAAGACAACTTTCAGGACCCAATATAGTCATTATGAGTTCTTGGTGATTTCTTTTGGGCTGACCAATGCCCCAGCAACATTCATGCATTTAATGAACAGCGTGTTTCAGCCCTATCTCGACTCGTTTGTCATAGTTTTCATTGATGATATTCTGGTGTATTCGCGTAGTCAGAAGGAGCACACGGAGCATTTGCGAGTGGTGTTACAGAGATTGAGGAAGGAGAAGCTTTATGCAAAGTTCTCCAAGTGTGAGTTTTGGCTCAATTCAGTGGCTTTCTTGGGGCACGTGGTGTCCAGCGAGGGTAATCAGGTTGATCCGAAGAAAATAGAGGCGGTTTAGAGTTGGCCTAGACCGTCCTCACCCACAAAGATTTGCAGCTTTCTTGGTTTGGTAGGTTATTACCGCCGGTTTGTTAGGGATTCTCATCTATCTCATCGCCCTTGACCAAGTTGACTCAAAAGGTTGCTCCTTTCATGTGGTCGGATGAGTGTGAGGAGAGCTTTCAGAAGCTCAAGACTGCTTTGACCACAGCTCCAGTGTTAGTTTTGCCATCAGCTTCAGGTTCATATACCATGTATTGTGATGTTTTGAGAGTTGGTATTAGGTGTGTGTTGATGCAGGAGGGTAGAGTTATTGCTTATGCTTCTCGTCAGTAGAAACCCTATGAGAAGAACTACCCTGTTCACAATTTGGAGTTGGCTGCCATTGTTCACGGGTTGACGATTTGGAGGAATTATTTGTATGGTTTGTCTTGTGAGGTGTTTACTGATCATCGTAGCTTCCAACACTTGTTCAAACAGAAGGATCTCAATTTGAGGCAGCAGAGATGGTTGGAGTTGCTAAAGGATTATGATATTACTATTTTGTACCATCCGGGAAAGGCCAATGTGGTGGCCGATGCCTTGCGTAGGAAGGCGGTGAGTATGGGGATCTTGGCATATATTCCAGTTGGGGAGAGACCTCTTGCAGTTGATGTTCAGGCCTTGTCCAATCGGTTTATGAGGTTAGATATTTCGGAGCCTAGTCGGGTATTGGCTTGTGTGATTTCTCGGTCTTCCTTATTTGATCTCATCAGGGAGCGCCAGTATGATGATCCTCATTTTCTTGTCTTTAAGGACAGAGTTCAGCACGATGATGCCAGAGATGTGACCATTGGTGATGATAGGGTGTTGAGGATGTAGGGCCGGATATGTGTGCCCAATGTAGATAGGCTTCGGGAGTTGATTCTGGAGGAGGCCCATAGCTCGCGGTATTCCATTCATCCGGGTGCCATGAAGATGTATCAAGATCTGAGACAACATTATTGGTGGAGGAGAATGAAGAAGGACATTGTGGGATTTGTAGCTCGGTGTCTTAATTGTCAGCAGGTAAAATATGAGCATCAGAGACTGAGTGGCTTGCTTCAGCAGATGGATATTCCAGAGTAGAAGTGGCAGCGGATCACCATGGACTTTTTAGTTGGGCTCCCATGGACTTTGAAGAAATTCGATGCTATTTGGGTGATTGTGGATTGACTGACCAAGTCCGCGCACTTCATTCCTGTGTGTACTACCTATTCTTCAGAGGGGTTGGCAAAGATCTATATCCAGGAGATTGTTCGTTTGCATAGTGTCCCAATTTCCATCGTTTCAGATAGGGGCACTCAGTTTACTTCGCAGTTTTGGAGGTCTGTGCAGCGAAATTTGGGTACTCAGCTTGAGTTGCGCACAACTTTTCACCATCAGACGGACGGGCAGTCCGAGTGCACTATTCAGATATTGGAGGACATGTTGCGTGCTTATGTTATTGATTTTGGAGGGTCATGGGATCAGTTTCTACCGCTCGCAGAGTTTGCTTATAACAACAGCTACCAGTCAAGTATTTAGATGGCTCCATATGAGGCTTTATATGGGAGACGATGTAGATCTCCAGTGGGTTGGTTTGAGCCGGATGAGGTTAGGCTATTGGGTACAGACTTGGTGCAGGATGCTTTAGACAAGGTGAATGTGATTCAGGAGAGGTTTCGTACAGCTGAAATCACTTAGATAGAAGCATGTTGGATGATGGAACGATGACTTGATGCTTAAATTCTAAAATTGAGATTACTGACCTTGAGAAATGACGTAAGTGATAGATGGAATCGTTCAGTAGGCTAGTTTCCATTTTCGATTGAGAAAGCGGCGGGCCTAGTGAGCTATCCAATAGCGCACCAACAGTCAAGACAAAAGAGTTATGCTGACAGGAAGGTTCGGGATGTATCCTACATGGTTGGTGAGAAGGTTCCATTGAAGGTTTCACCCATGAAGGGTGTTATGAGATTTGGGAAGAAGGGTAAATTGAGTCATCGGTTCATTGGGCCTTTTTAGGTGCTTTGGAGGATTGGGGAGGTGGCTTATGAGCTTGCTTTGCCACCCAGATTGTCAAGTGTGCATTCGGTATTTCATGTTTCTATGCTGCGAAAGTATATTGACAATCTGTCTCATGTTTTGGATTTTAGCACGGTTCAGTTAGATGATGATTTGACTTATAATGTGGAGCTAGTAGCTATTTTGGAGCGTCAGGTTCGAAAGTTGAGGTCAAAGGATATACCTTCAGTGAAAGTGCAATGGAGAGGTCGGCCCATGGAGGAGGCTACCTGGGAGACAGAGCGGGAGATGCGGAGCAGATATCCTCACCTGTTTGAGGCTTCAAGTATGTTTCTTGACTCGTTTGAGGATGAACGTTTGTTTAAGAGGGGGAGGATGTAACGATACGGCCGGTCGTTTCATGAGTTACCGCTCTATTTCCCCCATTTCTGCTTATTATTGCCTTGTTCAGCTGTATTATGTATTATTGGGTTGGTTGGCTCGAGTTCGGAGAGGTTTTGGTAAGGTTTGAGACACTTAGTCTCTTTTGAGTAAGCTTAAGTTGGAAAAGTCAACTGGATGTTGACTTATGTGAAAAAGGGCTCGGATCTGAGTTTCGATGGTTCGGATAGCTTCGGGAAGTGATTTGGAACTTAGGAGTGTGATCGAAATGTGTTTTGGAGGTACGCAGTAGATTTAGGCTTGAATTGGCGAAATTGGAGTTTTGATGTTTTCTAGTTGATAGGTGAGATTTTGATATAGGGGTCGGAATGGAATTTCGGGAGTTGCAATAGGTCCGTTGTGTCATTTGGGATGTGTGTGCAAAATTTCAGGTCATTCGGATTGATCGAAAGCGGAACTTGGAAGATTTTGAAATTCTTAGGCTTGAATCCGATGCAAATTTGGTGTTTTGATGTTGTTTTGAGCATTCCGAAGGTTGGAACAAGTTTGAATGATGTTATGGGATAGGTTGGCATGTTTGGTTGAGGTCCCGAGGGCCTCGGGTGAGTTTCGGGTAGTTGAACGGATCATTTCAAGCTGAAAAGATTGCAGAAAAATTTGTCGTTGGTGTTGCAGGCTTTTGGCCTTTACGTTCACGAGTGGGCCCTCGCGTTCGCGAAGGGTTGGGATGTGAGGCAAGATTGTTGGTCTTTGGGTTCGCAATGAGGGTCCCGTGTTCGTGAAGGAATGGGTCTGTGTTCAACGCATTCGCGATGGTGATGCTGTGTCTGCGAAGGTTTGAGTTGCTGAGGAATCGCGTTCGCGTAAGAGGATTTCTGGTCAACTTAAATTTTTTCTTCGCGAACGCGAGGCGTGGACTGTGTTCGCGAAGAAGGATTTGAAATAGCTGGGCAGAATGATTTAAAAGACCAATTCCACGATTTTTAGACTAAGTTCCACCATTTTTGGGCGATTTAGAGATTTTTGAAGAGGGAATCAAGGGGGAACACTTGGAGGTAAGATTTATAGACTTAATACTCAATCCTAATGTGATTTCTACCTAATTAATCATGGAATTTGTAGAATTTAAGCCTAAATATTGAAGACCTAGGGCTTGTAATTGGAGACCTAAAATTAGGGATTTGAAGGGTCGTTTGTGGTTGGATTTTGGTGCTTTTGATATGAATGAACACGGGGAGTGATAAGGAATCTATTGATTTAATTTTTATTGGATTCCGAGATGTGGGCTCGGGGGTCGGGTTTGGCTAATTTTGAGATTTGTGTTGTAATTTGATTACTTTCAAGTGGTCTTTGTTCCCTCAGCATATTTTGATGGTTTTGCACTGATTTTGGTTAGATTTGGAGCATCCGGAGGCTGATTCGAGAGGCAAAGACATCGCGGGCTAGAGTTTGGACCGAATAGAGGTGAGTAATGATTGTAAATATTGTCCTGAGGGTAAGAAACCCCGGATTTCACATCGTTGTGCTATTTTGAGGTGATGGGGTCGAGCACCGTTGGGGATTGTGATTTAGTCCATTCCGTATGACTGTTTTACTGCATATTTGATTGAAAACTATTTGCTATCATCATGTTTTGGGCTGAATGCCATATTTGGGCCTCGTGCCAACTGTTTTGGACCCTTAGGGGATTTTTACTACTATTTCTCATTGTTTTGACTTTATACTTGCACTCATTCATGCTATATTCTACTGTTTTCATAACTCAGCCATGTTTACTCTGTTTTTGACATCTCAAATGATAATTTGGGTTGAGCATCATATTTTACTGTGCCCGGGGGACTTATAGAGATTTCTGATTGAGTAGTGTCGGGGCCTGTGTTGTGAGGTTATTATGGGATCGGGCTGCACGTCGCAGCAGTGTTGCACTAATTTATGATTATGAGGTTGAGTGCCTGAGTTGTTATGCCACGAGATGGCTTGATATGAGGCCGAGAGCCTATTGATTATGCCACAAGATGACTTGATATTGTGCTTGGGCAGTAACGGGCCCCTCCCGGAGTTTGTACATCCCCAGTGAGCGCGGGTACCCAGTGTGATATGTGATATAGCTCGAGGGGCTGATGTTGTTCCATGTTATTGCCTGAGGGGCTGATTTTGTTGATATTGTGTCCGAGGGGCTGATTTTATGTGTTTATCTTTTCTCGCTGCTTTCATTCACTTGTTAAACTGTTAAATGATATTTTAAAGAGGTTTTTACTTAACCGAGGTGTTTTTACTAGTTTTCACTGTTCTATTGCATTGTATTGATTTTCTACTGCCTCTTTGTAGCATTTTGCTATGTTTTACGTGTTTTCTTATCGCTCAGCTGCCTTTACTTTTATTACTCACTGGGTTGGCATACTCACATTACTCCTTGCACCCTGTGTGCAGATACAGGAGCCTCGTGTCCTGCTAGCGAGGGTTGATTGCTTCCAGCGGGCTAGTTGAAGTTCACTAGGTAGCTGCTCGGCATTCGCAGCCCAGTGCTTCTCCCTCTTATCTTTATTTTCTCTTGTATTGGATTCTGTAATAGACTGTGCAGTCCTTTTTCCATACTCTTAGACTTATGTTAGATGCTCATGACTGGTGACACCCCGATGTCGGGCTGTGTTTATTTATGCGTTTTAGATCTATTTCACTTTATTTTGGGATTTATCATCTGTTAATGATTTAAATTAAATTATTATAACTGTTAAAAATGGATTGGGAATTTGTGTTGGATGGCCTTGTTTCACGATAGACGCCATCACGACCGGGTCCGATTTAGGGTCGTGACACATATATGCAGTCTCTGCCCGATCCTCGACCCATTTAGATGGATCTATCGGTGTCTGCTTCTTGAGGGTGTGAGTCTCTATGAAGAACTCATCATGAGTCATCTTCCCCCCATATTTTTTTTCTTACAAATATAATAAAATGTGTTAACTAAATTAAAATATAGAAATATAGTTCGATAAAAATAGATGTAAATATTTTAAGAAATTACCAGTAGTCTCCTCGTAGTCCCCATGCTCCTTGCTTCCAGACAATGTAAAGAGCTACCCTTATCATATGCTCGGGCCTTCCTTCCTTGTTCACTCCTCTTCTCAAATTTCTCGGTGGTCCACTGCCTCAGCAGATCCTCCCATAAATCTGGTAGAACCCATGAAGGCTTCTTTCTTTTGTGTTCACTGCCTCAGCATTTGAACACAAAATTTGCAAGAATTTCACTATTATGCTTTTCCTCTCAGGCACACTTAGTCTACAAATAAAGTGTGTAACGTTAGATGGAAATATTGTTAATATAGTGCTTAAAAAGATAAAAATTGCATTAAAACCTTAAATTGGTTGAAAATTTACTGCACGAGCTCCGGTGGAAAGTCACTCCAAGTCGCATAGGGTGCATTATACAACCGAACAAGAGGTTCAGTGATTATCTTTATAGTCCGATGATTAGGTATGAACCTGCAACATAACAATTACATTAAATAAACAAGAGTAGCTATTATAATTCAGCAAAAATAAAGAAGTAATAAATAAATCTTACTCATTGCCCTCAGTCCTGATGATCATCCTATGATAACGATCATACCACACTTCCTCTGGATCATCATCCTTCGATGATGCTGAAGCGTGTGGAGAAGGGGGGTATTTGGCTCAGCTCTACTATCCCAAAGGCGAAGTCTAGAAATGCTAGGAGGCAAACTCTCTAGAGAGGGAGACGGGGTCGCTGATGAAGATGGTCCACACCCTTGTTGCGATCTAGACCCCTGCTGTGATCCATAGCATTGCTGCGATCCGGCTGGCTAAAATTTAGATGGATGCGATCTAGTTGGTGATGAAGCAAATGGAGCAGATGACGGGCATATCACCACATGGCCATGTGACTGCTGACTCGATGGAGCCATATAACCATATGCAGGATCATATGGAGGAAGGGGGTACAGCCCTGTGGTGCAGAATGGTAAAAATACTGTTGGGAGGGCGAACGGTAGGTAGTCTGATGAGTAGATGGATGTGGTAGAAAAGATGTCTGTCTAGAAGATTGTTGTCGGCCATTATCAGCGGAGCGATGTAAGTGTGGAGTGGAACGAAGCGAGGGTGTAGCACCATCATCATGATCAATAGGTCTCTTATCCTTCCTAGACCTACCTCGACCCTTACCAGTCATCTGCATAAATTAAAGAAAATATTAGAACTGAGAATATAAATCTATATAAGTTGAGAGCGCTTGAAAAAACTAACATGCTAGTCGTTTTCGAAGTATCCTTGCTCGTTCGAAAATTCTTCCTCTTCACTTATTTCCGTTTCATTTGGTGATTCTTCGTCCTCATTTTCTATGATTGTTATTTCCTCCATATCAACTTCTTCTAATATGCGTTGAGGATGCTCCAAGTCATTTTCTAACTGATCATCCACCATTGGTTAACACTTGAGGTAACATTTTGATAAGTAACATCTAGCACATTCTCAACTTCCACCCTACTAACAAACTTAGTTTTGATTACGACCAACCAATCAGCCTTATCCCTCCGCAATGATTATGGAGCATAATACACTTGCCTAATTGTTTCTAAAATTATAAAAAGATCATGGCGATCATACTCCCTCTTTTTATTAACCTCAATTATGTTGTATTGCGAGTGTACATTTGTACTTCTTCTAGGTGTTGGGTCAAATCACTTGCATCGGAAAAGTATGATCTTCTTATTTGGCCAACCTGAATATGATAATTCTAGAATCTCTTTGATCACACCATAATAATCATTTTTTCCATCCTGGTTGCCTTCACTACCTTTGATACACACCCCACTGTTATTGCCATTTTTATACTTGGAGCATTCCTCGGTGTGAAATTTGTAACCATTCACAATATACTTAGACATAGTTGTAACCATCGGTGCAGGTCCTCTAGATATATCTTTCAAAAATTGATTAACACTGTTGTTTGGATTATTGTCCTACATGTAGTGTTAAATAAATCACAAGTAAGCAAGTATATTCAGAAGTGACCAAGTATGTATCTTCACATGTGAGAATGTATGTAAGATGCACTTACACACTCTTTAACCCATGCCTCAAATGTAGAATGTACATCATCATGGATAAATGGACTCATGAAGTCACTTAGCGACACATTGAAAATTTTGTTAGTTGCATCAACCAAATTAAATAGTAGTCCATATAAATTAATCTTACGTCAACACTTACTTAAGGAAGGGTTGAACTTCCGGACAATTCTGATTTTAGGTTTTGCTCCATTGCCACAGTCGGAGAAATAAGTAACGACAAACTTTGCTCCATTTCCATAAATTTCAAGAATTGAATTTATAAACATTTAACAGTTGTATTCCATTTCCAAAAAGAACTTACTAGTTCTATAATAACAAGGTAACTGGAGTAGCTAGCAAGAGTTCTATCCACATTTCGGCCTCTTTTACTTTGCAGATTTTACAGCTAAAAATGTCTACGCCTTTACTTTCAATATCTGCTTAATTTCTTATCACTTGTGATGTATAATCACACAATATTCACATAGGGAAAAGAAAGTATTATCGTGGTTAAATCACAATATATTTGCAATTAAATAATTTGCGGTTTCTTAATTATCTGTTAAAATATACTCCTTCTGTTTCAAACTTTCAATATAGATGAACAATTTCCTTATTAGTCCGTTCCAAAAAGAATGACACATTTCTATAATTGTAAAATTATTCAATTTTAAACCCTTCATTTTACCAATTTTACCCTTAATGAAAAGCTTTTATACTCACACAAATGTCATAGCCCTACAAAACCTTTACCCTTAAACTTTTAAGACCACAAGTTTCAAAAGTCTTTTCTTCTTTTTTTCTTCCTAAAATTCGTATTGATTCAAACTACCTCATCTAATTTAAAGTGGAAGAAGTAATATCTATTGACAAATTATACTTCAATTGGCTTTTATGGATATTGTGTGCTGAATAAATGCATTAAGTATCCAACTGCGAAGCAACGCAAGAAGTTGCTTATTACTAAGATTTGGAGGGTGTTTGGATTGGCTTTTAAGCTGGTCAAATCAATGTTTAAGTTTTTTTTAGTTGTTTACTCGTAAAACAGCGCAGTTAAATTTATATGTAGTTTATAGATAAGTGAATAGATTTGATCCAAAAATAATAGATGAATTAAATCAAAATGTAGGACTTAACCTTCAAATTGAAGTAAAATGGAAGATATCTTAGTCCCGGCGCAGAGCTTCCAGAGACAGTAAGGACTATAAATAAGGAAGAAAGTCAAATGTTATAAAGCTTTTGATAGAATATAGTGTATGCTTGTTAGAAAATCCGTTCCCTTTCAATGATAATTGAACTCACTATTTATTATTACATCTAGGGAACAAGATCCTAGGATCAAACTCTTCTTAAATGACAATTATGAAAGACATTGAAGAATGTCTAACGGTGGGCGGTGAATACCATTTTTCTGTAACGGATTATGCACGTAATGTTATAGAATATTCTTTATTGAATGCAATCGGATGGTAGGCATTTTTTGCCTTTATGAATATCATTCTTTCCGATGTCAAGCGAGATCATTTTCTTCGGGTCCGACTATCTTCTGTTTTCGGATCCACGTATCGCTTTCTCATGCGATCATTACATATGAACATATTTTACCCCATACATTAGCTTTTTTTAGTGTTTAGCAAAGTTAAAAAAAGTTTATAAAATAAGTTAAAAACTGCTTAAAACAAGTCAAAAGCAATAAGCCGGGTAACCCCAACTTATTATTTTTTGGTTTAAAAGTTATTTCTGCTGAAAAATTACTTTTTTTAAACCAATCCAAATGGGAACTTGTTGGGCTTAAGCTTGCTCAAGATTCTTTTGGGTAAAATCCAGAAACTTCTACTTTTAAATTAGGGGTGTTCAAAATTGAACCGAAACCGAAAATCGAACCGCAAAAGTGTCTTAATGACTTATTGGTATCGGATTATCGAATAAACCGTTAACCTGTTAAGAATTTTTATATTTATATATACCTTTATCCATATGTATATTAAATACCCCTTCCACTTATCCACTATTAGAAGTGTTAATTGTGAATAACTAATTTTTGACCACACCCGAATTCTATACCATTTAAGTATAAATATTTCTTTTAGGTATAATTTTGATATTTTAAACTTTTATCTTTCTCTTAATAGGTTTCATTTACGAAAATTACAAGAACAACAACAACAACAAAAAATCCAGTTTGATCCCAATATGTAGGGTCTACAGAGGGTAGTCTGTACGCAGACCTTACCCCTATCTAAGGCAGATAGAGAGGTTATTTTCAATAGACTCTCGGCTCAGGAAGGGCAAGAAGAAGAAGAGGGAAGCAAGGAAGGAAAATAGTATCCAATAATAGCAATACGTAATACAATACCTGAGGCGAACAAAACCAAATATCGTAATAAAATCAAATAATATGAAGGGAAATGCATGCTACTAAGCCTATCGGTGAACACTATAAACTACCTACTAACCTTCTACCTTAATCCTTGACCTCCACACCCTCCTATCAAGTGTCATGTCCTCATTGAGCTGAAGCAGCGCCATGTCCTGCCTAATCATTTCTCCCCAGTACTTCTTAGGCCTACCTCGACCCCTCCTCAAACTCTCCATGGCCAACCTCTCACACCTCCTGACAGGGGCATCAATGCTTTTTCTCCTAACATGTCTGAACCATCTCAGCCGCGACTCCTACATCTTGTCCTCTACGGAGGCTACTCCCACTCTTTCCTGGATAGCTTCATTCCTAATTCTATCTCACTTGGTGCACTCACACATCCATCTCAGCATCCTCATATCTGCTACTCGCATCTTCTGCATAAGGGAGTTCTTGACTGGCCAACACTCAGCCCCATATAGTATAGCGGGTCGAACCACCACTCGATAAAACTTACCCTTACATCTTAATAGCATATTCTTATCACATAAAACACCGAAAGCGAGTCTCCGCTTCATCCACCCTGCTCCGATACGATGTGTGACATCTTCATCAATCTCTCTGTTACCCTGGATAATAGACCTGAGATACTTAAAACTTGCTTTCTTGGAGATAACTTGAGCATCAAGCTTAACCTCTACGTCTGCATCATGGGTCTCACTGAATTTGCACTCTAAGTATTCTGTCTTGGTTCTACTCAGTTTGAAACATTTAGACTCCAAGGTCTGTCTCCAAACCTCCAACCTCGCGTTAACTCCACTACGCGTCTCGTCTACCAATACTATATCATCAGCAAATATCATGCACCAAGGCACCTCCCCTTGGATGTGACGCGATAGTACATCCACCGCCAAGGCAAACAAAAATGGGCTAAGAGTCGATCCCTGGTGCAACCCCATCACCACAGGAAGATGGTCCGAGTCACCACCCACAGTCCTCACTCGAGTCTTAGCATCATCATACATATTCTTAATCACCCTAATGTACGCTACCGGAACGTTGCTAACCTCCAAACACCTCCACAAGAGCTCCCTCAGAACTTTATCATATGCCTTCTCAAGTTCAATAAACACCATATATAAATCTTTCTTCCTTTCCCTATACTACTCTACTAATCTCCTTACCAGATGAATCGCTTCCGTAGTCGAATGCCCCGGCATCAATCCAAACTAATTCTCGGAAATAGACATGCACCTCCTCACCCTAGCTTCCACCACTCTCTCCCAAACCTTCATAGTGCCACTCAATAACGTGATACCTCTATAATTGTTGCAATTTTGGATATCACCCTTGTTCTTGTAAAGCGAAACCATTGTACTCGACCTCCATTCTTAGGGCATCTTCTTTGCCTTAAAAATAACATTAAACAACCTAGTGAGACACTCCAAACCTGCCCGCCCCGCTGCTCTGCCCCTACACATCTTACACATCGCTCCTTCCACCTCCTCTACCGTAATCCGCCTACAGTACCCAAAATCTCGCCGACTCTCGGAGTGTTCCAACTCACCCAGCACAATACATTTATCCCCCTCCTCATTTAACAGTTCATGGAAGTATGTCTGCCATCTTCTCCTAATGAGTGCCTCATCCATCAACGTTTTACCATCCTCATTCTTGATGCACTTGACTTGGTCTAAGTCATGGGCTTTCCTCTCCTCACCTTGGCCAACCAGTAAAACCTCTTGTCCCCACCTTTTCCCTCGAGCTCCTCGTACAAATGAGCAAATGCTGCTTTCTTAGTCGTCGTAACTGCTAACTTTGCCTCTTTCTTTGCCTTTATGTAACACTCCCGATAAGTCTTTTTTTCCTCCTCTTTTGTACTCTCTACTAGATTCAAATAAGCAGCTTTCTTAGCTTCCACTTTACCATGAACCTCTCCATTCCACCACCAGTACCCTTTATGACCTCCAAGAGAACCCATACTTATCCAGGCCCTCACAACCAACAACTTCTCCCCTAACTCCTGAGCTTTGTCCTTGGTCAAGTTACCCCACTTGATCTTAGGTTGCCTACACCCCGCCCTCTTCCTCCTACTCCTCTTGATCTCCAGGTCCATAACTAGGAACCTATGCAGAGTCATGAGGTACTCACTCAGGATGACCTTGCAGTTAGTACACAGACCTTTTCGCATTTCCTACAGAGAAGGTAATCAATCTGAGTTTGCCCATTGAATTTCGGAAAGTGACCAGGTGCTCTTCCCTCTTCGGGAAACTCGAGTTAGCTATAACTAGATCAAAAGCTCTAGCAAACTCCAACAATGAATTACCTCCCTCATTCCTATCCCCAAAACCGTACCCGCCATGCACATCATCATAACCCCTAGAACTAGCCCCAATATGACCATTGAAATCTCCGCCAATGAACAACTTCTCTGTGTGCGGGATACGACGCACCATCTCGTCCAAATCATCCCAAAATTGCTTCTGGACCTCCTGGTTCAAACCTACCTAAGGAGCGTATGCACCAATTACCAACTTAATACTCATCAACCTATCATTTACCCTCCTAACCTCAACCACAAGCTCCCTAAGGTCCCTGTCTACTAGAATACCAACCCCATTCTTACCTCATGCGCTCCCTGAGTACCATAGTTTAAACCCATCTACATCTCGTACCCTTCCATCTAGTCTCCTGAACATACGCTATGTTGATCTTCCTCTTCTGAAGAATCTTAGCTAACTCTATCAACTTCCCTGTCAACATTCCAATGTTCCAAGACCCAATTCTCAACCTAGAGGCTTTCTTACCCCCCCCCCCCTTCCACCCTTGGACCCTACCCCCAGCCCCTCCCGAGGACATGACCTTACTCTCTCATCGTTCACTACCGCCACTATAGGCAAAAGGTATTAGGAACGAAGGACTACAAGCTGCGAACCCAAGAGCTAAAAATAACTCAAAGGAGTGACTACGAGAACAGAAACACGAGCAGGCACTAGAACAATGGACCTACCACGTCTACAAAACTACCCCTATGCAAACACAGAACTAAAATGAATAGAGAAAACCTTAAGCTTAAAACACTAATAGAAAAAATAGAAAAAACAATTAATCCAATCAAAATAGAGTATAACTTTTGTTCCTATTTTTAAAAAAAGAAGAAAATTTACCAAAAAAATATATATTTGGTTTCTTCTAATTTTAAATGTAAGCTATAATATTTTTCTTTGTATAATTTAAACTATAGTGTAAATATTGAGTTTTCTTATTTATATAGTTTTCTTTAAGTCTAAGACTATGTTGGTTTATATATATAGAGAGAGAGAGAGCTATGTATTTTACCTTCTATTTATTTAATAAAGATGGGTTATATATATAAAACAAACCAGAAAATACCAACAAAAAAAAACAGAAAATGTGTAAATCTGAAAAAATAATTTTAAAAAAATAAAAAACAAAGAGTAAGTATCCTAAACTACTCCCACGATCTGCATTCCCTAACCCCCTCACTTACCCTATTCTTCACATCTCCCCTCAAAAAGCTCCCCCACCAGCCTCGCATCCCTAACGTCCCAATCCCCACTTCCCCACTTCCTTACATAAGTTATAAAACACACCCACACATCTATATAACGGAGATTAACATAAGGGAGGAGGAGATCGGAGAGTAAGTTGAAACTTGAGAGTTTGGTGAGTAGTATTTTGTGGGTAAAATTGTTTAGAGAAATAGTAGAACAATTAGTTAGCTTTTACTGGGATCTTTCTCTTTCAAAATTTGCTGCTCCTCTGGGTTTCAAACCCCGTTTTTTTTTTGCTGTTGTTGCCTACTCATTTTTCTGAGTTCGTTGCTGATTATTGCTGTTGTACCCTTCCATCTCTACTATCTAGGTATTCATCTTAACTATGTAATTTTTGGAAGTATATGGACATTTATATATTGATATTCACAGCTTTAAACTTGTACATCTGGTTCAACTGGTTATAACTTTTGTTGCATTTTTTTATCTTCTTTGCCTCGTGAAGAGGACATCTGAAAATACTACTCTATCTTTGTTTATATATAATTAATTAACTTATCCAAATTAAATATATATATATATATATATATATATATATATATATATACAACAAATTAATCCTTTATTCCCCAGAGCTAGTCTTGGTCTTTGTCTTATTTTGATTAATATGATGGACTAACTAGTCTTAGATAACTGTAAAAATTGCACGGGGCGCCTTATTTGGGCGCCCCTTTTTTACCTGTAGTTGTTTTGTCTTTCTGTTTGTACCCATACCTGTTTTTTTGTTATAAAAGTATTTTAGAAAGACTATTTTGCCCTTCTTCATTAAAAGACTACTTTCTTTCCAAGTATACGCTAGTCCTTTACTGTCTCTGTCTTTCTCTCCCGTTATTCGCGTTTTTGATTTGTTCTTTTCTGAAATCAAAGGATTTTCGTCGTTGTTTTAATTTTTCAGCTGCTATTCGTCGTTGTTCCCACATTACGATTTAATCACAGGTACATTGCATTAATTTTTTGGGTTTTATTTTACGATTTTCTGGGGGGTTTTTTTCTGGTTTTGGTTTTGATAGTCATGTATTTATGATTAAATAGTTTATTAGTACTTAGTTTGATAAGTGCATTAGTTTTACTTTTAGATTGTGTTTTTAGGTTTTTTGAACGAGTTTTTATGTTGTTGATGAAAATCTATAAATTCTTTAGTAATTAGACGTCCAAATTTTTAAAATTTTGAGAGTTAAATAGATGATACTATTAAAGTGGTGATACCTTAGATAGGAGCTGAAGTTTTTTTTTCATGTTTTGGCATTATTTTTGGATTTAAATTTGTATTTTGTTTTTTGTAAAAACTACAACATGAGGCTGAATGTTTTGTGTTTTGTAACTGGTGAGCTGAAGATTTTGTTTTTTGTTACTGGTGAACTTCAGCACTAGAGCTGAAGGTTTTGTTTTTGTAACTGGCGAACTTCAGCTTTAGAGCTGAAGTTTTGTTTTGTAACTGTCGAACTTCAGCCTTCTTAGAGATTGAAGTTTTAACTGATCTTTTTGATAATGTCCTGATGTTATTTTTTGTATGTTTTACTTTTTTGAACAGATGGCACCTAAAGCACCTAAAGATCCTAATGCAGTTAAAGTACGCAAAGCACATAATGCACCTAAAGCACTTAGACTACCTGTAATACCCCCAAGTCCTTATGTCCCTTCTCCTTCACCTACAAGACCAGGTCAAAGATATTTGAGTTTCGAGATTGGTTTAACTCTAAGGGTTCCTGGAAGGGGAACCATGATTTGAAGAAACTAATTGCAACTTTCTTGACTCCTACACAACGGGATAAGCTTCACAATAGTACATTTCGATACATTATGCTATGGAGAATTTCAAATGCAGCATGAAGTTGGTTCATTGTCTGTGTCTTTCTTGAATATTCACGAATGATCGAGATTCGATTAGTTTCAAGATTTTTGGCCATGATGTTTCCTTCACCCTTGAAGACTTTCACATTATGTGTGGTTTTCAGATCACATCACATAATGTTGAAAAGCCAATTAATCGAGAGAGCAATATTCTGAAGCGCTATTTTGGTAAGTCCAAGGGTGTGACTTTGAAGGATATTCGAGATTTTATGACTCGGAATAAAATTTCAAAGAATGTTGTGAATCACATACACGTATGCGAGAGCGATGATGATGTTGTGAAGCTTGTGGAAATTCTTGTTGTAGAGTCTATTTTGTTTGGGAAAAAGACCGAGTCATATGTGATGGAGGAGTATGCATCTATTGTTGAAGATAATAAGGTTTGTGTTGAATATCCTTGGGGTAATGTGGCTTATGAGAAGCTCATTTACTCACTAAAACATGCATTGGACAAGCAGAACAAATTCCATGCAACTGAGTATAAACTTGGTGGATTTTCTTTTCCGTTATGTGCTTGGTTCTATGAGCGCTTTCAGATATTTGGGAGAAGTATATAAGAGAGGATGAGTACCTTGATACCCCTCAGGTTCCCAGGATGTTACGTTATGTATGTGTGGGAGAGCCTAAATTTCCCGAACTTTTTGAGATGTTCAGTAGTCATGAAGTAAGTTACTTTTTTTTTGTCTTTGTGTTAATATGTTGATGTATTAGTTTTCTTCTTCTCATAATATACTTTTTTGTATTAAACAGAAATATCGCAGCTTTAGGGTATTGGATATATATCCTACAGAAGAGGAATTGAATTCAATGCCTTTAATTGGCCAATTACTATGCAGCCAGATTCGTTCAAAGGTACTTAACGTGAGTCCTTCAACTGGTGAATCACCATGTACTCTGAGTTGATCAAAAGAATCGAATCGAACTCCTGTTATTGGTGAATCACCACGTAGTCAGAGTCGATGAAAAGAAGCGAATCGAACTCCTTTTATTGGCGAATCATTTCGTACTCAAAATCGTTCTTACCGTTCTACAAGTGACTTTGATGACAATGAATTACTCGACACAATATGTTCTGTAAGTTTTGATCTAAAGTTTTTTAGTTTTGTGTTTTGTAAAAGTACAACATGTTTTTGAGCTGAAGTTTTGTTCTATATCTGAATTTTTGTTGTGTGTCTATTCTAGAGATTAACGATGGAGGTTCAAAGGCATGCAGAAAAAGAAAGAAGCACAATCGTGAAAGAAGTTTTTGATAAGTTTAAAAAGGAGGAGCGATCTGCTTTTGTGGATGCGGTTTTTGTAAAAGTGAAGGTAAGCTAATTTATAGAGAAGTCTTTTTATTTCTGTTGATGTTATTCAGATTAATCATTGTTAGTAATTATTTTTCTAGGAATATTTTGATGAGAAGTTTGAACAGTTGTTTAAGATTGTCAACAAATCAAATGGAATGGATGATGACATTTTTGATTTGAGTAACCATTGAGAATATGATAGGGGGAACGACTGTTACGAACATCCATCGGATATTAATGTTGTTGATGATGCATTAGATAAAGTCGTAGATGTAAATGCTACACGTGAGGAAATGACTTTTGTAGGCAATCAACATGTTCAAGAACAATTTGAAGAGGAACGTCCCAGTGCTGATAGATTGAGCAGAGATGGAAATGATGAAGCACAGTATCAACTGAGAATATTGGAAGCAAGCAAGGTGCATATAATCAAGTTGTTGAGACTGAAGAACATAATGCTCATGATGCATTGTGTAAAGTCGCAGATGATAATGCTACACATAAGGAAGTGGCTGTTGAAGTCGATGAACATGTTCAACAACAATGTGGAGAGGAACAATCTAGTGTTTGTATACAGAGTAAAGATGGAAATGATGAAGAGTTAACAACTGAGAAAGGTTCAGATGATCAAGTTGTTGGCACTGAAAAACATGCACCGAGTTGTCCTTTGGAAAGTGATATTGGAAAAGAAAATTTGTTTGGCAATGGAGATCAAGCAACTGTTTGTACTTTAGAACTGAAAGCGAGTGATGTGTCTAGCACTATTGGGAAAGACGATCGGTATGCAGGATTACTAGCTATTTGCAAAGAACTTCTAGGTGGTGATACACAGGAAATTGTTACTACAGGTACAAAGTGTGAAGTTTATAATATTTCAATGATACCTTAGATTGGAGCTGAAGTTTTGTTTCATGTGTTTGTGTTTTTTGTAAAAACTACAGCATGTTTTTTTGCTGAATGTTTTGTTTTGTAACTGATGAACTTCAGCTCTAGAGCTGAAGTTTTTGTTTTTGTAACTGTCGAAGTTTTTCTGTCCAAGTTTTTTTGTAACTGTCGAAGTTTTTGTTTGTGACTGTCTAACTTCAGCCTTCTTAGAGTTGAAGTTTTAACTGTTTTTTTTATAATATCCTATAGTGAAATTTTCACTACAGTTATAAATTTTTTCTATGTTATATATATAGAAAAACTAGTTGATCTATTCACCCTCTTTATGAATATGCAGTGGAAGTTGAAACTAGTTGTGCTTCAATTGACACAACTCAAAAACTCTCTGATGATGCTGAATTGAATGAAGGTAGAGTTGAGAAAAACCTTCCAGAGAATACTCCAATGCTCCTCGACGTTGGTTCACAAATGAATGAAGCTGTAAATGCTGATATTGACAAAGGCATTGACAAAGGCATGCAGCCTGGGGAAACCACAGCGGAAGACAAACGTCAAGGTATTCTATAGATCATGAATTTATTATATTTGATTGAAGTATATTTTTTACAGTTTGAAATTTTACATACTTTATTTTCTTTTTTATGTTTTTGAATGATTTTTCAGAAAGACTCGAGGCAGCTCAAAAAGAATTTGGTGAGCTTATGCAGCTATATGAAAAAGGAGAAATACATATATTCACACTTGTTGCCTCAAAGACAGGTGTGAAGTATGTTGTTATAAAATTTAGTCAATATTATTTAGTTTTTTTTTTTGCATGAAGATACAGGATCTGTTGGAATGCAAACACCATCTGTGTCGCAACACTTAGACCAGGTAGTTATTTTCTGCAATTCAATTACAAGCTATTTTTTTGCCTAATGTGTATTTTCTATCAGTTTTATTTATGTTTATATTTTCCTTGCTTTTGCAGATCTCATCTGATGCATCAGAACTTCTTCCAAAACCTAAGAGAAGGAAGATTTCCAGTTCTCCTATGTGTGACACCAGTGATATCCCCAACTTCAATTTATGTTCATTTTCACTTGGTAGTACACAAGGGACTGATTCAGAAGGTAATTCTGCTGCTGTTGTTGTTCGTGAAGAGACACAAGAACGTCGTGAACAGCAGGGAGTTGATCAAGCATCTGCCACGATGGCTGTAGTTTTTCCCCTGCTGCTGAACAACAGCAGTTAGCTGTAACGGAACAGCAGGAAGAGCAAGCAAAAGAAAAACCAGATAAAAAGGAAAAAAGATTCGTATGGAGAGTATTTGGTTGAGATCTCCTTATGTAGTTTATAAAAAAAAAAGCAAAGGGGGCAAGATTGGAAAGTAGGAAAGAATACAAGAAGGTGTCCCTTCCATTATGTTAATCAAGACAGTGGATTGATCGAAAGATTTACAGAGTGGTTGGAGATGGATGCCAGTGAATATGATTCCAATCGATTCAGATTAGCTGGATTTGATATTGCAAAATCATTCTTTACCGAGCTTATGGATCCTGACTCTGATCTTGCGGATGAAGTAAGTTATTAAGTTTGTTTTTTGAATTGGTTTTCAACTGTATTTCCCAAAACTTTAGCTTATTTTTTATAGTAAAGTTTTTGCACTGTAATTTGAAAAACTTCAGCTTTATTCATAGTAAAGTGCTGAAGTTTTTTAGCTTATTTGCTAAAACTTCAGCCTAACACTTCAAACTGAATATGCTTAAGTTTTTGTCATGCTGTTTGTAGTTTTGTAATGCGTTTTTTCTAAACTTCATAGTGGTATTTTCACATGTTATCATTTGTTGTTGTTCATTTGCAGCATATTGATGTGGGCATATATTACTTGCGCAAAAAATATTGCTATCACCTTCCACGTTATCCAAAATCAAGATGTGCAGTAACAGATTTACTTTTCGATCAGTATATGACTAAGCTGGATGGTATTCATCCTTCAGAAGAAAAGATGAAGATAATTAACAAAAGGAAGCAAAAGAGAATGCAGGATCAAAAAAAGAGCAAATCAAAGAGAAAGAGGATATCCAAACAACAGGCTGAAGAAGAAGAAGAAGAAGAAGAAGAAGCGGTTATTCAGCCACTTACGGACTTTAGTTGGTTTGAGGAAGAATCAACGAATGAAAAGGTGGCCAACTACGTAAAAGGCCTCGACCTTTCCTGTGGTATCTCATGGGCATCTGCTAGAAAAGTATTCTTTCCATTTCGACTTAAGCCAAGGACGGGCCAGACATCTACACACTACTTTTTTGGAATTTTGGACTTTAAAGATAAAATTATATATGTGTATGATTCCATGGGCAGTGTAACATACGATCGTACGCTTGAACGTGTCAGAATTTATGCCCGATTGATCCCACACTGTCTCAAATGCTTGGATTTTGGGGCACACAATAAATTTTATGGGGAAAGTCCTGTGGAAAAATTTCAAATTATGTGGATGAAGACACCGCAACAGACTAACAAGTACGTGTTTCGCATATGTTTTACCATGCATCTTATGTTTATTATTTTTTGCCCTTGTGTTAACGATTCTTCAATTTCTTTTTCATGTGTTTTTTGTAGTGTTGATTGTGGTATATTTGCTCTTAAGTTTATTGATATGCGGTTGAAGAAAGAAGATGTCTTCAATTTCGATCAAAGTCAGTCATTGACATTCAGGAAAGAATTGGCTGTCAATCTTTGGGCTCATGGAAAGTGGAAAAAAGATAGCGGATATGAAACTCCAGAAGAACAAGAAGGACATGATTATGGAGATTTTGAAGAGACTCTGTGTGAATTTTTTGATTAGAGGATTGGTTGAACATAATTTGGATTTTGTGAATATACATTAATTATTTTTTTAGTTCACTTTTGTGTCATACAAATATGTTTGTGTCTTTTATCATGAATTTTAAGTACATTTTTGTTTCAAAAAACTTAAGCATGAAGTAAATGACTTCTGCTTTTTAAGCTGAAGTTTTGGTTAAAAGTCATAACAAAACTATTGAATCCAACACAAAAACTTCAGCTTATCAGGTGCTGAAGTCTTTAGAAATATACTAAAAAACTTCAGGACATTGGGCCGAAGTTTTTTGAAAAAGCTTTACGACAAAAACTATTGAATCCAACACAAAAACTCCAGCTTATCGGGTGCTGAAGTTTTTAGAAATATACTAAAAAACTTCAGCACATTGGGCCGAAGTTTTTTGAAAAAACTTTACGACAAAACTATTGAATCCAACACAAAAGCTTCAGTTTATCGGGTGCTGAAGTCTTTAGAAATATACTAAAAAATATCAGCGCATTGGGCCGAAGTTTTTTTAAAAAGCTTTATGACAAAAACTATTGAATCCAACACAAAAACTTCAGCTTATCAGATGCTGAAGTCTTTAGAAATATACTAAAAAACTTCAGGACATTGGGTCGAAGTTTTACTATTTTTTGTGGCCTTATTTTTTACTATTTTTTTTATTGCATTTACCAACTACTAGCATTTAGCACTTATTTGTTTTGCCAACTACTTATCTTGTTACATTCAATTTTTGTGAACAAAAAACAGTTAACAATCTCTTCAGCATTTATAGATATTAAATTGATTAGCTACACTCTTTGGCTATATTAACAATCTCTTCACTTGAAAATTTCATAGTCACCCATAGACTTCCATCATATTTCTTTAAATTTGTATTCAAAGAAAAACAAGAAAATATTGGCTAAGACATGCTTATTGGGTGTAGCAGGGAGTTCGTGGGGAGCAAAGATAGTGAAGGAGAAGTCGAAATACTTGATATGTGAAGGAGAGTGGCCAGATCAAAAACTCGAGCTCCAGGACAATTTGCTCTTTTTACTAGTTGATAAATTTAACTTTTAGGAAAAAGAGCAAATTTCCTGGGGCTCGAGTTTTTGATGTGGCCACTCTCCGTCACATATGAAGTATTTTGGACTTCTCCTTCACTTTCTTTGCTTCCCACGAATTCCCAGATGCACACCAGTAAGCATGTCTTTGACCAATATTTTCTTGTTTTTTCTTATGAAAGAAGATGGTAGTTGCTAAAAAAATATAGTACTAAACTTCGTCAACCTGTGTCAGGTGCTCGTATTGCCGCTTCTGTGAATCAGTTGAAGACATAGTGAAGGTTCATGGAATGTAGTTAACAAAACCAAGAAGAGAAACTAGGACATGACTATAGAGAATATGATGACACTCTGTGAATTTTTTGAATAGAGAATAACTTGTAAACAAAAAACTAATTTTTTTCTTTTTTTCCAAGGATGTAAGTGAAAACAAAATTGGATTTTGTGAATATACATTATTTTTTGTGAATTATGTGACTTGGTTTGATTCAAATATATTTGTATGTTTTTCCATGAATCTCAAGTATATTTTCGTTGAAATTCAGCATGCTAAACTTGAGCATGAAGTAAATAACTTTTGCTTTTTAAGCTGAAGTTTTGGTTAAAAGTCATAACAAAAGTGTCAAATGTACGACAAAAACTTCAGCCCATCACTAAATACACTAAAGCAGTTTCTGCGTAAGTTATTTGAAAAAACTTTACGACAAAAATTATCGAGTCCAGGACAATAACTTCAGCTTACCAGGCGCTGAAGTTTTTATAAATGCACTAAATAACTTCAGCATATTGAGCTGAAGTTATTGAAAAAGCTTTATGACAAAACTATTGAATCCACAATGAAAAGCTTCAGCTTATGATGCGCTGAAGTTTTTAGAAATGAACTAAATAACTTCAGCACATTGGGCTGAAGATTTTGGAAAAGCTTACGACAAAAACTTCGGCATGTTTTGGTATTTTTTTAAGTTGATACTTATCTTTTTTGCATTTACTATCTACTTTTTGTCTTTTGTCACCTATTTCATCTTTCATTTACATTTGTTTGACTATATAGTAAATGATCCGAAAAGATATTTTTCAAGCTGAAGTTATTTTTTTACTATAGAAAAACTGTTGGCTTTATTACGGATGAAGTTACATTTCTTTTTGCATTTACCACATACTTGTTTTTACCACCTACTTATCTTGTTTCATTCAATTTCTTTGAACGTAAAGCAGTAAAAACAACTGAAAAGTTACTTTTACATTTATAGATATTAAATTGATTAGGTGAACTCTTTGTCTATATTAACAATCTCTTCACTTGAAAATTTAATATTCATTCATAGACTTGCATCATATTTCTTTAAATTTAAATTCATCCTTAGTCTTTCAGCTTTTGTTAAATAAAAAATGTCTGGTGCAAGCGGAAGTAGGAAGCCTAATATGGATGAAATTATGTAGAAGTGAGAGAGTTTGAAGTGTGAGTGGTACAATAACAAAGCGATGGTTAATCTTATGATTTTGTGGGATCAAATAAAGGCTGATTGAGAGAGAATAAGACCAAAGCTCTTTGCGAATGAATTATTCTAGAATAGGCTTAACCTGGAACGTAGTTGTAGAGGTTATTCAACCTCGTTCGACAAGGTTGTGCAGCAGTTTGATAGTTTTCAGTTTTCCAGTTGGAACGACTATTCCAAGCTGCAAAACAACCTGCAGACTCTTCTTACTCTTATGGACAGATTAATCGTGGAACAAAGTCAGCTACGTGATGAATTCAAAAAGTTGAAGATTGATCTTCTTGGATTCAGTGATTTTTTGCCCGGCTACCCTATAGGTATCTCTGATACTGATAATGATGAGATATATAGAGAAATTGAGGAGTACTGTGATGATGATGATGATGATGATGATGATGGTGATGATTGTTAGTGTTTGTAATCCTTTTTTTATGTTTTAATGCTATGCTTTTTTGTTTACTTCAGCCCATAGAGCTGAAGTTTTTAGGTTCATTTTGTATAGCTTCAGCCAGAGAGCTGAAGTTTTGTTTGTACTTTGTTTGTTGTTCTCATCTCTTTTTATATCAATGTAATTGTCATCCTCTTTGTTCTTAGCTTTCTATTGCATTATCCTTGTTATTTGTTGGTATTTGCTTTATATTTCTTAGTTGCAGTATGGTTCTTAGTTTTTATTAAGTTCTTTTTCTATAACTTCAGCTTAGAGATGCTGCAGCTTTTGTTTGTACATGCATTTCTTTTTGTGTGTTGTACGTGTATGTGTGTGTGTGAGTGTGTGTGTGTGTATGTGTGTTTGTTTAAGGATATGTATTTCACATACTGTAAGCTGATGTTTTTTGTCACAAAAGTCATTGCGTACTTTTTTAAAATGCAACCAAACTTGTAAGTCTGCACAACAAAAATGAGTGATTTGTACTTTAGCAGTATATAAAATAGTCCAAGAGCTTCTTTTTTTTATTCCTATGAAAAAAATCACATTTCAATTATGTCATACAATAAAGAAAGTCTAAATTCAGACCAAGGATTATTGAATGTTGGAATATTTTTCAGTGTGTTTCTTGGTATATGGATGAGGTGCTGGAGAAGACAAGCAAGTTGTTCTGTTATGCCCAGCTTGTTTATATCGACTGCATTTGGTAGACGTGAATGGTACTGATTCAGTCGCAGGTATATGCCTCTTCTTTTGTCTTCTTCCTTGTAAAATCTCTACATCGGGAGGTTTTGTAATCTCAGATTGTACATTTTGTGGTATATCCCATGATTTTTGATCTCCTACGGTATTCACATGTCCTTCATATGTTTTCAACCATGTTTCCCTTGAATACCAATTTGAGAAGTAATCAGATTTCTGCAAATATCTCTTATTTATAGCAGCAATTGCATGTGGATAGAGCAATTCATCAAGTTGGAATTTCAGGCAGTCACATGTTCTCTTCTTTAAGTCCACAATGAATTTGATTCCTTCACTATTTATTCTAAACAACATTGAGTCAAGGTTAAACACCTAACAAGGAATAAAAAATAAAGACAAACTATATTAGTGTATTTTTGCTTCAAAAAGAAAAAGTATGAAATTTTTTAAATGTAAGCGGTAAATCACTTCAACAGATATAAAAAGCTGAAGTTAATAAATATACTCACAAACATTTTGCAAGCCAAGCCCATCTTCCTAGTCATCTCTTCTTCTGCCCATATTGATACTATGTGAAAATTTTCATTTGTCGTTTTTCTCCGTTCATAAAACCACTCTCCCAACTTTTCTTGGATGAAATCTAACATTCTTAAAATAGGAATTTCTCTCTCTTTTAGTAAAACAGAATTCATTGATTCTACCATGTTTGTTATTAGCATATCATAACGTCGCCGTGGGAACCACGTTCGAGCCCATCTCTCGGGAGGCTCTTCCATTATGTAATTGTATGTTTTTTTGTCAATACTTTTGAGTTGGGACATTAACTGATTAAAATCTTCACGTTTGTATGACCTTGCAGCACTTTGAAAAAGATTTATTACCGTGGCTTTTGCATGTCTTTGCTTTAAATTTTTGTCAAAGTGATAGAGGCAGATACCATGGTGAGCTTCAGGAAAAACTTTTCTAATCTCATTTGCGATTGATTGGTTTCTATCTGACAAGAAAACCAGTTCACGACGGATTTGAATTGCTTTTCTCATTTCCCCGGAGAACCAAATGAATGCCGCATTGTTTTCTGAATCTGCTACACCAAAACATAGAGAAAATATTTGATTGTTTGCATTCTTTGATACAATAACAAATAGAACACCACGATATTTTGACTTTAAAAACGTTGCATCTACTGCAATAACGGGTCTACAGTAGGACCAATCAGCTATTGATGCCGCAGGAGCAAAGAAGATGTAAGCAAATCTGTACAGTGAAACACAAAAAAACAAATCATAAGATGTGAAGTTTTTCAAATAGGAATATGAAACTTCAGGCTGATGGTTAGTATTGTTTTGCTTACCTATTCTGCGCATTTCTTTTTATGCTTGATGAGTTTTTGCCCCCCATCATGTGTAGGTATGAAAGAAGAATCTGGTAGTTCTCTTCAGGTATTCCCCTTATGCAAGCAACAACTTTTTGAATAGCACGCCATGCCTTGTGATAACCAATGTCAATTCCAAATTTCTTTTTCATTTTATTTTCTACAAAGGCTGGTGTAACCTCTATCTTTTTGTCTCGAACATGTTCTATAATTTGTTCACTTATAAAATTTGATGTAGCATGCTTCTGATATGATTTTCTTGCATCAACCGAGCATTCATGGATGTTATGATATTTTATCACCCTGAAGTGTGGAATTTTTTATTCTGGTAGCACGTACATTCCAACCACATTTGTCCACGATACATTTCAGCTCGTATCTCTTTGAACATGATCTAACAGCAGTGAATTCAACTTTCTGGTTTATCTCCAAGCTGTAGAAAAATTTAGTCATGTTTTGTTTGTTCTCAAAAATTGAGCCAACTCTTACTTCCTCATGCAACGCATCGTGCCTAAGTATTTTACATGGTGGAGATTCTTTCAGCTTTCTCCTCACTCTTTTTCTTGATTTCTGAGAAGCACAAGAACTTTCAGCAATTTCTTCAATTCTATCTGATGTTATCGGTATAAGCTCCATGTTTACTTCATCTTCGCTGTTGCTTATCATTGCAGAAGGTAACAAAAAGCTTTGTTGGATTGTGTGTTGGTTGTCAATTTGCATTATTAGTTGTCCTTCTTCTTCTTGGTCATCAACAAACTGGTATGAATTTATTGGATGAGGGGGTAGTTGTTGCAGCATTATATATTCTAAAGCAGCTGTAATGTTAGAAGGTTGTTGCTCGTTGTCTACTTCCATTATTGGCTGTCCTACTTCATGTTGATAATCAGCAAAAGGTTCTGAATCTATCGCATATACAAGCGATTGTTTGAATGTTGCAGATTCTAAAGGATATATTTTTTCGATGATGAAATGGCAATTCTTGTAGGGTGAATCAGTTGTAAGCAAATGTATACAGGTACTGAGTTCTTCATCTGAAGTTACAAGCATTCCTTTGCTTGTATTTAGTTTGATATCAAACAATACTTTTAGTGCATATCTGGTTGAATCAATATTTGCAACTTCACTAATTTTCTTCAGGAAAGTATTGGATGATATGTGCTTATTAAGTAGAATAAGTTTTGTATCATGATCCAAGTATTTGAAATCAGGAGTCCAACTCTCATTGAAAGTTATAACAACGCAAATTGAACTCATCCTGCAGATTCATGTTAGTGGCAAGTATTAGGAAAATGAATAGAAGAATTTTAGGTTGTTTGTGCTGAAGTTTTTACAAATGAACTAATCACTTAGGCATCTTCTGCTAAATTTTTTTGAAAAACGATGTATGACATAATTAATGAATGCTGCACAGAAAACTTCAGCTTATTAAGTACAAAAGTTTTTAGAAATAAGCTTAATAACTTCAACATATCAGCTGAAGTTTTTTTGAAAAAGTTGTATGACAGGGATTCATGAATGCAGGGAAAACAACTTCAGCTCATTAGGTGCTGAAGATTTTAGAAATGAACTAAAGAACTTCAGCACATTGGGCTGAAGTTTTAGCAAATGAATTCAACAAACTTGAGCATGTTTCAGCATTAATTGCATAGTATACAGGAGTAACCTACACAATTAAAGTAGTAATTATATTGCGTTGGGGCTATGTGTTAGTGTAATAATTACATTTCTATCACATTCATGCACGCTTTTCAGTAGACAACGTTTAAAATTCCTCTTTGCCTTTTCATATACCATGGAGAAGTTTTTTCCCCCTATATAAGCACGCTATTCCTTGTGAGTTTATTCACTCAAACACATATTTTAGCAGACATAATAAAATACAAAAAGGAAAAAATGGATGTTGTCATCAGGCAAATAGTGGAAGAAATCAAACAAGACATTATAGAGGCTTTTGAGCTAAAACTGGATGAGCTCATACACAAGTACGACATGGAGCTGGAAGAAATTAACAACAAGCTTGATACGCTTGTGATGTATGCAAGATTTGATAATCTTGCTGATGAAGATGCTCGTCCATCTGGTAGTGACGATGATGATATGGACGATTAGTTTTTCTTTTTGTTATTTATATTTATTTTGTTATTTATGTAGTTCAATTTATCTTTTTGATGTTTAATGAAATATTCAGTTTTTGTTTTAAATTTTTTCTGCATTTTTTTAATATTAATTCTATTCAAAGTCGAAAAATAGCAGAGGAAATGAACTATATAAGTTCAGCAGGAATTAACAAAAACTAATCCGAATATTAAGCATTTTTTGGTATGAAGTTTTTTCAAAAAATCATAATAAAATACACAGTGCTTGATGAAAACTTCAAGCATGAACTAAAAATTCTTTTTAAACTTAGAAAATAACAGAACAATTAACAAAAACTTATCCGAAAATTACATATTGCACGACAAAATATTAAGCATTTTTAGCAAACGAACTAAATAAAATTTCAGCATACAAAAAATTATATGAAAAATGATTTACATATTCCTGAAAACATAAGCATTTTTTGGTATGAAGTTTTTCCAAAAAATGATAATAAAATACATAGTGCGGGAGGAAAACTTCAGCTCCATCAGCCGAAGTTTTTACAGATTAACTAAAGAACTTCAGCACCTGTGCTGAAGTTTTTTGTGCAATATGAAATTTTAATTTATGTTTTATTTTTTAATTTATATTTTATTTTTTACCCAGTGTAGGAGGAAAACTTCAGCTCCTCCTGCTGAAGTTTGTAAATATTAACTAAAAAACTTCAACACCTATGCCGAAATCTTTTTTGCAATATGAAATTTTAATTGATGTTTTATTTTTTTACAGAGTGTAATAGGAAACATTCAACTTCTCCTGCTGAAGTTTGTAAATATTAACTAAAAAACTTCAACACCTATGGCGAAGTTTTTTGTGCAATATGAAATTTTAATTGATGTTTTATTTTTTTTACAGAGTGTAATAGGAAACATTCAGCTTCTTCTGTTGAAGTTTGTAAATATTAACTAAAAAACTTCAACACCTATGCCGAAGTTTTTTGTGCAATATGAAATTTTAATTGATATTTTTTTCTCCGGTTGAAGTTTTTAAATATTAACTAAAAAACTTCGACAGGTCGAAGTTTTTTGCGTATAGGTGTTTTAAATATTCAAACACTCATATAATGTTTTAATATAATTTTTTCTTCGTTGTGTTATTTGCCTGCTCGTTTTGCTGAATTTTTTAGATATGAACTAAATAACTTCAGCTTGTTTCAGCATATTTGTCGGATTAGAATGTTCGAATTCACCGTCAAATAGATTTAGAATGCAAATTCAGCATATTAGTGAAGTTCGTCAAACAACTTCAATCAATCAATTAGAAAACATGTAATTCAAAAGCTATTTTGAATTTTGAAGATGAATTTGAATACTTACAATGTATTTTGTAATTTTGAATTTAGAATTTGAATCTGATTCAAATCTGGTTTGCGAGAAACGATCTCAGGAGAGACGGACTGCTGAAGGAGATACAAAGAAGATCTGGAATTTAATTCTGGTTATGCTTGATACATCTTTTATATGTTTTGGAAGGGGTATAATGATCATATTATTACGGATTTTTTGTTAGTTGGTTACAAAATCAATAGTTTTTAAAAATAGGGTATAGATTAAAAGGTAGCATAAAAGTAGGATACGACTGCAAATTGCCCTAGCCCTAGATAACTAGGTGGTGCTGGCCCATAGCATGGGCCCAATATGGTAAAAGCTGAAATTATTAAAAAAAATTTAACTCTATTTTGATATGAAATGGCAGAAGAGAGGATATGTAAAAATTTATCAAATATAGACAATATCGCTGGATATAAGTAGATATAATTTGAAACAAATATTCACTTACAAATATAGTATGATCCCCAAATGATACACTTTTTACATCTATGGGAGCGCAACGACAATACAAAAATGACAGTTTTCTTCCATCATAATCAGCCACAATAGTAAAAGAGATGGATTAGGTATGCCCTTGCTCAAAGTTTAGGCTTGATGATCTTGACATTTTTGCAGGTGAACTATATGTTACCTTCATTGTTCTTGGAAGCTCCCCCCTCCTTATCATTCTTTCTCTTTCATGCTTTCTCCATGATCATAAGATGTTCTTATCATCCTTATTTTATTCTTGACATCCTCCTCCTAGATAAATAGAGAGGAATCACTGGAGTAAGAACCATCATCAACAAAAATTTACATGGATAATGATATTGTACAAACGTCACCCAAATTCAAAAAAAAAAGATTATAAACTAATGCAATATTTGAAAGAACCAATATTTAAATGACAGTACACGATCCACACACATGGATCAGTGAATAAAAAATTCAAATGCTTTTGAGTTTCTGGCAAATTTTAAATGCAAGCTTATTATGGTATCATATCTATGGAATCTTGTATTTAGTGCGCGCCAGAAGTTCCTATTCTTCCCATATTATTATAATACTGAGCACTCCTTTTTTAAGAACAATATTTCTTTGACTATGAAAAATTTTCGCAATACAATTTATGGGGAAAAGGATTAATCCTTAATCCTTATATTGGCATAGTGCCACTAATACTTCCGTTACAATAACCAGCGATAGATATTACAACCTGATTTCAACTAATAAGATGGAGTAGTTGTTAAGACAGTCCTCCTAAATTTGATATAAAATTTCTTATTGGAGTATTCCTTGCTCAAGAACAACCTCATATTTCCAAGTTAAAAGGCCATCAAGTGCACTTGATACAAACTGGGATTCATGGTATAAACTTACGAGGAGCTACATAAACAGTAAGGTAAAATGGGAGTCTCACTTCTTATAACTTTCAAATTGTCATGTTTAACCATTGATATTTTATGTCTCCGTTCTTACAATACAGAGTACTCCATAATTATCAGGCATACAAATTGACTTCAAACCAGATTAACACAAGTACTTTCTTTCATTTCTAAGTGCCCTAACTTTTAGAGCTGATCAACATATATCAACACCTAATGGTAAACATAAAAATCAAAAACTTCCTCTCTGTCTGGTCACTAATCATATACTCTCTGTAAAAGAACAGACTTCCTAAATTCCATCACACAAAGTGCTTTGATTGAACTATAATTTTATAACGTAAATGAAATGATGTACAACCAGTAGAAATGAATGTCCTATATAGTGATTTTTTTAATGAAAAATATCCTATACGGAGATTTTAACATCTTGACCACCTTCCTACTATTATTTCATATTATTTGATTGAAATAAGATCAGTATTTTAAGAAAACATCCATTCATAAACTAAATTCTGATGACATAATGTAGTAAGAAGAAACAATGAGAAAATGAGGGCATGAAAGTGAATGTGTCACGACCCTAAATCCAACTAGTCGTGATGGCATCTAATTGTGGTAAATACTTACTTGTCACTGGCATATGAGAACTACATCAAACAATGTATCCTCAGTAGTTGTCCAATACATTTAATATAAATACCTTATTAAAAAAAATAAAAAAATAAATAAATACCAGAAGGAGGTTTCCATCAAAGGTTGAACTAAGATAATAATGAAAGATAACAAAAAAAATTCTTTGGTATGAACTGGTCTTAGCTACTTTCTTTTTAGTAACAAGGGGATATGTGAATGAGAGGCTCATCGTACAGACTGAAGTACGTGGCTCCACTCCCGAAACCAATAGTTCTATTTAGTTTTATCCCAAGAAAGTATTTTGGCTACAAAATATAAGTATGTAACTCCAAATAAGTAGCACTAAATAAAGAAGGCATATCATCAAACATCATAAGTGCATAATCCACTTCAGAATTTCAGTAATCAAGCAATGAAAATATTATACAGGTGAAAGAAAAAATATATCATATAACTTCATATATGTATACATGTATTATGAAGAAGAAGTGTGGCGCAAATCAAGAGACCTAACCTTCCAGCATCAATTTTCATATGTCAGATTTTTGGTAGAACAGTTTAATTCTGCACTAAATTAGTTGGTATCTGTCTGCTACTTTGCTTAATTACCATCTTACTCTAGACTAAAACATCAAACCAGAGTGGATTTTTTCATAAGTACACTCTTAGTCCCAACTCAACCAAAACCCTCTGGGGTTTCCTAGTTCTAGTGAAGTTCACATTTGTTCAAATGAAGCAGAGAAGACATCATGAATCAATTCAACCTAATTTGACAATATTATTAAGCAAAGACAAAGAAGGGGAACAATCATAATAGATGAGCAAAATCATCAATATTAAGCTAATATATTTCTCCTTGTTTAAATTTGAAAATTCCACCAAAAAGTGTTTGAGCATAGACAATTCATATATGTAAAGAACAAATTGGGAAATAAAGAAAAAATCAGAATAGAACTCAAACAAGCAGTGTAACAATAGATGAAGTCAATAGCTGGTGAAAAAATGATTCGCATCAGACAAAACGTAGTGGAAAAAAAAAAGAAGCGCAAAAACCAAATGCTCAATAAAGTGCAATAAAAATTGACAAAAGGCAAAGTAGTTTACAGTCCAACTGAGAACATAGAAAGTAAGATCGAAAGAAAGATATAAAAGAATTCAGAGCGAGTGGAAGAAACTAACCCAGGAGCAGAGGCTAGGACGGGGAACAGAGCGGGTTGATCTGGTGAGGTTGATGGAGCTCTGCTTTTTGCTGTAAGTTCGAAGATGTTGTGGCCTTTGTATTAAAACACACGCGGATTGTAGTGATGCTGTGGCTATAAAATTAAGAGACACGAGATCTGAATGCCTAAGAAGTCAAAAATACCCTTGATTTCTAATTTTAGACAAAAAGCACACAGGTAGAAACCTGTTAATAAGTTTGGTCGCGCTTTGCGCGTTCAAAGAACTCTTTTTATAAGTTTGGTCGATATGAAAAAGATCAAGATATATATTACCAAAACTTTAAAAAATAATATAGAAGTAAAACATACATATGAAAAGATTACAAAAACAAATATATAAGAAGAAAATACATACAAAAGTATAACATCAGGATAAAATTAGCACATACTTCTTTTTTTTATTGATTTGTATATATGAAAAAATCATTTTTCTTTTTTCTTCCTATTAGTAGAGTTTCACGCCCAATAAACTCTATCTTTCCAATGTTGTATCTCTATTTCTATATAATCATCCTGTTTTAGGGAACATACATGAATTAATTACACGAACAAAAAAAGAAAAAAATTAAATCTGATATTGACATATTTTCTCATTGTGCCACTAATATGTTTCAAATTACACTACTCTTTAACAACAAATTTAAATAATGTCAAATTGTTGAGGTGTGCTCTCCTGCTTCTTCAGACTTTAGTACTCCAGTTTGACAGTTTTTATTAGATTCCACAAAATAAGTTGTTTGTGTTATTGCTCCAACAAAAAGCAAATTAAAGGAAGCTCAATATACACTTCAAGATCTATACTACATAAAAACACATGCAGTAAAGAATATTGAGAACCATAGACATTAGTAAACACTAATTATCTTGTTTAATTATGGAATAAAAATAAACTTCTAGGTATATGAACAGAACCAAGAGAATATTACAAATTACTAACACTTAATAAAATTCAACAAATCATAACTCCATTCCTACATCATATGGTCCAACCTACAAGTCATAGCAATAATTTTGTTTGCTGAAAGCACAAAACTAAATACACCATAAAATGTTTGCTTAATAATTTTGTATATAATCAAGCGACTATCCATAAAGTGTTTCCATCTTTATCTCAAATTTTGCATTCTTCAAAAGGAAAATATCCATATCCTTCAGTCAAGATTATTCCTTTTCAATGTTACACCAAACATACACTAAATTATCAAATGGACCAGAAATGTACAAAATCATTGGGTCATCAACAAATTGTGAAAACTGAATCAGACGATAGATATTAAGCTAACACTCGATTAAGGCTCCTTAACATTAAATTTTAATCAAAAATGACTTGCCAATTCGTCTTTAGGAGCGGATGGTCAAGCATATAATATTAACTCTATTTAAAGAGGTTTAAAATACAAGAAAGAAGAAATATATAAGAACAAAAGTTTGGACCAGCCGATACCAAGTTTATGCTAAACAACTTTGAAATAATAAAAACAATCTCACCGCTGCATTTAAACTTGCTACCAAAATTACATATCTTTATTAATGGAAAAATTGCTTTGATCCCAATAAAGGAAAATTAAATACACTAAACAACAAATAATTAAAAGAGTTCTGAAACTTCAGCTTTAGAGACGGACCTCATAAATTTGCAACTTATCATCAAAAATGTGCAAAGAGCATCATGAGAATTCAACACATAACTTCTTCAAAATATAGGGACAATTACATTTGTATGCGAGATGTGAGAAAGCCTACGAAGGAAATCCTCAAAGAAGAGAATGTGCAAAGTGTCACCATTTTATCCCACAGGTTTGAAGACCCTAGTTCGACAAAATTTCAACACCAGAGAATGTAGCCAAAGGGCAAGCGCTACTTTCTATGTTTTTATTTTCTTTTTCTCTTTAATTGGTGGGAACATTTGATCCTCAATTATGGAACAACTAATTGTTGACATGAATCTTGAGATTTTAACATAAATAAATTGGATGAATAAAGTAACTTATTCATTCAAATGTTAACTGAAAGCGCTCAGTTTTCCAAATATAACACTGTTAAATAGTGGCAGAAAAAAAGAAAGTGTAGGAAAAAGTTACAATTGGAGTACCTGTGAAAAAATCGTGGATTACAAGAGAAAGAGCAGTATATGGATCTTCATCGTCCTTCACGTTTCAGTTTAACTACCAAATCAAATTTTAGAGCATATGCGCAAATATGAAGCAAATAATTTCCAATTATTAGGTAATGAAAAATATTTATATGTGGGCCTTTTGAAACACTCGAATAAGCGTTTGATAACCAAATCTTCCACATTTATATTATCCTGAAGATAATTCATCTTATCAGACTAAAATCATATCATTCAAGATGGGCAAACTGAAGTACTTTTGATTTTTTATGTGGTAACACATAATTGAGATATTGCAGACCAAAAGAAGAATTTTAGGTCTGACGAGTTGGAGAAAGCAGAGGAGATGAGAAGAAGTTATAAACTACAAATATAAAGAATGAGGAGTTTTACGCAGGAAGGAAATAGAGGAGCGAAAGGACGTTTCGTAATTAATGGGATTTGTAAAGTGACTTTTCGGGAATTTTTTTTATGGCGGTTGATGCGGGAAATAAATGGAAAAATTGGGTAAAATGAAAAAAAAAATGACAAAAAAGATAAATAGCATTTCTTGTTAAAGAGATGTGCCACATCACTGGCTAAGGTCCCTGAATAGAAGCTTACATTTCTCATTTATTTATTTATTTGTCTCATTTTCTTTTCATCCACTCGTTACAAAGGTCATTATCTCTACAAATCTAAGTGCACGCATACTTAGTATATTCACTGTGTTGTTGCGACTTATTGTGTTACTAATCTCATAAGCCTAAACTAGTTGAGTATCATTGGTAATTAAATGCAGTTTCTGACAATTACTTTATCTACTTTATATTATTTACATACACGAATCCAACAATTTAAATATACAGTAGGTGAAGTACTTACTACTCATCCTAGCTACGTGATAGTATAGGTTCCCTCAGGCTGCAGAATCCATGTTGAAGACTTAGTTATTAGATAAATAAAAGTGTGATGTTAAAACATATGTACATCTTCATATTAAAAGCTTCTTATTAATCCTGACTGAATCCTTTTGTAACGATCCGGCGGGTCGTCTTAAGAATTAACGCCCCGATCCCCTATTAACTGCTTTCCCCAAGTTTATTTCTGCTATTTTGATTTGCCGGGATGTTCGGTTTTGAGTTTCGGAGAGTTTTGGGACACTTAGTCCCTAACTGAGAGCTAAAATGTTGGAAAGTTGACCGTAGTCAGAACAGTATGAAGACGGCCTCGGAATAGAAATTCGATGGTTCAGTTAGATCCGTTGGGTGATTTTGGGGTCAGGAGCGTGTTCGGATTGTGTTTTGGAGGTCCGTAGCTAATTTAGGCTTGAAATGCCGAAAGTTGAATTTTGGAAGTTTCCGGTTCGATAGTGAGATTTTGATCCGAGGGCCGGAATGGAATTTCGAGAGTTGCAGTAGTTCCGTTATTTCATTTGGGATGTGTGTGCAAAATTTCTGGTCATTCGGACGTGTTTTGGTTGGGTTTTTGATCGAAAGCGGAATTCGAAAGATTTTACAAACTTAGGCTTGAATCCGATGTGTTTTGGTTGTTTTAATGTTGTTTGAAGTGTTTTGAAGATTTGTACAAGTTCGAATAAGGTTTTAGGATATGTTGATGCCTTTAGTTGAGGTCCCGGGGGCCTCGGGATGAATTCAGATGTGTAATGGAGGAAATTTTGGAGTTGAAGTTGCTGCAGCAGCTGATCTTCTGGTATTTTCGCATCTGCGGTTTGAAGTTGAACTTGCGCAGGATGCTGCTTCGCCCGGAAGTGGTGATGAACAAGCTTCTTTTCCACCACCACCAATGGAAATTCCTCTGGACCTTGAAGGATTTATGAGATTTGTTAGAGATAATACATAGACTAATATGTAACTTGTATTTTGGCACATCTTCCTTAGTTTTTTTTCCTTTTAATGGTGGTATTAGTACCTTGTTGTGCTCATTCCATTGGAGGGAGGAAGACTAAAAAAGATATTGCCATTTTTTGTTAATGTCGTAATAATAAAAATTATAAGACATTCCCTTGAATATTTCTTTACAATTTATTTTGTGTTTAAATTTGATATAGTATATATATTATATATCTAATACATATAAACTATATATATATATATATAGTTTATATATATAATATATATAAGCTATATATTATATAAGGCAATATATAATTATATATACATACTATATATACTATATATATAGCTATATATAAGCAATTTATATTAGTATATACATATATAGTTTACAAGAAATTGCCTTAGATAAAAAAATAAAAAAATAGCCCGAAACGAAAAAGCCCGTTTAGGCCCGTGGGCCCGGCCCATTTAGCCCGGGACCATGTGGGCTTAGGACCACAGTGGGTCGGTTCCGCCCATTGGGACCGTTTGGCCCAGAACCGCCAAAACTTGGCCCGCCAAAGCTCGGGACCGTTAGGCCCGGCCCGTTTGGCCCATTTAGGCCCGGGCCCGGACCACAATACAACCTTAGTAGCAAAGTCGACCCCATTGGTCTCCACTACCCCCATGTTCGTGAGAACCTCATGATAACTGTCCAAATAATCCTGGGGATCTTCAGAAGATGCACCGCTGAAAGTGGTAGTGAAGAGCTTGGTAAACCAGTCTAATCTACACAAGGCATCAGCAGGCATAGCTGCTCCATCTCCGGTCTGAGCTACCATTCCCGATTGAACTACTCCAACTGCCTGAGATGCTAGAGTCTGAGAAACCAAACTGCGAAAGAATAGAGTAGAAATTCGATTAGCATTGAGAAACCAAACCGCACGACAAGAAAGAATAGATGTGAAGTTTTTCCTAACTCTTTAGCCTCTGAGGGATAAGTACAAATGTGTTCATACCGATCCCTCAGACTCTACTAAGCTTGTCTGTGAATTGTGAAACCTAAGTAATCTAGAGCTCTGATACCAACTTGTCACGGCCTGGATTTCCCACCCTCGGGAGTCGTGATGGCGCCTACTAGTGAAAGATAGGCAAGCCAACCATTTGAATTATTTACCTTTTTCCATTTTAATCCTTTAATAATTAATAGTCAACATTAAATAAAACAACATAATTTAATAAGCGGAAGACTGAAATGTACTATTTTAATAAAGATGCCAATACCAATCCATACATAAACTACCCAGAACTGGTGTCACAATTCCATAGACTGTCTAGGAATACTAGAGATAAAGCTCTGAAAGATTTATTACAACACTGTCTTTGAAATACGTAAAAGAAACAGAATAAAAGGATAGAAGGAGACGCCAAGGCCTGCGACCCTGTAGGACTACCTCGGATCTCCGAATGGACTGAAGGCAGCAACCCAAAGCTACGGTCCGTATGCTCCAGTACCAGGATCTGCACACAGTGCAGAGTGTAGTATCAGCACAACCGACCCCATGTGCTGGTAAGTGCCTAGCCTAACCTCGACGATGTAGTGACGAGGCTAGGACCAGACTACCAAATAAACTTGTGCAGTTAAATCATATACAGCGGAAAATAAAGGCAAAACTGTACAATTAAAGATAGGAATGGGAAATCATGCTGCGGGGAAATAACCGGGAACAACTGAAAACAATAGTTAAATGTAAAGAACACCATAACTCAACTATCGGCGAAAGTCAGGAAATCAAAGACAAGTGCACGGCATCACCCTTCGTGCTTTTCCTCTCGTCCTCACCATAAAATCAATATAAATTCCACGGCATCACCCTTCGTGCTTTTACCTCACATAATTATGACACGGAATGATCCTTTGTGCATTATCACTCATATAAAGGCACAGAATGGTACATCATGTGGCATGGCATCACCCTTCGTGCATTAAAACTCTCTCACAAATATCATACACGACATCACCCTTCGTGTTTTAACACTATCTCACCAAAACAATACATAGCATCACCCTTCGTGCTTTAACACTCTTCCTCACCCAAACAACAATCACAAAGCAATAAGGGCAAGGGAATCAACAAATTCACAATTAAATCCCGGCAAGGGAACAATGGTACAACAATCAAATCCCGGCAAGGGAGACAATATCATAATCCTCTTTTCTTTTTCACATTTACTTTCCAACTCAATTCACAATTTGAGTCAATGCTCTATAAGGTTCAATTGACAATTATACTTCCACAAATCATTTTACAACTTGAGCCAACGCTCCTCAATGTTCAAATACCATTATTACTTCACAAGCCTTGCTCAACAATAGAAATCATCACATAAGGCATGAACAATACAAACGGAATCACATTAATCATAGTATAAGACTCCGGGCATGCTTGAAACCAACGTATAGAAACTCATCACCATGCATATACGTCGTACTCCACAATTAACACATAGTAAATAGGACACGACTCCTAATCCCTCAAGCTAAGGTTAGACCAAACACTTACCTCATGCCACAAACACAATTCAAGACTCAACTACAGGTTTACCTCTTGATTCCACCACCAATTCGCTCGTATCTAGCCACAAGTTACTTAATTATATCAATAAATGTTAAATGAATCAATTCTAATGCATGAAAATAAGTTTTCTAAAGTTTTTCTCAAAAAGTCAAAAATCGACCCCAGGCCCACATGGTCAAAACTCGAAGTTCGAACCAAAACCCGATTACCCATTCCTTCACGAACCCAAATATATAATTTGTTTTGAAATCGGACCCCAAATTGAGGTCCAAATCCCCCAAAATTTGAAAAACCTAAGTTCTACCCAAAACACCCAATTTCCTCCATGAAAACCCTTGATTTTGAGTTGAAATCATGTGAAAAGATGTTAAAGATTAATGAAAACGAGTTAGAAATGATTTACAATCCATTTGGAAGAGTGCTTGTCTTTGAAATATCGCCCAAAGGTGTTTTGGTTTGAAAGGGTTTAAAAATGAAAGATTTTCGGTTAAGTTATGAATTTGCAGGTCGCAGATGTCGCAATTGCGACCAGGGTTCGCAATTGCGAACCCCTTTAAAACCTGCTAACTTCGCAAATGCGAAGATTTTGTCGCATTTGCGACTCAATGCAATTCTGGTCAACTTCGTATTTGCGAGGGTCCCTTCGCAAATGCAATACAAAGGTTGCATTTGCGACCAAGGCAGCCCAGGTCGATTTTTCGCATTTGCTATGCGAAGCCTGCAGATCTGCAACATACCAGCAATTCCTAAGTCCAAATTTCACTCTGTGGCGTATCCAAAACTCACCCGGGTCCTCGGGGCTCCAAATCAAACATGAACACTAACTCAAAAATATCATACGGACTTGCTCGTGCAATCAAATCACCAAAATAACATCAACAACTATGAATTTAGCATCAAAATCGGAGAAAATCTCAAGAACTTTCGAAGTTACAAATTTTACAACTAAGGTTCCGAATCACGTCATATGACCTCCGTTTCTTACCAAATTCTACGGGCTCAACTTAAATCACATATAAGACCTGTATCGGGCTCCGAAATCAAAATACGGGCTTGATACCATTAAATTCAGACATATTTCATTTCCAAAAACTCACATATATTCCAGAAAATAATTTTTCTTTAAAAATTTATTTCTCGGGCTTGGGACCTCGGAATTCGATTCCGGGCATATGCCCAAGTCCCATATTTTTCTACGGACCCTCGGGACCGTCAAATCACGGGTCCGAGTCCGTTTACCAAAATATTGACTGAAGTCAACTTAAATTCACTTTAAAAGCAAAATTTATCATTTTTCACAGAGTTTCACATAATGGCTTTCCGGATACGCGCCCGGACTGCGCACGCAAATCGAGATGAGACAGAAAGAGGTTTTTAAGGCCTCAGAACTCAGAATTTATTTCTAAAACAAGTAAGTGATGACCCAAACATTTTCCTACTGTATTCATGAATATAATAGCTTAAATACATCTAATACATCTTATAACAACAGAAAATGTATCTACAATTCGTAATATAACAAATGGTATCTATAGATACCTAATTACCACTAAGAGATAGTGCGTTATGAAAATTTCTCATCAATAAATGGGTCATTGCCTTTGAGACACTTTTATAACTGGACAAGATTTAAAAATTATCTACAGAATCTTAGCATCACTTATTGAATAACAAATGAGGCAGCAAAAACATTATATTAGTAGCAGTTTTTATCTTGTAATCAATCAAATCCCAATAAATCTCCTAATTTCTCTCCTAATTAAACTTTCCTGTGATAACCTTCTTTATCTTTTTCAAACAAAAATCGAAAGAAAAAGAAACTCCAGTCTTAGAAAAACTAGACCTACGATCAAAGGAAGACAAAAAATAATCTGCACCATTAAAAGCATTTCCTTAACTTCCAATTAAATGAATTAGTATATTATGGGTATATTGTAGGTTTGTGTTTGTTAATTTAGTATGCGGAAAAAATTATATACATGACATAATAATGGTATATCATAAATTGATATTTTTTTTGTTATTTATGAATATATATTTATATTATATCATGTATCAAGGGTATATTGTATATTTTTAATTTTTAGTAAGTGTGTAATAATTATATACACATTATAATAATGGTATAACGTACATCTGTATTTGTTTATTTATGTGCACATACATAATTATATACATGGTATAATAAAGATATTCATGGTATAATAAAAATATACATGATATAATAAAGATTAAGAAATTAGGTTAAAAATTTCAAAAAAAAAATTGAGAATGGCAGTCGCAAGAGATTTAGGGGTGAATTCGAAGGGAATATCAGATATATTTATTAACTCAATTGTATACTCAAAGTCGGTACTTTGATCGAGTAACTATTATTTTGGTTAAAATTATCTAATAATCAATTATAAATAGTAAGAAAAAATTAAAATACAAACCAAACCTGCATTGTGGTCATCTAGCCGTCCCTATTGTCAAGCACTTTTCTATATTTATTACTTAGAGAAACGGAAATGTATTAATGAGGATGAAAGAGAAATGGATATGTATTTATAAGTATATAAACTAATTCATTAATTAGTGGTCTTTCATTAACCGTATGTACTGTTAGAATATGCCATAAGAGCAATTTAATCTGCCAATTTTTAAAAAAATAAAGGTTATGCTATTTATTTAAATAGTTTTATATATTTGCCCTACAGTGTTAAAATCTCAACTTTGTTATTTAGGCTGTGATGGATTGAATTAAGATGTGCTAAATAATGGACTATAGCCCAACCCGCTCAGCTTGATCCATTAATGGAATTATTAATAGGGGATTTGCATCTATACCCGCTTTTTGGATCACATTTTAACTTGTGCCCGCTTTGCAAAAAAAATTTGTAAGTGTACCCACTTTTTCGCGTAACTTCAGCATGCGGGGCTGAAGTAGCAAAGACAATCACGCAAAACTTCAGCATTCTAGTAGACGGGCTTGAAGTAGCAAAGGTAATACGCTGAAGTTTTTTTGTCCTGGATAAAATGCTAAAGTTATTTAGTTCATTTGTAAAAACTTCAGCACTAAAATAGCTGAAGTTTTTTTTGTTCTGGATTCATTAGTTTTGTCATAAAGCTTTTTCAAAAACTTCAGCAGAAGTTGCTGAAGTTATTTAGTTCATTTGTAAAAACTTCAGCACTAGATAAGCTAAAATTTTTTTGTCCTGGATAAGCTTTTTAAAAAACTTCAGCAGAAGATGCTGAAGTTATTTAGTTCATTTGTAAAAACTTCAGCACTATATAAGCTGAAGTTTTTTGGTCCTGAATTCATTAGTTTTGTCATAAAGCATTTTCAAAAACTTCAGCAGAAGATGCTGAAGTTATTTTGTTCATTTGTAAAAACTTCAACACTATATAAGCTGAAACTTTTAAAAAAGCTTTCTAACATACTAGATAAATAATCACCTTATTCTTTCATAGTGTATTACTACTATAAAATAATCAGATTGTCAATAGTATCTAAATCATAAATTTTAGAAACAATAAACGTGAAAAGAACAGAATTATGTGGAAATATTCACAAATTATTGTCTACTAACTTACGTAATTATTTATAATTTATTTTTAAATAATCTGATAAACATACTTATGGCAATCATCCCATGAACTGAAGTTTCATAGCAACACCAACAACAACAGAAAGAAGAAGAAGAAGAAGAAGAAGAAGAAGAAGAAGAAGAAGAAGAAGAAGAAGAAGAAGAAGAAGAAGAAGAAGAAGAAGAAAACGAAGGAGGAGAAGGAGGAGGAGAAAGGGGGCTGAAATTGTTTAAAAAATGGGTACAAGTTAATAAAATTTAAAAAAATGGGTATAGATTAAATGGGAGCGACCAAATAGGGCGCCCCGTGCAATTTTAACATTATTAATTATGTTTGGTGTCAGGTAATCACGTTTCACAATAATGTGCTCAGCTATTGAAGATCAAATTTGATATTATATATCTCTTTTTTAGATCAATTTTATAACTATTGTACACGTTTTGTATAAAATTATCTTGTATGTTATACTATTAGTCCCAGTAATTATTTTTATAGTTATATAAATTCATTTTGCTATGGATATAGTAATTCAAATTAATTACACCTTAGTATTGGGACGTTCAAATTTGATACTGATTTGTAATTATGTTCATTATACTAGTTTTGCAGATTCAAGAATTCGACAATAACAACGCGAACTCAGTGTAATCTTATAAATGAGATATGGGAAGGATAGTTGTCACGTCCCAAACTCGAGTAGCGCGACCGACGCTCAATCGAGTGAACTCGGTCAAGCAAGCCTGTTGAATACCTTCTACCCAACTCACCCATGATTTAAGGAGAATGCATAACTTGTAAATTGACAACAGGGAGATCGTGTAGACAATACGAAATACATAACCATTAGTTACTTCGTTTAATAAGTCTCCAAAATAGTATGTTTTACAACCATAATTTAACAATGGGAGCATGTGATACAATTATGACATTTATAGTTCAACTTTTCCCACACCAATATACAACCCACACTATGTCTACAGAGTCTCTAAAGATACCAAGGAGTACAATGATAGTGCTGGCAACACGACTCCGGCTATACCTCAAAACATAATAATACATATGAAACAAAAAATGCACAACCCCGTCATGAGATGGGGCTCACCAAGTCAGCTGGGAAGAATGATCACCGTTGTCACTGGTCAATATTCTCCACTATGGAACCACCTATATCCATTAAAGATGTAGCGCCCCCGACAAAAGAGACGTTAGTACATGTCGAATAGTACTAGTATGAAAACTAAACACATATTCAAAAACATGGAAATATAACATGAATATGATGAATCAGGGTGACAATAGAATAACATAGATAGCCAATGAAGCCAAAGCAAATTTATCAAGAGCTGCTAATAACATTTATAAATTTTAAGAGGAGATCCTTTGTAACCATCTTTACACAAAACGGCCCCGCCGCATCACCCCAATGTATGCGAGTGGAGGTGCAAGCATAATACCACAACTCTACTCAAGCGGCCCTGCCGCCTTACCCCAATGTATGCGGGTGGAGGTGTAACCACAGTACCAAAATCTACACAAAACTCACCCCAATATGTGCAGGTGGAGGAGTAACAACGATACCAATATGACACAAAGCGGCCACGCCGCCTCACCTTAATATATATGCGGGTGGTGGTGTAACAACAATACCCAAAATTTCCACACAAAGAGGCTATGATGCCTCACCCCAATGTATATGCGGGTGGAGGTGTAATCCCAATTCCCAATCACAATCTTTACACAATTTGACACATTAACTTTCATATGAAACACAACTTGGAGTTATAATATGTAGATACACAATTCATAATTTGGAACACATCCTCAACTAATAGGACATGATAATGAGAGCATTTGAAATACGAATTGAACATATATCTTTATCACAAGCTTATTCGGAATAATCGGTTCATAGTGAACATCTTGGAACTTACAAGAGTATTGTGGGGTTACATTCCTAAAGAAGAGTTTAGCCAACATACCTCAATTGAGCTTCCTTACACTCTAAAATATTCTGGAATTTTTAGCAACCTCTATCTGTTGTAGAAATATAATAAATTGAACTAAAATTAGGAAGATGATCATGGTTTTAGCTCATTTGAGCATTTTATCAAATGCTAGGTGTGCATTAAGGTTTCAAGGTCCTTTTATGAAGGATTCTATCAACCCACGACCCATTCTTTACCATTTTTAGCTCAACAATCTTCCTACACCCTTTGATTAGACATGCATGCAAAATAAACAACTCCTACACCCAAGAATTGTCTTGCTAACTACTCATCCTTAGTTAAAATTCGAAATTAAGGGTTAGGGTGTAGAGTCTTACCTCAAGGATGAAGACCTAGTGAGTTTTCCTTATTAATCTTCAAAGATTTGAGCAAGAATTGAGGGATGGTTTGTTGAAGATTACTCTCTCACTCTAAGGCACTCTCTCTCTCTCTAAAAGTATTAGATTTTTGCTCAAAATGGCTCATTGCGTCTATTTAACGAAGTAGGGTCAGGTTATAAAAACCCAAAAATGAAGCTCCAGAACAAGTTATGCGGTCGCATATAATGATTTTGTGGACCGCAAAATGGGTCGTAAAACAGCCCTCAAAAATTAGGCAAAACTGGCCAGGTATGCGCTCATTATACGGCCCGCATACCTGTTCTATGGTCGCACAATGCACCGCAGACTTGTTTTATGGTCGCATAATTGACCCAAAAAGGGCATCCAAACTTGCCCGTTTCTGCTTCACTCTGCGGCACTCTACGGCCCGCAAAGTGGTTCTGCGCTCTCATAGTGGACAACAGAAACGCCTGACTCTACCAAAAATTTTCCTTTACTCCCCAGTGCACTGTTCAACCCAAAAAGTTCGTACCGCAACGAGCAATCTCTACGAGCCTTAACACATAAGTCTACCTCGGCACCACAAAATCCTGGGTTTTTAGGTTAAATTTTACGGGCCCTTATAATAGTGTTTACACAGACCTTACCCCTACTTTATAAAGATAGGGAGGTTATTTCCGATAGACCCTCGACTCAAGGCACAGTGGAGATAAGGCAACAAGTAGCAAATAATAATAACAACAATACATTAAGGTAATGTGCACGAATGACAGAACATGTAATGATAAAGAATCATGAATAAGATAACACAAAAATAGTCCTAGTACTGCCGGTAAGCCTAGGAGTAACACACTACTAATTTACAACCTTCAACCCTAATCCTCGACCTCCATGTATTTCTATCGTGGGTCATATCCTCAGTAAGCTTGAGCAATGACATGTCCTTCCTAACTACCTCTCCCCAATACTTATTAGGCATGCCCCTACCCTTCCTAAGACCCACAATGGACAATATCTCACACCTCCTAACCGGAGCATCTATGTCTTTCCTCATCACGTTCCTGAACCATCGCAGCCTAGACTTCCGCAACTTGTCCTCCACAGATGCCACTCCTATCTTGTCCCTAATAACTTCATTCCTGATCATGTCCTTCCTGATATTACACATCCATCTCAGCATCCTCATCTCAACTACTTTCATCTTCTGGACATGGGATTTATTGACGGGCCAACACTCAGCCCCATCTATGATCTTTAAAGATTTGGCCAAAACTTTTGGGATTCCTTATCAATTTGATTCAGAGTTCAGCTCGAAATGTCCATGCACCTTTTAATTGTGAAGGATGAAGTTTAAAGACCTGTCTAATTATGGAGATGCAGCCAAAAATGGCTTTGGCATCGAAGAGAGAGGCAAAGGGGTGAAGAGCAACATTATTGGGGAAAGAAGACAAGAATACCTAGCTGATGTAATAGTCTTGGGCTAAAAGTAATTGGGTTGTATCTGATGGGATGATTTGATGTGTGGCTGAAATGCAAGACTTTTGGGCCGTTGAAATTCATTAAGGGATTTTTACATATCTATACACTATTGAAAACTTTATTATAAAAAATGTTCATGTTTAATTAATTACCCGACCTAAACTAGTTTTGTCTATAAAATATATACAATCTACCTTAAAAGACTCTCAATCCATTATTTGTGCCTTTAATCAAGGAATTTAGTTACACCCTTTTTCTTTTTTCTCTCTCACCCCTCTTCTCTCCGGATTGAACTTATATTTAGGGATTTAGAGTATTGTCACCCTCTCTATCTCCCCATATGATGATCAAAGCATCCTCCCATATATTCTGGGTTAAAAATATTTGTCTTCTGGAAAATATGCTTGTCCTTCTCCTTATTTTCAATCTCCATCGTGTTATTTTATTCTTAAAAAGCATAGTCATGTTTGAATGAATACGTTGACTAATTAGTTCATATATGAAATATAGAAGCGACTTTCAGTTCATTAAAAGGACTTCCAATGGGTAAGTGTAACTATAGTCAAATTGCTTCTTCTATTAGAGGTGAAGTTTGCTGGCCAATAATTTCAAATGTTAATTTTTTTTCCCCAGAAAAAGTGTATGTAATACAATAGAATTTGTGACGTTTTTTAACAAGATTTAAAAGAGAACTTCTACTGAATCTAAACTTCATTGCATATTTATATTCAAATTAAACACATAAAATCTCTATCTCTAAGAATAATATATGGTACATCAACATACAAATTAAAAACTTATCTACAACTTTCACACATTATTTTTACTCAGTTATATACAACAACAATATCATACAACTTAAATATAATTTTTATACAAATTTTAAACAATATGTCTTTTGTATATTTTGTATCTGATTTATACATAGTAAAAATAAATTTCATATAACTTATTATATATTATATAACTTATCTACAACTTATCTACAATTTTATTTCTACCCAGTTATATACAACTACAATATCATACAACTTAAATACAATTTATATACAATATTGTTTAACTTTCATATAATATTTGAATAAAAAAAAATATAAATAACAGAATATAATTTTTCTACAATTTTACTACAACTTTATTATAATTTTGTAAGTATAATATATGTCATATCTTCTTCTTCTTCTTCTTCGACGAGTTTCACTCTGAATTTCAACCAAAATCAAGTCTAATCTTTACCAAAACGCCCTCAAAATTAAGATATAAACTCCAAGCAATATTTCTAATTGTTTGCAACAACACCCAATCAAAACGAATAATAGATTTTAAAAACCCAAATTCGAATTCAAAGCTTCTAAGCTTTTTAATGGGTGTCAATGGTGGAATTGTTGCTATCTTTTCCTTTGCTTTACATTACTGAAATTAGGATTTGAGAGATTGAGAGAGACGTAGAGAGAATTCTAAATTGTTTGTAACAACACCCAATTCAAACAAATAATATTTTTTGAAAACCCAAATTCAAATTCAAAGCTTCAAAGCTTTTTAATGGCTGTCAATGGTAGACTTGCTGCTTTCTTTTCCTTTGCTCTACATTACTGGAATTAGGCATTGAGAGATAGAGAGAGGCGTAGAGAGAGAGAGAGAGAGAGGGAGGGAGAGAGAGAGAGAGAGCAGGGAAGAGAGAGAGAGAGAGAGAGAGAGAGAGAGAGCAAGAGGGAGTGAAAATAAGGATGGAAAATAATTGATTTCTAATATAAATGGATACTCATTTAATTCCTAAAGTGTATATAATTGGTAAATTGATATATAGGATGTAATTAAATTGAAACTTTAGTAGGGAGGGTAATCAAGTTTGAAATAGTGTATAGGAATGTAAAAATCTCATTCAAAAGGGCTACTCCAAAGGGGCCGAAATTGTTGGGCTATTTGGACTTTGACTTGGATTACCTTTCTTCTCGTACTTCTTCTAAGCTTCTAAGTTGGTTCTAATACTTAATCTTTAAAACAATAATGATAATACTAATAATATTACTATTTAGTTATCACGACCAGGCATTTCTACTCTCGGGAGTCGTGATGGCACCTACTCGTAGAAGTTAGGCAAGCCATGAACTTAGAAACCACTAACTCATTCGTTTTTATACATGTTTTGCCAGTTAAATTATCAATGATTAAGCATTAAAATGACAACGAAAAATAAAATTTAGCGGAAGTCTTAAATAAATATGAAACCCAAATATCTAGAAACCAATACATGTCTCTACCCAGAACCTGGTGTCACATCATCCACGGACTACTAAGAATACTACATACATCAGTTTGAAAGAAAGATAACACTGTCTGTCTCGAATACATGAGATAACAGAATATAAAATAGGATAGAGTAGACGCCAGGCCTGCGGATGCCTGCAAGGCTACCTCGGTGTCTAGGTGGGCTGAAGGCTGGCTCTCGAGCTAATGTTGCTGCTCAAACGTTGCTCTGGTATCTGCACATAAGTGCAGAGTGTAGCATCAGCACAACCGACCCCATGTGCTGATAAGTGTCTGGCCTAACCCCGACGAGGTAGTGACGAGGCTAGGACCAGACTCCAGATAAACCTGTGCAGTTATATAATATATGGCAGAAAAAAATAAACAGGTAATAAACAATCAAAGCTGGGAAAGGGGAACATGCTTCGGGGGTAGTAGATAAAAAAAAATATCAAAGAATAATAAGAAAACTACAATTTAACTTCTAACACGGATAAAAAGAAATAAGGCAACTTTCACTTTCAGTTTCATCTTGTTGCAGGCGTGCAACCCGATCTCATTTCTCATATCTTGTGGTAGGCGCACCACCCGCTCCCATTTCATTATATCTTGTGGTAGACGTATCACCCGCTTCCATTTCATTATATCTCGTGATAGGCGTACCACCCGCTCCCATTTCATTATATCTCATGGTAGGCGTACCACCCGCTCGCATTTCATCGATCTTGTGGTAGGCGTACCACCCGCTCCCATTTCATCATATCTTGTGGTAGGCATACCACCCGCTCTCATTTCATTATATCTTGTGGTAGGCGTACCACCCGCTCCCATTTACAAGTCATCACAAAATTATAAGAAATCCCGGCAAGGGAACAAAAATAATATAAGAACTTCCCGGCAAGGGAACAACAATATCGAAATAATCATCCCGGCAAGGGAGAATCAGCTATAATCAAATCCTAACTCATTTTGTACTCAGCTCAATTAATGACAATACTCAATCATAACTAAGATCTACGAGGATAAAATCAATCTTTACTCAATGTAGGAGATCATTAATTAAAGCATTCGAAATGCCATCTAAGAGCACAACAACATTCAAATTTAAGACTCACGGTCATGCTCGACAGCAACGTATAGATACTCGTCACCATGCCTATACGTCGCACTCAACAAGAAGCAAGTAGCAAATATGAATCAACTCCTAATCCCTCAAGCTGAGGTTAGACCGGACACTTACCTCGAACTTTCATGGCCAACTCAAGCCTCAAACACCGCTTTTCCTCTCAAATTCGGCTCCAACCCAATCGAATCTATACATAATTGACTCAATATAATCAATAAGTGCTAAACAATCCAATTCCAATGTTCAATTATAACTTTCCAATCATTCTTCCCAAAATCCCAAAAATCGACCTCGGGCCCGCTTGGTCAAAACACGAGGTTCAGCCAAAACCCGATCACCCATTCGCCCCCGAGCCCGAATATATAATTTGTTTTCAAATCCGACCCCAAAACGAGGTCTAAATCACAAATAATCAAAAAGTCCTAACTCTACCCAAATCCCTAATTTCTACCCTTAATTACATGTTTTAGGCCTAAAAATCTAGTGGGTGTTGATGAAAAATGAAGAAAACAAGTTAAAGATTACATACCCAAGAGATTATG